>NC_137771.1:224250274-224850274 GCF_963455305.1 Plecotus auritus
CTGTTTTCCTCTGTGTTTCCTAGATTGAAGGACAAGGGCATGGAGCTGTGTTTGACTGTAAGTTTTCACAGGATGGACAGCATTTTGCCTGTACGGACTCTCACGGGCACCTTTTGATATTTGGTTTTGGATGCAGCAAGCCATATGAAAAGGTCATTTTAAGTATTTTCTTACAGCATGCAAATTAAGTAGTTCTGAAGGATATTTTGAAAATAGGGTGTTAATTTCATTGTTTTTTCTAATTATAATTAACTGCTTAGTATTTGTTTTCTTCTAATATGGATAAACTTCAAAATGTCAATCTGTAAACTTCCTTTTTCTACTTTTTTTTGTTTAAACTTCCCTTTTCTAGATTCCTGAACAGATGTTCTTCCATACTGACTATCGACCACTGATTAGAGATTCTAATAATTATGTCTTAGATGAGCAAACGCAGCAGGCTCCTCACCTTATGCCTCCACCATTCTTGGTAGATGTAGATGGAAATCCTCATCCAACTAAGTATCAGAGATTAGTACCAGGCCGAGAAAATTCGGCAGATGAACATTTGGTTCCACAGCTAGGCTATGTGGCAACAAGTAAGTGCAAAGCCCTTTTTAATGTACTGTTTATCGTTTATCTCTAGATACATATTATTGTTTTGAACCAATGGAGGCTTAAGTTCTGGATCTCATGTTCATTTACCCCGAAATACTTTAATATGTATTTCCTAAGAACAAAGACATTCTCTTGTGTAATCATAAACAATAATCAAAATCAACTTTTGTCTATTACTTTAATGCCTGTTACAGTTTTTAAAAAATATATATTTTTATTGATTTCAGAGAGGAAGGGAGAGGGAGAGAGAGATAGAAACATCAATGATGAGAGAGAATCATTGATTGGCTGCCTCTGCATGCCCCACAGTGGGAATCGAGCCCGCAACCCGGGCATGTGCCCTTGGCCGGAATCAAACCTGGGACCCTTCAGTCCATACGCTGACGTTCTATCCACTGAGCCAAACCAGCTAGGGCTATTACAGCTTTTTTGTTCTCTGATGTAGATTTCAATTTGGGGACTTCACATTAAATGTAGTTATTAAGTTCTGGTTGTGTATTTATTATTATTTTTTTTGGTTAATCCTCACCAGAGGATGTTTTCCCATTGATCTTTTAGAGAGAGTGGAAGAAAGAGGGAAAGATAGTTAGAAACATTGATGTGAGAGAAGCACATCGATTGGTTGCCTCCTGCACATGCCTCTACCAGGGCTGGGGCTGGGGAGGAGCCTGCAACTAAGGTACGTGCCCTTGACCAGAATTGAACCCGGGACCCTTTGGTCCACAGGCCGATGGATGCTCTGTCCACTGAGCCAAACCGGCCAGGGCCTGGTTATATATTTTTGACAGAATACAACATACCAATGTCATAGCCTTCCTGGAGCATCCTGTCAGGAGGCTTATTATTGTGTTTTGCCCAATGGTAGTGTCTTTGCACACTCAGTTAAGGTGATAGCTGCCAGGTTTTGTCACTATGAAGTTATTTTTCTCTGTAATTAAGATGAATCTTATGGTGGGGGCTATGTAAGGAATTGTTTGCTCAAAGATATTAATGTTTTGATAAATTTCCAATCCCCACAACCATCTAATACTTTTTATTCATTAACACTGACTCTGAAGCTATTAAATATCTCTGAAAATGTATTATTTTTTTGTTGTTAATCCTCACCGAGGATATTTTTTCCATTGATTTTCCAGAGAGAGTGGAAGGGGGAGAGGAATGGAGGGAGGGAGAGAGGGAGAGAGAGAGAGAGAGAGAGAGAGAGAGAGAGAAACATTGATATGAGAGAGACACATTATTTGGTTGCCTCCCACACAGGCCTACACTGGGGCCAGGGAACAAACCTGCAACCCAGGTACGTGCCCTTGACCAGGAATCGAACCTGAGACCCTTCAGTGCACAGGCTGACACTCCACCACTGAGCCACACTGGCCAGGGCTGAAAATGTATTATTTGAAAAATAAAGACTCAAAGACACTTTTAAAAAATCTGATTTTGTACTTGGAGTAAGAATTATGGATACTGGCTATGCTGAAAGCATATCTGAGAGAGAAAAACATAAGCTTAGTTGGAGAGGCATGTGTAGCTGTCTCCCTTAACTGCATGTGGGCTTTCAGGACACTTGGGACAGGGCGAGGGCTAGAGTTGTAGTTTTTTGAAGGTCAGAAAGGTGTTATTCCTCCTTTTTTATATTTTAAAACAGTAGAGAAGAAATGCCACTGATTTCTCTACATCAGAAGCTACACATTGTTTATCTGTTCTAGTGAGATATCTTTTTTTAAATATTTTTATTGATTTCAGAGAGGAAGGGAGAGGGAGGGAGAGATAGAAACATCAATGATGAGAGGGAATCATTGATCGGCTGCCTCCTGAACGTTCCCTACTGGGGATCGAGTCTGAAACCCGGGCATGTTCCCTTGACTGGAATCGAACCTGGACCCTTCAGTCCACAGGCCGATGCTCTATCCACTAAGCCAAACCAGCTAGAGCATTAGTGAGAGATCTTGTGCAAAAAGATTTTAATGATATATTCTGTATAAATGAGGGGTGTTCGTGTGAACTAGCAAAATGAAGCTTTTACTAAAATGTGTTTCCAGGTGCTCACTTGCTGGGATTTCAAAGGCTCTGCTGAGGTTTTTTGTGGCACTTAGTACTCTCTAAAGACAGATCTTGTGGGTTTGAATCTTTTTTTGACTTAATTATGAATATACTAGAGGCCCGATGCACGAAACTCGTGCAGAGTAGGCCCTCCTTCCCTCGACTGCCAGCACCAGCTTCCCTCCGGGACCCGGGCTTCCTTCGTAGCCCTGGCTTCGTCTGGAAGGTTTTGTCCGGAAGGACACCTGGAGAATGTCTGGTCTAATTAGCATATTACGCTTTTTTATTATTACAGATATTTTTTAAAATGAATTCTGACAATTGCTGATGTGATTTTTTAAAATATGTTTTTATTGATTTCAGAGAGGAAGGGAGAGGGAAAGAGAGATAGAAACATCAATGATGAGAGAGAACCATTGATCATCTGCCTTCTGCACACCCCCCACTGGGGACCGAGCCCACAAACTGGGCATGTGACCTTGACTGTAATCGAACCCGGGACCCTTCAGTCCACAGGCCGATGCTCTATCCACTGAGCCAAACAGGCTAGGACGCTAATATAATTTTAATTGTAGCCTACTGAACATTCCCCTTATTTGTATAAATTATGATTTTGTTGACTAATTGAATTTGCAGGTGATGGAGAGGTAATTGAACAAATTATAAGCCTACAAACTAATGATAATGGTGAGGGAAGCCCAGAGCCCAGTGTTCTTGATGGAATGATAAGACAGTTGCAACAGCAGCAAGATGAGAGGATGGGAGCTGGTCAGGATAATATTCCAAATGTACTTCCAAATGGGGAAGAAACACCACGAAGAGGTAATAAATAATGAGATATATTTTGCCTTCATATGGCTGATTGAAAGTGAAGAATAAATGACGTTATTGTCTGTACATGTTATGTGAAACACTTTAAGTTAGCATAGTATTTTTACAACTTAAGTATTAATCTGAAGGTCGCTTTATTAGGTATAAAATTGATGTGCTAACAAAACCTTTTTTATTTTTAGCCAGTGTTTCTACTTGTCTGTTGGAGAATTTGCTCTCTTTTTCTTATGTAGACTCTTATAATTTTAATTAATGTATTTTAATCGTCACCCGAGGATATATTTGTTATTTTAAAAATTGATTTGATTTGAGACAGAGAGAGAGAGAGAGAGGAACATTGATGTGTGAGTGAGCAACATTGTTCAGTTGCCTCCCACACGCGCCCCGACCAGGAATTGAACCCGAAATCTGGGCTTGTGTCCTGACCAGGAAAGGCATAGCCAGCCCCCAGTTTCTCTGCTGCATTAGAAGGCGGGACCTCTTCACTCTGTTTTAAGAAAACCAGCACTTTGCCTGGGACTCCCTCCTCCCTCAGACAGGTCTCCATCCTCTGTGACGTCCAGCTCGTGGGAGGTTGTCTTGCCTCCTGTGCCCAGCTGATCAGCTCTGCACATGCTCAGAGCTCACTGTTGTCTGTAGTGCCCTGTTACCACTCACGCAGCTCCAATCAAGTGCTGACAGCATTTTCCCACTTTGCAGATTTATGAATTTTTAACACACACTCTGGCAGCTGCCTACCTGAATGGCTTAGATTATATTTGAGGTTGCAATTAATGTTGTTAGAGCTCTTGTTACAAAGCCACTGCAGTTTGAGGAGTCTGTCTTCAATGCTTATTTTTCCAAAAAGATGTGTTTTTAGTGTGTGGTTTTGAAGAAGACAAGGTTTTTAGGAATGCAAATATAATGTTATAATAGAAATAATTGTACATTAAAAAATTTCAGAAAGTCTAGTAAAAATGGAAATTGAGATTGATAGTTAATGTTTGTTCTATAGTCTACATTTTGATCTCAGTCACATGAGGATTCCTTTTTCCAGAGTTTTCTTTAGTAAATCTTTTTTTTTTTTTTTAAATATATTTTATTGATATTTTACAGAGAGGAAGGGAGAGGGACAGAGAGTTAGAAACATCGATGAGAGAGAAACATCGATCAGCTGCCTCCCGCACACCTCCCACTGGGGACGTGCCCACAACCAAGGTACCTGCCCCCGACCGGAATCGAACCCGGGACCCTTCAGTCCGCAGGCCGATGCTCTATCCACTGAGCCAAACCGGTTTCGGCTCTTTAGTAAATCTTTATTTTTGGTTTCATTCTCAGAAGGAATGCTTATTATGTGTTAAATGCATATAGATTGAACTTTGTTTTGGAATCATTTCTTGACAATTTTTCCCTAGGTTTTAGAAGACTAAGCTTAGACATCCAGTCCCCTCCAAATATTGGTCTGCGTCGTAGTGGACAAGTTGAAGGTGTTCGTCAGATGCATCAGAACGCTCCCCGTAGTCAGATTGCTACAGAGCGGGACCTGCAGGCGTGGAAACGGAGAGTGGTTGTACCAGAGGTACCACTAGGCATATTTAGGTTTGTTTTAGGATATCTATTAATACTGTTTTTATATATGAAAATATATCTATGTGGTTATTTGCATATCTTAATCCATTAGTGATGCAAATAATCATATAAATATATTTTAGTAATGGGTTGGAGTCTTATTTTTATTTATTTATTTTTTAATATATTTCTTTATTGATTTCAGAGAGGAAGGGAGAGGGAGAGAGAGATAGAAACATCAATGATGAGAAAGAATCATTGATTGGCTGCCTCCTGCATGCCCCCTACTGGGGATCGAGCCCACAACCCGGGCATGTGCCCTTCGTCGGAATCAAACCTGGGACCCTTCAGTCCGTAGGCTGATGCTCTATCCACTGAGCCAAACCTGCTAGGGCTGGAGTATATTTTAGTTGTGGTAAGAAAATGTCAGGCTTGTTCTCTAACTCTTTACTATGGTAATTTTTTTTAATAGCTAATCTTATTTCATCTACACAAATACCCACTTTATTTTCTTCAACATTGTTTTGAAATCTTAAACATCATTTTGTTGAAAGCATGTCAGTATGTATTTCTAAACGATAAGAAATTGTCTTAAATATAACTGTATGCCATCATTATCTTAAAAACAACAAATAGTTCTTCAGTAGAACTAAATAGTCAGTATTTAAATTTCCAATTGTCTCAGCTCAGATGTCATAAATGTTTTTAGTTCTTTTGTAAGACTTATTTCATTAGTGGTAATAATTTTGTCAGGAGGGTCACAGTGCGTGCGCACGCGTGCACACATTTGTGATGTTAGCAGGCATTTATGCTAACTGCTTAATTCATTAGGGTTTATAAAATAGTGATAATTCAAGTCTATGAAGTCTTCATTTATTCCCTTGGATAACTTCTAAGAAAGAATTTTCTCAAATCTAACATTTGGTTACCCAGTAGTAAAGTTTGTATATAAAAGACAGGATAGATGCTCGATTACTTGTCTTCAGAATAAAGATTTATTTCCTGTTATCTTCCAGTAATGACCCAGTTTGTGTGTGTTTGTCACTGTGTTAATCAAGCTGCTGTGATTCAGCTTATTTCTAATATCCCTTATTGCTATTTAAATTGTACTGTCTTTGCCCAGAGGGGCCTCTTCAGCTTGGCTCCCGAGTCCTTGTGAAATGATTGTAGGAGCCTTTCATTGTGTCCTTGCTGTTAGGCATGGCAAGGTGTTACAGGTTTATCTTGTGAATTTCTTGAGCTAGACCTGGGCTTAGTCTTTTCTCTTATCCAGCTCCATTTTCTTTTAGTGGGAAGTGATATTTCATAATTAGATTCTGTGCAGTAAGGTCTTCCTTGCTACTGAGTTTTTGAAATGGAGGCAGCAAATACTGTTCTCATTAGTATCTAAAATCCTTCAGTGTTTTGTCATGTTTGTGTCTCCAAATCACAAATACCTTGAAGATAATTTTGTAGAAGTGTTTCCTTCATGTGTTTAGCAAGAAGTGTTTCAGTGATTGGTGGAATAATATTGGATACTACTTATAAATTGTACAGTGACTTTGAGAATATTTAAAGTATACAATAAAGTAGTGAAAAACAAAATCTGGAATTGGGATGAGAAATACAGAAAATCACCATTGTGTATGTAGAATGCTATAATTAAGCCTTAAAGTTGTGTCTGAGTTGTATGATCATCAGACCTGAAAGTGTCATTTTGGGATACTTTTCGTTGTCAAAACCAAGGAGTGAAAGACCTGCAGAACATTAAACATTAAACATTTGTTCTCTTAACATAAAGGAAGACTGGAAATAGCTTAAGGCTGGAATACATGGTTCTAGTTAATCAGCATCTCAGGTTCCTCTGTTTCTGATCTTCATCTCAGATTATGGATTTTAATCTTAAGGTCAACTCAAAAGTTCAAGAGAGCTGGTCTTTAGCCCTAGCTGGTTTGGCTCAGTGGATAGAGCGTCGGCCTATGGACTGAAGAGTCCCAGGTTCGATTCCGGTCAAGGGCACATGCCTAGGTTGCAGGCTTAATCCCCAGTGTGGGGCATGCAGGAGGCAGCCGATCAATGATTCTCTCGCATCGTTGATGTTTCTATCTCTCCCTCTCACTCTCCCTCTCTGAAATCAATACAAACATTAAAAAAAATAAAAAAAGAGAGCTGGTCTTTATATTGTGGCCATCCTATATCTGCCTCTGTGATGGAGGCTGAGATTTAGGCCAGAAGAAGGAAGAGAGGCAGAAGGTAAAATGGACATCCTTTGTGTCAGTAAGCAGCCTTAATGACTCCACATGACATTTCTGCTTATACTTCATTGACCAGAATGTCATCATATGGCCATACTAAGCTACAGAAGAGACTAGGTAATAGTTTTCATTTAGAGCAACAAAGAGTCTAGGTAAAAGTTGAGATTCTGTTTTTAAGGAAGAAAGGGGAATGGATTTTGAGAGTCAGCTGTCTGACACAAAACAATTTTTTCAAAGAAGAGTGTTGCTCTTTCTAGGACTGTATTCTAGCATACACATGAGAGTTTATGAAGAAGATACTGAGTGATATAATAGTGGTCAGTGCCCTTGACAACAATCCTTATAGTGGAAAGCAGTGGCAAATTTTATATTGGAGTGTCATTTGGTAAGGATCAAGAGAAATTAAAAATCTGGTTTTTGCCTATAAAAGTAGTATATATCTACTGTGAAAAATTTAGATCAGTGGTTCCCAACGTGGGACACATGCCCCATAGGGGGGCAATTTGAGAATGAATTATTAACAGTGAATTTTTTGCATTTCTTATGGTCCTAGGGGCCGCATATACGTATATAACTATATATTGTGACATATTTATGCATTTCAGTTCTCTTTTACATGTCTTGAAACTTTATTTGCTATTTTTTCATATCACTTCATATTTTTGCTTCTAACAATATCTTAGTGATTTCTTCCTCAGTACTTCAACTGTCTTTGTTCTTTTATTTTTCTCTTTCATGGATGCCATGTTCTTTGGAAGCTTGTTTAGACCAAGTTAACGGCCTTTTTGGCTTCCTCTACGTGAATTGGAGTTCACTTTCTGGATAATAAGAATTATATGTCGCAGGGCGGGCATCAGGATTTCAGAGACGCTTAGGGTGGGGCGTGGCCAAAAAAGGGTTGGGAACCACTGATTTAGATGATAGATAAAAATGTGAGAAGAGAAACAACCCTGCCCTGCAGAAAGGTGAGCACACAGTGTTGCTTCCCAGTAGAGGAATCTTGTTTGGGGCTCGAGTTCAGGCCTATAGTTTGTCTTTAACCAATAATAGTAGAAATTCTGTTCATTCTGAAATCTTCTATAATATCACTTTTGTTAGCTGAGTGATATTAGTGATTCATTAGGCGTGGAATACACACAAACAATACTTCTGAAGGCTAGAGTGTGCCTTTGTTTTATTGATTGAGAATGAAGTGTATGCAGTGTTTTGTAAAAACAGATGGGGTAGGAATTTAATTTGGCTGCAAGTGAAAAACCTCATATAATTCCTTAAATACACATAAAAGTGGTGAAATTAACAACTTATAAAGGATTGAGTCTAATACAGAATTCCCCTGTGGATAAAATAATGTTCCACTGTAATTTGAGCATGGGCTACAGTTGAACCTTGAGAAAGTAATTTTCTTAGAAATGAGTTTTTGCCCTTACCGAGTTTGTGCTTATACTCATTTGAGTGCCCAGTTATGTCTTGGAGCATGGCCAAGATGTCAGCTTTGAATCTTTTCTGGTGGGGTTTTAAAGTAAACAAAAACAAAGCCGTGTGTTTTCAGTAATGTTCAACTTGGAGAATGAGGACAGTCCTTCATTCTCTAACTGTGGAGAAGGGAAATAATGATCAGCACCATCCTCATGGAAAAGGCCCCTTGCTTTGAATTTGGTCACAATAACATTGTAATGCTTCTTTTGTATCATGTAAGTAAAATACAGGTTATTAGAAGTAGTAACATTCTATCCTATTTTTCTACAAATTACAAAACATTTAAAATGGTTTGGAGGAAAATTCTGCTCTTATTTTTTCTTTAGAGACAGGAATTTTAATCTTGGAAAATTATAGGGACACTTTGAGTTACTAATTTGAGAGATACTGTTTGAATTGGTCCTAATAGAGCCAATCAGAATATAAACAAATGGCCATTGCTCTGTAAAATATGAAAAATAGGACTTCCTAGCTGCTCCTGAGATTTTATTCATACTCATATTAAATTTCTAACATAAAGTATAGCTTGACTTAAGTTTTGCTATAACCTTAGATAATTTCTTGTGTAAACTTAAAGTATAGAAGCTTATGATTTCTAGAATCATGATGATGATTTTTTCCTGTTAATATCCTCTACTTATTCATCAGTTCACTAACTAATATAACTGGATAATTAAATTTGTAGGAAGTTGGAAGACTTTAGAATAGAGAAAGGTGAAGAGGAAAGAAATCTTTATGTAATTGGAAGAAAAAAGAAGACTCTTCAGTTCTCACAAAAGGTAACCTAAATTCTATTTTTCTTAGGAATAAGCAAATTAGAAATTGAACTGAAATTTGTTTTCTTTTGATCACTGAGAATATTAGTAATTTTCACCTGAAATAGAACAATATATTTTGCTTAAAGCCTTCTATTTGGGATTTAAAATAGTAGACATAAGGCTGTACAGCTATTAGGAAAGAGGAATAGTGTGAAAACTTGAGGAAAGTAGCCTAATGCCTAATACTATTAACAGATTCTAGAAAATTATTGTCTAATGACCACTCACGCCAAGAACTAGAACATTACCAATCCATCAAAAACATTTTGTGTCCATCCCCAATCATTACACTCTCTTTTCTTCCACAGGGAACCAACCGTCTTACTTCTAAAACTGTTGGTTAGTTTTGTCTATTTCTGAAGTTTATCCAAATCATGCATTTATAAAAATTTTAGATGTTACAATGGTTTGTGACCCTCCAAAGTCAAGAAAATTTTATTCCTTAGTATTTAATTTCTTTGTTTGGAGTTTCTTGAACATTATATGAATAGCATTAACATTGAGTTCATGGAAGATACACAAAATGTATGTAAGATTAGTGCTACAAAACTGGTGAAAATGATTGTGTGTTTGCAGGATTTTCCCAGAATTGATCATAAGGATGGGATTTAGTTCCTTGGGATTACGGTCTAATTCTTCATAGCCTTGTTAGATATATAATGCCCTTCAGCTGATTAAAAAAAAATGATCTTATTAAATTTTTTGAGAGAGAGGAAAGGAGAGGAAGAGAAACATCAATGTGAGAGCAGAACATTGATTGCCTACCTCATGCACGCCCCCTACCAGGATTGAGCCTGCAACCCGGGCATGTGCCTTGACCAGGAATTGAACCAGTAGCCATTTGGTGCACCAGATGATCCCCAACCAATTGAACCACACCAGCCAGAGCTCAAACTGATTTAAAATTTTTTATTTTTTTAAATTTTTTTTACAGATTACTTGTTTTTCTGAGTGGTAGATTTGATCCAACCGTGTTTGCATATTATCACTTATGAAACTCAATACTAGTTTTTGCTGTAACAAAAAGTAGTACTGACAAATTAAGGAAAATGTAATTCATTTTAAAATCAGCCAGTGATATGTTGAAGTGATAATATACACTATTGATTATCAAACAGAAGGCACTATGTGCAAATTTATTTGTATATTAATTCAAGGAATATATGCTTTTATTATGTGATTTCACATATGACTTTGGTGTTTGAGGAATATAGCTTGCCCCTCCCCCTTGCCCACCAGCATCACCTTCGCTTCCCCTCCCTCTCCCCGACCCTCGCCCCACCCCTTAAAATACAATGTAGCCCTGATTGAGCTGGTCCTGTGTACCGAAAGGTGGTCAATTCGATTCCAGTCAGGGCACATACCTGGGTTGAGGGTTTCTTCCATTCTTGGTTGAACATGTACCCGAAGGCAACTGATTCATGTTTCTCTCTCACATTGATGTCTTTCTCCCTCCTGCCCTTCCTACCTCTAAGCATGCCCTTAGGTGAGGATTAAAAAAGATTAAAAAATACAATATATTTTATTTGGCCTATGTATGTATTTATTGATTGATTGATTGATTGATGAGAGAGAGACATCTACTTGTTCTACTTACTTAAGCCTTCATTGGTTGCTTCTTGTATGTGCCCTGACTGGGGATCGGACCTTGGCCTATAGGGACCACACTCTTACCAACTGAGCAAACTGGCCAGAGCCATTATTTGGCTGATTCTTAAAGATTTTTTTGTTTTGATAAAAATATATTTTAAAAATTCAAGCAGAATTGAAAAGTGCTCACAACAAATCATCCAAAATTTAAACCCTGGACATACCTAGAGTTAATATTTTGAGGATTATTTCAGATAATCCTTTGTATACACATAGTGACATATTTCTTAAGGTTGGTTACTGCTTTGTAATATATATTTTCACTTCTAAGATACATATTTTCAAAGTGATAAACTTTTTGGGTTATTTCATTCATGGTCAATTGACTCACAGTTTTATTTGGAAAATGCTGATCTAATATGCCCAATTTAGCGATGCCTTCCAAGTATCTTAAAAGTAAAGATACCAAGGTTGATTTTAATAGCAGATGGCCAAAATAAAAATAATTAAAGAATATTTTCTTTTATATTTCAACTATTATTTGCCCGAGATATTTTTGAGAATTTGATAGAATGCCTATTTTGTTGAAATTGTATTCAGATAATGATTTTCATCTGCATGTTTCTATTATGTTTCAGTCAGATTCGGTGGTTTTGATGTCATCGTTTAGGCAGAGGACATGTAGACGTAAATATCCAAATTATGGCAGAAGAAATGTTGGACGGATTGAGTTGTCTTCTGGAAATGAGTCTTCAAGCTCTATGAGACATGTGAGTTTGTAACTAACATATATAAAATAATCTTAAGTAAATGTTAGATGTCTTACTTTGACTCTACCCTGAAATATGTGAAAATACAGTATTCTGTAGAGGTTAAAATGAAATTGCACATTTTGAGTTTTAACAAAAATGATGCACAGAGAATGAAAAGACAAACTACAAAATTGGAGAAAATATCTGTAAAACTCATATCTGACAAAGGACTTGTATTCAAAATATACCACGAACTAAAACTCATCAATAAGAAAACTCAATTTAAAAATTGGCACAAGATCTAACAGATAGCCCATCAAAAAAAGTAGATGGCAAATAAGCATCATATGGCATTAAGGAATTGGAAGTGAAACTGGTGAGATACCAGTTCATACCTCTTACTGTGGTTTAAGTCCAAAACTCTGAGAACATTTATACGACTTTTCATTAACTTCACTCAGAGATCAAGGTTTTTATTTTATTTCCCCCCCATGAATCAGACTTCCTGTGATCAAAGTGAAGGTTCTTGTTCTTCCGAAGAAGAAGAATGGAAAAGTGATAGAAGAAGTGAAAGTGATAGTGAAAGTTCAAGGTATCTGGTTTTGTTTTTGATCTTTTAAGCATTTTAGTGATAGAACTGTATTTGAATGGCATTCAAGATGCAAGAGCTTGCAACTATAGAACTGTTAACATTGAGTTTTTAATACATGTAAAAGGAGAAGAAAACTGGATTAACAGCTGTTTCTATGGAAAATACTTGGGCATTTTTATTTGATTATAAATATTTGAGCTAGGAGTGTAAAACACATTTACTGAAAACATCTAGTTAGTCTTGGGCTGCATTAGTACAGCCCTGGCTGGGTGGTTCAGTTGGTTGGAGCATTGTCCCATGCACCAAAAAAGGTGTGGTTTGACTCCCCGTCAGAGCACATACTTAGGTTGCAGGTTCAATCCCTGGTTGGGGTGTGTGTGGGAGGCAACAGATAGATGTTTCTCTTTCTCATTGACTCCCCCCAACCCCCCGCCCCAATCTCTCTCTCTAAAATCTATAGAAACATGTCCTCAGGGGAGGAGTAAATAACAAAAAACCACCCCATTATTAAATTCATTATGTATTTTTTGTTTAGTTTTGCTATCCAAATTTCCGATGTTAACATCTGTTCTTCATCTTGGTAAATGTCACCTTTGTCTTGACAGATGCTTTAAGCCATAACCTGGACATAATTCTCTCTTCAAAATGTATCCATTACAAGTCCAGAAAATTTTCTTCTAAATATGATTCAAATAATCTTATTTTTGTTTCCACTTACAGTATGCTGGTCCAGAACACCATACTATAGTGTCTTGCTTTATTTCATTACTGGAAGCCCCATGCACGAAGTTTGTGCAAGGGGCTCGGCCCTTGCAGCCGTGGAGGCTACGCCCTCGCAGCCCCGGCTTTGTCCGGAAGGTCGTCCAGAAGGTCATCTGGACAGTAGTTCGCTGTTCGGCCTTCTGGTCTAATTAGCATATTATGCTTTTATTATTATAGATGATTAAAAAAAGCTGGAGTGATTTCTAGAACACTTGTCTACTCTTAAAAACAATTTTAAAAAATTGTGGCAAAATTTACCTAACAAAATTTACCATTTTTAACTGTACAATTCAATAGTGTTAAGTACAGTACATTCAGTGTTGTGCAACCAATCTCCAGAACTCTTTCATCTTGTAAAGGGTATACCTATTAAACAGCATTCTCTGTTTTACCCCCAGCCCCTGGCAACCATCATTTTCCTTTCTATTTCTATATTTATTGTCTTTTACTTCAGCTTTTCTTGAATTTTATCATGCAAATGCTCTTAAATGTTTTTGAGTAGCTCTTTTTATAATAAAAAGCTTTTGGAATGTGTGTGTTTGTGTGAGTGTGCATTATTGAGCTTGAGACGTAAGTGGTTGGCCAATGATGGCTCCAGTAGAGGCCTTTATGTGTTTGTTTAAGCTGGTGGTAGGCTGGTGGCTAGTATTCTGTCTAGTTTCCTGTTTGACTCTTTCTTTCTTTAAATTCTTACCCAATGATATTTTTCCATTGCTTTTATAGTAGATACAGTGGAAAGGGGGGCAGGAGCGGGGGGAGAGAGAGACAGACAGACAGACAGAGACAGACATCAACATCAATTGGTTGCCTTTTGCATGTGCCCTAACCCCAGGGCTTGGGAAAGAACCTGTAATTCAGGTACATGACCTTGACTGGGAATCGTACCCGAGACCCTTGGGTGCTCGGGCTGACACTCTTAACCCAGTGGTTCTCAACCTTTCTGATGCCGCGACCCTTTAATGCAGTTCCTCATGTTGTGGTGACCCCCAACCATAGAATTATTTCGTTGCTACTTCATAACTGTAATTTTGTTACTGTTTTGAATCGTAATGTAAATATCTGTGTTTTCCGATGGTCTTAGGCAACCCACAGGTTGAGAACCGCTGCTGTAGAGTCTAACCACTGAGCACACCGGCAAGGGCCCATTTGACTCTGCTTTTTAAATTTTTTTATTAAATATATCTATTGATTTCAGAGAGGAAGGGAGAGGGCGAGAGAGAGAGAAACATCAATGATGAGAGAGAATCATTGATCGGCTGCCTCCTGCACACCCCCTACGAGGGATTGAGCCCGCAACCCCGGCACGTGCCCTTGACCAGAATCGAACCCATGACTCTTCAGTCCACAGGCTGACACTCTATCCACTGAGCCAAACTGTCTAGGGCTTGAATCTGCTTTTGCTTCTGGATGGGCTAGGACTGGTATCTCTCTTGGGTCTTCTGTCATATCTGAGAAAGTTCCTCTCTTGGCAAGAAGCGTGGCTATGCTTTCCTTGGGCTTCTCAGTGTATTCACTAATGGTTTGTCATTCTAATGAAAATTTCTAGTCTATTCTAGAGTCGGCTCCAATTTGGGCGGGGGTGCTACCTATGGTTCTGTGTGACCTCTACGGTGTTCATAACTATTTTTTAGAAGGGGAATTGTTAATTGGCTCTAGATGTTGTCTTCCATGAGGTCTCATCTGTATTATACTTACAAAAATTTTCTC
The DNA here is from genome assembly GCF_963455305.1 of Plecotus auritus. NCBI lineage: Eukaryota > Metazoa > Chordata > Mammalia > Chiroptera > Vespertilionidae > Plecotus > Plecotus auritus. The sequence continues at coordinate 224,265,219 of NC_137771.1, forward strand.
AAGCTTACATTCTTTCCTAATTCCCCGAGTCGGTGAAGGTTTCTCTCTCTCTCATAATCTTTGGTCATTTCAGTATTCATTCATGGAGAGGGCAGGTTGTTCAAGTTGAAGCTTCCTGGGGTCTGTCCTTTCCTCCTCCTCCTCTCTCCTTCTCTCTCATCCTGAGGTTATATTAATAATTTGCTATGAGGGCCTACATTCTGGTTCCAAAGAACTTAAAATGTGTTCCTTTTCTAGTGACTCTTCATCTCGATATTCTGATTGGACAGCTGATGCAGGCATCAATTTGCAGCCTCCTTTACGAACTTCATCTCGTCGGCGTATTACTCGGTTTTGTAGTAGTTCAGAGGATGAAGTGTCTACTGAGAATTTATCTCCTCCAAAAAGGAGACGAAAGAGAAAGAAAGAAAATAAGCCTAAAAGAGAGGTAAGAAAAATATATCTTTAGAAATAACATCTTATGGACAGTTTATAGAGGCGTTTCTGTCCACATTTAAAATTAGAAATCTTTTTAAAATTGAAGTCTTTATTTTTATTGACAATGTTATATCATCTGTAAGTAAATGTAAAATGCAAACTTATTTTTGAAAAAGCTATTTTATTATTAAAACTTCTCTTTCTAATCTGCTCTGGGTTGGACTTGGAACTTAAGCCTTTCTGAATCTGAAACTTAAAGGGAGAGTTCTGTTTTTCTCAGGATCCAACCCTAACACTTTTTTTTTTTTTAAATATATTTTATTGATATTTTACAGAGAGGAAGGGAGAGGGATAGAGAGTTAGAAACATCAATCAGCTGCCTCCTGCACACCTCCCACCGGGGATGTGCCCGCAACCAAGGTACATGCCCTTGACCGGAATCGAACCCTGGACCCTTCAGTCCGCAGGCCGACGCTCTACCCACTGAGCCAAACCGGTTTCGGCCCTAACACTTTTTTTTACTATTAATTCAATACTGGAAATGCACTTTAAGGCATTTTCTCTTGTTTTGCCTGTTATTGCTGTGTTTCCCATTTTTATTTGCTCTATTTTCATAGATTTTTCCTAATTATGATATCCCTGTCTTTACATGTACAGTGCATGTGCTCGTATTGTGCAGGTAGCTCTCAATATTTAAAGATGCCATGTCTTTGTACTGGTTATCTGTTGCCGTATAACATGTCATCCTGAAACTTAGCTGCATAAAATAGGAAACATGTGTTATATCATGTTTTGGTGGGTTAGGAATTGGGAGCTGATTAGCCGGGGGATTTGGACTCATGATGTTGCCTAATCATGGTGGTTGGGGTTGCCTTGTCTGAAGGCTTGATTGGGAGTAGATGATCATCTTTGAAGCTCATTCGTGGGGCACTTGGCTGGAAACTTCAGCTCCCACCGCATGAGCTTCCAGAGGGCTGCTTGAGTGTCTTCAGGGATGCAAAGCGTAAGCAAAGGTTAAGCCCTGATGCCTTTTATTTCCTAGTCTTAAAGTCCAACGTTGTCACTTTGGCAAGGTGAGCTCATACTCAAACGGAGGATACTTTGGAGAGTACGAGCATCAAAGAATTTGTGGTCATATTTTACAATCGCCAGTCTTAAAACCACAGGCGATTGCCTGTGGTGATTAGTCTATGGTGAAATTCATACTGGTGTCTCAGGCAGAGCAGGCTTTGTAGTGAAGAGGATTTAGGTTGGAAATTAGCCCCTTGCATTAGTATATAAAATGTTATGAAGAACGTTAAAATCAAGAGATTCTAGGAAAGTGCTAGGTAGATCTAGAATGCAAACTAGTGATATGTTCCTTTATGTGTTCAGGAACCAAATATGTATGACATTTCAGAACTAGTAATTAGGTGACATGCAGTAAGTAGTCATTTTGAATGGTGACATTTCTTTTATTTTTCAATCAAAGAGTGCATGCTGCTCTTTTCTCTTCTACCAAACTCTGTTTTCTTTCCCTTGGCAGAATTTGCGGAGAATGACTTCGGCAGAGCTCACAAATACGGAAGATTTATATGAATTTCATCCTCCAGTTTGGATAACTGACACCACACTTCGAAAATCTCCATTTGTTCCACAAATGGGCGATGAGGTGAGAGTAATAAAATTTAAAAATATGAATATGGAACATAAAACATTAATGTTGCTCTTAAATTTTTATTTTTATCTTTTAATGTATCCTTTTTGTAGGTTATATATTTTCGACAGGGTCATGAAGCTTATATTGAGGCTGTCAGAAGAAATAACATTTATGAACTGAACCCGAACAAGGAGCCATGGAGAAAAATGGATCTTAGGGTAAGATGATAGTATTAACATTCAGCACATGTATAATTAAATTACTTAAACCCATTAAAGAACCTGGAAGCATATTTCATTATTATTATTGTTTCTAAAATATATTTCTTCACTGATTTTTAGAGAGGAAGGGAGAGAGAGAGAGAAATATCAATGATGAGAGAGAATCATGGATCAGCTGCCTCCTGCACACCCCCTACTGGGGATCAAGCCCACAACCTGGGCATGCGCCCATGGCTGGAATCGAACCTGGGACCTTTCAGTCCGCAGGCTGACACTCTATCCACTGAGCCAAACCGGCTAGGGCCATATTTCATTATTGTCTCCATTTATTTTCTACTTAAAAACATTTTGTTTTCTTTTTAAATATAGAACCTGGGACCCTTGAGTCCACAGGCCGATGCTTTATCCACTGAGCCAAACCACTTAAGGCCTACTTAAAAACATGTCTGCTATTACCTCTAAGCCTTAAGATCTAGTAGGAAGACTTACGTTTATCATTGGGTAGTCTTCATATATTATTGATTGACATGTAAAATTATAAGGAAGACAGTTTTGCAATATGTACCAGTAATCTTAAAATGTGCATACCCAGGACAGATTTTAAAAAGCAGTGCAAGCCCTAACCAGTTTGGCTCAGTGGGTAGAGCATCGGCCTGTGGACTGAAGGGTCCCAGGTTCGATTCCGGTCAAGGGCATGTACCTTGGTTGCGGGCACATCCCCAGTGGGGAGAGTGCAGGAGGCAGCTGATCGATGTTTCTAGCTCTCTATCCCTCTCCCTTTCTCTCTATAAAGAATCAATAAAATATATTAAAAAAAAAACACAAAAAACAGTGCAAGTTTCTTTTTTAAAAAATATTTTTTTTTAATTTTAGAGAAGAAGGGAGAGGGAGAGAGAGATAGAAACATCAATGATGAGAGGGAATCATTGATTGGCTGCCTTCAAGCAGTGCAAGTTTCAAAAGAAGAAATACAAATGGGAAAATAGGTTTAACTTTGTGCATAATTTAGAAAAGTTTCAGCTTCCCTGTACCGAAACAGTTGTCATTCTGATGGTTGAGATGGCCTCTAAGTGTCTAACAGATGGGTAGTTTATACAACGTGGATACGCTAGACCAGTGGTCGGCAAACTCATTAGTCAACAGAGCCAAATATCAACAGTACAATGATTGAAATTTCTTTTGAGAGCTGAAAACCGACTTCTGCGCATGGGCCACGAGTTTCAATCGCACTGTATGTGTGCGCCTGCACGTGGTATTTTGTGGGAGAGCCACACTCAAGGAGCCAAAGAGCCGCATGTGGCTCGCGAGCCGCAGTTTGCCGACCACTGCACTAGACAAAGGGATCTCGTCCCCAGTTGGGCAGGACAAAATTTCATCATGCTACTCAGAATGGCTCACAATGTAAAGCTTATGAACTGTTTATTTCTGGAATTTTTCATTTGGACCATGGCTGAACACAGGTAACTGAAACAGCAGAAAGGAAACCAAGAATGAGGGGGGATTATTGTATTTTCTAAAGTGAATATACTCCTTACATTAGTAACCGTATTAAATGTCTATCTTGAAGAAGATGTGAAGATTAACTTTAGCAAAAATAATTGTAATTAATAGTCACTTAAACTGGTCTGCTAAATTGTGAGTTGGAAGCCTAAATTGTGAGTTGATTAAATTTTGCAATATGTGGAGAATTAGAGTCTTGAGGAATTTATTTTTTAAAAATCTGTTGAAGGATCAAGAATTGGTCAAAATAGTTGGAATACGATATGAGGTTGGACCCCCTACACTCTGTTGCCTCAAACTAGCATTTATAGATCCTGCAAATGGAAAACTTATGGACAAATCTTTCTCTATTAGGTACGTGTTCTTTTTTATGGAATTATTTAAATTTAGATTTTCTCTAAAATAAAAAAATAAAACAAAAAATAAAAAAAATTTAGATTTTCTCTCTTGCTGGTTAGCATGTTCTTTCCGTTTAGCCGCAGGGTAAACAGTAGAGCACTGTGGACAGCCTAAGATGTGGGTTTAAGTTCTGATGGATGGGAACCCACTAGAAGTAAAAGTAATTTTATAAACTTGTGAATGGTAGCCATTAGCCACATGTGCCATTCAGCACAGGAAATGTGGCTGAGGAGAATAGAGTGTGACATAAGTATACACACTGAATTTTGAAAATTTCGTGTGAAGAAAAAGAATGTAAAATATCATTATTTCGTATTGACTGCATGGTGAAACAACATTAGGATATATTTGGTTAAATATAATACACTATTAAAATTTAAGTCCACTGATTTCTTTTTAGGCTAGTCAAAGTTTGAAAATTACATACGCTGTGGCCATTGTATTTGTTTTGGACAATGTTGCTCTAGACTATAACCTGCTACAAAGGAGTCTAATAATCTTATTTTTGTTTAGATATCATGATATGCCAGATGTTATTGACTTTCTTGTGTTGCGTCAGTTTTATGATGAAGCAAGACAGAGGAATTGGCAGTCTTGTAAGTCTATCCTTAATTGAATTTTATATATCCTTTGATTGGTGGATACAAACTTATAAATTCTGAAAAGAAATATAAGTGACTTGTAAGTTTATTTTGCTTAGGGGCTTGGTGCTTACTACTTCTTAGTGGACTTTTTAGCCAAACAACATTTCTTACGATATGTGATGTTTTGAAGGGATATTTCTCATTGAGTAGACTAGAGTAGACCTTTTATTTCCTTTCAGACTTCCCCATACTGCATTATTTCTCATTACATTTAACATGGCCCTGGTTAATTCACAAAATTATCATATGTAAAATAATAAGAAAGTTGAAAAATAATGCAAACTTCACACAGGTAATGTCTGCCATACAGAATATTCTACCTTGGATGTCATGTCAAGTCAGACTTAAATAGGCTGACTTGAGGAAACCATTTCTTTAAAAAATAAAAAGCTTGCCCTAACCGGTTTGGCTCAGTGGATAGAGCGTCGGTCTGCGGACTGAAGGGTCCCAGGTTCGATTCCGGTCAAGGGCATGTACCTGGGTTGCGGGCACATCCCCAGTAGGGGGCGTGCAGGAGGCAGCTGATCGATGTCTCTCTCTCTCTCATCGATGTTTCTAAAACTCTATCCCTCTCTCTTCCTCTCTGTAAAAAAATTAATAAAATATTTAAAAAAAAAATAAAAAGCTTATGTTACACTTATGCTTTATAATTATGGGGTATATGGGTGGACAGAAAAAATAAAATCACGTCGGCATGGGCACTAACTTACATGTGGTTTTTATGGTGGCCATTGAAGGTGAGCTGATGGGCTTACTTGCTTAGGTCCTTAATTTGTGTGGATCATTAATCTATTCGGGACATAATTGATGATGGTAATTAGGCCAGTAATATTATTAGCAACTGTAGTGCCTGGTTTACAGGTGTACAGACAGAGTTACTTTTAATTATGCAGTGTTATTTTGGGAAGCTCATATTGATGTTAGTCACTTAGAACAACTTTTTCTGCTATTGTTAGTTTTGGTCTCTTACTAGAAATACTAAGTTTTACCCAGGCTGTGTCTTTTGGTGTACACATTCATAAATTATGTTAAGACCTCAGATATTATAAACAGACACTTTTCAGATAAATTTTAAGTCATCCGTACTGAAACAAAAGATTGTCTGAGTGTTGCTGTTCTTAATAAACTATTTTTACCAGTAATGTTGGACAAGTAATCAAGATTATTTTGGGACTAGAGGTAAAGGAAATTTTTTTGAAGAAAAACATCTAGCCACACATACACAATAAGAGACAGCTAGAATATGTGGGTGTTAACAAGTCATACAGCCAAGTCCCAAAGAGCTTAAAGTATCTTATCTGTTAATGGTTTTTCAACCTCTGTGACGTGTAAGTGAGAAGCTCTTATTTTATTCTGTCAACATGTCTTTTCAAAAATGTTTTTAAATTTCATTTTTACAGCTAAACTGTAGAGATGGATTCCTAATTGCCTCTTAAAATTTAGAGGGTTTTGTGTTATTTTTGTGGTTGAGAAATTATTGTAGCAGATATTCTATACTAATTAATTCATTTTTGCTTCCCATCAAATCTTAACCTATTCTCCTGAAGTTTGAGCTGTGGTATTAGAGGATTTTGCTTGTTTCTGTTTAAACTATGTTGAGAACTTTACTTAGTAGAAGTTTACCCTCCTCATGAATAGCCCAAAAAGGTTTATTTCAAAATTCCTAATGGAGATCCAAGATGGCAGCAGAGTAGTTGGAAGTTACATTCACCTCTTCCCAGGACAAAATTGAAATTACAACTAGGAAATAATTTATAAGTATGTATTTAATACTAGAGGCCTGGTGCACAACATTCGTGCACAGAGGGGGTCCCTCAGCCAGGCCTGCATCCTTTCGCAGTCTGGGAGCCCTTGGGGAATGTCCAACTGATGGAGTCAGATATCCTTTGATGGAGTCAGATATCCTTAGGCAGTCGGATATCCTTAGCGCTGCTGCCAAGGCAGGAGAGGCTCCCGCCAGTGCTGCTGCACTGTGCTTTCCAGCCATCAGCCCAGCTTCTGGCTGAGCGGTGCTCCCCCTGTGGGAGTGCACTGACCACCAGGGGGCAGCTCCTGCGTTGAGCGTCGTCTGCCCCTTGGTGGTCAGTGCTCATCATAATGACCAGTCATTCCACCGTTTTGCATATTACCCTTTTGTTATATAGGATTATTATATAGGATAGGATACTTACTACACAAGTGTTTATTGATAGTATACATTGTTGTAAAAGATTTTTTAATTTTGTTAAGCTTTGTTCTTCGTTTCATGTTGTGAATGTAACAACTTATTTTGGAATGAGTGTTGGTATTAACTAAACAATGGAACCTAGTCATAAACCACTTTAGCCTATTATGTTGGTTACATACCTTCAGTAACTTGCTGAGTGTAATCTTTTTTACATCTATTTTATCACTGAAGATTGCTGGAAAGTGGGGATGGATGGCTAATTCTAACATAAAAAATGCTTTGATTACATTATCTTTACTGAAATCTTTATCATGTAACATTTCATAAATAAAAAATGTTAGTATTGCAAACTGGTGTCTCAGACTGGGTCATATCTCTTCTAGGTGACAGGTTCCGTTCTATCATTGACGATGCCTGGTGGTTTGGAACAGTGCTAAGTCAAGAGCCCTATCAGCCACAGTACCCTGATAGTCATTTCCAGTGTTACATTGTTAGGTCTGTATGCAGATGAAAATGAATCCTCTATAAACATTTGTTCACTGTGGTAGGTTGTTGTATGAACAAGTAATACATTTCAGGTTAAAAAACCCCCACAGTTTTAATCTGTCATTAAGTCCTATCAGTCTCATCTCTACAATGTCTCTTTAGCATGCCCCTGTCATTTCCTGTTCGCTAGTAACCCTGGGATTGCAGTCTTTGCTTGCTTTCCTGGGACTTTTCCTGTAGCTTCCTAATATTTTCTCCACCTTGATCCTGACATTGCAGGATCATAGTCCAGGAACACATATTACGTCATTTCCTTTGTTAAAAAATATCTTTTCTGCCTTTCCATGGGCTGCAGAATAAAGTCCACATTCTGGAGCGTCACATTCAAGACCTTCACACTGTGTTTGAGTTTTTCTTCACTAAACTGGCACAGGCCACACAAGATTTCTGGTTTTTACCTTGAACCCGCCATACACTTTTACACTTATTTCTTATCATGTATCCTTCTACACATTTTTTACTGTTAGTATTTAAACTTTTACTGCTATGATGCAGTTAATTTTTACATTTTCTATCTTCCTGTTCACTCTTGTAGTGGATACCACTTATTAGCCATAAGTTGAATTTAGGAATGGTTAACCAGACTTTTCTTTTGGTATTAACAGGTGGGACAATACTGAAATTGAAAAGCTTAGCCCATGGGATATGGAACCAATTCCTGATAATGGTATGTAATGGTTAAATAATGAAAGTATTTTATCTTTATATTTTTAATTTTGTTCTCTCACTAATGCACATAGAGTGAATTATATTCAAGACATGTTTTCAAATTATTATGGTAACTGTGCACTTTGCTAAAAGAAGTCAACAGAATTATGTGTATCTGCTTCATCATTTCTGATCCTGTGTTTCCAGCTTGACGCTGGCTGTGTCTTAGGGGCCCACTGCCGTTCTCATGTACGCTTAAAGGTCTGCCGAACTCTTCCTGTGGGCCCCGCTTCCTTGTCCTCATTCTCCTGTTATCCTGTCTTCCTTCAAAGGGAAGCTCTGACTTCTGTCTTCTGCTTCACCTCAGCTTGTCTGTCTGACTGATGGCCTCTTCCTTTCCTTAGAGAGAGTGAAGTGCCTGCTGTGGAGCCAGCCTCTCTCTCCCTCAGTGCTTGCTGCCACTGCTGCTACTACTGTGGGACCTGACACTGACCCTTAGGGCATTCCCCGCCAGCTCTCGTTGTTTCCGCTGTCCTTTCTCCTGGAGTTTGAGTTTATCTCCTGTGCCTTAGAACAGCTTTACTTGGCTTTCTTGGACATTCTGTCTACCCGGTTCTTTTCTTCTTGCAGACTTTTGAAGGGCTGCTCTGTGTCTCTGGCCTCCCGTTTCTTCACTGTCAAGCTTTCTTTTATGTTAGTGTTTATTCAGTGTGAAAACAAACCAACACTTTGTCCTCTTTCACCCCCACCTTTTTTTTGACACATGAAATCTTGCTCTTCAAGTTTTTCTGTGTCTGCCTTAGGGGCCAACCCCTTTTCTTGGTGTTTACTCTGATAGGGCTCCATCAACCATTGTCGTGGTTTACTTTGGAAATAGGATTTTTATGGAAATGAGAAATTTTTTTCAAAAAATGTGTTTCTAATAACTATACTCTTGAAAGTCACCAGTGATCTACCTTTGTTAGATTTTAATTTGCACTTAGTATCTTACAAATAATAGGAAAAGTCATTTTTCAATGTAGAAGGCATGTAATAGATAAGGAAAAACCAGCATTTTTTGAGGTCTTACTCTGTTTCAAAGAACTTTGTGCGTGTCATTTCATCTAATCCTGCTCTGAGGTTGATGCTCTGTTACAGATGAAAGAAATAAGGTTCAGAGAGTTTGCAGTAATTTGTTTAAGTCATACGCACATCTAGAAAGGGTAGGAGTTGGGATTCTAACCCAAGTCATTCTAACCCAGACTCCAACCAGTGCTCCCCGCCCCCCAATATTTTTTATTGATTTATTGAGCCCGCAACCCAGGCATGTGCCCTGATCGGGAATTGAACCGTGACCTCTTGATTCATGGGCCGACACTCAGCCACTGAGCCAAATTGGCTGGGCTTTATATTAAATTAAATTAAAATTTTAATTAAATTAAATTTTAATTAAATTTCAGAGAGGAAGGGAGAGGGAGAGAGAGATAGAAACACCAGTGAGAAAATCATTGATCGGCTGCCTCCTACACACGTGCCCTGACCGGGAATCGAACTGTGACTTCCTGGTTCATAGGTTGATGCTTAACCACGAGCTATGCTGGCTGGGCTTTATTGCACTTTCAAAATATTTTGTTTTGGAATAATTTGAGACTTACAGAATGTTACAAGAATAGTACATTGAATTTATGAGTAGAATACCCAGTTTTCTCAAATGTTAACATCTTAAATAATTTATAGTGCAGCTATCAATCAGGAAATTATCATTGATACAATTCTAATCCATAGGCCTTCAAATTTAGATTATTGTCCTAATGTCCTTTCATATATTGGATTTAATTGCCATGCCATCTTAATCTCTTTTAGTCTGGGGTCCCTGTGTCTTTTCATTCTTTCATGACCAAGACACTTTTGAAGAGTACTGGCCAATTATTTTGTAGAATTTCCCTCAGTTGGGGTTTGTCTGCTTTTTTTTTTTCACGATTAAATCCAGGGTTTGCATTCGGGGCAAGAATGTCAGAGAAATGTATTTTTCATGCATGATATTGGGAGGCACATGATACCAATTTATCCTGTTAACTAATCATTTGATTGAGGTGGTATCTGCCAGTTTTCTCTTCTGTTAAGTAACTACTTTGTCCTTTGTAATTAGTGTCTTGTTTATAGACCTCTGAATTGAATTTAAATATAGTGTATATTTGTTTTTTTGTTTTATTCTTTGTGTTCTTTTTTAATGGAATCCATAGTTGATCCACCTGAAGAATTAGGAGCTAGTATTTCTGTTACTTCAGATGAGCTAGAGAAATTGCTCTACAAACCACAAGATGGTGAATGGGGTCAGAAATCGAGGGATGAAGAATGTGAACGAATTATTAGTGGCATAGATCAACTTTTGAATCTTGGTGAGTTTTTTTAGTATGAAAAGTTTCATGTTCAAGCTTTTCCACACAAGTATTTAAAAATGTATCATAATTGTGGTTGTGTTTATTACTATAATCCCTACTTACTACCTTATGGTTAAGCTTGCAGTATTAAATGGAGCTTTAGTGTATTTTATGAATTATTTGTGGAGAAATATTACTTAGGGTTATGAATTTATTAATAAAAACTCTCTGTCTGCCCTGACAGATATAGCTGCAGCTTTTGCAGGTCCAGTTGATCTGTGTACGTATCCGAAGTACTGTACTGTAGTGGCTTACCCAACTGATCTTTACACAATTCGAATGAGACTTGTTAATCGCTTTTACAGGTTAGTAGAAACCTATTTTAAAAATAGTTTGAAAAGATACTTGGCTGTACCAACTAGAGTAAATGAGGTAATGGTAGTTGATGGTGACAGTGGTGGAATGGGGACTGACTAACATTTTTTATTTCATTTTCTTTTATTATCATAATTTCTTGGTCCTGTAAGACGTTATGTTAGGTGCCTGTGGGTAGGTATGATTAGAACCTGGATAAGAAAAGTTACCAGATTTCATTCCTTCAGTAGTTTGTTTTTCTTACAAATTATGTTATGTGGTCTTTTTTTTTTTTTTTTGAGAGAGAGAGAGAGAAACATCAGTTTGCATTCTGCTTATTTATGCATTCATTGATTGCTTCCTGCATGTGCCCTGATTGCCCTGACTGCGTATCTACAACACTAACCAACTGGGCTACCCGGCCAGGAGAAGTTAAATTTTTTATTTGTATGTTTAACATTCCTATATATTATTCTATTCAAAAATAAAATTTAATTTAGATAATAAGTGGACTTTGGCCTTTGAAAGATTAATATCCTAAAGCCATATACATTTTATCTCTGGTTTCTAGAGCACTGATAACTATAAAATTTCCTATTCTCAATGATTTTTTTAAAAGCAATCGATGGTGCCAAATCCGGTTTGGCTCAGTGGATAGAGCGTCAGCCTGTGGACTGAGAGGTCCCAGGTTCGATTCCGGTCAAGGGCATGTAACTTGGTTGCGGGCACATCCCCAGTGGGAGGTGTGCAAGAGGCAGCTGATCGATGTTTCTCTCTCATCGATGTTTCTGACTATCTGTTCCTCTTCCTTCCTCTCTGTAAAAAATCAATAAAATATATTTTTTTAAAAAAAACAATTGATGGTATTTTATTTTATTTTATTTTTTAAATATTTTATTGATATTCTACAGAGAGGAAGGGAGAGGGATAGAGAGTTAGAAACATCGATCAGCTGCCTCCTGCACACCTCCCACTGGGGATGTGCCCGCAACCAAAGTACGTGCCCCTGACCGGAATCGAACCTGGGACCTTTCCCAGGTTCGCAGGCTGACGCTCTATCCACTGAGCCAAACCAGTTTCGGCGGTATTTTATTTTTTATAATTCAACTATTTTGAAAAATTTTATAAGCCTGGCCAGTGTGGCTCAGTGGTGGCTCAGAGCATCAACCTATGCACCAAGAGGTCACTGGTTCAATTCCAGGTCAGGGTTGCAGGTTCGATCCACATTAGGGGGCGTGCAGGAAGCAACCGATCAAGGATCCTCTCTCATCATTCATGTTACTATCTTGCCCTCTCCCTTCCTCTCAAAATCAATAAAAACATTTAAAAACAAAAACTGATGTCTTGAGTTCACATTGTTGGTATAATTTAGCTCTGTAGTCAAACATGGAAATGTGCATTTGATCAGAATGCACTTCGTTACTTTACAGTGAGATTGACTCTTAGGATTGATGGTGTTGAGCACATTTTCTTCATTGAGTCTCAACAGCTTCAGATGTCCCCAGAGGCATTGTGAAAAGGGAGGATTGCTCTGTTGGTTTTCTGGATGTGATTAATTGATCTGTTAAGATTTTTGGTCCTTAAATGTATCTCTGCAGTTCATCTTCAGTATAATTGCTTATGACTATGATCAAGGTGACAGCATGAGAAGGTTATTCATTGTTACTTTGCATTTAAAAAAAAATTTTATTGATTTCCGAGAGGAAGGGAGAGGGGGATAGAGAGAGAAACATCAATGATGAGAGAGAATCATCGGATCGGCTGCCTCCCGCATGCCCCCCACCTGAGATCGAGTTGCACCTTTGTTTTAATTAATATATCATGCTGGCTTAACATGCTGGATGTTTTTACTTGGTTTCTGTCTTTTTATTTCCTAAACCATAAATTGCCTTTTTATTTTGAAGGAGGCTATCTGCATTGGTTTGGGAAGTCAGATATATAGAACACAATGCCAGAACATTTAATGAACCTGAGAGTGTAATTGCAAGATCAGCTAAGAAGATAACTGACCAACTTCTAAAATTTATCAAGTAAGTGACTTCATCTTATAGATGTGGAAAAGTGAGTGACTTTGCATATTGTGTTCTTGCAGTGATCCAGTGCTTAATTTTTGCTCTCTGAATTTGATACCCTTTTAATGTGTTACTTTAAATGACACTTCTTTACATACTTACTGTGATTGTAATTTCTGTATAGGAATGAGAAATTAATCCAAATCTTTCTACTTTTTAACATTTTGAAATAATTTAAACCATAGACATTTGCCACATATATGTATCCCTTTCCATTTGGGTAACATTTTTTTGCGTATCTATAGTGTCCGATGAAATGCCAAGGAACTAGTCTTGGTATAATGCTATTGACTGTAGCTGTAACACTTAATTGGTTTTTGTTTTTTTTAAAATATATTTTTACTGATTTCAGAGAGGAAAGGAAAGGGAGAGAGAGAGATAGAAACATCAATGATGAGAGAGAATCATTGATTGGCTGCCTCCTGGAGGCCCCCTACTGGGGATTGAGCCCGAAACCCAGGCATGTGTCCTTGACAGGAACCTGGGGCCCTTCAGTCCACAGGCTGATGCTTTATCCACTCAGCCAAACCGGCTAGGGCATTAATTGGGTTTTTAGTTTTTATATCAATGTCCTTTTTCTGTATCAGGATCCTATCCAGAATCCCCATCATGCTCACTGTTTTCAATTTCTTCATTTTCTTTAACCTGTTCCCAAGTCTTTCCTTTCTTTCATGACCTCATCATTTTTTATAAGTGTTCGACAATTACTTTGTTACTGGTACTTAATTTGGGTTTGTATATTTCCTCATGATTAGATTGAGTTTTAATCTTTGGGTTAAATCTGTGTCCTGTGAGAGTGTTTGTACATGCATGGATATTCCACATAATTTCCTGCATTGGGAAATCAGAATTGGAATAGTGCAATGAAAACTGACCTGGAAATCAAGATCCAAGGTCTAGCTTAATATCTTCTAGTGAATATTCTGTGTGACTTTGGACAAATTATTCAGCCTTTAAAATTAGTGAGTTTTGCTATATGACCTTATATGCCTTTTCCCCATAGCTATAAAAAATCTGTAGAATACTGTGTTAGAGAAGATAATTTATAAGTTATGCCATCATTCTCAATATGTATCAACAAGTTGCAGTGTCTGTGTCACTTTTCTGGGTTAAATCTGTCCTGTGTCTGGAGGACTTGGACTTATTACCTCTTTCTTAGAACATACTTCTTTCTTTCTTCAGGAAGATCACATACCATTTTCTTCTCCTTTATGCCTGGATATCACTGCTTTAGGATTTGTTCTGTGTTTACAGTGAGGTTAAGATATAATTTGCTTTAAGTTCTACTTCCTTTTTTTCTTCTATTCTCTTTTATCTCAAATCAACCATTTTCCTGGTACTCATCCTATGATTATTACTGGTGATGATACTTAGAAAAACTTCTCTGTGTATTCATTAACTGAGGCCATAGATATATGTTATTTCTGGATTACCAGCTTAATTTTCGTATATACTTCACTGAAAAAAAACCCCTTTTCATATTTTAAGATAGTTGTTTCCACAGAGGGTAGAGTGAAAACCTTATATTTCTCTGCTTGAAATTAGGTATGCTTAGTTGAGCAACTGTTTATATCTAACCTATAGTTTGAATCTTTGGCAACAATAACAACATCTGCGTACTGTTAAAAAAATGAAAAATTGTTTTTTAGGAATCAAGACTGTACAGATATCTCAGAACTTTCTAACACTTCTGAAAATGATGAGCAAAATGCCAAGGCTTTGGTATGAAGTTTGTCAATTTTACAGTGATTTTTGTTAATTCCAAATGGTAACTTGAAAGAATGAATGAAGTACAAAATGTTGATTAATTTTACCAATTATTGCTATATTCCAGTTTACTCTGAAAATAGGGCACTTGATAAAAACATTTTTTAATTATCTAGATAGTGACATAATTTGTTTTAGCCAATAATTGATTATCAATATACCAAACAAAATACGTCTAAGTGAACAACTTAGGCGTGGGATATGTTCTCTTTCCAAATTTTTGCTAGAGAAAAATACATTAAAGAAGTACCTTGGAAATTTTTTTTTTTTTGTAAAACCAGTATCTGAGCATGGACTTAATTGTAGTTTAGAATTCACGAGCTTTACCATGCTCAAGTACCCTGGAGTCCTTCCCTTGGGATGGTCTTGAAGTGTCAGTGAGGCAAGTAGAGTGATGCTGCCCTATTTGAGAATCAGGCTGTTGGATTTGGTTGCAGGGAAGATAGTCTTTAAAAGCAATATGGCGTAAAAAACCCCACCAACATAGCTTAATTTCTACACAAACTTTAGTTCACTGATTTGCATGCTAATTTATATTGGAATAAAAATGGGTATAGATTTAGGGAATAAGAAAATGTGGACAGTTCAAATGTGCAGGAATTGTAGGAGACTCTGTTTCTGGGGTTTCTGCATAGAAATAAAACACAAATTTAAAGCTGCTTTTTATAGCTATATTTTGGAATTAGTGCATGTTCTTAGGGAATGTATTAGGGTATTAAGAATAGTTGGTTTGTTGGAATCTGTGTGCCACAAAGATTATCCAGTATAGTCTGTCTTTTGAGATTTTGTTAACAAGTTATAACCTTGTCTTTCATATACTTTTAAAATTAAAATTACTGCATTTTTAATGAGAATGTTAACACTTAAGGTGCTCTGATTTTTATTTCTAGGATGATAGTGATCTCCCTAAAACATCTTCTGGAAGAAGAAGAGTAAGTTAATCTGCCTGATTGATCTTCATTGTTTACTTATTCTTTGTTTAAAATCAACCTAAGGTCTTAGGTGTTGTCTTTGAAAAGTTACATTGATATAGAGATGGAATACTTTGTAAGAGAAAGGGGAGTAATCTCTGAAAGCTGGGTGGTTAGGAAAGGTTTAGTGGAAGACTTGGAATTTGAACTATTTTCTCAGAATGAGATGGAGTTAAAGCAGTCAAAAGGTAGGGGATATTACAGTCCAAGCTGAAAAAAGGAGGAAAGTGTGGCATGTTAGTGGGCTGCTGAGAGCACCCATCTTACTGGTGTAGAGGGTAAATGCTGGAATAAGCAAAATGGCTGTGTCTGGCTGTTATTTTGGCAGCAAATGATGGTGATAATTGAAAACGAAGGTTTTCATTTAAAGTAGAGGATAAACTGCACAGTCAAAAGAGACAAATATATTTTGAGGGATATGAAGATAGGTAGTAAAGAAAGTGAAAAGTTTATTGCAAGAATCTGGGAGTAAAGGATGGGAATCTAGTCAAGGATCGTGTTTGCTTGGAATGGAAAGGAAGGGAAGAAGATGAGACATTTGAAGGGAAAAATTAACTAGCATTTGGTAACAACCTTTTTTTAAAAAATGAGGATTAGTTGGGGGATGTATGGAAATAAGTTTTGGATATTGGGTAGTTAAATTGTAGTGTCACCAGCAGAACTCTTGAAGTTTTAATGTAATATGTTAATTAAAAGTCAAGGTTATTAATCCGGGAATGTTAAAAAATGTTAACATTTTAAATTTCATCCAAATGCTGCTTAAACTTAAGCTTTTAATAAAAATTTTCATAATCTTGCCCCAGATAACATCGAAAAATTAGACTTGCATTTCTGTCATCTGATTTGTCATTTTCATATAATTCTCCCAAGCGTTTAGTACCTGTCTGGAATTTGTTTGCTATGGCTGCTCTAGCAGATACAAATCTAGTGGCTTAAACATCAAAAATGTCAGGTGACATTCCCTAAATTAGAAGTTTGACATGGTCTCACTGGGCTAAAATCAGGGTGTCAGCATGGCTGTGTTCCTTCTGGGAACTTCAGGGTAGAATTCGTTTCCTCACATTTTCCTGCTTCTAGAGGCTCAGGGCCCCCTTCGTCCACCTTCAGGTCAGCAGTGTAACATCTTCCAGTCTGACTCTGACCCTCTGCCTCCCAGTTGTAAGGACCCTTCGATTACATTGGGCACAACCAGATAATCCAGGACAATCATGCTCCCCATTGCAAGAGCATGCCTTTAGTCACAGCTGCCATGTAAAGGGACATAGTCCCGGGTTCTTGGATTAGGATGCAGACATCTTTGAGTCATTATTCTGATTCTGCCTACCACATTATCCAATGTGATATTTCACATTCTGTGAAAACATTTTCTAGATGTGGGAGATCAGTGCTGGATTGAAAAATGTTTCTAGAGTAACATTTTTCTATATGTGACATTTGATTTTTACAGAAAAGTGGATTTTTTCCAAGTAGATAGAAAGTCAAATACGATATTATGGTGTCACCTTTCCAACACTGAAAATACTTTCAATATTGTGAATGTATTTTTAGGGCCATGACTGGAAAAAAAGGAGCAGCAAAGCCACCAGCTATGTTGAAAGCAACTGGAAGAAACAGTGTAAGGAACTAGTGAACTTAATTTTTCAATGTGAAGATTCTGAACCATTTAGACAACCTGTTGATTTGGTTGAATATCCAGTAAGTTGCCATTTTTTTGAATGTTTGGGGCTTTTCTTATTTTGTGTAGAGGAGATCGATGTAGAGGTATTTAAATTAAACTTCTAAAGTGTAAGATGTCTAGCTTCATGTTAACTTTTTCTCTTACCATTTAGACAGTTACATAATAATGGGAGGATTCTACATGGTATCTATTACCTAAGTAGTCCCAGCTCCAGGAAAACTATAAATTGTGTAAAAAGTGTGTTTTCACTCTAGTAATAAAGGAATGGAAAATGACCTTAAAAAAAAAAAAGTCAGATAATAAAGCACAAACTTACTGTAGAAAGCTTGGAATTTACAAAAATGTAAAGAAGGAAATAAAAACCAGTCCATGTCTGGCTCTTCCTTTCCCGACCCCTCTTCTCCCCTACACTCCCACCAGGTGTATTACCTTTGCCTTTCCCTCTCCTAAGCTCCAAGGGCCCTTCTGCATCTGTAACTTGTTTTGTGAGCCTGCACAGTCCAGCTGGCTTACTTCTACTACCTTTGTAACTTTATCTTACAATTTGAAAAAAAAACAAAAACAAAAAAAAAAACCAAAACAGTCTATGTCCTGCTACCAGGTATAACATCTTGGTTATTTCTTACCTTATCTTTATGACTGGGTCATGTTTTTTTAAAAGTTATCAATGATTTCTAAGCTCCTTCTGTTTTTTTTCTCTTCTATAATCGTATATAATAATCCTATATAATAAAAGGGTAATATGCAAATCAAACAGTGGAACGACTGGTTGCTATCATGTGCACTGACCACCAGGGGGGCAGATGCTCAACGCAGGAGCTGCATCCTGGAGGTCGTGCGCTCCCACAGCAGGAGTGCGCCTCTGCCTGAAGCCCTGAGCCGGGCCCACGGCTGGCGAGCGCAGCGGCCGTGGCAGGAGCCTCTCCCACCTCCATGGCAGTGCTAAGGATATCCGACTGCCAGCTTAGGCCTGATCCCCATGGAGAGTGGGCCTAAGCCATCAGTTGGACATCCCCCGAGGGCTCCCAGACTGTGAGAGGGCACAGGCCAGGCTGAGGGACGTCCCCCTGAGTGCACGAATTTCGTGCACCAGGCCTCTAGTTTTTAATATTTTAGAGATCTGATGCACTTATATTTCTATAAGCAGGAATGAAATTTTTGAACTAATTATTGTTTTTAAAACCTAGGACTATCGAGATATTATAGATACTCCAATGGATTTTGGAACAGTAAGGGAGACTTTAGAAGCGGAAAATTATGACAGCCCTTTGGAATTTTGCAAAGACATCCGGTTGATATTTAGCAATGCAAAAGCATATACACCAAACAAAAGATCAAAGGTAATTTAAAGTGGTTTATAAGAAGAGAAGAGCGTTATCTGTATAGATGATAATTTCCTGCTGGCTGGGAGAGGTTGGAACATTAAAGATAAGTGAGTAGAGCAAGACTGCTGTTGAGAATAGAGCTGCTGACACTGCCCAAGTATCTGCTCTTGCTACCTCAGCACAATAATGTCTGTCTTTCCTGCAGTTTTATGAACAGGATTGGTGCGAGTGAGGGCCTCAGTGAAAAATGAACAAACTTAAATTTGATGTGTAGAAGGATAAAAATCTGTATTTTCATACAGATGGGAATCTTGAAAAGTGGGTTGAAAACTTATTGATAAAGCTGGAAGAATATTAAAAGTAAGAAAATGAAAATCTGAAGGTGGGGGTGGGACTATTGTAAACTAATATTTTGGATCCAAAGAAGAAACACATGAGTGATCTGATTACTTAAGAATACAAGTATGGCCGAAACCGGTTTGGCTCAGCGGTAGAGCGTCGGCCTGCGGACTGAAGGGTCCCGGGTTCGATTCCGGTCAAGGGCATGTACCTTGGTTGCGGGCACATCCCCAGCAGGGGGTGTGCAGGAGGCAGCTGATCGATGTTTCTCTCTCATCAATGTTTCTATCCCTCTCCCTTCCTCTCTGTAAAAAATCAATAAAATATATTTAAAAAAAAAAAAAAAGAAAAGAAAAAAAAAAAGAATACAAGTATGGCCCTGACTGGTTTGGCTCAGTGGATAGAGCATCAGCCTGCGGACTCAGGAGTCCCAGGTTCGATTCCGGTCAGGGGCATGTACCTTGGTTGCGGGCACATCCCTGGTGAGGGGTGTGCAGGAGGCAGCTGATCGATGTTTCTAACTCTTCTCTCTCTCTCCCTTCCTCTCTGTAAAAAATCAATAAAATATATTTAAAAAAATACAAGTATGGAGTACATAACTAAATCTTTGTTAAAAAGTTATACATTGGATAACTTGCAAAACTTGGTGAAGCATAATAAATACACAAAAGAGCCCACATGCTGTCAGGGAATTTTCACAAACATCACAAAACCTATGTGGCCAAGGTGTTGGGTAATTAAAAAAAACACACCACAGCAATAATTAGAGGAGATTTATAGCACTTTCTCTATCATCAGTGACTCTCACTGCTAGTTAATCATTTTGTCTTAATTTCACTTTCTCATTATTATCAGATTCTTCCCATATTATTAATTCTTGTCTCAATTTGAGAACTCTCCCATTGCATTCAATATCCAAATTGCTTATTGGATCAGTTTAACGTTCAAGTCTAAAATTTTTCATGCTTTTGTCAAAGTCACTATTGTGAAACTGTTTCTTTCCAGAAAGGTAATAAATTTCATTAATCACCCCCCCCCCTTTTTAAATATATTTTTATTGATTTCAGAGAGGAAGGGAGAGGGAAAGAGAGAGAGAAACATCAGTGATGACAGAGTATCACTGATTGGCTGCCTTTTGCACTCACCCACTGGTGATCAAGCCTGCAACCTGGGCATGTGCCCTTGACCAGAATTGAACCTGGGACCCTTCAGTCCTCAGGCCGATGCTCTATCCACTGAACCAAAGTGGCTAGGGCAGTGGTCGGCAAACTCATTAGTCAACAGAGCCAAATATCAACAGTACAACGATTGAAATTTCTTTTGAGAGCCACGTTTTTTAAACTTAAACTTCTAACACCACTTCTTCAAAATAGACTCGCCCAGGCGGTGGTATTTTGTGGAAGAGCCACACTCAAGGGGCCAAAGAGCCGCATGTGGCTCACGAGCCTCAGTTTGCCAACCATGGGGCTAGGGTATCTCCCCTCTCTTTTTTTTAAAACATATTTTTATTGATTTCAGAGAGGAAGGGAGAGGGAGAGATAGAAACATCAATGATGAGAGAGAATCATTGATTGGCTGCCTCCTGCACACCCCACACTGGGGATTGAGCCCACAACCTGAGCATGTGCCCCGACGGGGAATTGAACTATGACCTCCTGGTTCATAAGTCAGCAACTCACTGAGCCACGCCGACTGGCTCCCTCTTGTTTTAAATGTATGTTTGAGGATTCATACCATACAACTAATTGTTTAAAGTGTATAATTTAATGGATTCTGGTATATTACATTATCAGGTTTTCAAAATTGTGGTTAAATCTATATAACATAAAACATATAATTTTAACCATTTTAAGTGTGCAATTCAGTGGCATTAATTATATTCACAATATTGTTTAACCGTCACTGCTATCTATTTCCAAAACTTTCATAACTCCAAACAGAAACTCTGTAACCTTCAAGCAATTAATTCCACATTCTCCCTTTCAGCCCTTGGTAGCCTCTAATCTACTTTCTATCTTTAAGAATTTGTGTATTCTAGATATTTCATGTAAGTTGAATAATACAGTTTGTCCTTTTGTGTCTAGCTTATTTCTCTTTTCATAATGTCTTAAAGGTTCATCCAAGTTGTAGTATGTATCAGAACTTCCTTTTTATGGCTGAATAATTATCCATTGTATGGATTGGGTATATGATATTTTGTTTATTCATTTATCTCTTGATGAACACGAGTTATTTCTATTTTTAGGCAATTGTGATTAATGCTGCACTGAATATTGCAGTACTGGTACAAGTATCTGTTAGAGTTCTTGCCCTCAATTTCCTTAGGTATATAAGAGTGGAATTGCTGGTTCATAGGATAATTGTATGTTTAGCTTTTCTAGGAACCACCAAACTGTATTCCATGATGGCTGCATCATTTTATATTTTCTCAGCAAAGTATGAGGATTCTAATTTCTCCATATCCTTGCCAATGTTTTATTTTCTTTTTTTAAACTGTAGCCATCCTAGTGATTGGTTTTGATTTGCACTTCCCTTATTACTTATTACAAATTGTACCTGAGATTTATTTTAATCAGGTATGGTAAGACAAGCAGATCTGGAGATGACTGCCATGGAGGAAGAAGTTTATACTAGCAGATTCCTAGAAATGAGGCACACCTCGCCATGCAGGGCCCCAGGGGGATGCACCAGCTTTGGTCAGTAGGCGGCGGCCGGGGAAGGGAAGATTATAGCACAGAGCCTGTAGTCCTGAGGTTTTCGCAGGAAGGCAAAGCTGGGTGCAAAGTAGAGTTTAGGGTTGGCTAGCTTGAATATTTCCCATAGCTTTGTCCTACAGGGGTGGTCTCCAGGTGTCTGATTCCTGGTGTGATTTAGGATGGGGGGAAGGGAATATTGGCTTGATATGTGAGAGTTTTATCAAGAAGATAGTTAGAGGTATGAACTCTGGATTGTTTTGTGTATCAGAGCCATGTTTGTTTGTAAGAGAGTTCTGTGCTATCTCGAGGAATTAGCTAGCCATGGGAGAGGCAATCTCTCCAGGATCAAGTTTCCCAATGCCAGAGCATCAAGAATACAGAATATAGTCAATACACTATTGTTGAGCATCTCTTCACATGCTTATTGTTATTGGCCACTGTGTATCTTCTGTGGAGAAACATCTATTCAAGTGCTTTGCCCATTTTCTAATTGGATATTTTTTTTGTTGAGTTGTAGGAATTTGTTAATATATTGCGGATATTAATCTTTGTCAAATACATGTTTTCCAGATATTCTCTTATTCTATAGTTTGTCCTTTCACTTGTTGGCAATGTCCTTTGATGTATAAAAGTTTTCATTTTGATGAGGTCCCGTCTACCTTGTGAGTGTGAGTGTGTGTGTGTGTGTGTGTGTGTGTGTGTGTGTGTGTGTGTGTGGTGCTTTTGGTTTCATGTCTAAGAATCCATTGCCAAATCCAGTGTTATAAATGTTCACCCCTATGTGTACTTCTAAGAGTTTTGTGGTATAGCTCTTATATTTGAGTTGTTGATCCATATTGAGCTAGTATTTGCATATGGTGTGAGGTGGAAACACATTTGTCCCAGCACCATCTATTAAAAGAGACTATTCTTTTCCCACTGAATAACTTGGCACTATTTTTGAAAATCATTTGGCCATAGATATATGGG
The DNA here is from genome assembly GCF_963455305.1 of Plecotus auritus. Classification (NCBI taxonomy): domain Eukaryota; kingdom Metazoa; phylum Chordata; class Mammalia; order Chiroptera; family Vespertilionidae; genus Plecotus; species Plecotus auritus. Next base: position 224,287,931 of record NC_137771.1, read on the forward strand.
TTTATTTTTGCACCCAGTTCTATTCCATTGTATATATGTGTTTGTCTGTCTGTCCATCTATCTATACATCAGTACCACAGTGTTTTGTTTACTGTAGCTTCGTAGTAAGTTTTGAAATCAGCAAGTGTGAGTCCTCTCACTATTTTCTTTTTCAAGATTCAGCTACTCAGCGTCCCTGGCAGTTCTTTGTGAGCTTGAGGAATGGCTTTTGCCATTTCAAAAAAGTCCTTTGAATTTTTTATAGAGATTGCATTGAATGTATAGATTGCTTTGTGCAGTATTGACATCTTGACACTGTTAAGTCTTCCTATTTCTTAACAGGGGATGTCTTTCCATTTATTTAGGTCTAATTTCTTTCAGTAGTGTCTGTAATTTTTTTCTTTAATTTAATCTTTATTGTTCAGATTATTACAATTGTTCCTCTTTTTTACCCCATAGCTCCCCTCCACCTGGTTCCCACCCCACCCTCTACCCTTACCCGCCCCCACCACTGTCCTCATCCATAGGTGTACAATTTTTGTCCAGTCTCTTCCCGCACCCCCCACACCCTTTTCCCCCCGAAATTGTCAGTCCACTCCCTTTCTATGCCCCTGATTCTATTATATTCACCAGTTTTTTCTGTTCATCAGATTTTTTTATTCACTTGTTGATAGATATCTATTTGTTGTTCATAATTTTTATCTTTACCTTTTTCTTCTCCTTCCTCTTCTTAAAGAATACCTTTCAGCATTTCATATAATACTGGTTTGACGGTGATGAACTCCTTTAGCTTTTTCTTATCTGTGAAGCTCTTTATCTGACCTTTAATTCTGAATGATAGCTTTGCTGGGTAGAGTAATCTTGGTTGTAGGTTCTTGCTATTCATCACTTTGAATATTTCTTGCCACTCCCATCTGGCCTGCATAGTTTCTGTTGAGAAATCAGCTGACAGTCATATGGGTGCTCCCTTGTAGGTAACTAACTGTTTTTCTCTTGCTGCTTTTAATATTCACTCTTTTGCTCTTGGCATTTTAATTATGATGTGTCTTGGTGTGGTCCTCTTTGGATTCCTTTTGTTTGGGGTTCTATGCGCTTCCTGGACTTGTAAGTCTATTTCCTTCACCAAGTGGGGGAAGTTTTTGGTCATTATTTCTTCAAATAGGTTTTCAGTATCTTGCTCTCTCTCTTCTGGCACCCCCATAATTCAGGCTCCTTACACTGTCTTCATATTTTTGGATTCTTTTTTCTTTTTGCTTTTCCGGTTAAGTGTTTTTTGCTTCTTTGTATTTCAAATCTTTGATTTGATTCTTGCGATCCTCTAGTCTGCTGTTGGATCTCTGTATATTATTTTTTATTTCAGTCAGTGTATGCTTAATTTCTAGTTGGTCCTTTTTCATGTCCTTGAGGGTCTCGCTAAATTTATCAGCCTTTTCTAGGAAATTCTTGACAAACCTTATAACCATGGTTTTGAATGCTATATCCAGTTGTTTGCTTTCCTCCATTTCTTTCATTTGTGACCTGTTTCTTTGTCTCCACATTTTGGTTGCTTCCCTGAGTTGATAGAGTGGCTTTGTGTGCTAGGTGTCCTATAGGACCCAGTGGCTTAGCCTCCCCAGTTACCTGAGGTGGACACTCTTGGTGCACCCCTTTGTGGGCTGTGTGCACAGTCTTGTTGTAGTTAAGTCTTGATTGTTGTTGGTATCACTGGGAGGAATTGATCTCCAGGCCAATTGGCTGTGAGGATCAGCTGTGTCTATGCTGGGAGAACTTCTGTGCTGGAGACACCCTTATGAGACAAGACTTGCAAAAGCCTCTGTGCTCAGCTTGGATGGGGCGGAGTCTCAGGGTGGAGCAGACAGCATTGGTTTCCTGTCAGCCCTGCCCTAATAGGCCCCTGTGTCTCAGTGTCCCGTGGTAATCGCTGCAAGCACCTCTGAGAGAAAGCCGCCCTCGAGTTTCGCCTGCTGGCAGACAGTCCAGTTTCTCCCCGAATGAGTCTGGGTCCCCAGAGTCTCACTGGAACTGTAGTTCAGCGCAGTCGGGAGCTTTTGTCTTCCTCCCGCCTGAGAAAGCCAGCCATGTAGTCAGTTGCCCGCCTTCTCTGTGCGCACCTCCATACCTCTGCCTTCTGCAGCTCCCCTGAGTCTCAGTGTGCTTTTCTCTTTCCTTCTAGTTGTAGAATTTCCACTCAGCCAGCCTTCCTGTGGTTCTGGATGATGTCCGTTTTGTCTTTTAGTTGTCGTTTTGAAATTGTGCAAGGCAGCAGTTTAGGTGTTTACCTATGCCGCCATCTTGGTTTCTCCTCTGTGTGTAATTTTCATTGACAAGTCTTAACACCTCCTTGGTTAAATTTGTTCCCATTTATTGTTTTAGATGGTATTTGAAATTCAGTTGCTTTCTTAATTTCTTTTTCTGATTGTTCATTTTTGGTGTATTAGCAACACAACTGATTCTTGTATGTGGTTATTGTACCCTATAATTTCGCTGAGTTCATTTATTAGTGCTAATAACTGGAGTCTTTGAGTGTTATTACATACAGAATCATTATCTGTGAATTGAGATACTTTTACTTCTACCATTCCAATTTGAATGATAATTTTCTTTTTCTTGTCTAATTGCTCTCACTAGAACTTAAAGCACATTGTTGAATAGCAGAGGTGAAAGCAGGCATCTTTGTCTTATTCCTGATCTCAGGGAAAGATTTTCAGTCTTTCACCATTGTATATGATGCTAACTGGGGTTTTTTATATATGCCATTCTTCATATTGAAGAGCTGGTAATTTTAGCACCTACTTTTGTTAAATAATGTTTATTTTCAATTCAAATGTATTACAGAATTTTACATAAAAGCTAATAATGAGCCAAAACCGGTTTGGCTCAGTGGATGGAGCGTCGGCCTGCGGACTGAGGGGTCCCGGGTTTGATTCTGGTCAAGGGCATGTATCTTGGTTGCGGGCACATCCCCAGTGGGAGGTGTGCAGGAGGCAGCTGATCGATGTTTCTCTCTCATCGATGTTTCTAGCTCTCTATCCCTCTCCCTTCCTCTCTGTAAAATATCAATAAAATATATTTTAAAAAAAAAAAGCTAATAATGAGAAAGCATGAAAATGGTGATAAGATAATTAGAGGTTTCAAATAATAGTTGTTAAAATTGATGACTTATACTAGACTTCAGGTTTCAGTGGAAAGAATAAGTTTAACATATGCACAAAATATTGAAAATAACTGTTAAAGATCATATCAGAAGTCAGATCAGGGATTGCAAATTTCACACATATTCATTTTACAGATATATTTATATGGTGGATATATGAAGCATTTTTAAAGGTTCCCTAGTGTTAGGGTCTCTCCACCCTCTGCCATGCATCAGAGTGACTCATAATTAGCTCTGGAACATTAGACTTGTGCAGTTATTCTCAGGAATGATTGCGACGAGTAGAGAGTACTTCCTCAAATACATAGCTGTACCACATGTTACTTATAGTGGTACTTAACATCACATTGCTGTTCTTTCCAAGATTTGACGTTACTTAATTATAAAAATAGTTAAAACACAATCTTTCATTTGTAGTAAAATTTTAGGCCATATTTTCCTCTTTCTGTCAGATGCGAGGTATTCTCTTGTCTGTAATTCAGATTTGGATCTAAGTGTCATCAAAGACAGTCAGATTTCAAGTAGAGACTGGTGAGAAGTTCCCTTGCCTCAAAGAGACACTGCTCTTTCGCTGCCTAAGTAGCAATTTGAAAACCAACCAACTTCCATCTCACTTTCAGAAAAGGTTACACATAGGTTTGTACATGTAGATGTGAAAATGGGAAAAGCCAAGATACTTGCTCTTTCTTGCTGACTCTTGTAGATGTCATTGAAGGGGGAAATAGATAAAGTCAGTAAGAGCCATTATCTGTAACACTAATACAAAACATTACAAGTAGCCTCAATGATTACATTGTCATTCAGAAAAATACTTTTAAAGGTATTTTGTGGTTATAGTTTTGCTTTTATGTTTTTGCAGATTTACAGTATGACCTTGAGGTTGTCTGCCTTATTTGAAGAAAAAATGAAGAAAATCTCTTCTGATTTTAAAATTGGTCAAAAATTCAACGAAAAACTTCGAAGAAGCCAGAGATTCAGGAGACAGCAAAATTGTAACCGTGTCAGTCAGGCTAACAAAAGTATCAGGTAAGCCGAAACCGGTTTGGCTCAGTGGATAGAGCTTCGGCCTGCAGACTGAAGGGTCCCGGGTTCGATTCCGGTCAAGAGCATGTGCCTTGGTTGCGGGCACATCCCCAGTGGGAGGTGTGCAGGAGGCAGCTGATTGATGTTTCTCTCTCATCGATGTTTCTAACTCTCTATTCTTCTCCCTTCCTCTCTGTAAAATATCAATAAAATATATTTTAAAAAAAAGTATCAGGTAAATTGGTTATTGCCAGCTTTTTATGCAACTTTGTAAAATTTCAGGTTGTGATAATGTGTTTGATTTTATTATGCAAAAGATTTTTATTCATTTTAGACTACATTTAGAAAAGCATAGTCCCTTTTTGGCTTGAAAATAATATGTGCATTGATTTGCAGTTACGTAAGTTTTTAAAGCATTTAATGAAAATCATCCATTGTAAAAATTTTATAGAGGGTTATTTATTTATTTTATTGCTTTGAGAGAGAAACATCGATAGGTTGCCTCCTGTACTCCCTGGCCAGGGATTGAGCCTGCACCCTCGGTGTGTGCCCTGACCAGGAATCGAACCTGCCACCTTGTCGTGCATGGGATGATGCTCCAACCAGCTGAGCCACCCCGACCGGGCGTAACGGGTTATTTAAGACACCATTTATATTTTCTCATAATAAACCTTTGTTTTAATGCAGAGAGTAAAGTGATTACTGTATATGGCCTTTGAGCATTTGGTATTTATGAGAAAATATCTATTATGTATAACATGCCATATTTTTTACTGAGAATTAGTTGTAAAGAAATATAAAATGCAGGGTTTATTCTCTTCATAATTTAATATTAATTTATATTCTGTCTTCTTTGACAATGTAGCTTACGTTGATATAAAAATTTACATGTATTTTGGAGTATTGGAATGTGCAAATTAAGTTGTTTAGTTTTCATATAGGGTTTGGATGTGTGCTCTAACCGTGATGGGTTTCTTCATGGTTGTTTTGGGGATTACACTGCATTTCAATTCAAAACAATCTACTTTAGTGTTGTTTTTTAAATCTGCTTTTGTTTAATACTATTTAATCCTCATAGATAAGAGAATTTTGTAGATTAGTTCTCTTCAGTTATTTGTGCTATTGTCATATAGATTACATCTTTATGTTATGTGCAGTTGGCTATTAAATCAGACCGGGAATCAAATTGGTGACTTCCTGGTTCATGGGTCGACACTCAACCACTGAGCCACACCGGCCTGGCTCTTTATTCTTTTTTAATCTGGAATTTTATTTGTAACCTTTTGTCTTCTTGATAGACATTTTTAAGAGTATAGACCAGTGGGCGGCAAACTGCGGCCCCAGAGCCACATGTGGCTCTTTGGCCCCTTGAGTGTGGCTCTTCCACAAAATACCACAGCCTGGGCGAGTCTATTTTGAAGAAGTGGCATTAGAAGAAGTTTAAGTTTAAAAAATCTGGCTCTCAAAAGAAATTTTAATCGTTGTACTGTTGATATTTGGCTCTGTTGACTAATGAGTTTGCCGACCACTGGTATAGACCATTTATTTTATAAAATGACCCCCAGTTTGGGTTTGTGTTACTGTATGAGTTTTTATTATTAAAAATTTTAATTGATTTTTTTTCTTTTTTAGAGAGAGAGGGAGGAAGGGAGAGGGAGAGAGACAAAAACATTGATGTGAAAGCAAAACATTGATCTGCTGCCTCTTGCATGCCCCCTACGGGGATCTGGTTCTGAAATCTGAGCATGTGCCCGGACCAGGAATTAAACCAGCAGCAACTTTTTGGTGCCCGGGGCGATGCCCAACCAACTGACCCATACTAGCCAGGGCTGATTTATTATTTTTAAAAACTCTGCTTTCTCTTTGAACCAAGAAAGAGTCTTAACAACTCAGAAGAACATAGGATAAGAAAGGAAAGCTTTCTCTCTTGAGGTATTATTAATTTGTGTACTGTTAAAAATTATATTTATGATAAGTATAAGCATGTAATGATTTTTTTTTGTAGTCACTTGTCTGCCTCCAGTTGTTATTAATGGAAGTTAAAATCTGTCTGGACATACAAGCTTGAATTTTCTTGATTATGATGATATAAACAATTACTGCTTTAATGAATTGTGGTTATCTTTTAGCTCAAATGCTTTAGATATTCCTAAAAAGCACTTTATCTTTTTGTTTGAAAGGAAAAGAGGATTATCTCAACATTATCCAGATCGATAATGTAATTCCAAAGATGTCTTGTTTTAAACTTCCACTATTTCTCCCCATAATCCACGGCTCAGGGACCAAACGTGTTGAATTAGAGCTTAGATGTAAACAGTGTGGTCTTAGAAAAAAATTAGCTTGTCCAGCTCTGGCCAGCGTTGCTCAGTGGTTAGAGTGTCAGCCCACAGACTGAAGGGTCCTGGGTTCAATTCCTGGTCAAGGCCACATACCTGTGTTGCAAGTTTGATCCCTGGTCCCAGTTGGGGCACGTTCGAGGAGGCAACCAATCAGATGTCTCTCTCACATTGATGTTTTCTCTCTTTGTCTCTCTCTCCCCCTCCCCTGGTCCCCTTCTTCCTTCTACCCTCTCTAAAAATCAATGGGAAAATGTATCCTCAGGTGAGGATTAACAAAATTAATTTGTTCTGATCTCTTTTTTGCCTCTGTTCTTTTTTTTATTAAATATATTTTTATTGATTTCAGAGAGGAAGAGAGAGAGAAAAAATATCAGTGATGAGAGGAAATCACTGATTGGCCGCCTCCTGCACGCCTCACACTGGGGGATTGAGCTTGCAACCCAGGCATGTGCCCTGACTGGGAATCAAACTGTGACTTCCTGGTTCATAGGTCGATGCTCAACCACTGAACCACATCAGCTGGGCCTTTTTTTTTAATAGAGTTTATTAGGGTGACATTGGTTCATAAAATTATATAGGTTTCAGGGGTACAGGTCTATAATACATCATCTGTATATTATGTATTCACCACCCCAAGACAAGTCTTCTTCCATCACCATTTATTCCCCCTTTACCCTCTCTTACTTCCCCCACCCTCCTTTTTGCTTTTCTGTTCAGGTTTTTTAATTTCTTCTCTTAATTTTATACTGTGTTTAGAAATATAAATAGGAAACTATAGAGAAAGTTAGGTCATATTGAGACTCAGATTTATAATGTGAAAAATGCCTACATTACATAAATGTTGGTTCTCCCTAAGCATTTAATCCCAAGAACCTGAAATATTCAATGTGATTTTCTGTAACTGTTACTTGGATCATTTGTTCATTACTCCAATTTGTAATAAAACAATATCAAGTTTAGAGTAAGAATAGTGATAGTAATCCATGCCAGAATAAGATGTTAATAACAGATACTTTAATATTTTGATCTAAAATTATTCTCCGATTAAAGTAAATAATATACTCTTATTTAGGTGTTTTCTGTTTTGTTAAATACCGTTTCTTTTGTTCATATCTTTGACCAGAAATACCAAGCAGAAGCGTTTAAAATCTCAGACAAGAGTAATTCCTGAGTTGGTAGGTTCTCCTACCCAGTCTACCTCAAGTCAGGCAGCTTATTCTGCAAGCCACAAGACAAGTGCTAGTGTCTCTTCGGGCGTTTCTTCTGGGGAGTCTTCCGATTCAACAGGATCATCAGCAAGAATGAGCAGTAGACCTGTCACTCTAGCAAATGGGTCTACGTTATCTGGTGAGAAGTGCAATGTTAAGTTATTCAACTGCTGAGCGCTCAGGTGTATAATGCTGCTAGTTTCATAACAGAAGGAAGTAGATAGGGGCTAATTAAGTTTTTAAATGGAAGTTTGTTTATTAAGCATATACACTGTATTTTCTGAATCCAAAGGAGGAGTAATGTGCTACTTTCAGAAATAAGAGAACAAACTTGATTCAAAATGCTGATTATGTACCTTTTAATACCAAAATTTTATCAGCTGTTTTTTTTCTCGAACAACTTTAAAAAAATATACTTTTAAGTACTAGTATTTTAGGAATCTGCTTTAAGTCTTTTGTTATGAAGTAACTGCTTATATGTGTAAAAATAAGAGGGTATGTGTAATGAACTGTTGGTGCTTTATTTTTCTTAGAAAGTGAAATGGAAGATTCCTTAGTTTCCTCTTCATCGTCCTCAGCGTCAGAGAGTTCAGAGGAGAGCAAAGGGAGTTCAAGAGCTCGGGAGCCCTCCTTGCGCGGTAGGCTGGCCAGAAGCGGCAGCCTCAGGGTGACCAGAACCCGGGCTGCGCAGAGAAGACCTGGTGAGAGGCGCGGGTGCTTTGGAGGAATGTCTGTCATGAGGTTCCAAAGCTAAACGCTGAATGGTCTATGGATTCAGTGTATCTACATATGACTAATGGCCTTCGGACTTTTAAAAATTGGGGGGTAGTTGACATATGGCATGATATTAGTTTCAAGTGTTCACCATAATGACTTGATGTTTGTGTACATTGTGAAATGACCATAAGTCTATAGTTACCATCCATCACCATATATGGTTACAGATTTTTTTCTCATTGTTTTCTTGAGATGAGGACTTTTAAGATTTACTCTCGTAGCAACTTTTTTTTAAAAAAATTATTGATTGGTTTTAGAGAGAGAGAGGAACATCAATTTGTTGTGCCACTTATTTATGCATTCATTGATTCTTTTTTTTAAAATACATTTTTTATTGATTTTAGAGAGGAAAGGGGAGAGGGGGAGAGAGAAACATCAATGATGATTGATTAGCTGCCTCCTGTACGCCCCCTACTGGGAGTTGAGCCCGAAACCAGGGCATGTGCCCTTGACTGGAATCAAACACGGGAGCCTTCAGTCCATAGGCCGACATTCTATCTGCTGAGCCAAACCAGCTAGGGCCATTGTTTGATTCTTGTATGTGCCCTGACCAGGGATTGAACCCACAGACCTTGATATATTGGGACAACACTAACCAACTGATCTACCAGGCCAGGACGTAGCAACTTTCAGATATGCACTACAGTATTAACTATAGCCACCATGCAGTACATTACATTCCCATGCGTTATTTATTTTATCACTGGAAGGGAATACCTTTTGACCCCCTTCAAACCGTCCCTCCCCCTATGAACTTGGTTTTGTTTGTTTTTTAGATTTCAAATATAAGTGAGACCATATGGTATTTCTTTTTCTTTGTCTAACTTATTTCACTTAACATAATGCCTGTATGGTCACTCTCCGTTGTTGCAAATGGCAAGAATCCATTCTTCTTGTAGCTGAATAGTATTCCATTGTGTATATATAGCACATCTTCTTTATCCATTCTTTTTTTTTTTTTATCCTCACCCAAGGACATGCTTAGAGAGAGAGAAATAGAAAGAAACATCAATGTGAGAGAGAAAGATGATTGGTTGCCTTCCGTATATGCTCCAACTGGGGATTGAACCGGCAACTTTTCGGTGCACAGGATGACACTCAACCAACTGAGCCACTCAGGCCATGCTCCGTTCATCTATTGATGGACACTGTGCTTTGCTTGTTTCCTGTTGTGGCTATTGTAAATAATGCTGCATTGAACCTGGGGGTGCATAGATCTTTTGGACTTGTTTTTGTTTTCTTTAGATAAATATCTGAGAGTGGAATAGCTGGATCATATGGTAGTTCTAGTTTTGATTTTTTTGAGGCAATCTCTCGACTGTTTTCCATATAGAGGCTGCACTGATTGACATTCCTACCAACAGGACACAAGGGTTCCCTTTTCTTCACATCCTTGTCAACACTTGTTATTTCTTAACTTTTTGATAGTAACTATTCTAACAGGTGTGAAGTGATACTTCGTTGTGGTTTTGATTCGCATTTTCCTGATGATTAGTCATGTCACATATGTTTTTCATTTATATGTCTTATTTGGGAAATATCTATTCATGTCTATGCCCATTTTTTTTTTTAAGTTTTAATCCTGTCCTGAGGACATGTTTTATTGATTTTAGGGAGAGAGGGAGGGAGGGAGGAGGGAGAGAGGTACATTGATGTGAGAGAGATACTTTGATGGGTTGCCTGCCGTACACACCCTGAACAGGATTGAACCCACAACCTAGGTATGTGCCCTGACTGGGAATTGAACCCACAACCTTTTGGTGCACTGGATGCCACTCCATCTACCTGAGTCACACTGGCCACTGCTCTCTAGGAGTTTTATGGTTTTAGTCTTACATTCAAATCTTAAATCTATTTTGAGTTAATTTTGGGGTGTAGTTTAGGATAGTAGTCTAGTTTCATTCTTTTGCATGTGCTGTTCAGTTTTCCCAACACCATTTGTTGAAAACTATCTCCTTTCCTGATTGTGTATTCTTGTCTCTTTTTTCATAAATTAATTGACCATATATGTGTGAGTTTATTTTTGTGGTGTCTATTCTGTTGCATCCTTTTAAGTCTTTTAGATTTAGAAAGGAAATCTGTTTTGGCAGTAAAATGTAAGGAACATCAGTACTAAAATAGTGAAGTCATTTAAAAAATGTTGAAATAAAGAAGACCTTTCTAATCCTATTGTTACTTTATTTCTAGGTCCAGTTTCTTTAGAAAATGGATGTGGCAGAAAAGCCACTCGAAAGAGAGTCTATTTAAGTGACTCCGATAACAATTCATTGGAAACTGGTGAAAGTTTAAAAGCCCGAGCTGGAAATAACCGGAAAGTGCTAAGAAAGTGTGCTGCCGTGGCTGCCAGTAAGATAAAGCTAATGAGTGACATAGAGGAGAATTCCAGCTCTGAAAATGCCTGTTCTGGCCGTAAGCTGCCTCACCGCAATGCTTCGGCTGTGGCTAGGAAAAAGTTGTTATATAATTCTGAAGATGATCAGAGCTTAAAGTCAGAAACCGAAGAAGAGGAGCTCAAAGATCAAAATCAGCCATCACCAGTGTCCAGTTCTCATGCTGCCCAGAATACTGTCAATGAATCTGAAAATGGAGATTCAGAGTCAGAAAGTGACTTGCAGGAAGTCCGGAAAAATTGGCATGCTAATGGTTACAAGTCCCATACTGCAGCAACTTCTAAAACAAAACTTCTTAAAATAGAATCTTCTGAGGAAAGTCATGGTTCAGATAATGGACATAACAGAACTAATGGCCCATCAACGTCTGGGCAGAAACTTAAGGCAGGAAGTGTCTCAGGGGAAGAGGAGGAAGCCGATTCTGAACCAAGAAAATACCCTGGTAGGAAATACAACACAACTCGCAAGAATGCCACCTTCCTTAAAAAAGCAAAGGTCTTTACTGATTCAGAGGACTCTGAATCTGAGGAAGATAGAGGAGATGGAAGATGTCACAAAATGGAAACAAATCTGCTGTCGGGAAATTTGAAGTGTGAACCTATGGCTGCGTCCCACTGTTCCTCAGATCATGTGTCTGAAACTGATGTGGATTCAGATGATGACAAAACAAAAGAAAAACCAAAGGATTTTATGAGAGGTAATTGAAAACATGTCACTGATGTATTCTTTTTTTTTTTTTTTTTAAATATATTTTATTGATATTTTACAGAGAGGAAGGGAGAGGGATAGAGAGCTAGAAACATCGATGGGAGAGAAACATCGATCAGCTGCCTCCTGCACACCTCCTACTGGGGATGTGCCCGCAACCAAGGTACATGCCCTTGACTGGAATCGAACCCGGGACCCTTCAGTCCCCAGGCCGACGCTCTATCCACTGAGCCAAACCGGTTTTGGCCATGTCACTGATGTATTCTATCGCCCTTTCCTTCTAGCATACATGGTTTTTCTTTCCTGTGAAACTTCTCTTCACTCCCTGCATTCTCCATTAGTCTTTTTTTTTTTTTTTTTTTTGATCTCTCATATTCCTATGTGTGTGCCTAACTATTTGTTGGGTGCATTTAGTTTTACTCACATAACAGGCAATTTGGCCTTAACACTATTACTATTAAAGATTTCACTTCTTGTATTAGTGATTGGAGATGGGTTTAAGAAAACAAGGCAAGCACATTTATAAACTGTTGTGATGATAGTTTGAGAAGAGGAAAGAAAAGGGTAGGACTGATTGAAAGGAATGTGTTGAGTAATAATAGCAGCTAACAGAACATTTTCCAAGATTTTCTGCATATCATGATGTTTTTCTAAATGCTTTATGTTGTTGTTTTTTAATCTTCGACCAAGGATATGTATTTGTTTTTGTTTTTATTTTTTAGAGAGAGAGAGAAACATCAATGTGAGAGAGAAACATCGATTGGTTGCTTCCCATATGCACCCTGACCGGGGATCAAACCTTTATGTTTTTTAATCAGTTTAATCTTCATATCTTTTATGAGATAGGGACTGTTGTCAATTTTACTGATAACTGGAGCACAGAGAGGTGAGATAAGTTGCTGAATTAAGATTGTGCTGGTAAATGGGGATCGATGAAAAATTTTAAAAGAGCAGGAGGCAGCTGAAGCTAGAATGAAAAGTTGGTGTGATAGGAACTTGTAAAGTTAAGAAGTGCTTGCTGCAGGGAGGCTGAGAGTAAGTGGTTAGTGGTAAAGAGTTTAGTCTGTAGTCATGTAAGTAAAATGTTTTAATATCAGGTGTTTGTGCACATAGCTAGAAAGACCTGGGGTTTTACTATGGGGCATATGTTGTACTTGTGAATGGTGCTGAGGCTAACACATCTGCTCCTGTCCCACTCACTGCCATTCTCCTTCCCAGTTAATAAGAATAAAGAATTATGGACTGATGTCATATAAATGTTGTGTTGAAGATTAAAGGAATACTCTTAATTTTTAGATTCGCCATCACAGGACCATGGACAAAGCAGAAAAGTTTCCAGGAAAAGGGTCTGTTCCAGTGACTCAGACAGCAATTTGAAGGTGGTTAAGAAATCCTCCAGAACCAAAACGGGTCTCCAAAGGATTCCTCGAAGATGTGCAGCCACCGCTGCCAGTAAGATTAAGCTCATGAGTGATCTGGAAGATGCTGGTTTAGAAAACGTGTGCACTAGAGGCAAGAGGAGAAGGAAGAAGCCCCTCCGTTTTGCATGTTCCACAGCTCAGAAGATAGGGAGTGATTCTGAGGGAGATGTCAGCTGTGACGTGCCAGACGAACAGGGTGCCTGTGAAGGGGAGCTGCCCGAGGATGACTCAGAAGGAAGCGCAAAAAGCATTCATCAGCCTCTAAATGGAGACTCCGACTCTGAAGGTATGCCGAATTCAGAATATAAGGACAGGTCTGCCAGGCGTACCAATAGCCACAAAACAAATGTTGCACCTTCTAGAACAAAGAGTTCGTTGTTTGGATCTTCAGAGGAAGATTCAAAAAGCCATATTCCAGGGGGTGAGATTGGTAGAAAATTTTCTTCCGCGTCAACTTTGGAGCAAAAAACTACTGCAGAGACTAACTTTGAAGAGGAACTGAATTACGGGCTGCGCAGGTGGAATGGCAGAAGACTCAGGACCTATGGGAAGGCTCCTTTCAGTAAGACAGGAGTGATTCAGGACTCCCAGCAAGTAGCTAAGACGGCAACAAGAAGGAAGAGACTGCATCCTAAATTGGGAAATGTGAAAAATTCAGAAACAACAGGGAATTCAGAGTGTGGACCTGACACTAGTCCCAAATCTGATTCAGAGTTGGGATTTGTAACTGAATCAGATGTTGACTGTGCTGATGAGACAAAAACCAAAAAGAGGAAAACAAAAGGAAAAGCAAAAGTAAATGTTAGAAAAGGTAAAACTTTTACAGCTAACATATCTAAAACTGTGAGGCAACAAAGACAGAGCAAGCGTCCTAGGTTAAATGTGGATGATAATGACTGGGAGGATTTGGACTATGCAAAATCTAAGAGAGTTCTTCGACGTTCAAAAATTAAAACGAGAAATCAGGGTAGAAGGACCGTGAGATACCATGATGGGGATGATGATAGAAACTTAGAAAATGTGTTAGATTTTGATGATTGCACCTTATGACCTTGAGGGAAAACCAGTTCATTTAAAGAGGAAATGGACTGGAAGTTATGGTGAAACCTGGCTGTTGAAATTATTTTTTTTTTGTCCTACAATTCAGGGAATATATTTATATTTTTCTATGAAAAGTTATGAATGTGACTAAATCATGACTGTTATTTTTATTTGCACTTGCTTGCCTTTGTAGCAGCATTCAGCACAGGTGCCAAAATATGCTTCATTTTGGGGGCAGATCTACTTAAACAGTATTTAACTACATATAGCAAGAGTTTGAAATATGTTAAACACTAGACATCCTGGTTATCAAAACCAATGAGCATTACTTTCATGGTCGCAAGTGCCATGCAGATATTTTTGGAATTTGTCAAGAGGTGGTAGTTTCTACCCCGTGTCATATTGTAGCATAATAATTTCACAAGACCTATGTTTACAGATTTTTCATAAATATTATGTCCATACCGACATTACAATCATGGAGGTGTTACCATGATTAGTAGTAGGCAAGGTACCTACCACTTTTTTTTTTTCTTTCCCTGGCTACTTGAGTAGAATGCATTATACCATATTTGGTCATTTTTATTGAAATGGTTTCCAGTTTTCTTTCCAAATGCTGTTGCGTCTTTCTCTCTTTTTCTTTATTTCAAAGGAAAATATCATTATTTTATAAACTTGAATTTATAAAGTGCTGGTAAATTATTTTTTTTTTAATGTTTTGATCATATATTTCAATTCCTAAGGCCAGACTAGCATTTTCTTTTAGATTGTGCTCTAACAAAAGGCTATATAATTTTCTTCCCATGATCTCCTGGTTTTCATGTGAGGGATTTAAACTCTTGGTCTTCGATAGTCTTACTCTGTGACATAGAGGAGTTTGTGTGCCTTAGATTTAGGGAGAGTTTATTCTTTAATAGAGTGTACAGAACTCAGAGAATATTTAAATTATACGTAGTTCCCCCCATTTCTATTGAAATCGTAGGGTTGAGTTTGTTAAGTGTGCAATTGCAAATCTCATCTATATAGGAAACTAGTGAAACGTTTTCTCCATCTCTTTGTTTTAGCTCACGGCTGCCATGTGCAATCTCAAGCATTCTTTGCTGGGGCAACTTAAGTGTAACTTCATTAGTGACCTCTAGTTTAAACCTAAGAAAAGTCATATTTTGTTGGAAAATAATTTTGGAATCCACTTAAAGCGGAACTTTTATCACATCATCAAACACCATAGTACACTTTTTTTTTTTTGAGCCAAATATTTGTACTTGATAAGATTGTGCTACTCCAAACAGTGTAGGTGGCCATTCCTAGCTTGTTTGTGCCTGAAGATGGACTTGATTCCAGTGGTTTACATATTCTGTAGTGAAGGGGTATGTTACAGTACTCCCACCTTTACTATTTATTGGCCCTATTTGGTTTCAGACTCAATTAACCTTTTTCTCCTGTGTATCCTTATAGTGGCAGATAGGGAAAAGCACCAGACTCTGGCATTAGTGTTAGAGAATGTTCTTAAGTGTTGTTACTTTGCAGTTATCTCTTCTGTTTGCCATGGTAACGGTATTTTCTCTCTCAGACATTGCCAGGTGAGATAGATGGGAGGCCTGCCTCTCCTTTGGTTGTTTAGAGATGCTCTTCTTCTCAAAGCTTGCATGAAGTGCATAGTGGACAGTTTGGTGCGGGATAATTGTCCTTCACTCTTGACCTGAAAAAATTAATGGAATGCTCTTTACTTCCTTAATTCTAAGAAGTGATGATAGATGTCATATCCATTAATTTATTTAAACTTTTCTTAAGCTTCTCCATTTTATATCTAGTCTCAGGGTTATAACTCCATGTTTACCATCATTTGCAAAAAGGTACCAAAAATCCGTAAATAAATATGGAATACATTCATAAACACTTAAATTCTTTTGGTAAAATGCTAGTTTGATCATTTAGGCTTCATCAATAGAACTATTCTTTAGACTAAATTAACTAGTCATTGACTGGCTGGTCAACTAATTCCTAATTTTTCATTTTGTCCAAAATAGTTACACCCTTACTTATATAAGAAGTATTCTGGTTTCATCTGGAAAAAAAACAAACAAGAATTGTCCTGGTAACTTTGAATGTGTGGTTGACAATGGTAGCTTCTCAAATTCTGAAGTAAAACTAAGGGATTATATAGAGAGAATCATTTTTGTGGGTTTTTTCGGTCATGGTGCTATTCCTAAGGTTAACTGAATATGTGACACACACTCCTAAATACCTTTAAGGAAAATTAATAAATAATTAATAGTTCAAAATGTTTACATTGAGCACTAGAACGTTTGATTTTTTTTTCTACTTTATGCGAAAAGGGCAGGGATTTAATGCACAGATGTACTTTAATAAGTTTGGGATTGGTTTGTGTTTTTCTTGTGAGAAAAGATAAAAGGTTACAAATTGAATGTGAACTGATGAAGGGCTGTAGCTTTCCATTGCACTTGACGAACTTAATGGTATATGAAAAAAATACTACTGTGTTGTGTATGTCCAAAGTCCTCTGACTTTATTCATTTATGGTTTAAACAAAAAGGTTTGAAGTACTTAGGTTTGATTTTTTTATTTCTTTGAATAACTAATTTTACCAAGCATATTAAGAAAAAAGAATTCAAATGTTTAAAAATAGGTGAGGTTTTAAAAGCATTTTTTTTTTCATATCCTACTTTTTTAAAAAGGGTATATTGACAATGTATAGTAATTTCTGAATAAAAGGAAAAATATATCCCAAGATAATTTCTAGGATGGTCGTTCTCCCTTTTTTTATTTTAGGGGAAAATCTCTGATTAAATCCTTTCTCAATTTAGTAGTCCTTAGAAAAGGATAAAGCAGTTACAACTTCTACATTAAAACACAAAAAGTTTCTTTTAAATAGTAGAGCGTTGTACCTGAAAAGGAAATTAGTTTTATAATAAGGAAATAGAAGGAAAGAACTTAAGTTTTAGGAAAATTCACTTCAGATCTAGAAGTGCAAATGGAAAAAGGAGCCAGAAACCAATAAAAATACCGTCTGAGGTACTGCTGTCCGAAAACAAGAACAAGACACTTCACCAAATCCTCCCACTTCATCCGTTGATGACATCTTCAGTAAAAATTCTTATTTAGAGTAACATTGGGTCCATACTACATTCCCTGTCTTCTAGCCTTTTTTCAAGAAGAACATTAGAACACAAAATTTGTTAACTTCACTGTATAGTATTAAAAACTAAACTGAAAGGATTTTAATCTCTTCTGTAACTACAAGCTGAATTGTACCATCTGAACAAAATGAGGGGTTTGTATATCAAAATGCAAGAACATCGTTAAAGGTGCATATAATATGTTTGGTTTTTCTTTCTACTCAATTGAACTGATTTTTCAAATAACTTTTAAATGGCCAGATGAGGTCTTTTTGCCTTGTCCTTTACTATAGCTGAAATACCAGCCCCATATTTTTCATTGCTATTAAGTCAAAATATTTACTTCATCAGGTGTCTTGTAGCTGTCACCAAATACTTTCATTTTCTTATAGCATATGGAAATTACAGCTCCGCTCTGGTATGAAAGGTGCAACCAACCACCTTCATTGTAGAAGAAGTTTTTGTCTATTAAGTATGCCTTGCACTTCTGCAGTGGATATCAGGGAATAATAAAGTAGAAACCCTAAGAAACTTGAAACTTAACAGTTTAAAGACTGTCTTTTATTCTTGTATTTGGGAATAGAAAGACCAAACTAAATAAATTTGTCAAAGCTAGGGAGAAAGTGGGACATTGTGGGAAAATATAGTCCTACCACATTAGTAAATGCTAATCCTGCTTGTAATTCAATTGTGAATTAATAGGAAGGATTGAAGTGTACAGAATATAATGACGAGGGCTGTGTTACCTCTTCTTACAGTCAACGAGTATTTTTATAGCTATTTTCTTAAATTACAGATGTTGCCTAAAGATACATGGGCATTCTCAAAGTTCAGGGGGCTTTTTACCAGTCACTCTGCCAAGCTTGTTCCTAAAATATTGTTAATGTGGTAGGAAAACGGCTAGGTTCTGGTTGCCTTCTCGAGGATGGCTCTTACGGGTTTGATGGAGGGATGCCGAGGAGTGGGCAGGGCAGTCACAACATTTGGGTCCTACAAATCGGTAGGCTCTTCAGTTTGACAGCATGTCATAGAGTATGTATCTACTTGTCAAGAATAATAGTTTCAGTCAGTATAGTGATCAGTGTTGCAGTATGTTTTCTGGTCATACTTTAGTTTTGAAGTTAATTTTAAGGTAAGTTTTATCATTTGTTAAAACTTTCATGGGGATTTGGAGTGCTGAAGAGAAAGAGGCATTCTGACCTAACTGAAATGAGATGACCAATGACAGACTTGACCACAGCAGCTAGCCCTACTTACTGATGGTTCCAGAAGCAAAGTATTTAGAAATTGTTGCCCTTTACAATTAGTGGTTAAATGTTAAAGGAATCTTTAATTTTTAATATGTTGAACTATATTTTCTAAGTGCTGATCCATATTGAGTCCTTGGACTGTACACATTCAGTTCACCTGTAAAATTCTCACCATTTTACTGGAGCCTGTCAAAGAGGTAAATCTTTTAATTTCCCCTCCTACACAGGAGCTCTGCTTTCACTTTGTAAATTAAGTCATTAGCACATCTGAGCCTTCGCATTTTCATCAGGAACCAGTTTTTTAGTCAGTTACTAACTAAAAGAATAAGAATATAATGAATTTAACTAGGCTTTTTTCCTTTTTAAAACGACTTCAAGCCTCCTGGCCGATTCATTAAGGTCAGCAAAATGGAGTCAGTTTTCCTTGCAGCTCATCTTTACCTCTTGTCTTAAGCAGTGCCCTAACCTCGATGCCTCTGCGATTTCTCCTGTAGGCAGAACGCAGGCCTGCAAGCGGGGTGAGCGGGGAACTGGAGGGGTCACGAGATGTGCTTGAGTAGGGTTGTCACGGATTGTCTGGGCCCCGCTGTGTTTCACTAGGGAAGCGATAAAGTCAATTGGAAACGGCATTTGCTTCTGATACCCTATCCTGCCTACCTTAGTTTGAGATGTCTCTTAAAAAGTTCACTAGGCAGATAAGTATCATATCCCTTTCATACTTCATAGCGCTCTCATCACAATTTTAGAAAAAAGTTGAAATGCCCATCACCAAGCTTGTGAGAATCATAAGAATGTTACCGGTTAACTTTTCTAGGGATGAGAGAAAGCTGTATGTGTAAAGAAAACAATTCAAGGTTCTCTGGCGCCCTCACTGGGTGTATTGTAAACTATAGATGAACTTCAGTTCATTGATCAGCCATAAACGTGACCAAACTAGTGGAAAACACTCTATGGGATTATTTCTGACATCATTTGACCTGACACTCCCATACTATAGAAGACTTCTCAGTGTTACCAACTCCCCTAGGGAGAATTGTGAACGGTTAAACCCAGAGAGTTACAGAAAACACGTTATTTACAGGCATTCTCTAAAGAGACTTCAAAGCTTATGGGACCCTTTTGAAAATGTAGGCTTTCGGGGGGGATGGATATCATTAAGTGCTATATGCTTCCTGAGTTTCAGTCATCTCATTGCTTATCAGTGGAGGGAGGGAGTGAAGAAAGGAGTCTCACACCCGCTCTGTTAAAGGCTTGCTTGAAGAGCTTATAATTTGCAACTAAAAGGTTTCCCCTCTGTATGGAATTGGTTTACCTACCAATCACATGAATCGATGAAAAGTATAAGAAACAGCCCTAACCGGTTTGGCTCAGTGGATAGAGCATCAGCCTGCGAACTGAAAGGTCCCAGGTTCGATTCCGGTCAAGGGCATGTACCTTGGTTGCGGGCACATCCCCAGTAGGAGGTGTGCAGGAGGCAGCTGATCCATGTTTCTAACTATCCCTCTCCCTTCCTCTCTGTAAACAAACAATAAAATATATTTTTTAAAAATATAAGAAACAGGCTAGTATATTGTTTTCAGCAGCAGGCATTCTTTTCCTTTTCCATTCTCAAATTTGTTTTTAATCCAATAAAAATGCCAATCAGATTAAAACTCTATATGCTTCTATAGCAATGATGTGTAGTTGACTTTGGATTCAGGAGAACAATTTTGTATCAAGAAGTATAATTGGAATAAAGTAAAATTGGAATATGAATAATCCTTAAAATATAAAAACGAGATCATTGCTTTCTGTCAAAGCTGTATTGTCTATATCCGTTTCCCTTCATTACAGACCATCTTAGAATACACAGTGATCTGAGTCATGATTAAGTAACCTGACCGAGGACTACTGCAGATGTAGATTTTTATCTACTAATGAGGTTTTTTCCATACCCAAATACGGATTCATTTTTAGGAGAGCAGCAATGCTTCAAGCATGCTGACTGTCCCAACACGTGACTGACCCAAGACCATCTGGGACACTAGGACTTGTACTGTCTTGTTAGTATTAGTGACACTATAATCATACAGGATCCTCCAAAAAATTTAAGCTTGTACACTAACATACAAATTGGACTTCTAGCTGAATTATCCTGTATATATTTCTAAAAACTGTTTGTAGTTTTCCAAGAAAAATAAAGCACTTTATAATTTACCAAGTTCTCGGTAATAAAATTAACACTGACTTACATGTACGTATTTTTATTTTAATTCCACACAAGTTATTCTAATGTCTTAGACTGTTTATCTTTAGGAAGTTCCCATTTCATGACATAAGACTAGAGAGAGAGCTCTATCGAGTTGGAGTTGCTGTATGCAAAGTAATTTCACATATTCTCCCCCACTTACTTGAAGTTCAGGTTTCCTTAAAGTAGTTTTTAAAGCCCACTTAAAGTTTCTATTGTAGAATCTTAACTTTCCCCTTATTTTGGGTTACAAATAAGCATTTACTAAAATGTCTTAGGAGTTAGTATTTACCAGGTTCCTAAGTAGGGTACTTCCATCACTACATCACAAAGGAATTAATCGCTACAGCTTAATGTCATTTTGCCCTACAAAACTTTTGTTGTAATAGGATTTTGTCAATGCTAGTCAACTGGGTATGTGTTGGGAATGAACCAGTTGTCCATTTTTAGTGCTTTTTCAACATGCAGATGGCTGCAGTTGACTAATACTAGTATTACCTACCACAAGTACAAATTTCACCTTAATTTTGCTATCTAGTTTTAACTATTCACTTATCTGATGTAGCATATTAATATACAGGGTTGGGCAAAAGTAGGCATACAGTTGTAATACAAGTAAATACAGTAATTAATAATACAAGAATAAACTTTCATGGACTCACAACTGTAAACCTACTTTTGCCTGCCCCGTATATTCTAGCTTTTGCCCACACTGAGTTGATGTGCTAAAGACTGGCTTTGGATCTAAGTCAGCTTGCAGAGAACTAATGTTCACAATTTAAAAATTCCTAAGAAATTCTTTGAAGTGGTAAAAACACTGCACCTTAAGCCACTTCCCATTTCACTCCCCCGACTTTATATGCACGTGACTCCACAGAGTCCAAGGGGGGTGACCATGGTGATCAGCTTAGTCTGCCCAAATGCCATTTTTGCAATTCCTTTGATTTACACGGAACAAAACGTATCTAAAAAATGTTTTAAAATTGACTTTAGAGAAGGGAAGAGATAGAAACATTGATGAGAGAGGAACATCAACATGGTTGGGCTGCCTCCGGCAAGCCCCCATCGGGGATGGAGCCTTCAGCTCAGGGCATGTGCTCTGCGGAGAAATGAAACAGACTGGGAATCAAACTGTGGCCTCCTGGCTTCATAGGTTGACACTCAACCACTGAGCCACGCTGGCCGGCTAGACAGTTTATTCTTAATGACTTCAAGACTAGGCTGCCAAGAGATAAGGCCTAACATTCAGGGGTTAATGAGCTTAGGATGCATTTTTATCAAGAAATATGTCTGCCCTAGAAGAGGGCTAATTCATTTTATGTTTGAAATGTGAAGATCTAGCTTTGGCTCCACCTAAATTGCTAAACGTGGAGTAAGTAGGTAGTAGGCCCACCATCACGTGGCTCCTCAGCACAGCACAGTGTGATGGAGCAGCTGCCTTCCTGGGCGCTCTGTCCTACCTTTTGTCTGGTGGGCCCTCCACTTGCTAGCTCCTGGCTACAAGCACACTTCCCTAAAGGAAGCCTTCCTTGCCCTTAGTGGAGGTTGGTTTCTAGACTGTTCTCACAGCACTGCACTACTAGTCCTGCACAACAACTGCACTTGCATACATGTAGAATTAGTTTGCTTCTGAATTTTTACCCCGATCCTCTGTGTGCCTGGCACATGCCTAGCTCAGAAAATACTCCAATAATGAGACTAGGATTTAACAACTCCAGTTATATAAAATGCTCAAATATTTGGGAAAAAAAATCTAGGATTAAGACCACATTTCAGTCCTATAAAACAAATATAAAATTCCTTTTTATCTACTAACCATTTTTTTTTCCTTTAACCAAAGGAAATACTGGTATAAATTAAGAGTTAAACCCTTGTAATAGTGCTGATGCTGGGTCATCATGTCATGATGGTATTTCCTCCTTGTTTAGGTTCTAGGAAAATTATTTCAGAACTCCTATTGAATATTTTAAAGTAGTTCCACAGGGAGTGCTGGAAATGATACCAAAACGTAAAACCTCTATATGGTTCTATTTTTAAAATTCAGATTTAAAAAAATTCAGATTTTAGATGAATGAGTTTGATGCTGAAAGTACTTAACTCCATTCTCACAAGTCTGCTACTGTTTGAAGTGACCGTTATCCTTACAGATGATTTAAAGTATGCCAGGTGGAGGGATTGCAGCTCTTATTCAAGACTTTCTTTTGTAGAAAAAGCAATGCAAGGTTATATCAAGGTCAAAAACATGTATTTGATGATCACATGTTTTTATTTAGCAATGTGAGTAATTTTGCAATTTATTGTTTAGGAATGTATTGTTGAGGAATGTAAGTAGTAAAATCTTGTGTTACAAGATTTTTGCATTTACATGAACTTTCACTCGTTTTTCAGAATTTGTTCCTAGAGACAGAGACCCCAATACAAAAATGAGAACATGTTTGCATCATCAGAAGGATGCAGTGCAAATGCCTAGTGACACTCTGAAAGCAAAAATGGTGCCCGAGAGAGTTCCCCGCAGATGTGCTACTGTTGCTGCAAATAAAATAAAGATAATGAGTAATCTAAAGGAAACGATTTCAGGACCAGAAAATGTCTGGATTAGGAAGAGTAGCAGAAAACTGCCCCATCGAAATGCTTCTGCTGCGGCTAAGAAAAAATTACTGAATGTGTATAAAGAGGATGATACAAGTATACATTCAGAAAGTGAAAAAGAGCTAGAAGATATGAATAGCAAAATGCTTTTGTTTTAGACCAGATCCTGGGAAGAGGAAGTAGTGACTGTGAAATGGGCATGTGGAATTGAAAATGGCCACGAGTGAAACGGCAGTTGCATTCTGCTCCTGCTCTAAGGTGAATCCCTTGTTGGCACTTTCCGAGGAATTTTCTGAAAGCCATAATCCAGAGTCACAGTGGGTCCCGGGGAGGCTTCCTCTCAGTGAGGTTTTGTACAGACACTGCAAAAATTCTGAGGAGGAAATAGTCTGTGTGTGAAGCCTATGGTTGGAGAGGCAGGCAGAAAAGTCTAATGACAAAATTCCTTTTCAGAAGGAAGAGTCTGGGAGAAATTTCTTGATTCCTAAGAGGAAGAAAATATAGTCGTCCCTCCATATCCCAGGGGGTCGGGTTGGTTCCAAGACTTCCCCAAATCCACAGATGCTCAAGTCCCTTCTATGGTATTTATATAACGGACACACGTTCTCCCATATACTTTAAATCATCTCTACTTATAATACCTAATACAATGTAGATGCTATGCAAATAGTTGTTATACTGTACTGTTTAGGACTAATGACAGGAAAGTCTACAAAGCCACTACGGTTGGCCTAACTACATAGTACACATCAGCAACAATGTGGCTTTTCCCCTAGTAGACTATTCTTGAGTTGTGGTTGGTTAAATCCCCAGATGCAGAACGCTTGGATATGGAGGGTCAACTATAAAGGGAAGTGTACAGGGTCTATAGCAAAAACCTAAAGGAATAAAAAAATTCAAAATCTCAGCCTGCTCATTTTAAGGGTTTTGCATTACTCACCACGACCATGACGTCATTATTAAAGTACAAATTAGGCACATTTCACGAAGTGCCATTGAGCATATTTGACTTTTGAATGAAGCAAATATGTGCTTTAGCAAGATGCAGTCCCTCCAATTCACAACCCCAAAGTCAACGAGGACTTAATCCTGGGGTTTTAATAATCGAGTTCTGAAGTAGTGTTGGAAATGGAATCCATTAATGTTTTATTTTGTTTATAATATTGGAATTCATATTGAATGAGGACCACTTGATATGACTGATTCAGGGAATATATATTTTTCTACGAAACCCATGAATGTGACTCACAACTTCCTTCCTCATTTTTACTTTCAGGTAGCAGCATTACACAGATGCCAAAATGTGCCTCATTATGAGGCAGGGCTCAGTTTTAATAAGTTAGAAAATACAAAATACAGGTCAAGATCAAAACAGTCATATTTTTAGATGACACAGTAACATCCTCTTATGTTTCTCTATAGCACCTTAAATTTAGAACTTTATGAACACTGAGCAAATTTATTACGATCTCATCACAACAAACTTTAATGGCGGTATGTCTGGGCTATTTCATTGTGGCTTTAAATGGGATTAGAAACCTGGTCTTGATATTATGAAGAATTTCTTTGCCATGAGATATAATTTGTTAATAGGTATTTATTGAAATGAAAGTCACCAGGTTAAATGAATGCACTGTGAAATCTTTAACATAGCACATGCTATTGGAAAACGGAATTGTTTCCCATTGAAAAATATCTGTGAATATTAATAATATGATTTGCATGTGTCAATCTGAAAAAGTAAAATATGGAAACCTTAGGGTTTCTATTGCTTTTTCATTAAAAGACTAATGTAATGCATATATATATATATATATATTTTTTTTTGTTGTTGTTGTTGTTGTTGTTTTGTTACACAGATTGGCCAAGTGTCTAGATTACTTGAGAAATTTGTTTGTGGTTGCATGTCTACTTAAAAAAAGGCTTTTTTGTTTCCTTTTTCTTCGCATAAGCCAGAATACTTCTACCCTACAGTTCATGTCCTTTATCTGTTTATAGTATACTTTCATCTGAAATACTGATGCCAGTGTCTTGTTACTAGTGCAGGTGAGAAAGGGGAGAATTCCAAATAAATGAAATTTTAGGTGCATGGGATTTGCTTTTTGAAATCTAATGAAATTAAACCTATTTCCAGTCCCATATTTACACTTAATTTCATAGAAAAAAAATTTTTTAAAAAATATATTTTATTGATTTTTTACAGAGAGGAAGGGAGAGGGATAGAGAGCCAGAAACATCGATGAGAGAGATACATCGATCAGCTGCCTCCTGCACACCCCCCACTGGGGATGCGCCCGCAACCAAGGTACATGCCCTTGACTGGAATCGAACCTGGGACCCTTGAGTCCACAGGCCAACGCTCTATCCACTGAGCCAAACCAGTTAGGGCTCATAGAAAATTTTTATTGGGTATTTTGCCACCTTTATCTCCCACCACAAAATGAAAATATTTGTCTCAGTTAAGATTGCTTTATGTAAAAGGTTTTGACCATTTCAGTGTAATGAAAGGATTTCAATTTTGAATTTATAATTTACTGTGGTTGGGTTAATTTCTCTAGTTTAGTATTTAATTTGAACATATATTTGCCTTTTTTTAAGTGCTCAGTCTAAGTTTATTGTAACTGTATGATATAAGCTTTTGTTTAAATCTTGACATTCTTGTAAAATGCGAAAGGTATGCAGAATTTTAATCACGGACAAATGTATTATCATTACCCTATTTATAATTTCAGTTAGCTTTTAGAAATGATTTCTTTATAATTATGAAACCAAATTGAAGATCTTAATAGTAAAATTGACATTATTTTATTTAACAAAGGGGCTAGGACAAAGTGATACCAAAATCTTTTTATTTTGTAATTCAGTCATTCTATAAAGCCAATTAACCCAGGAGTCTTAATGCAGTTTTAAAACATCACATTGGTAATCTTGTATATTCTAGCTTACTCAAGTTTCCTAAGCGCTTACAGGATAGCAATTTGGGTCTTACTGTTTATACTTAAGTGTTCAAATTTTGCTTCGAAGTCCAGTCTTATATTTTGCAGTAATGTGTAAAATTGCTAAATATTGGTTTTATGTAAATGGTTTTGTGATCAGTGTCTCCACATCTTAAAAACAAGATGTTTCTAGGAACTTTCTGAGGTTTTTTTGATTGTCTCAAGAGGCTTCCCCGACCGCAAATTAGTACTTAATTTGGGAATTATTTATAGACAGCATTCCAAAGTGTAAGCAATGCCATGTAGTTTCAGCCCAACTAAATCTAGGTAAATGTGTTTTTTAAAAAATTTCCATTGCAATACCGGATATTTTCACTTTTATTTGAACTATGGTAGTTGTCCTTTTTCCTCCTGTTTGGAATAGTGCTCTGTGAACTCTGTCTTCAGCAAATTTGAAAGAGAACCAATTAAACACTTTATTAGTGTGAAAGGCTGTTTAAAGCGGAAACAAATTTTGTATTAGAAATGGCCACGTTTTAAAAAAGAAGCTAATATTTTTGCAGTCTCATAGTCTTTTAGATCAGCTTGACGACCATCAGCTTTTGAAATGTGAATTCCTACTGCCAGAGTAAAGGCCTCATTTTTATAACACCACGAAGCACTGTGTTTCTTCCTGCCCGCCCATCCTTCCTCGGCCCGATCCCGATCCCGTGGGCGCCCAGGGCCGGGCGACACCTGCCTGGGAGAGAGCGCGGTTTGGAGCCGGGCGATTAGTGAACTAAAGCTCACCCTGTCCCTCCTAAGGGAGAAGGACGACGGAAACGGAGCAAGGGGGGGAAAGGCAGAGGGATCCACGTCTACAGACTGGGAATGGGGCGCTGACCCCCTTCCCCAGTCGGCTACCTGTCCGCACAGGAACCCCCGCCCCGCGCCCCCCTCTCGTCTCAGCCTCCCAGGCCCGCAGCCGCCTGGCCCCAAGGTCTCCCCGCCGAGCTCCGGCGGAGGGAAAATCTCCAGTCCCAGGGCGCGTGCGCGGAGGCGGTGCAGGGGGCGTGGCAGAGAGCGGCCGGACTTAGGGGCGGGGCTCGGGGGCGGTGGCCGAAGGGCGCGGCAACGCTCTGGGGCGCGTGCGCGGAGGGCGGGGTTGGCGCGCAGGCGGCGCAGGCGCAGTCCTGTGGCGCCGCAGTTGGCAGGACGGGTGGGAGGGACAGCATGGCGGCCACGTTCTTCGGAGAAGTGGTGAACGCGCCGTGCCGAGCCGGGACGGAGGACGAGGAGGAAGAAGCCGAGGGGAGAACGGAGACGCCTGAGGACAGGGAGGTGCGGCGGCAGCTGGCGCGGAAGAGGTGAGGTCCTGGCTCGGGGAGCGGGCGGCGCGTGCGGGCCTGCGGCCGTGGGTCCCTCACCCGGGCGCCGGCTGTCGCTGGAGCGGGGTGGGCGCATGGGACCTTGGTGGTTGCCGCTCGTCCGCGGCCCAGCGCTGCCCTGGGCCTCGGGAAGGCCCCGGTGGTCTGGCTGCACCAGCTCCAGGGGTGTGGGCCTGCTGCGGCTTCCGTGGGTGGTTGGACTCACGTGTTCTTTAAAGGAACTGCCCGCACGACTCCCTTCACCACTGATTTAGGTGGCTTCCTGCCCACTGGTCACCTCTTCCCGGGCGGCAGGGCTGTATCTTCGCGCCCCAAGTTTGCCATGTATTTGGGTCATGGACATGACACAGCTCTCTTGAAACTGTATTCTCCGCCCCGCGCCTCGGTTAGCATTGCGTGTCAGTGGCAGGTGGATATCTCGTTTTAAAAAGTATTCTTTCCAAACACGCAAACATTGGAGAAATTGGCGAAATGAAGATTTTTCCACCTTTATCTCCCACCACCGGAAAGCAAGTCCCCGTGACCATGGCCTTTCACCTGTACGTTTTTCGGAATGCATCTTAAACGCTACAGGCGTTTTCTTCTATGCTGTATCACCCCTGACAACATCAGTAATTTGTGATGCCACCTAATAGCCAGTCCACGATCACATTGATCCAGTTGTCTCAGACATGACATTTTCCAAGGCTCTGTGTACATCCGAGTCCTCCCCGCCTTGTCTCTGCAGCTTGCGTTCATTTGGAGCAGCCGCCCTCCCTGTCTCCCTGTGAGAGGCTGGGTGTCCTGTAGGACATGCGCCCTCCCTTTCTCACCGCGCCCTGGGCGTGTCTGCTGCTTCCTCTTGTGCCCTTTAACACTTTGGGCGTGTCTGCTGCTTCCTCTTGTGCCCTTTAACACGTTGTGTTTATCGCCTGCACTTCCTGGAAGTGGAAGTTCCTCTAGAGCAGTGGTTCTCAACCTTCCTAATGCCGCGACCCTTTAATACAGTTCCTCATGTTGTGGTGACCCCCAACCATAACATTATTTTCGTTGCTACTTCATAACTGTAATTTTGCCACTGTTAATGAATCGTAATGTAAATATCTGTGTTTTCCGATGGTCTTCAGCGACCCTGCTAGCAGTTCTCAACCTGTGGGTCGCGACCCACAGGTTGAGAACCGCTGCTGTAGAGCCTAAGACCATCGGAAAACACAGATATTTACATTACGATTCATTAACAGTAGCAAAATTAGTTATGAAATAGCAACGAAAATAATTTTATGGTTGGGGGTCACCACAACATGAGGAACTGTATTAAAGGGTCGCAGCATTAGAAAGGTTGAGAACCACTGCTCTAGAGACTGGGTCAGATTCTGGTTGAATGTTTTGCTGGCAAGAAAGCTTGGAAGGTGGTGGTTGGTGTTCCTGTGGCCCGCGCTGCCTGCTGTCCCGCTTTTAGGGATGCCGAGATTGGTTGGTGGTGGTTTGGTCGGTGGGTCGGGGGATATAGCCTGATCTCTGGTTGAGTTCTCCGGGAACTTTGTGTGGGATGGTTTTCTCTGTTGTCATCACCTGATTCCATTGTTTCCTGAGGATTATAATGATCTATATATATAAAAGCCCAGTGACCAGAACGGCGGGATGACCAGAATGACCGGTGGCTATGATGCGCACTGCGGCAGCCAACCAGCCTGATCCAGGCCCCGATTGCCCCCTCCCCTGCCAGCCCGGCCCCTTTTGGTCCCCAACACCCAGATCAGGGACAGGGCCAGTTGCCAACTGCCTGCAGCCCCCCTGGCCGGCCCAATGGGCCCCCATCAGGGCGGGCCGGCCAGACCCCATCCGTGCACTAATTCGTGCTCCAGGCCTCTAGTGTTCTATATAAAACCAAAATTTGTATGTTGCTTAATACAAAAATCATACTTCTAGTATTTTTTTTAAATCATAATAAGGCACTATTTATATGTAAGTTGCTTTAGTTTCGTCTTTTGTTTCTTGTGTTAGGGAGGTGCGGCTCTTTCGAAGACAAACCAAATCATCTTTGGAAGTTTCTCTGCTGGAAAAATATCCTTGCTCCAAGTTTATAATTGCTGTTGGGAACAATGCAGTAGGTGAGTGGAAACGCATTAGATAGACATTTTGTTGAAAGAATAAAAGCTCAACTTACTGTTCTATTTTTATTAGAAAAGATTTCAAATGTTTGTTATTTTTTTAGAAAAACTCATAATAGAATAACTTTGTATTCAGGTAAAATCTGTCATTCATGTGGCACTGTCTTTTTGATAAGCTTAAAAAATATGATTTAAAGGAAATGTTCTTGGCTTTAGGAAATTAATAACAACTGGAATTGGTTCCAGTGTGTTCAGGTATCTAGGATTCCATAAGTTCCAGGGCCTGTTTTGGCCAGACCTGGGGGGGCAGAGGGGGCATGTGTATATGACCCCCTTGTAGCAGTGGTTCTTAAATGTTTTTCAATTAACAGGCTCCTTTAAGAACATAATGAGAACTCTAGAAATAACAGTAATCACTAGCATTTTGAGTACTTAAGTTCTAAGGTCTTTACATAAATGAATCCATTTGAGAAGTTAAAGTTAGAACAGTGCAGGGTTCAGCTAGGACCATGGTCGGCAAACTGCGGCTCGCGAGCCACATGCGGCTCTTTGGCCCCTTGAGTGTGGCTCTTCCACAAAATACCACGGCCTGGGCGAGTCTATTTTGAAGAAGTGGCGTTAGAAGAAGTTTAAGTTTAAAAAATTTGGCTCTCAAAAGAAATTTCAATCGTTGTACTGTTGATATTTGGCTCTGTTGACTAATGAGTTTGCCGACCACTGAGCTAGGACAATATGCACGGGCACGTGCAAGCCTGTATAATTTTAGGGCCTCCTTCGGCTCAAGGAGAGCATTCGGGACTCCAGTCCAGATCTTTGTCCTATAAGGTAACCCTGGTGTTCGCAGAACAACTACAAGGTTAAATAACTACCGACTCATTTATGTTAAAGTTCTACTGGCTAAAACTTTGCAGGTAAGTGTTGCCTTGTGAGGGCATAGTAAAGTGGGTCAGTGAACCTTTTCAGCTCCTGGCTCTAATACCATCTGTACTCAGGCCGTGGCCTTTTAATTCTATGGCCTCAGTTTCCTTTTCTGCTAAATGGTAGGGTAAAGTTGATGGCCTAGAATGGCCCCTTTACCTCTAAAATTCTAGCGTAACTTGAATGAATTTATTTTTTATTGACTAGAAAATGCAACCTGCAGAGCCAAACACTAACTCCTGTGAATTGTTTTTACAGCATTTTTGTCGTCATTTGTTATGAATTCAGGAGTCTGGGAAGAAGTCGGTTGTGCTAAACTCTGGAATGAATGGTGCAGAACAACGGACACTGCACATTTATCCCCCACAGAGGCTTTTTGCGTGTTTTATCATCTGAAGTCAAACCCCTCGGTATGTGGGACTGACCTTACGTGTTTAAGACTTGTTGTGTAGCCCTAGAGCGTCGGACTGTGGACTGAAGGTTTCCATTCCAGTCAAGGGCATGTACCTTGTTGCTGGGCCCGTGTGGGAGTGAGGCAACCAATCCACGTGTCTCTCTGTCTCCCTCCCTCCCTTCCACTCTCTAAAAAAATCAATGGAAACATATCCTCGGGTGAGGACGGAAAACAACAAAAAAGTAGTAGTTGTGTAGGCATCATTTATGTCGCGGTCATTTGAATTCCCTGTTCCTCTGTGTCTGCTTCGGGCGGAGGCAGGGTAGTAACCACTTCGCTGTTTATGCGCTGTTGATAAAGTTCTTGGGAAATTCTGATATAACTTTGTTAGAAACAAACCACAAACATTAGGTATTTAAGTGTTGCCCTCATTCAAATGATTACTTCAGTTGGTGACTGCAGACATGCAAAAATGTTCATTCTGTCAAAGCCGGGAGTTCTGCTTTGTTGCTGTGTAGGCCAGTATTTAGCCAGTGCCTGGTACATGCTGGAAACTCAGCTAATGTCTGCTGAACACATGAGTGCTTTATGCATCCTAAATACAGTTCTGGTAATACCAGGCTTTCATCCCACCCTAATTTGTCCTGATTTTTAAGTCAGAAAAGACATTCGGTAGCTGATGCTGAGTGATTTCTTTGGGTTGTATTTGTCCTAATTCTACTCTTGCGTTCATTTAGAGAACTCAGTGTGCCGGGCAGTTTGGGAGACAAGTCAGGAAGGTGAGGTGGCCATGCAGGTCATGTCTGCCCATCTGCTTGTCTGGCAGAGTTGCACTCCCCCCTGCTGGACACTTGAACAAAGGCAGGGGCAGGGATTCAGACATTGGATGAAGTCAGTAATTCCATAATATTACAATGCTGCTTATTTCAAATGGTGAGGACCAAGTGTTAGCCCCCAAAACTTTAGAATTTGGTTTTATAATACTTACAGTTTGTTTCTATAGCATGCACTCCGAAGTTACTGAAATTTTGTAAGGATTTTTATAAAATATTCAGTGTTTATAGGATTCCTACACCGGTGGGGTCCCTTGGCCTTGCCTGTGGGGATCAGGCTGAAACCGGCTCTCTGACATCCCTTGAGGGGTTCCAGATTGCCAGAGGGTGCAGGCCGGGTTGAGGGACCCCACTGGTACATGATTGGGGCCAGGGAAGGACCGTGAGAAGGCTCCAGAGCAGCCGTGGGCAAACTATGGCCCGCGGGCCGGATCCGGCTGTTCTATCCGGTTCTCTTGCTCTCCCCTGCGCTCCTTTACTTTGAATTTATATTAGTTCACACAAACACTCCATCCATGCTTTTGTTCCGGCCCTCCGGTCCAGTTTAAGAACTCATTGTGGCCCTCGAGTCAAAAAGTTTGCCCACCCCTGCTCCAGAGTGTGTGTCTGGCCCATTTGCCCAGTCCTGATTGGCCAGACCCCAGCAGCAAGCTAACCTATTGGTCGGAGCATCTGCCCCCTGGTGGTCAGTGCCTGTCATAGGAACGGTTGGACACAGCATATTAGGCTTTTATTATATAGGATTACTCAGGAAGCTAAGCATCAGAAAACTTTATCTGATCCTTAGTGGAAAAGTTTCACTTTAGATAGTGACGGTCAAGTAGGAGAAATGTCTGTTACTGCGTCTAGTTTTACCATTTATTGGTTAGATATCTCTTAATTATTCAGAACCTACGTGTATAGGCAATCTGGGGTGCATAAATATATCTCCAGTCTTTTGTTCTCCCCTACCCACTGGTCCCTATTCCCCTCTTGTACTTGCTTTGTACAGTTAGCTATTTGGCAGTATTTTAAGAGAAGCTATGGTTGACTTCTGTGGATAGTATTGTTCTGTGACTTTCATAACCAGGAATCTCATCCTTTCATGGCCTTGTGGTGTGGCAGGTTATCTCACCTGGAGCTTATGGTCTGCAACAGGGCTTCTAAACTAACACCCCTCACAGGCATCAGCTGTGCTTGGGACACTGTTTGGGCGGAGGTCCTATCAGGCCACAGTTGTTGCTCTGCTAGACCTGCTGTTGAGTTGGGCCTACATGCCGCGGAGTACTGGTCTGAGTCTGGCCTACATGCCATGGAGTACTGGTCTGAGTCTGGCCTACATGCCGCGGAGTACTGATCTGAGTCTGGCCTACGTGCCGCGGAGTACTGGTCTGAGTCTGGCCTACGTGCCGCGGAGTACTGGTCTGAGTCTGGCCTACATGCCGCGGAGTACTGGTCTGAGTCTGGCCTACGTGCCGCGGGGTACTGGTCTGAGTCTGGCCTACGTGCCGCGGGGTACTGGTCTGAGTCTGGCCTACGTGCCGCGGAGTACTGGTCTGAGTCTGGCCTACGGGCCGCGGGGTACTGGTCTGAGTCTGGCCTACGTGCCGTGGAGTACTGGTCTGAGTCTGGCCTACGTGCCCCGGGGTACTGGTCTGAGTCTGGCCTACGTGCCCCGGGGTACTGGTCTGAGTCTGGCCTTCTCAGGGGGCCCACAGAGGGCAGCAGGGCTGGGACCACCCTGTGATATAAGGGGTTCTGGTGGTCTTCACCGGGAGCATCTTCAGTGCCTCATGTGCTGCCGCCCAGTCAGTGTGCATTTTATTCCAATATTAATCACCAGTAGTAGCTTGATTCTTACATTTAAAGCAAAATAAGCCATTAGCAAATTCAGAAAAATAAGTGTTATCTAAGTGTAATTAGGATATTCACGATATGTGTCTGGTGACAGTCTGGGGTGCATATAACATTTATTTGACTACAAAACTTGGGATTTGGTTTTTCAGGTTTTCCTTTGTCAGTGCAGTTGCTACGTTGCTGAAGATCAGCAGTATCAGTGGCTGGAAAAGGTGAGAGATGCCGTTAGGTAAGGGTTTATTTAGTATCTTTACACTTAACCTACGTAGTCAGATACTGAAGTGGGGAAAGTGTTTGGGGTTTTTTCCTTAAAATATTACAGTAACTTGTTAGAGAATATAAAGAATAAAAGGACTTATTTAACAAACATAATTAGCATAGTGCTAAAGATTGTAGGTTGCAGAGGCATAAAACATTAGTTGAATTCTTCCCATCCACCTTTTTTTATTTTGTTTGAAAGAAACAGAAGCTGTATGCATGAAACAGAACAGGACACCACCACGGGTGAAAGCATCAGTGCCTGGCAGTGCTCGGGGCGGGAGGCAGGGGGCTGGCACTCAGCTGCCACTCACTCCAGACCCCAGAATATTATACCCGTTGTTCTTAGCATTTTGATGAATTGATTGAGGCTTCCTTTTGTGGGAAAGTTGGGTACATAGTATGTGCTCAATAATACAAATTTTTCAGTGAAGACTAACTCAGCTAGGAATTTTAGAGAATAATTATAATTTGGGCAGTTACATATTATTTTAAAATGAAATCGATGTATGATGTGTATCTTAGCAACAGTTCAGCTTACATCTTAGGTATATTTTTGTATAGGCATTATACTTAATTAGAAATAAGAAATTTGATGTATTCTCATTTTAAACTAGATTGGCATACTTAGGAACATTTATTAAAAGTTACTAAATGGCCCTGATTGGTTTGGCTCAGTGGATAGGGCGTCGGCCTGCGGACTCAAGGGTCCCAGGTTCGATTCCGGTCAAGGGCATATGCCTTGGTTGCAGGCACATCCTCAGTGGGGGGCGTGCGGGAGGCGGCTGATCCATGTTTCTCTCTCATCGATGTTTCTAATTCTCTATCCCTCTCCCTTCCTCTCTGTAAAAAATCAATAAAATATATTTAAAAAAAAAGTTACTAAATGCATTTTAGAAGGTCTGTGAACCTTTGATAATTATATACATGATTTTATGTTCATGCACTTTGTGTATTTTTTAGGGAGAGGTTTTATTATATCTCAGAAGGGTAGAAAACTGCTGTAATAATTGGTATTTTTACTTTATTTAGTATAATTACTATGTAAAAAATATTTTGTTTTTGTACTATGGAAATACTTTCCCAGACTTAAAAAAAGGTAAAATTATGCATTTCCAAAACAAACTTTTTTTTTTTTTAAATATATTTTATTGATTTTTCACAGAGAGGAAGGGAGAGGGATAGTCAGAAACATCGATGAGAAAGAAAGAAACATCTATCAGCTGCCTCCCGCACACCTCCCACTGGGGATGTGCCCGCAACCAAGTTACATGCCCTTGACCGGAATCGAACCTGAGACCCCTCAGTCCCCAGGCCGACGCTCTATCCACTGAGCCAAACCGGTTTTGGCAACAAAATTTTTTAATCAATATTTTTTCCCCTGGGGACACTCTTTGGGTCCCTCTGCTGTTTGGTTCCTGTGAGCCATGTAATCCTGATAATCACACAGTCTGACAGGGCCGAGTGTTGTGGATTCAGACTACAGGTGTTAGAGAGAGGCTGTAAGTTAGGCCTTGTGAGCATGGTATGTCTTAAAGGGGACATACCTGGTATCAAGTATATATAGTGTTAACATTTTTGGTTTATTTACAAAGCTGTGTGATATAATGAAATTAGTCTTGCAAATCACTTATGACATAATATAAAATCTTCACTTTTATTGTTATTACTTGACATAGCCATTTCTTCTCTTCATAAAATACTTTCAAACAAGGTTCTGTGACCTAAAATATTTTTTCTGTAAAAAATTGCTGCTATCCTTGTTTATATTATCATAAATAAAAGCTGAAAGAGTCCGTGGAAATTCATTAGACACAAACTTAGAAGGACATTGCGGTTGGAGCGATTGAAACTCGCCTACATTGTACTGTATAGAGTCCTCCCCTTATCTGCAGGGGATGTTTCCAGACCCCAGTGGATGCCTGAAACTGCAGATAGTACCAAGCCCTATATGCATTACGTTTTTTCCTATACATATACACCTGTGATAAAGTTCATAAATTAGGCACAGTGAGAGGTTAACAACAACTAATAATAAAGCGGAGTAATTAAGACAATAATTGAACACAAGCACAGCCATACCTCAGTAGTTGATCTGATAACGCGATGGCTGCTACGTGACAGGTGTAGTGTACACAGTGTGAGACTCTGGACAAGGCAGTGATTCACGCTCCAGGCTGGATGGAGTGGGATGGCATGGGAGTTGATCATGCTACTCAGAACGCACCTAATTTAAAACTTGTCAGTTGTTTATTTCTGTAACTTTCCATTCAATATTTTCAGAATGTGGTTGATAACGGGTAACCAAAACCATGGAAAGCAAAATCCAAAAGCAAAACTGCGGATAAGGGGGGACTACTTAAAATTCTTTTACATCCACTTAAAAGTGGTTTTTAAGAAGACGCATTTGCTGGCGTCGTTGGTGGGTAGGAGCGGGAGTGAACGTGACTGCCGATAGGGTTCACAGTCGAGTGACTCGTTTACTCTGGACGATGGTCTGGCCGTCGTTCGTGGCTGGCGTAATGGCTGCTCTGGCCATCTTTGTTCCTGACTTCATTTCCTCCGACTGCAGCTTCCTTAGGTAGTAATGCTGTCCTAGTTCACAGGTGAGGAAAGTGACTTGAAGGTCACTTAACTAGAAAGTGACAGAACCAAGGTCAAATCTAGGTGAGGGGATAGGAAAGTGTGTGTTCTATTTTTCCATGGACACTTCTGCTCCTGCAAGGCCTGACATTACTGTGAGTGGTGGTAGATAAACACCTGGGGAAATGTTTCTATTCTGTAACAACGTTTTATATATATAATATATATTTATATTAATTTGAAATCAATTATGTGTTAGGTTTTTGGCTCTTGTCCAAAGAAGAGTATGCAAGTAACTATTCTCACCTGTCGACATGTTACTGACTATAAGACTTCAGAATCTACCAGCAGCCTTCATTCTCCTTTCCTGAAAGCCCTAAAAACACAGAATTCCAAAGAGCCGCCATGCTGTTCACTGCTGGAACAACCAAACATCGTACACGACCTCCCTGCAGCAGGTGGTATTAAAGTTCGTAACCTTTACATTACCTCTTGGTATTGCTTTATTGGTAGTTATTGCTTTGAGTGTGAGAGATCTTTTGGAAGTAGTTTGTCAATGATGATTAATAATGCATTGCTGTTTAACCTCAGTATCTGTAGTTGCCAGTACATTCTGTTCGGTTTGAGTTGTAAAGTTTCCACACACAGTTAACGTGGGAACAGCTCTGAGTTCTTAACTGGTACCCTTCAGAGCTGCTCTGTTTCTTGGTCTTTGGTAACTCACATGAGCCAAGGTTAGATATAAATTGTTGGCATATGAAAAGTTGGTAAAGCGTGTTTTAATTATCAAAATAGTAGTTTCAAATATTGAATCTTGATAGTTGTAATATTTTTGTACCTGTTACTATATAAAAATTAGATTGTCACTTTTCAGTAGTAAATGTTACTATATACAGTTAGTTGTTATCCTATATAATAAAAGGCTAATTCACTATGATATGCACTGTGGCTGCCAACTGGCCTGATCTGGCCCCAGTTGGCCCCTCCCAAACTCCTGCAGCCCCTCCCCCTGTCTGGCCCTGTCCCTGATTGGCCCCCCCACCCTGATCGGGGCCGGGGCCAGCTGGCCTACTGCCTGCGGTCCCTCTCGCTGGCCCGGCCACCCCCCTTCCCCGCCTCAACTGGCGGGAGCCTCTGGCTGGCCGGCCCCCCAATAGGTCTTGATTGCCAGCCAGGCCAAGGGACCCCAACCGTGCACGAATTTGTGCACCAGGCCTCTAGTTAATAAAAGGGTTTTCTTTCCTCTAAATGTTAAATATATTAGAATAAATGGCTGAAAGTTTTATATTATGCTTTATGTATTTATTATTTACATTTAACTTACTTTGTTTAGGATAGTTAGCAAAATTTTAATCTTGTAGCTACTTAAAATGTGTTTCAGCAGTATGTTCAGGAAATGCAAATAAACAATATTCGCCTATGCTGTGCACCTGAAACTAATACAAAATACTATTGAATGTAAACTGTAATTGAAAAATTAAATTCAAAAAAATCAATATATGCAGAAGCAGGAGAATACTTAGGAAAATAATTGGCTTTGGAAAATATATGCATTATAATTAGTTCAAAATGGCAGTAAATGCTTTTCCTTTCTTGTATATTCAGTTCTGAGCTACTGTCAAGTATGGAAAATCCCTGCCATTCTGTACTTGTGTTATACTGACGTGATGAAATTAGACCTCATTACAGCTGAGGCTTTTAAGCCTGTGCTTTCTTCCAGAAGCTTGAAAGGTTTGGTTAAGGTAAGACTTTATTTAACTCCTTGACTTAATAGCTGGCTTACTATCATGAACAGGCAAGCATAAATGTGTGGTGTCCACTTAAAACCTAAGTAGCACTTTGAGATCCTTTTTTCTCAAAGCTTCCTAACCTGGCGGTTGGAATTTGGCGCCCTCTCTTGTAGATATCCCCCTGTAACTTGAGTGTCTTGTTTGTGTGTGATAGATCAGTGCCACGCATTTAAATCCCAGGTGGCTGTGTAGAAAGATGGTTTTACTATTCGAGAAGTTTCTGTAACTAATTAATTTGGAAGGTTGGTAATTTTTGAGAAGGCATTTGATTAATTTAGAATGAATTAATTTGGAAGGCAGTATTTTTTAAGGAGGCATAGTATGGATTCACCTAAATTTGTGTGGGACTAGATGTGTGAAGATGAGATAAACCTGTTCCCTGCTTTCAGTTTGTATATATATCTGTGGGCTCTTCCCCAGAAAAATACCTATGAAATGTATATACAGAAAGTCCTGCCTGTAATTTCAGGTAGTTTAGGAACTCCCCTCTTCCTAAGAGATTTGCTGAAAATCCACGGACTCCCAATTTGAAAACAGCTTCTTTAAAGGGATGAGGGTATAACATTGTTCCACAGCCCTGTGTTGTTCAGGATGGCCATTCGTGTTAAGGCAACTTTTCTGGTGTGTTGGTGTTAGCTCATCTCACAGGTCTCATAATTAGTTTGTTTCCTAGTGCCTCAGTCTTTTTGTGGCAACAGGCCATGTTTTTTCATTTTGGTGTTCCCAGTTTGTCACAAGCTTGGCATGTAGAAGATGGCCCTCAATAACCATTTGTTGAATTATTAAGAGTAAAACTGTAAGACTCAAGTATAATTCAGGTACTGTCAGCATTCTGTTTCCGTGGATGGCAGGGCCGACTTTTTGCATGATTCTGCTCCATTTCATGTAAGGAACTTGAGCATCCGAAGAGATTAGTAGCCTGGGAAGTCCTGGAACCAATCCCCTGCAGATACTGAGGGACCACTGTGGGTCTTCCAAAACCGTTAGAGTAAAGGATAATCTTTCTGACAAATTGAGCTCCCTTACCCTATCTAATAAAGAGTTAATATGCAAATAGACCATCACTCCAACACAAGATGGCCGCCCCCATGTGGACACAAGATGGCCGGCACAGGATGGCCAGCAGGGGAGGGCAGTTGGGAAGGACCAGGCCTGCAGGGGAGGGCAGTTGGGGGCAGGGACCAGGCCAGCAGGGGCGGGCAGTTGGGGGTGACCAGGCCTGCAGGGGAGGACAGTTGGGGTGACCAGGCTGGCAGGGGAGGGCAGTTAGGGGCATTCAGGCCAGCAGGGGAGCAGTTAGGCATCGATCAGGCTGGCAGGGGAGTGGTTAAGGGGTGATCAGGCTGGCAGGCAGAAGAGGTTAGGGGCAGTCAGGCAGGCAGGCAGGCAGGCAGGCAGGCAGGCAAGCGGTTGGGAGCCAGCAGTCCTGGATTGTGAGAGGGTGTCCGACTGCCCGTTATCCCTCAAGGGGGTCCCAGATTGGAGAGGGTGCCGGCTGGGCTGAGGGAACCACCCCCTCCCGCCCCCCATGCACGAATTTCGTGCACCGGGCCTCTAGTACCTATATAGCATCTCTTTTGAAGTATATGCTAGTGGTTTTGTGTGCTTCTTGGTTAACTGATTGGCTCTTCCTGCTTCCTGAGAGCGGGCCAGGCAGTCCTGTCCATATTGTGGTATGGGGCTCAGTGCACAGGTACTCCAGAACTTCGGACTTGTTCTGAGAACTGTAAATCAGGTGTCACGTAGTGTTTAGTTCAACTTTTGGGTTTTAAAATATTCTTTGAAGGGGAAATTTAAATAACTTTTTAAACCTTTTTATTTATGCATTAAACAAAGATTTGTGGGAGGGAGGGTGAGCCAGGTGGCTGTTTTGAAGGGTAGTTTTCTTAGTGACCACATATAGTCATCCCGAATTCATAATTTCTTTGATCTAAAAGTGGTATTTGGTCAAACACTGGATTCTCTTGAGTGCGTCCTGTGAGGACCCCACAGTGCTAGGTGGTCCACCCCAGTGGGTCCTTTGGTTTCTTAGGTGATTTCATGCCAGGCCAACAGTGGGCATTGTGTGCCGGGCAAGGGGAGGGGGAGGTCATTCAGGAGAGGCTGCACCAGGGACGTGGCTCTTCAGCTGGATTTGAAAGATGAGTGAATCCTAGCGCACAGGGCAGCAATGTGAGCCAGAGTGGGCGCGTTCAGGGAGCATTGACAATGGTGTGAGCAAGGTATTGGGCTGCAGAGGGAAGTCAGCTCATGGGGGTGAGATGGGCCGAGCTAGAGCTTCCTGTCCACGTAAAGGCTTTAGATGGCCTGCGGGGATTCCTCTGCGTTTTGAGTGACAGGAGGACACCCTTAGATGTGTGACCCACTTGCCTTCTGTTTGAAAGGAGGTGAACGGCCGCGCCCTTTCCAGTTGGGCGCTGGTGCAGGGCTTGGGGTTGCATGTCGCTTCTAACTGAATTCTCAGCCTCACTGTGTAACATCTTTATTCTCTCCTTTCAGAATATTCCCCAGAGCACAGAAATACTGAAGAAATTGGTGGCAACGAATGAGATTCAGAGTAACATTTATACGTGACTCCAGATGGTTTTGTCACCGGTCCATTCCTGGGGGGCAGCGGCAGCTCTGTTTCATAGGTTCCTTTTTTTCAGGAGTATTTTGAGGGTGTTCAAAACAGAATAAACTTATTTTAAATTCCTTGTGGTTATAATTGTTTTTTATGGTGGTGCTGTTCACAGCTAAAGTAAGCCAGTTGCTTTTCTTTATTCACTAGGTGGGAGTGTTTTTTTTTTTTTTTTTTTTAAATATATTTTATTGATTTTTTACAGAGAGGAAGGGAGAGGGACAAGAGAGTTAGAAACATCGATGAGAGAGAAACATCGATCAGCTGCCTCCTGCACACCTCCTACTGGGGATGTGCCCGCAACCAAGGTACGTGCCCTGACCGGAATCGAACCTGGGACCCTTCAGTCCGTAGGCCGACGCTCTATCCCCTGAGCCAAACCGGTTTCGGCGGGAGTATTGTTTTATTTGAATATTTTGAGGTAATATAGTTAAATTTTTAAAAAGCTACAGTTGTATTAATATGGCAAAGTATAGTTAATTTGGTGCAGAAATTCTCTGTGATATCTGAAAGTTGATGGTCTGTTGGTGATTCCTAATACATGGAAAGTTTCTCATATGAAACTTTATGAGTTCTACAGTTTTTTTTTGTTCTTTGGGTAAAAATTGATGATAAGGTAACAAAGTTATATATTTGCTCAAAATGAAACAGAAAGGAAGTTGCGTTTATTTCAGCACTTCAGTAATACTTGACAGGCAGCCTCTTCACCCACTTTCCCAGGGCTCTTGTGCAAGGTTAACTGTTGGTATAATCAGCACTAATGGGGTGTTCTCATTAGAATGTGACTGGAGTCATGAACTCCAAGTAGCCACACTACTTCCCCAAACCACAAACTCAAGTGCATTAGTGAAAATAAGTTTTAAAATGGTGGAGTTTAGAAATGTTCCTTACTCTTTTTCTTCCTTTTTAGGTATTGAATCATTTATATTATATTATATTATATTATATTATATTAGAGGCCTGGTGCATGGATTCGTTCACCGGTGGGGTCCCTCGGCCTGGCCTGCACCCTCTCGAAATCCAGGACCCCTTGGGGGATGTTGGACTGCAGGTTTTGGCCTGATCCCTGCAGGCGAGGCCGAGGGACCCCACCAGTGCATGAATCCGTGCACAGGCCTCTAGTATGCATGTAAGATCTTTGGTTAATCTCTCCCTGCCCTCCCCGCTTCCCACTTCCCGCTTCCCTCTTCCCTCTTCAATTCATCAGTCTGTTCCATGTTTCCATGCCTTTGCGTTGAGTGTCTGCCCCCTGGTGGTCAGTGCGGATTATAGCTACCGGTCGGCAGGTTGTTTAGGCTTTTATATATATATAGATAGATTTATATATCCTACCCATTTATATCTTCTAGATTCAGTTTATTTACTGTTGGTAGTGGTTGGAGGTGGGGTGGGAGAGACTGCTGACTCCTCGAGTAAGTTTGGTTTCCTTCCAGTAGTGAAGTGCTGAAGTTTTGTGTTTAGTCCATGTATGAATGCATCCTGATGATAGAAATTGACGTGTTTTCCTTGGTGCAAAAACAGCGTGCATCCATTTACAAATGTGTTTGTAGAGCCCGAAGGTGACATCAGCTGTGAGAATGAAAAGACATAAAAATCTAGATATATAGAATTTTAAGGCCAAAGAGTCCAGCAGATAAGAACAAAACAATTACCTATCTTGCCCATCAGCTATTACCGCCTACTGCCCACATTTGACTTCGGAGGTTTAAAGCAACCATCATCCATTTCTCATGAGTCTGCCAGTTGGGTGGGTGTCCCTGCTAGTTTGTGCCATGTGCAACTGCTTTGGCTCCTGCATCTACAGGCACATGTCTGACGTGACTTGGCTGTGGTCTGGCTGGTCTAGGATGGCCTGGCCTGGCATGGTTTGGCTGTCTTCCACGTGTCACTTGTTCCCTCAGCAGGCCTGTCAGGCATTTCTCATGGTTGCAGAGGAACAAAAGGCAACAGCCCGCTGGTGTGGCTCAGTGGTTGAGCATCGACCTATGAACCAGGAGGTCATGGGTTGATTCCTGGTTAGGGCATATGCCCGGGTTGCGGGCTCGATCCCCACTGGGGGCATACAGTAGTGGTTGGAGGTGGGGTGGGAGAGACTGTATGTTGACTCCTCGAGTAAGCTTGGTTTCCTTCCAGTAGTGAAGTGCCAATCAATGATTCTCATCATTGATGTTTCTATCCTCCCTTCCTCTCTGGATTCAATAAAAAACATATTTTTAAAAAGAGGAAGAGAAACTTGCAAGTGTCTTTCAAGCCTTTGTATCAAGTTTGCTGTAGCCCCAGTGTGGTCACGTGCAGAGGCTGTATGGGGGGGCACCACCAAAAGGTTTTGATGGGGGGCATGACAAGTGGGGGCCATTAATACTATCAATCTGCCTTCATCTGCCCTCTGACCCAATTACTCATGCGCCTCTACCCCTGCAAAGTATGCACACCCCAGTCTTAGGACACCCAGTCTTACCCAGTTATATCAGACTTGAAGTTCAGGGTCTTATAATCTAGATGCATCTTCTACAGAGTAAATAGACAAGTTGTCTTCGATACACCAAGTGCACCATAGTGGGTCAGGGACAGGCAGGCCATTTGCAAGTAGTAGTTCCATTAGAAAGGCAAAGGCTAGGACACATGAGTAGTCACTGGTCTACCAATTCTGAAATTCCATCAGACAATAGTGCCAGACTCCTCCTCCTCTGGGAGTGAGTTGTTCCTGATGGGGTCCAGCTTCTGTTCTCTGGCAGAAACTCGTCAGTTTAGTTCTTGGCTCTGCTCTGAGTTGTCCTTTTCCATCACATGCCTTGCCTAGTTCCAAAGAAATGATCTTTGATAGCATCTGGGTAGCTTTCCTATGCATAGAAAGACGAGTGCCTGAAATACCATGCCCTTAGAAAACATTGTGGGCTTCCTATGTATCTAATTACAAGTACTCCATGCTCCAAACATCACACACAATACTATCAAGTTGGGATTTTGCCAATTTGCAAACTTACAGGTAAGCCTGCCACAATATCTCTGTCTGGGTTAGAGACAGAGGACTTACAGCAGAGGAGAAGCCTGAGCTTCATGTTGTCCGTTCGCTTGCTCCCCCTGTCCCATGGGATGATGTAGAACCACCCAAGTGGGTGCTCTGCATGTAGGGGGTCCGGCTCACAGCTGAGGAACCTCGAGCTCAGGGGGATCCAAGACATTTCTGAAGGATGGCAAGCCAGCCTGCCTTGTCTCTCTAGGAGAGATGATTAGGAAACCTGCCCTTGGGTCTAGGACACATGATCTCTCTTTTCCACGATGGCTATGTGAAAGGCCTCGCTGAGTGTGGAAATGGGAGACCCGTGAAGAATGGTCCCCCAGTAATATTTACCTCTAGGATCTATACGACATCAGTGGCCACTCTGACCAACGGGATTTACTAACAGCGTGGATGTCGGCAGGAAAGAGAGGAGCTGGGATGAACCCC
Source organism: Plecotus auritus (assembly GCF_963455305.1). Lineage (NCBI taxonomy): Eukaryota > Metazoa > Chordata > Mammalia > Chiroptera > Vespertilionidae > Plecotus > Plecotus auritus. The sequence goes on from NC_137771.1 coordinate 224,332,247, forward strand.
AGCCCTGGCCTGTGGTCTGAGCAACTGGAAGAATGGAGCTGCACCGGCCGAAATGGGGATGCTGCAGGGGACAGAAACCCAGGGTGGTTGTGGGTATAAGTTTGTCAACTAGATGTTCAGGGGGAGTTGGTGGGCAGTTGGATGTAGAGCCTGGTGATTGGGAGACAGGTCCCGGCTGGCAGCTCAACATGGGTGTTCCCTGCAAAGGGACCATTTAGTGCCGTGGGCCTGGGCGACATCTCCAGGCAGTGAGTACAGAGGACCGAGGGAGGAGGCTGGCCCTGCAGTGGCGGTGGTCAGGGAGAAGGCAGGAGCGTCTGACAAGGTAGGATGGGACCAGGGCACATGGCTTCCTGGAAGCCGGTGGCGGAAGTGCTTGAAGCAGGAAGGCTCGCTTCCCTGGGCTTCGTGCTGCTAACCCAGCAAGGAAAGTGGAGACGGACGCCTAATGGTTGGAGTTGGTGTGGTGGGTGGTGGAGTGCGTATGTGTTCTTTACTTTCCACTGATTCAGAGTAACATCAATTATTTAGAGAGAGAGAATTTGTAATTCTTGCCAATACTAGGAAATCACTGATTTGAATGGTGGCGGTTTCTGGAGAAAAGTAATCAGAATGAACACATATGATGACCTTCAATTCTGACATGGCTTTTTTTGTTTCGTTAATCTTTACTTGAGGATATTTTCCATTGATTTTTAGAGAGAGTGGAAGGGAGCGGGGAGACAGAGAGAAGCATCAATGTGTGAGAGATACACATCGATTGGTGGCCTCCTGTATGTGCCCTGACCAGGCCTGGGGATTGAGCCTGCACCAAGGTACCTGCCCTTAACTGGACTCGAACCCGGGACCCTTCAGTCTGCAGGCCAACGCTCTGTGCCAAACCGGCTAGGTCTGATTTCTCTCTTTAATGCCAGTGGAGACTCCCTTCTGAAGGTCTCAAGTCTGGCCATCTTAATTTGGGCTGGGGAGAGGGGCAGAGAGGAGGAGGAGGGTGTGCAAAAAAGATGCGAAGAGAAAGAGAAGCGGTCACTGCCTCCATGGCTGCCCGGAATTCTGTTTTTCAGGGAAATGGGATTCTCCGGATAAATCTGGTTTCCAAGAACAGCTCAGCCAGACCAGGCGTGGCTGGGAGTCCAATCACAGGAGCTCACCTGCGTGCCCTGCCTCCAGTTCTGTGTAAGGACTCAGTGATCCTCCTTTAGCATCCGATGCTGGCTACCAGCCTGTGGCCCACCCGTCACTAAGTGCGGTCCCCACGAACACGTTTGAGCATGAAAAATAGCACCAGCCCCTCCCAGGGACCTGTTTAAGACCTGTCTGCTGCTTTAAATACATTCCTTTATGACCACAAGCAGATGCCTGTCAGCATTCTCTGCAAATGGCATTTGGTCTCAAACCTCAGGGAGAGCCGCCCTTCATTCGTGCCTTCGGAAAGGAAAGGTGAGGAGAGCGAAGTCATGTCACCGATTCTCGATTACACGCCCCCAAAGGTGACCCTGAGTCCCCTGCAGTCTCCCGGGGCCACCGTCGGTTTCGCCACAACACCCACGAGGGACAGTGGAAGGGGAAGGTTTTCCAAGAAGCCAGTACAGTGTAGGTCAGGGGTGGGCAAACTTTTTGACTCGAGGGCCACAATAGGCTCTTCAACTGGACCGAAGGGCTGGAACAAAAGCATGGATGGAGTGTTTGTGTGAACTAATATAAATTCAAAGTAAATGAGCGGAGGGGAGAGCAAGAGAACCAGATAGAACAGCCGGATCCGGCCCGCGGGCCGTAGTTTGCCCACGGCTGGTGTAGGTTCTTGTGTGAGCGGTAACTTGAAAAGCCAGGACAAACAGTAAGAGCCCAACCCCCTCTCCCTCCTCATCCTTGTTGCCATGGTAGCCACACTGGGAGGGGGGGGCCCTTTCACCTGAATTCCATCTTGAACGCTTGTTAAATCCCCACAATGTGCTTGATGATACCTAGGCAGGTTCCTAGCTGTCATTTTTTTTTAAACTAAGAAAATGGCTTGCCTGGGCCGGCCATGGCTCAGTGATTGAGCATCAGCCAGGGGTCCTCAAACTTTTTAAACAGGGGGCCAGTTCACTCTCCCTCAGACCGTTGGAGGGCTGGACTATAGTTTAAAAAAAAACAACTATGAACAAATTCCTATGCGCACGGCGGGCCCGGGATGAGTCGGCTGCTAAGCAGGACAGGCAGTGGCACTCGGCGGGCCGGATCAATGTCCTTGGCGGGCCGCATGTGGCCCGCGGGCCGTAGTTTGAGGACGCCTGCATCAACCTATGGACCAGGAAGTCACGGTTTGATTCCTGGTCAGAGTACATGCCCGGGTTTCTGGCTCAATCCTCAGTGCAGGAGGCAGCCGATCAATGAATGATTCTCATCATTGATGTCTCTCTCTCCCTCTCCCTCTCCTTTCCTCTCTGAAATCAATAAAAATATATATTAAAAAAACAAGAAAATGGTTTATTTTAGTTCATGCAACATACATAAACAGTTTGCAGCAAACATAAACAGGCAAATTATTAATTATATGATTTGAGGATTAGGACACAAACCTGTAAAAATTAGTTTGGTATACAGCGAAGTTATGCAACACACAGAAGCCAACTGTCTGTTTTGCTCCTGTCATTTTTTTAAAAAAATATATTTTATTGATTTTTTACAGAGAGGAAGGGAGAGGGATAGAGAGTTAGAAACATCGATCAGCTGCCTCCTGCACACCCCCTACTGGGGACGTGCCCGCAACCAAGGTACATACCCTTGACTGGAATCGAACCTGGGACCCTTCAGTCTGCAGGCCGACGCTCTATCCACTGAGCCAAACCAGTTTCGGCAACTCCTGTCATTCTTGACAGAGGCCTAGAAAGAGCCGTTTTACACACCACGACACCAAGGCCCACGTGACCGAGTAGGGCAGGTCGGACCCTGGCAGTGCCGCGCCGGCTCTGCTCTTCGTGCCTGGCCGGGGCTGCTGCTTCCAGGCCTCATGGCCAGAACCACCCGGGAGACTGGAAACCCCGTGGCCACCGGACACTGGCTCAGCCCCGCAGGGAGGGAGGGTCCAGAACACCAGATTCCAGGCCGCAGCAGCTCTGCATCCCTGGTCACAGCTGGTGGACCTGGGGGTGACCAGCAGCCTGTGGCCAGGCCACCCTGACATGGGGCCAGGCTGTTGGTAATGTGGTGTCTCTCTATCCCCATCACAGGCTTCTGTGGAGGCTGAGCTCCGGCCCCGGCCTGGCTGTCCTGACACTCATCCTCTCCCTGAATCCAGGTCTGCCAACCGAACGCGTGGGCGCAGGCTGGGCAGAGCAAAGGCCGGGGCCTGGCCTCCAGGCCTGCTGGGAGGAAAACGCGGGGCGTGTGGCCGGGGCTCAGACACGGCAGCCAGGAACCTGCGGTGCTGAGATAAGACACTGAAATAGCTGCACTGGCCTCGGGGCTGGCTCTGGATGGCAAAACGGGGTTTGGAAGCCCGTCTTCTGGGAATAGCTCCTTCGACCGAGCCTGGTGAGGCCTCGCCAGCAGCTGCCGGTGCCAGGGCGGCTGTCCCAGGGCACCTCGGCCCGCGAGCCCCGGCCGCGCAGACCCACAGCCAACACTGGGTGCCAGCCGGCTCAGCCAAGACAAACCCACCAGGCTGGGTCTGGCTGGCTTCTGGGCTCGCCCCAGGAGAGGTTGGGTTTCTCTCTCTGATTCCAGGATGCCACCAACTTCAAGAGATGCTGGGCCTGCGCAGAGGCCCCCCACGCCCCGCCCGCCCTGCACAGGATGCGCGGGCCGAGGCGGGGTCCGGGGCCAGGCAGGGCTCCGGCACCTCCAAGGCCTTATCACGGGGTGGGGGGGTGGGGGGGGGGTGGGGGCGGGGACCCAGCGGGGTCTCCACGGGGTCAAGCGTGGGCCTTTGATGTTTATGGCAAAACCACCTGTGTCTTGAGCCGCCATGTGGCTGCCAGACTGCGGAGTGGCTGGCGATGACTCAGAAATTCCGGGCGGGTCCGCTAACGGCTGGAGCACTGGCTTTCGACCACACGGCAATAACTTGGCCGCCTGCTCAATCTCTTAATATTAAAACGTGAGATCGCTCATATATTCATGTCTGTACGTTGTAAACCCGGTATTAAACATGACCGATTCCAAAATAGCTCCAAGTGTATGTATTTCAAAGGAAAGGGGGCCGTTTACATCTGAGTCCTCGGGCCGCAGCGAACTTGAAAGGCGCCCGAGGAAAGGGTAGGACGCGCTGTTGTTACTGCAAGTTCGCAGAAGGGCTGGCGCCTTTAAGAGATGAAGTTCGTTCTGTCGAAAACGGTTAAATGTTACGTAGAACCCCCAAAGCGTTTCTGCGTTTGGACTAATGATCTGCTTGGAGTTCTGACAGTCATCCCGTTTCTCCCCTAAGGTTCTATAGGCCATCCGCGGACGTGCTGTGATCCTCCCGGCTCTAGAATTCCCACCTCCTTTCAGTCCTAAAGCTTCCTGAAGCCGCCATGCCATCCTGGCCCTCTGCCCTCTGCCCTCTGCCCTCTGCCCTCTGGAATCGTCTGCGTGGTGCCCAGCGTGAGCTCACTGTCCCAGCTCAGCTCCTCCTAAATGCTCGGCCGCCTTGTCTCAGACGAGCCTCGTAGGAGAGAATTGAGTCTCGGGTAAGCAAAGGCTCATTTTATTATTATTATTATTATTTTTAAATCCTCACCTGAGGATATTTTCCCATTGATTTTTAGAGATCGGAAGAGAGGGAAAGACAAAGAGAAATATCGATGTGAGAGAAACACATCCATTGACACACGGGCCTGGGCCGGGGAAGATCCTGCAACCGAGGTATGTGCCCTTGACCGGAATCGAACCCAGGACCCTGTGGATCCACTGAGCCAAATCGGCTCTTTTTACCGCCACCTCCACCTTTCATCGGCCCTGGGGCCTCTGTTCCCGGTCCCACTCCTTCTCCCCACGCTTCGAAGGGCACTCGCCACATCAGCTGGGGCTCCTCCTGCAAGTCCTGTCGGTTCATCAGGTAAACTCCAGATACCTGCTCCCCACTCGGGCTCCTGCCTGGCCCACCTCTGATTTATCTCCCCCCCCCGAGTATCGCCCCCTTTCTTCAAAACTCAGCTCCACCCCAGCCGCTCTCACCTAAAGCACGTGGAGCTGAGCACCTGGGACCGTCTTACCTGGACCCGGAGCCCTCTGTGCAGACACCACCACCGGGAAGACCTCCGGAGGCGGTGGCGGGCGATGCTCTTCCAGATTTGGGAGAACTCAGGGGCGGGGCAGACACCTCCGGGGAGAGGAGAGGGGGAGACCTGCCTGCAGGTGCACCCCGCACAGGTGAGAGTTCTCTGGAGCCGGACGTCGGCAGGTGCGGGAACGGGAAGGCCTGCCAAGCCCACGGTTTGAAGTGGAATTTTGGCCACAGCAGGTCAGGGTTATCACGAGTTTCTCCCCGAGTAGGAATTAGAGCCAGGACGGGGCTGTGCAGTGCAGAGTGAGAAGCGCGGCCCTGGGGCCACTTGGACTGGGGAGAACGCCACCTCTGGCCCCTGTTAGAGGGATGGCCTCAGGTAAGTCACTGAACAGGTCTGAGCCTCGTTTTCTCTTTTGTAAAATAAAATAGAATCAGGCCCTGGCCAGTGTGGGTCAGTTGGTTGGACGTCTTCCCGTGCACCACAAGGTTGCCGGTTCGATTCCTGGTCAGGGCACATCCTGGGTTGTGGGCTCTATCCCCGGTAGGGGCTGTGCAGGAGGGCTGATCGATGTATTGCTCTCACATCCATGTTTCTCTCTCTCTCTCTCTCAAAATCAATTACAAAATCTTTTTAAAAAAGAAAAGGAAGTAGAATCTGCTGGGGTGAGTTGGTTTTAGGATTGCAGACTGTAACCTATGTGTGATGTGTATACCTTGCATATATGTTTATACTTCCCCTGGGAGCAGTGGCTCAGCATTCCTGGCGACCTTGAACTACGTGATCAGTGAGATCAACTGCACTTGGTTTGCAGGTCTCCAAAGACGCGCCTGGGGACGGGCGTCTCTCAGGTGGCAGTTCTGATCCCCGGGTCTCTGGGAGACCGAGGTGGTGCGGGGCAGGAGAAGTGGTGAGGAGTGTCTTAGCGCTCAGGCTGCTACAACACAATTCCAGAGGCCGCGTGGCTTAAACAAGATATATTCTTACGGTTCTGGAGGCTGGAAGTGTCCGATCAGATGCCGCTGAGCCGGTACCTGGAGAGACGCTCTCGCTTGCAGGCAGCCGCCTTCCCTCGCCTCCTCGTGGTGGAGGGAGCAGCTCTGTTCTCTTAGGAGGGCACTGTCCCACCCTGCGGGCACCACCGCCTCACCCACCACCTCCCAGAGGCCCCCTCTGCACACCGCCACGCTGTGGGGCAGGGTTTCAACATCAGAATTTAAAAAAATATTTTTATTGATTTCAGAGAGGAAGGGAGAGGGAGAGAGAAACACCAGTGATGAGAGAGAATCATTGACCGGCTGCCTCCTGAACGCCCCACACTGGGGATCGAACTGACCTCCTGGTTCATAGGTCGATGCTCAACCACTGAGCCACACCAGCCGGGCTCAACATCAGAATTCGGAGGGGACACAGGCATGCAGTCCACGGCAAGGAGGGAGAACCGTGGCCCCGGGTCCCGGGTCGGGAGCGACAGATCTGGAAGGTCGGGGGTGGGGGGACGTCTGCATCAGCCCTTGGGCAGGAACGGGACGCAGGTGCAGAGGGGGTGGAGGTGGGAGGACGCGGTTTCCGTGGCGGGATCCCGGGCTACCTGCCGGCAGCGCGGTGCAGGAGGAGAAATCCAGCGACAGCTGCTTCTCTGGGTTGAAAATGGAGTTTTTTAGACATGGTTTTGTTTTCCATTTTCAATGACCATTGCTTCCCCTGACTTACGGATGCTTTGGAGCCGAAAAGCACCATTCTTGGGCTGTGGCCACTGCATCTGCGTCACAGCCGACAACCACTGCCTTCACGCCTTCACCACCAAGGAGAGATTTATTTCCCCAAGTCCGGTCGCAGCCGGGGGAAATGTTCAATGAGGTGCTGTTTCTTTGGGCTCTCCCTTCCTCCTTTCCCGCCCAGGCTGGCCCGGGAGTCACTGCAAAGCTTCTGAGCTGGTTTGGCTCAGTGGATAGAGAATTGGCCTGTGGACTGAGGGGTCCTGGGTTCGATTCCCGGTGAGGGACGTGTAGGTGGCAGCCGATCAACGATTCTCTCTCATCATTGGTGTTTCTAGCTCTCTCTTTCCCTCTCCCTTCCTCTCTGAAATAAAAATTATGGAAGAATAAACAAACAAAAAAACCCACCGAAAAACAACTTCTGAGCTGAATTCAGTCTGAGGAGAGGGACGGAGGGCCAAAGCCTGCCCCTTTCCTGATGTTAGGAACTGAAGTGCGCCCCCTGCTGGGCAAACTACCCTTAGTCTCTCCCGCTTGGACATGTTTCCTGAAATATATATTGTTTTATATATATATCTCCTATCTAATAAAAGAGTAATATGCAAATTAGCCACTACCCCGCTACATCCACAAGCCATGCCCACCAGCCAATCAGGAGCAAGCATGCAAACTAACTCAACCAACATGGCTGCGGCCACAGAGAGAGCAGGAGGGAGGCTTGGGTTTCCCCAGCGATGGAGGAAGCCAAGCTTTCCGCACACCCTGGCACAGGCCTCCTCAGCCTCCACTCAGCCCTTCCCCCTTTCTAACAGGACCCAGAAAGTCCCAGCTGCGGGCTTGGGCGGGCCCATCCCAACCAGTCAAATTCTTTGGGCCATGGTGATTAGTTCAGGAGTGAGCATATTCTATAAGCTGATTCTAAAACTTATTTATTTATTCATGTTTTAATATATTTTTATTGATTTCAGAAAGGAAGGGAGAGGGAGAGAGAGAGAGAAACGTCAATGATGAGAGAGAATCATTGATCGCCTGCCTCCTGCACGCCCACACTGGGGATCGAGCCCGCAACCTGGGCATGTGCCCTGATGGGGAATAGAACTGTGAACTCCTGGTTCATAGGTTGACGCTTAACCACGGAGCCACGCCAGCCGGAGCAAAGAATAATCAAAACAATTGTGAAAGAGAAGAACTAAGTTGGAGGACTTGTGACCTGATTTCAAGATTGACTAGAAACCTCTGGTAATTAGAAATCATGGGATCAGCATAAGGATAACGTACAGATCAAAGGAACAGAACAGAAAGTCTGAAATGGGTACGGTTATGGTCAGTTCATGTTTAGCAAAGGTGCCAAGGTAATTCAATAACTCACATGAAAGGCGCTTATCACTCAAAAATCATAAAAAGTAACTCAGTGAAAATGGACAGATGAAGAGACGGGTCACAAAAGAAGATCTGTGAGTGGTCACTAAACACATGAAAAGACGCTCCACGTCCGTGGTCTTCAGGAAATGCAAGCGAAGGCCACAAGTGAGAAGCTACGACACGCGTGGTGTTACAGCTAACAGGAAAGCGAATCAAAATACCGCTCACTGGTAAGAATGGGTAGCGATGGGGCTGCCCAGGTACTGCTGGTGGGAGTGTGAAATAGTTGGAAAGACGGTTTTGTAGATTCCTCTGTAGAGTTAGGCATAAATGTACCATAAGCGTTAAACTTACCACATGACCCGCAATGTCACTCCTAGGGATCTACCCAGGAGAAGTGAAAAGACATGTCCACAAAAAGGCGAGCACATGGATGCTCACAGCAGCTGTCGTCACAACAGCCCCAAAGTGGGACCAACCCAATGTCCACTGACAGGGGCACGAGGTAGCAAAGGCAATACTCCAGAGCAGCAGAGAGAGAACCACTGTTGACGCGTGCCACCACATCGATGCATCGAGCAAGTATCCTGCCGAGTGAGAGACACCAAGCGTGGAAGACTGCACCCTGTGTGGCCCGTTTCCATTAAATTCAAGAAAACCACAGAGGCAGATCGCAGTCAGTGGCTGCCTGACGTGGGTGGGAGTCTGGGCTGGATGCAATGGGGTGTAAAGGGAATTTGGGTGATGGAAGTCCGTGTCTAAAACTGGTCATGTTGACTGGCTGTAGGCCAGTAGAGTATATATGCATTTATCAAAACCCACTGAACGATACACTTAAAGTGGGTCCAATTTTTTTTTTAGTGTGTGAATTATCCTATATAATAAAAGCCTAATATGCAAATCGACCGAATGGTGGAACGACCGGTGGATTGGCCGGTCTCTATAACATGCACTGGCCACCAGGGGGCAGATGCTCAACGCAGGAGCTGCCCCCAGCCCGCAGGCCCCAGGCCAGCCAAGGCAGGTGCCAGTGGGGGGGGTCCCCTCCCCAATTCCCCCCTCCCCCCCCAGGCCAGTGGCTGCAGGGAGCGAGCAGGTGGGTGGTTAGGAGGCGGGGTCTCAGATTGCGAGAGGGTGCAGGCTGGGCTGAGGGACCCCCTCCACCCCCCGTGCATGAATTTTGTGCATCAGGCCTCTAGTCACTCAGTAAGACTGTTAAAGTCTACCCTGGCCTTTCATGGTCTATGTAATAGGTCCTGTCTGCTCCTCTTGCCATCTTACCTCAAGGCCTTGACACAGAACAAGTTTATTCTTGTTCTTGTTCCCATCCTGTGTGGGTCAGTGACACGGGCTGACACGTGGCTGTTTACATTTAAATGACTGAGAATGAGCCCTGGCTGGCGTGGCTCCATAGCTGGGTGCCCGGGTTTCAGGTTTGATCCTCAGGAGGCAGCTCTCACATCGATGATGTCTCTCTCTCTCTCCCTTCCTCCCTCTCCCCCTCTCTAAAAATCAATAAAAAATCTTTAAAAAATAAACAAGTTACTTAGAATGAGATGAAGAATTCAGTCCCCAGTGGCTCCAGCCACGCTTCAAGCACATGGCTTCTGGACATTGAACCTCAGAAGGTTTCCAGGATTCAGAAAGAGCTTCCGCTTCGGGACAGCGAGCAGACGCCCGCAGAAACCCCTTGGGGCGCGGAATAGGGTGGGGGAGTGGTTGTCCGTCTTCCCAGGTCCCCAAAGTGCTGTTGGTCCTCTCAGGAGAGCTGGCTGTTTGTCTGTGTACTTTGTCCTCAGCCAGTAGGGAAGGTCTGCGTTCGATGAGTTTCTACGCAGCCGAGCTCCGGTACGGCAGACGTATTTCTTGCCCATAACCATTCTCTATGGGGTCCTCAAACTACGGCCCGCGGGCCACATGCGGCCCACCGAGGACATTGATCCGGCCCGCCGGGTGCCGCTGCCTGTCCTGCTTAGTAGCCGACTCGTCCCGGGCCCGCAGTGCGCATAGGAATTTGTTCATAGTTTTTTTTTAAAACTATAGTCCGGCCCTCCAACGGTCTGAGGGACAGTGAGCTGGCCCCCTGTTTAAAAAGTTTGAGGACCCCTGCGTGAGTATTTCTTCATTTTTATGATGGAGAAGCTACACAGCAGGGAAGTAGCTGGTCCATCCCCAGCTGCCAGTAAGCGACCGAGTTAGGGTTTGAACTTGGGTCCCGTGAGCTGTGTGAAGGCCTTTCCTGGAGTGTTTCCCTGCCTTCCCGGATCCTGGGCTCTGGCCGAGCAGAGGCGGAGAGGACCCTGCACTCTCTGGTTGACCTCCCCTCCATCCGGCACTTTCATCCAGGAGCCAGCCAGTCAATGTTTGGGCCTCCTCCTGGCTGGTCCACCCCGCGGGCTCTGAGCGGTCCACGCTGCTTTCCCGGGTCCTTGTAAAATGGAGCATCTCCATGTGCCTGCCGGCAGGTACCTAAAGACAGTCACTGTGTATTTAATTAGCTTGGGTGGCTACTAAACACATTGGCATTGCAGCTCCTCTGGACAAAGGACCATGCCCGCCTCGTCCCCCCGCCCCCCCCCCCTCCCCCAGGGCCACTCTAGGTCTCCGGGAGCTGGCATTTGCTGTGGCGGCCCTGAGACGATGCTGCAAAGGACTTGCAGCAACTGGGGCGCGCGTGGGCGCTGAAATTTCCTGCGCAGGAGATGAGACCAGCACCAAGTCATGCGGGGGGCGACCCACAGATGCATCGTGGAGGCACTTTATGTTTCAATCACCTTATAAACTCAGCGTCTTAGAACATTTACTGTCTGCGTGTCTCTTTAAATAGATTTCTGTTATTAATAGAGATTTACAGCCTATCTTTATTAGGAAAGTCTATTTCTGACTTCTGGTGCTTTGGTGAGGATTTAGGTTCTTAGTTACCATACGTGCCTGTCACACTGAGCCAGAACCTTAATGAGGCAAAGCAGCCGGGTCACACAGGCCCTCGGGGGGAGGGGGGATCCAGGGGAGAGATTAGGATCCCAAGCCTTGGCCTTAACCTCGGAGCAGAGTCTGCCCTTCCGGGAAGCACAGTCTGGCCTTAAGGTGACCCCCTGGTGGTCCCCGCGGGCAGGGCAGTGCCACCTGCGGGCGGTGCCTAGAGCAGCCTCCCTCCCACGTCCGGAGAAGCCGCAGATCACGGATGCCCCCCACAGAGGGGACCTCGGGGTCTGCTCCGCTCCTGCCGTGAGAGAGGCCTCCCTGCTCCCGCCGCTGCTGTGGTGGGCTCCGTGCTTTTATTTATTTATTTATTTATTTATTTATTTATTTATAAATATATTTTATTGATATTTTACAGAGAGGAAGGGAGAGGGATAGAGAGTCAGAAACATCGATGAGAGAGAAACATCGATCAGCTGCCTCCTGCACACGCCCTACTGGGGATGTGCCCACAACCAAGGTACATGCCCTTGACCGGAATCGAACCCGGGACCTTTCAGTCCGCAGGCCGACGCTCTATCCACTGAGCCACACCGGTTTCGGCCGGGCTCAGTGCTTTTAAAGACCCTTTGCTTTTATTTGGATGGGTCCTTGGAAGGGAGGCAAATAAGCACAGGCCTCCTCGATTTATACAGAATTTTCTCCGTTTACTTTCCCAGACATATTAAAAAATATATATATTGGTTGATTTCAGAGAGGAAGGGAGAAGGTGAGAGAGAGAAACATCAATGAGGAGAATCACTGACCGGCTGCCTCCTGCACGCCCCACACTGGGGATCGAGCCCGCAACCCGCAAATGCGCCTTGACCGGGAATCGAACCGTGACCTCCCGGTTCATAGGTCGGCGCTCAACCACTGAGCCACACCGGCCCGGCTATTTTGAATGTTATGGTCATAAAGAAATTCATGCAGAATAAAGGAAACAGCGCGCCCGTGGGCCCCCACACACCACGGAATGAAATCCGTGGGGTGAAGAAGTGAGTTTCCAGGGCAGCCTTCTGGGATACTCGCCGTTGGACCATTTCCCCCCAAGCCCTCCCAGATTTGGAGAGAACAACGAGGAAGGGCCCGCGCAGTGTTCGATGCTCCGAAAGCCCGTCAACCCGGGGCGTTTCAGGTGCTCAGGGCTGTGTTTGCCCACGTGCATCGCATGGTGAGAAAACACGCCCTGACACCTGGCTCGCAGAGCGCTTCACAGACATCTCAGTCCCATCTCCACCACAGCCCGGGGAGAGGCGACCTTTTTTTAAAAAAATATATGTCTTTATTGATTTCAGAGAGGAAGGGAGAGGGAGAGAGGGATAGAACCATCAATGATGAGAGAGACTCACTGATCGGCTGCTTCCTACACACCCCTTGGTGGGGATGTTTCTCTCTGTCCTGCTCCCTTCCTCTCTGAAATCAATAAAAACATATTTAAAAAAGTCACCGGAATTGTTTTGAACAGCAGTCTGCTGTTACTGCAAGACATCTAGGAGGTCAGCTTTGTGGCCTCGGGCATTTGCAGTTCACTTGCTCGTGGGGGACGGTTAAGAGCAGCGGCCGGGGTGGAAGCGAGGCCTTCTGCATGTCCGCTGGGAACGCATAGCGCACCCTGCAGCGACCTCCCATCCAGCGCCCCTCGCGGGGACGCGGTGCTGCCTGCACACTTCCGTCCGGACTGCGAGAGGGTGAGGGGTGCAATGTAGAGGAGCTGCCTCCCTGCGGCTCAGCCACGGGCCGCTCGTCTATTTCTAGAGGAATGCACAGAAACAGTTAAGCCAACATTGGCCACAAGGGGGCAGTCTTGCCCCACAAAGATTCTTTGCTGCTGCTGGCGACTGGCACTCAAAACCGCTCTGAAGACATACACATACGTATCAACAACACTCTTTGTTTTTCCTTTTCCAGGACCTGTCAGCAATTAAAAACACGCCAAACACTCTACATGCATCAGACTGTTAAATGTCTGTGGACGGTTAAAAAAACATTTCTAAGGGTTTTTTCCTCTTGCAGTTTTGATGCAACTCCGGCTTGTTATCACCCGCCATGAAGAGCGGCCTCTCCTGGCAGACGCCATTCCTTCGGGCAGGGCCGGGAGGCGGGGTCCCCTCGGCCGGGGCAGACACCAACAAATGGCCCCTCTGCTCCTCTCAGCACCTAGGACCTGTGCACGGGACCCGGGACTCCGCGGCAGCTCGGGAAGGTGGAGGGGACCGATCTGGCTGGAGGAAAAGCTGCTGAGCTGTGGAGACGTGACCTGGGTTCCACCCCTTACACCTGCGTTTATCGACAGAGGTCCGCATCTACTGCACAAACGTCATGGACCTCAGTTCTGGGCTTGGCAAAAGGATGGGTATTGCAGAGTCTACCCATGTTGCAGATGCAAAGATACGCGACACAGCGGTCTCTTCTCCCCACCTGTTTACTCTCTGCTGTAGCCACTGGGGCCCCGGGTAGCCACGTTGGAAGGTCTTGGCGCTGCCTGGTAGACTGAAGAAGACTGGAGTATTATAATATCATCACAGGAGTAGAATCCCAGAGCTAAAATGTGGCGTGCCTGTGCTGACGGCAATGTTTTCGAGGTATATATACAGTATACACTGAGTGGCCAGATTATTATGATCTCTGAACGCATAATAATTCATGCACCGGGCCTCCCTCTAATATATATATTAGATTTATATGCCTTAGACTCGGAGCAGAGTCTGCCCTTCCGGGAAGCCTCCCTCTATATATATTAGAGGGAGGCCCAGTGCATGAATTCATGCATGGGTGGGGTCCAGCCAGCCTGGCCAGGGGGTGGGGACATGGGCGGTTGGCCTGCCTGCCTGCTGGTCGAACTCCTGGTCGAGGGGACAATTTGCATATTAGCCTTTTATTATATAGGACTAGAGGCCCGGTGCACGAAATTCGTGCATGGGGGTGTGTGTGTCCCTCAGCCCAGCCTGCACCCTCTCCAATCTGGGACGCCTCGAGGGATGTCTGACTGACAGTTTAGGCCCGATGGGATCGGGCCTAAACGGGCAGTTGGACATCCCTCTCACAATCCAGGACTGCTGGCTACCAACTGCTCGCCTGCCTGCCTTCCTGATTGCCCCTAACCGCTTCTGCCTGCCAGCCTGATCACCCCCTAACCACTCCCCTGCCAGCCTGATTGATGCCTAACTGCTCCCCTGCCAGCCTGTTTGCCCCTAACTGCCCTCCCCTGCAGGCCTGGGTCCCCCCCAACTGCCCTTCCCTGCAGGCCCGGTCACCTCCAACTTCTCTCCTCTGCTGGCCTGGTCACCCCTAACTGCCCTCCCCTGCAGGCTTGATTGCCCCCAACTGCCCTCCCTTGCAGGCCTGGCCCCTCCCAACTGCCCTCCCCTGCTGGCCATCTTGTGGTGGCCATCTTGTGTCCACATGGGGGCAGGATATTTGACCACATGGGGGCATCCATCTTGTGTGTTGGAGTGATGGTCAATCTGCATATTACTCTTTTATTAGATAGGATAGAGGCCTGGTGCATGGGTGGGGGCCAGCTAGTTTGCCCTGAAGGGTGTCCCGGATCAGGGTGGGGGTTCCCTTGGGGTGTGGGGCGGCCTGGGCGAGGGGTCTGTGGTGGTTTGCAGGCCGGCCATGCCCCCCGGCGACCCAAGCGGAGGCCCTGGTATCTGGGATTTATTTATTTTCTATAATTGAAACTTTGTAGCCTTCAGTGGAGCCAAGCCTCCTGCTGGCTCTGTGGCAGCAGTCATTTCTGTTGGGATTTATTTATCTTCTATAATTGAAACTTTGTAGCCTTAAGCGGAGGCCTGGGCCGGCCAGGGCTGCAGAAGCTTGGCTTCCTCCATCGCCGTGGCAACCCTAGCCTCCTGCTCTCTCCAGCTCCGTGGCTGCTGCCATTTCTGTTGGGATTTATTTATCTTCTATAATTAAAACTTTGTAGCATTGAGTGGAGGCCTGGGCTGGCAAGGGCAGGCAGAATGCTTGGCTTCCTCCATTGCCAGGGAAACCCAAGCCTCCCTCCTGCTCTCTGTGGCTCTCTTGGTTGGGTTTATTTGCATATTCCCTCCTGATTGGCTGATGGGCGTGGCTTGTGGGTGTAGCGGAGGTACAGTCAATTTGCATATTACTCTCTTATTAGATAGGATATATGCGTTCATAATAATCTGGCCACTCAGTGTATATTGCTAGCAGCTTCACACTTTGCACAGGGTGCTTTGCCCAGAGAGGGGGTGCTCTAAATATTTGCTGAAGGAAAAGAGGGGCATGTGTTTCTCTATGATTTCCCAATAAGTTGTCCTCTGTTTGAGAGGTAGGTGGTTGTCAGTGAATGGACCAGATTGACACAATCATAATTTTCTACTTGGAGGTAAACACACAGCCACGGAGTGACCTCTGAGGGTAAACATCCAAGGCCACAGGGCGCTGTGCGCTGTACGAGAAAGGCCAAGAATCCCTGCGATACACGGTATCATTGGCTACATGTGAACGATGCTGATTTTGCACCAAAAAAGAGCTTTCTGTGAAATTTTATTGCTTATCTTAGAGCCACACTAAGAATTGTCTATTAAAGGGTGAAAGTAATTTGCTGAAATCCCACTTCTCCTTAAAAAGTCACTGATTAGCAAAATTGTGAACAAACAGCTTTTCAAGCAAGTCAGCAGCAAAATAGTTTATCCAAACAAATTACCCTGGTCGTGAAGCCAAAGTCCCCCGACCTGGAATGCTTGGCCAGAAGAATGAGTTATTTCAGGAGACCACGTGGGTGGAATTTCATATAATCTTGGAGGGAGAAGATCTTTCCTGACATGATGTGACTCCTAAGCTGTAAAGAAAAAATACTGATAAATTTGACTTCACATAAATGCAATGCTTCTGTATGTCAACATAAACAAATTTAAAATACCATAAACAAATTTAAAATACCAACCACAAAATGACCATCAAATTAAAAGATGGAGCCGATCTTCCACCTAGCACTTTTCCATTGCTAAGAAAAAATATTTGCAACATGATGTGGTGGAGGCTGGTAGCGGGCTGTTCTCTGAAATCCCTTCTTCCATTGTCCCGGAATTCTAGGGAGGCCTCGGTACAACTCTCCAAGGTACCCACAATCCCTGGCTCCTGATGTTCTTGCCCTTGCATGGTCTCCTCCCCTTGTGTGTGGGCGGGACATGTGTGTTGCTTTAACCAATAGAATATGGCAAAGATAGCAGGACATACCTGACTGTGTGTGTGATTATGTATATAACATGGTAGCACCCAGCCCGGCCGGCGTGGCTCATGAACCAGGGACCCCTCGGGGGATGTCAGGCCTAAACTGGCAGTCGGACATCCCTCTCGCAATCTGGGGCGCTGCATGCACCAGTGACCATACTTTTCATACTGTATGAAAAGCTTTGACCTATGAACCAGGAAGCCATGGTTCAATTCCCAGTCAGGGCACATGCCTGGGTTGTGGGCTCAATCCCCAGTAGGGGCTGTGCAGGAGGCAGCCGATCAATAATTCTCTCTCATCATTGATGTTTCTCTCTCTTTCTCTCTCTCCTTCCTCTCTGAAATCAGTAAAGAATATCTTTAAAGTGGCAGCACTCATCTTGCTCGAGTCTCTCTTTTCGGTTGGCTTTGAGGAAATCCCAAGTGACAAGGAACTGAAGTGGCTCCAAGGAATGGTGTGCCGAGCCAGCATGGCCATGGGTGAACCTGAGGGGGGGGCGGTGAAGGATTTAGAAAAGACAGACAAGAGAATAAAGCTGGGTGCTAGGTGGGACGCTGCCCTCTCTGATGGAGAGACAGCGCCACAGCCTGCAAGGCGAGTCTTTATTTTATAGCCAGATTCCACGAGGCAAAGTAAGGGCGTGGTCACAACGTTCTCGTGGGCTTCGAATCTACTCACTTACACGCACCTGATCAGCTTTGTTTACTTGCTGCACCTCCCGCAGCCGGTATCACTCAGCCACGTGGGACCACAGGTTCAGACCATAAGGTCAAGCTTACAACCATAGCCTTTGGCTATCATTGTGCAGGGACTTGCACGTGGCTTTGCCATGAGAGGATCGTTCCCTCTCATTAGTCCCAGGCTTGAACCGATCCAAACCCTGTAGCCGCTCTCCACAGAATGGGAAAGCTTCTGGCGGATCTCCAGCAAGAAACTTGAGTGTCCATCGACAACTGCAAGGCCCAGAGTCCTGCCAACTACCAGAGTGAGTTTGGAAGCAGATCCATCCCCAGTTGAGCCTCAGATGAGTCTGCAGCCCCAGCCAACCCCTTAATTACCATCTTGCAAAGAACCCAGGTAAGCTGTGCCCATGCTCTTGACCCATAGGAACTGGGAGGTAGGAAATGTTGAAGTTTAAGCTACTAGGTCAGTGGTAATATTGTCAGGCAGAACAGATAGCTAGCGCAATGCCCGACTGCCTTGCATCTCCCAGCCTGCCTTGTGGTTAGATGTTGCCATATGACGCAGTTCTAACCCACAGAATGTGAACAGAAAAACGGCCCATCAGCCCACGGAAAGATGCTCGACATCACGAATCGTTAGGCCATTAGGGGAATGCAAACCCAACCACGAAGAGGGACCAGCTCACCCCCATTAGGACGGCCACTGTCAAAGAACTCGAAAGAGCCAGTGTTGGCGAGGAGGTGGGGAAACTGGAGCCCGTGTGCTGTGGGGGAATGGAGGGCCGTGCGGCCGCTGGGGGAAACAGCGTGGCGGGTCCTCAAAATAGCCAACTACCATGCGACTCAGCAGTTCCAAAGAATGGAAGGGGGGTCTTGAAGCGATAGCTGTACATCCATGTTCCCGGCAGCATCCTTCAGCAGCTAGAGGGTGGAAGCAAGCCAGTGTCCACCACCAGCTGTCGGAAGAGAGGGGGCTGCAGGGCTGGGTGAAAAGGTGGAGGGATCGAGCAAAACCAACTCATACACACAGACAGCTGTGTGGTGCTTATCAGAGGGAAAGGGGGTGGGAGCAGGTGGGAGAGGGTCAAGGGGGGTTAAAGGGTGAGGAGGGAGTCTTGACTTGGGTGGCGGTGACCACACAGCGCAGTGTGCAGAGGATGGGCCGTAGAATTGTGCACCTGGAATGAAAATGCACACGGGCCCTGGAGAACACGTGATCTCATTCTGTGACATTTCCGCCCGCTGTTTCCCGCAGATGCATGTGCATGACAACAGGGTACTCTTTTCCAGAGGCTTTCTGGTTCTAAATCTGTAGCTACAACATCCACTTACTTAAGAGCAGCAATGACGTACAGCACGCCCACCATCGAGCCCTTGAGGCAGGTTTCTCAGCCTCACGTTGACACTTGGGTGGATGTCCTTCCTGGCGGGGTCTGCCCTGGGCACTGAGGGATGTTAGCAGCACCCCTGGCCTCCACCCACTAGATGCCAGTAGCACCCCTTCCCCAGTTGTGCCAACCAAAAATGTCCCAGGCATTGTCAAACGCCCCCGCCCCCTCCAAGGGCCAATGTGTGTCTGTCTGATTGACAGCCGCTGATTGGCAGGTGTGGTTGGAGAGAGGGCAGGATGGAGGGGACCATCCACACCTGTGATGCCACTGGGACTGGGAGCCACCTGCTCCTGACCTTCCTTCTAACCCTGCCCAGTGGTCGTGACCTCCCCTGCAAGGGTGAAGGACACAGTGGGGAGGGCTGGGGTCCGCTGGCCCTCACTCCATCCCCTGGGCGGGCAGCAGCGGGTCTGTGTGTCGCATCTGAGTTGGGTGTGTGCCAGGAGTGCCGGTGCTGCTGCGGCCTGCATGTGGTCACCTGTAGCAGGGAGTGCACAGATCCACAAGGGACCGGACGGCTCACACCGCGAGTGGTGCCCGTGTCCCCGCAGCTCTGCAGTCCCAGTGATGCTTGGCATCACTCATACTGGTGGGTGAGATTCTGGGTTGCATTTCCTTTTTAAAAAATATATTTTATTGATTTCAGAGAGGGAAGGAGAGAGAGAGAAACATCGATGATGAGAGAGAATCACTGATCGGCTGCCTCCTGCACGCCCACCACTGGGATTAAGCCTGCAACCTGGGCATGTGCCCTGACCGGGAATTGACCTGTGACCTCCTGGTTCATGGGGGACACTCAACCACTGAGCCACATGGGCAGGCACGTTTTCTGATGACTAGTGATGTTTCGCATCTTTTCAAATGCTTTGCTTTTATAATGACAAATGCAGTAAATACATGTGTGTATAGGCGTGTGTGAAAGGAGGGATGTTAATATATAAAAAGGAGGACGCGTGAAACCGCGGGAGACGTGGGCCACTCCGGCGTCCCGATGGCCTGGCCAGCTCTGCACGAGGGCAGCCCAGACCAGTCCTCTCCCCTCATGGTGTCAGCCTCTGTTCCCTTCACTTCAGAGCCACCAATGTGCAACGGAGTGGCCCGTGGTGGCTCTGAGTCCTGGAGGTTTAGGGCACTCAGAACTCCGTGACCGGGCCGTGCCTGCGGTGCAGCTGGGCCCAGCCTGCTCCTGGGTTCCGGATGCTGCGGGAGGTGTCCTGCGGGTGGGGGGGGGGGAGGGCGCCTCCCTGGCAAATGCACGTGTGTGTGTGCACATGCATGTGCGTGTTGAGTGTGTGGAGGTGTGTGCTGTATGTGGTATGTGTATTTTATACGTTGTGGGGGATGTAGGGTGTGTGCTGGGGGTGTGTGATCTCTGAACGCATAATAATCTGGCCATTCTGTGTGTGTGTGTGTGTGTGTGTATTTATTTTAGAAGCCTCCTGGTGCATGAATTCGTGCATGGGTGGGGTCCGGCCAGCCTGGCCAGGGGGAGGGGACATGGGCGGTTGGCCGGCCTGCCTGCTGGTCGAACTCCTGGTGGAGGGGACAATTTGCATATTAGCCTTTCATTATATAGGCTATACACTGAGTGGCCAGATTATTATGCATTCAGAGATCATAATAATCTGGCTACTCAGTGTATGTTACACATGGCCTGTGAGGTGTATGTGCACACAGGCATGTGCGTGTTGTGTGTGTGGAGGTGTTGTATGTGGTATGTGTGTTGTATATGGTGTGGGGGATGTAGGGTGTGTGCTGGGGGGTGTGTGAGGTGTGTGTGTGCTGGGGTGGGCAGGGTGGGGCGGGGCGGGGCAGGCACGGTGTGCTCTGAGCGAGGTGGGGAGTTGCTGAGATAAGGAAGTTGTGCCCAAATCTCTTAAACGGCAACAGTTCACCCACAGGACACACGCACAGATTGACGTTTTCAAGTGCAAAATTCAAAGGGCACAGAGATCTACGGGGCAAAGGAAGTGTTCTTTTCATCCTTCCCAGTCTCTGCTTGTCCCCTGCAGTGGAAACATTTAAACACAGTAAAACAGACCATACATGTAAAGTGTGTGTGTGTGCATGGGCATGCGTGCCCGAGTGGAGGTGGGAGGGTCTCCCTGGGCCTCGGAGCAGCCTTTGCCGCCTGGGCCCCCTTGGGGCCTCCCCCCTCCCCCCACTAGAGATGGTTTCTTGCTGCAAAAGGAGTGGGGCATTCTGGAAGGCCAGGGCCCCCCTCCCCCACACCAACACCCCCCCCCCCCCCCCCCCCCGCCTGGGCACACACTGGTTTCCTTTGGCGCTTCGGCTGTGGTTGCTGGTGACAGAGCTGGGCGGCCCCTTGGACACGGCTTCTGCTTCCTCTGAAAGTGGAAATGTTTCTATTGTTCCCTTTCCTTCGCCGATGCTTTTTCAAATGGAAAAACACCATAAATATAATCAGAAAAAGATTAGCAGATATTTTTGCTCCCAAATTATTTGAGGAACAAAAGGTCAGATTTCTTTAATTAGAGCTTCCTTTTCAGCATTTCCCGGCCTCGGGCCTTTCCCAGCAGGGCTGATGCTCGGAGGCGCCAGGGCGTGGCCCCGAGGGGGTCCTGACTCAGCGCCGCCTGTGGCCCCGCAGGCCAGGAGCTGGCCATGCTCTCCAGGAACACGGATCTGCTGTGTGTGCATGTGTGTGCATGTTTTTTAAAAAAGGTCTCCTAGCATTTTTGGGGGGAATGATAGGGGATAAGCAATCATTGCCAGGAGGGTGGGAGAGAACTCCACCCCCAAACCACACGCTTGTGTGCTGACCGTGAACTTGGAGGGATGCTGGTGGAGCCCTTCATGTGGTTCTTGGGCGACACGGCCTCTCTGGGCTGGGAGTCTGGGCGCCTCCTGTCCCTCTCATGCCTCTAATTGGGGTTAATGAAGAAATGTCGGGACACGCTCCATTTCCCAGAAACAAGTTGGTTCCATTTTCTTGAAATGAAATTTGTCAGAGTCTTTGAAGATGGCTGTCTCCTCGCGTCCATAGTGAGATCCATGGCCTGGGGCCGCACTCTGGCCCTTCCCCAGCGTTACCTCATTGTCCCCAACAAGAAAGACGCCTGGTGGGGTCTCACAGTGCCACGTGCTCCGAGCTCCTCTGCTCAGAGGCCTGTCGCCCTGAGCGGCCCTGACCTGCCCTTGAGTTGCGACATTGCTTCCCAGTGCTCGGTCAGCAGGGGCCGGCCTGCCGGGGGGGGGGGGGGAAGGGGGGGAGAGGGGCCCTGGAGCTGGGCACTTGCAGTGATGCTGAGGGGCTTACTCGGCTCTCCACCCCTCCAGCAGGTGCGATGCCTCCCAACCACAGGGGGCGGAATGGGGTGGGGAGGAGGTGCTGGTGGGAACCACGCCCCGGCTAAGCTGGCCCGGTATGTCTGGGTTCAGGGTCAGCTCAAAAGAGCATCTGTCCTCTGCACCGTTATCCCAACAGGGGGCACCTTCGCAGCTTGAAAACCCCCCGGGAAAGGCCTTCGCGTTCTGTTACGAGGTCCACAGAGCAGCTTGTGGATTGCAGTTTCTATCTACACGGTGATAGTTATTCTTGAGAGAGAAAGTCCAGAGTCTGTGTCTGTGCCAGGGGAGGTGCAGCCTCGGGGTGCGGGTGGCTGGGTGGGCTGTGGGTGAACCAAGGCAGGTAGAGAAATGTCTACCTTAGAGACTTGGGTGTTGCCTGACTTGCTCTGGTGCTCATTAAACATACTTGCATCCTAGGAAAGTAAAGGCAACAACAAA
The DNA here is from genome assembly GCF_963455305.1 of Plecotus auritus. NCBI lineage: Eukaryota > Metazoa > Chordata > Mammalia > Chiroptera > Vespertilionidae > Plecotus > Plecotus auritus. The sequence goes on from NC_137771.1 coordinate 224,354,507, forward strand.
ATTTTAAATTAACCTATTTTTTTGGGGGGGGGCGAGTTGGTAATATTTAATTTTTTGTAATTATCAGTAGTAACATAATTAAAAAGAAGATTGGATAGAGATTAATCACTGGTGGTGAAACAAGTTCTACTGTAAAAATTAGTTGTTTAAAATTAATACTCATTTTTGCCGAAACCGGTTTGGCTCAGTGGATAGAGCGTCAGCCTGCGGACTGAAGGGTCCCGGGTTCGATTCCGGTCAGGGGCATGTACCTTGGTTGCAGGCACATCCCCAGTGGGGGGTGTGTGGGAGGCAGCTGGTCGATGTTTCTCTCTCATCGATGTTTCTAACTCTCTGTCCCTCTCCCTTCCTCTCTGTAAAAAATCAATAAAAATATATTTAAAAAAAATAAAATTAATACTCATTTTAATCAGAATAAAACAGGCATTCTTGTGCCAGTCAATGCTGCTTGGGTTTTTTAAAAGGTTTTGATAATTTGGGGACGAAGAGACCAATGTGGGAAATCCCGGATGCACACAGAATGATATACTAAACGGACATGATGTTAACACAAGGCTGCCTCTCTCCCGATGCCCTAGGCCAGGGGTGGGCAAACTTTTTGACTCGAGGGCCACAATGGGTTTTTAAACTGGACCGGAGGGCCGGAACAAAAGCATGGATGGAGTGTTTGTGTAAACTAATATAAATTCAAAGTAAAGGAGCGGAGGGGAGAGCAAGAGAACCCTCCGCTCTTTCGGCTCCGCGGGCCGGATAGAACAGCCGAATGGGCCGGATCCGGCCCGCGGGCCGTAGTTTGCCCATGGCTGTTCTAGATCCTTCTTGAGTCTGTTACTACTCATAACACCCTAGAGAAGAGATCATCACATAACGATGCCATAGGATCTCCAAATGAATAATGCCTTCGTTTTTGGTGAACGGGGGCTCAGTATATAAAGTGTTTACCATGATGTTTCCTGGGAATGAGATAAACGGGTTCGGAGCCGCTCCGGCAGACCCACCCGGTCCTCCTGTGCCTGCAGGGAAGGTGGTCTGGGGCACCCCAGGCGCAGCTGTAATTACTGACTGTCAGTCCCCCCCTCAGGTGGTCTAAACAGGTAAAGTCTGACCATCTCCAGGAGATCACGCCTCTCCCCGCACGGCGCCCGGATGTGGAACCCAAGGTCGCATAGCATGGCCTCCTGCGCCAGTTCCCACCCCGTCCAGCGCCTGCGAGGGGGCGGGCCAGCGGCTCCTGGCTGAGGCTCACGCTTAGTTTCCTGAACCCATTGTGGGCCTTTCAGCGTGGCACATGCGAAGATCATTTGGGGGAGGATTTTAAAGAAAGCACTCGAGTTAGGAGACCTGGTTTGAGCCCTGCTTCTGTCGTGGAGACCCCAGAGAGGTTAGGGGACCTGCCTGAGCCTTAGCTTCCTCATCCGTAAAGGAGTAGCTAATCCCTGTATCCTGAGGTCACTGTGAGAACTGGACAAGAGAATGTGTATGAAATAATACAAACAGTTTGGATTGTTATAAATATGAGGTTTTGCGCTAACTGGTTTGGCTCCGTGGATAGAGCATAGGCCTGTGGACTGAAGGGTCTGGGTTCGATTCCGGTCAAGGGCACATGCCTCGGTTGCAGGCTTGATCCCCGGCCCTCGTTGGGCGCGTGCAGGAGGCAACCAACCAATGTGTCTCTCTCACATCGATGTTTCTCTCTCTCCCCCTCCCTTCCACTTTCTTAAAAAAAAAAAAAAGAATCAATGGAAAAATATCCTTGGGTGAGGATTAACAACAAAATGAAAAATAAATATGAGGTTTTAAAAAGTATTTTTATGGTCTCATCTCCTCTCATGTAACAACTTATGTCTAATTAGAGGCCTGATGCACGGAATTTGTGCAGGGGCGGGAGTGGGGGGAGATCCCTCAGCCCGGCCTGTGCCCTCTCACAATACAGGATCCCTCTCCCCTAACCACCGCCTGCTCGCTCCCTACCACTTTGCTCGCCGCTCCTTAGTGCTGCCATGGAGGCGGGACCGGCTCCTGCCACCACCACCACCGCCCTCGCCAGCCGTGAGCCCGGCTTCTGGCTGAGCGGCGCTCCAGCTGTGGGAGCGCACTGACCACCAGGGGGCAGCTCCTGATTTGAGCGTCTGCCCCCTCATGGTCAGTGCGTGTCACAGCGACCGGTCGTTCCGCCATTCGGTCGATTTGCATATTAGGGTTTTATTATATAGGATATGTTTAGAAAGATTATCCTTATGGGAACAGAAATCGGCTTCCGTATATCTTACACCCAAAAGACCTGGTTTGCATCTTTGAAACAAAAGAAAGTGACTTCTAAGCCCTCTTCCACGTGACCACTCTCGAGGAGCGCTTGGATTTATAACGAACTTCTGGTTCATCCATCTCCCCTCTTTTCCTTGCTAATCACACGTGGTTCTTTGTCACTGTCCCCAAAACCCTGTGGTTCATGCCTGGCACCATCTTGGTTTTAATCCCGGACACTCTTGTGTACCATGACTTTCTTAAAATCTTGTGTCCAGACAGAGGGAGAACGTGCCAAACGGATGTATTTTTAGAGACCTTCCCCGTTGCGTGTCCTTTTCCCCTCTGGTTAAATGGTAAGTTCCTAATGGCAGAGACCTTTTCTGCTGTCAGTCTTTTCTTTTTTTAAAAAAAAATATTTTATTGATTTCTTACAGAGAGGAAAGGGAGAGGATAGATAGTTAGAAACATCGATGAGAAAGAAACATCGATCAGCTGCCTCCTGCACACCTCCCACTGGGGATGTGCCCGCAACCAAGTTCCATGCCCTTAACCGGAATCGAACCCGGGACCCTTCAGTCCGCAGGCCGACGCTCTATCCACTGAGCCAAACCGGTCAGGGCTGTCCGCCTTTCTTACTGGAATTTTATCAAAGCCTCGTAGAGCCATCTGCACATCCTGGAGGGGTAAGACGTGTCCTGGACAATACCGACAAGTCTCTTCAAGACGGCGGCGGGCTGGAGCTGGCTGCTATCTTCTGAGACCCGTCGGGAGGCACTTGGGGAGCTGGTTGTTACACGGTGGGTGCCTTGAAATCGGCCACGGGGACAAGGTTTGCCCCTGGAAACGGACAGGTGCTGGGGATGCAGATGTGCTGTGCCTCTCAGAGAGCTGGTCTGCCACCACACCCCCTCCCAGGGGGCGGAGCCCCTTGGCATTCACTCCTGGGGGAAAGGAGGAAGGCACGTGGATTTGCTTCCCCTTGTTCAGAGGATAAGATGCCTTTTTGCTTCCTGGAGTGCCTATGTATCTCAAGAAAGAATAACAAGCAATCCTTGGCTAAAGACCGGTAACTGGAAAGAATCCTCATATTCCTGGGCACACGTGCAGTCAGAATATAGACAGCTCCCGCCCCCTCCCCTCGCTCCCCCCTCCTTCTCCTCCTCCTCTCCGCCAGGAAATTTCACCGAGAGAATATAAGACTTTGCAGACACTCAGAATTTTAAACCGCAGGTTTCACTGTCACATATTTGCTTAAAAAAAAACAACAACCAAACACCACAAAATACTGGGGCGGGAATGTGAGATTCCGTTCAGATTCAAGTCTGGTTTTCTGAAAATGACCGACCGCTTGGGACACTGATAAAGAGTGTTAGTCTCAGCTGCTTGGCTGAATTCCCTGGCAAGGTTTCCAGTTTGCCAGCCCCAAGGCCGGGCCCCGAGGTCCTTGAGAAATCACTCATTCTGAGAGTGTTCCTGGGCTCTGAGACCCCAGCACGCCCACGCCACACGGTGCCTCTGGGAGAACCATTCTCCCCCGAGTCTCCAAGTCCCCACGCTGCTGAGCCTGATGGTCATGCAAAACACTAATTTTTTTCTTTTAAAAATATTTGTATTGTGCCGAAACCGGTTTGGCTCAGTGGATAGAGCGTTGGCCTGCGGAGGGGTCCCGGGTTCGATTCCGGTCAAGGGCATGTACCTTGATTGCGGGCACATCCCCAGTGGGAGGTGTGCAGGAGGCAGCTGATCGATGTTTCTCTCTCATCGATGTTTCTAGCTTTCTATCCCTCTCCCTTCCTCTCTGTAAAATGTCAATAAAATATATTAAAAAAAATATTTGTATTGATTTCAGAGAGGAAGGGTGAGGGAGAGAGAGATAGAAACATCCATGATGAGAGAGAATCATGGATTGGCTGCCTCCTGCACACCCCCTACTGGGGATCGAGCCCACCACCCAGGCATGTGCCCTGACCGGGAATCAAACCGTGACCTCCTGGTTCATGAGCCACGCCGGCTGGGCTTAATTTTGTTCTTTTCAAAAATATATTTCGCTTCAGTAACCCCTCAGCCAAGCTTCTTGCCGATGGCAGACGGTTTCACTGCTGTGGTAACCCGTCTGACGCTCTTCGGAACGCTTGGGTACTATCGTCATCCATCAAGCCCAGAGCAAACAGATCTCAACCCTGCACAGACGGACACATGCCAGCCTCTCGACGGGGCTGCAGCTCCGACCCCAGGAGCGCCCTCTCCGCTGCCAGGCTTCCCCGCACAGCCCAGAGCCCCGAGGGTCTGACTCGGATGGCAAATCCAGAGGCCCAGGATGAGCCGGATCAGGGCTCCCGCCCCGCCCCCCTCCCCTGCCCTGGCCCGTCTGCCTTCCCGGACCGTCTGAGGTGGTAGAGGGCGGGACCAAGGGGCTGTCTTCACGGTCGCGCTGTGTTAGTTTAGTTGCTTATTTAGAAATTTGCAGGCGCGGGTGTCCCTGGGGAGCTCACAGGGCCGTCCTTGGGGAGCTGCGCTGTGTATGTCATAGACACCCCATCTTCCTGAGGGCCCTCCCCTGCCCAGGCTTGCTTCCTTGGACCAATCTTTTCTTTCTTAGTCTCAATAAGCAATATTTATTTTGCCCTGGCCCGTTTGGCTCAGTGGATGGAGCGTTGGCCTGCGGACTCAAGAGTCCCAGGTTGGATTCCGGTCAAGGGAGTGTGCCTTGGTTGTGGGCACATCCCCAGTAGGGGGTGTGCAAGAGGCAGCTGATTGATGTTTCTCTATCATCGATGTTTCTGGCTCTCTATCCCTCTCCCTTCCTCTCTGTAAAAAATCAATAAAATATATTAAAAAAAAAAAATAAGCAATATTTTCACCCTGGTTGGTTGCTCAGTGGTTAGAGCGTCGGCCCATAGACTGAAGGGTCCCCCGGGTTTAATTCCTGGTCAAGGGCACGAACCTCGGCTGCAGGTTCATCCCCATCCCCCGCTGGGGCACAAGTGGGAGGCAACCGATAGATGTGTCTCTCACACCCATGTTTCTCTCTCTCTCCTCCCCTCCCTTCCACTCTCTCTCAAACTCAATGGGAAAAATATCCCGGGTGAGGATTTAAAAAAAAGGGGTCTTTTCTGGGTGAATGATACCTGGCTCATCACGGGCGTTTTCACTTGGAGGCTCTCAGAGGTATTCCCACGAGAGCTGCAGCGAGTTCCCACGCCCGACGGCCGCCTTCTTAGCAGCAAAGTGGGGACCACCACCCAGAGGAGAGCGTCCTGGCCTCCTCCAGCCGCCGAGGGCTCCGCGCTCGCTGACTGCTTTTTTCTCAGCTGTGCTGACCACACTGCAAACCCCTGGCCGTGGACAGCCAACCAGGTTTGGACTTGAAGTGGATTATTTTAACGGGTTCCCCTTCGGAGTGTGGCTGTGCTGGCAGGAGTCTTCGCTTAGCCCGCCGGCATGATGCAGTGGTTGAGGGTCAACCTATGAACCAGGAGGTCACGGTTCCATTCCTGGTCAGGGCACATGCCCCGATTGCGGGCTCAATCCCCAGTAGGGGGCGTGCAGGAGGCAGCTGATCCATGATTCTCTCTCATCATTGATGTTTCTCTCTCTCTCTCCCTCCCTCTCCCTTCCTCTGTGAAATCAATAAAGAAATATTTTTTTAAAAAGAATTCTTAGCTTAGGCCAGAGCTTCTCAATGTCCATGTGCAGTCGCTGGCAGCTGCTGGTGCTGCACTGGCTGGGACACGTGGTGGGAGGGAAGGGCCAGCGGGAGGCGGCATCAGCGGGCAGTGGGGCCTGGGATCTGGGCCCAGAGAAGGAGGTGGGGGAGGAAGGAGCCGAGACGAGGCAGTGATTGGATGTTTGGCCGGACAGTTCGCAGAATGGGCGGGACACTCCTTGAGGACCTCCCATGCACGCCCCTGGGGGAGGGGTGGAGGTAGAGGCAGGAGTGGGGTTCTCATTGTGGGGTGGGGGGCAAGGGCTCCAAGGAAGCGTGTGGCCCGAGCTGGTGTTGGCGAGGAGGTCTTGCAGCCTATGTATCCAGCTCCGTGTCCTCATCAGAGCAAGCTGCACGCTGACACCCCACGGCCATGAGGTCTCTGCAGGGGGGGGCTCCCGTGGGCACTAGATGCCACAGCCGTGAGCCTGGAGGAAACCGTCTCTTTCATGGCGACACACTCCCCCCCTCGCCGGGGCGGGCGGCTTTGTAATTGTTCCTACTTGGAGACGAAAACACTGAGGCTCAGAGAGCGTATTGGATTCACTCAGCGTTTTGGTGCCGGGTTCTGACGGAAACGACCCTCTCCCCCCCCCCCCACCCTTCCCCCCCCCCCCCCCCCCCCCCCGTTTCAGAGCCAGATCCCTGGGCTCCTTGCATAGCTCCCCATTTCCTGGACACTGTCCCCTGTCGCCTCCATCAGAGCTGCCCTGGTTTTGTTCAACACTTTCAAGTACTTTTCTCCTTACCAGGACCGTCCCTGCTCAGACGGCTTCTTCTCACAAAACACGCTGCCGGTTGTGGGCCACCTGCTTGCCTCCCGGTTCCTTTTTCCAGGGAAAGCGAAGGCTTTTTGCACAAGACACGCTTTCCACGTCGGAGCCGGAAAGGACTCATTTTCACTGGAAGCTCTGGGCTATGAGCCGCACAGAATTCTACCAGCACAGGCTTCAATGCCCCCGACCCACGTCGCAGGCCCAGAGGTGGCAGCTGCTGGGTCCTGGCTCAGAGAGTCCTCAAGGGCCGGGGCCCCTCGCTCTGGGGAGCGGTTGCTCCTCCTGTGTGTCCCCTCCTGACTGCGGGCGGCTGCTGCTGCGCCAGCCATCACATCAACGCGCAGTCAGGAAGAGGCGGATCCGCTGCTCTCTCAGTGGCTCTCCATCCAGGAGGAGACGTTTTCCCCATGACCTGCTGCTCCCAGGTTTCTCCCTCCCAGGGCACCGGGACCCCCAGTGCCGTACCCAGGCCCTGGGGTGGTTCCTCAGGCTCATCGGGTTCCTGTCTCCGCAGTCCCCACGCGGCCGCCCCGTTTCTGAGCTGAAAGCTGGGGTTCTCCTCCCCTCCCCTCCTCTGTGCCTGGGATGACCTAGGGCTCCCAGGTAGCTTTCTGGATTTTTCTTTTATTAAAGGTATTTTTATTGATTTCAGAGAGGAAGGGAGAAGGAAAGAGAGATAGAAACATCAACGATGAGAGAGAATCATTGATCGGCTGCCTCCTGCACGCCTCCTATTGGGGATCGAGCCCAAAACTTGGGCATGTGCCCTTGAGTAGAATCGAACCCGGGACCCTTCAGTTTGCAGGCCGACACTCTATCCACTGAGCCACACCTGCTAGGGCACTTTCTGTGTTTTTTTTTTTTTTTTTTAAGGACTCTGCCTCCCAACCATTGAAGCGTGGACCACGGGGGCCGGGTTTTGCTTCTTGCTCTGCCTCCTCCTGTCTGTGGCTGCCTGGGTTACATGACGTAGGTGCTGGTTTCTCATCTTTTCTTTCTTTTGTTGTTAATCCTCACCAGAGGATGTTTTTCCATTGATTTTTAGAGAGTGGAAGGGAGGGGGAGAGACACAGAGAGAAACATCGATGTGAGAGAGACACATCGATTGCTTGCCTCCTGCACACGCCCTGACCAGGGCCAAGGATTGGGCCTGTAACCGAGGTTCATGCCCCTGACCGGGGCACCAAACCCGTGACCCTTCAGTCTGTAGGCTGATGCTCTATCCACTGAGCCACACCGGCTAGGGCTCTCCTATTTTTGATCTCCTTTTCTCCTACCCATGGCTTGTTCCTCACTGAGAAAGGGGGTCCCCTCCTTCCTTCAGGGAGACATCCTGAGGACCCGGCCCCTCTCTGCTTAGACCAGTGGTTGGCAAACTCATTAGTCAACAGAGCCAAATATCGACAGTACAACGATTGAAATTTCTTTTGAGAGCCAATTTTTTTAAACTTAAACTTCTTCTAATGCCACTTCTTCAAAATAGACTCGCCCAGGCTGTGGTGTTTTGTGGAAGAGCCACACTCAAGGGGCCAAAGAGCCGCATGTGGCTCGCGAGCCGTGGTTTGCCGACCACTGGCTTAGACCTTAGGAAATCCTCTTTCCCCACGGGAATGGGCTGTGAGAGGCAGTCTGGCTGAGATGCAGACGGAAAGGCCACTGACACTCAGCATCAAGGAAAGACTGACTCAGTGAGACAGCGCGTGGATGGCCCCGGAGGGCGCCTGCATGCAGGGAGCAGCCACCACAGAAAGCGGTGTGGCCGTGAGGACTGAGAGGGGGGGTAACTGAGCTGTAGGCCGGAACAGCCCTGCCCGAGGCCTGGACAGGAAGGGCCTCACCTTGGCTTCCCCACAGGCCAGGAGTCGGGGGGGCTGAGCCGGTGACCCCTGGTCTGTACTGTGCTCCAGGTACAGGTGGACCTGTGTAGCCTCAGGCCCAAGCAGTGGCTGTGGGGTGGCTGTATGTGGATGGCTGTGGGGTGGCTGTATGTGGATGGCCATGGGGTGGCTGTATGTGGATGGCCGTGGGGTGGCTGTATGTGGAAGGCCATGGGGTGGCTGTTTGTGGATGGCCCTGGGGTGGCTGTTTATAGATGGCCGTGGGGTGGCTATATGTGGATGGCCATGGGGTGGCTGTTTGTAGATGGCCGTGTGGTGGCTATATGTGGATGGCCGTGGGGTGGCTGTATGTGGATGGCCATGGGGTGGCTGTATGTGGATGGCCGTGGGGTGGCTGTATGTGGATGGCCCTGGGGTGGCTGTTTGTAGATGGGCATGGAGTGGCTGTTTGTGGATGGCCGTGGGGTGGCTGTATGTGGATGGCCGTGGGGTGACTGTATGTGGATGGCCCTGGGGTGGCTGCCTGTGGATGGCCGTGGGGTGGCTGTATGTGGATGGCCGTGGGGTGGCTGTTTGTAGATGGCTGTGGGGTGGCTGTTTGTAGATGGGTGTGGGGTGGCTGTTTGTGGATGGCCGTGGGGTGGCTGCATGTGGATGGCTGTGGGGTGGCTGCCTGTGGATGGCTGTGAGGTGGCTGCTTGTGGATGGCCGTGGGGTGGCTGTGTGTGGATGGCCGTGGGGTGGCTGTATGTGGATGGCCGTGGGGTGGCTGTTTGTGGATGGCCGTGGAGTGGCTGTGTGTGGATGGCCGTGGGGTGGCTGTGTGTGGATGGCCGTGGGGTGGCTGTTTATAGATGGCCGTGGGGTGGCTGTATGTGGATGGCCATGGGGTGGCTGTATGTGGATGGTCCTGGAGTGGCTGTATGTGGATGGTGCATGAGCTTCCCTGGCGTGGACAGACCTGGGTGGGCAAGGAGAAGGGAAGAGTGTGGGGGTGGGCTGGGGCTGGGGGGCGGGGCCAGCTCCTCCCCAGCCTCGGTATTCCGCGGCCTCCTGGAACTCCTGGCAGTGTGAGCTCTCGGAACCAGCCCAGGGTCCCAGGTTACCGGGGATGTTTATGGAGGTGGAAGCGGGACCACACGCGAACAGTTCGTCACCCTGATGGACCACTTTTAAACGTCCCAATGTGCAGCCTGCAGGCCTCCGTGGCGGCTCTCACCCCGGCTGCGCCGATGTTTGGGGTGGGCCTGATCGGACACCAGTCCTCCGTTGTCATAGGGTGCCTTAGCCATCCACAAAGCGCTTTTAGTTTTTATTCGCTTCTCCCACTGCTCTTATGTAACTTTCAAAGCGACCGCGGCCTGGGTAGTCACTCTGATCCCCGTGCACAGCTTGGAGTCGAGCGCTCTGCAGCTAGTCCATCGTGTAATTCAATCGTGTGGTTTGAATTTCTTTTCTAGAAGAAAAACGATCAGGGAACCAGATGCATGGGGCCAACGTGCATCAGCCCCGGCCTTCTCCACGCAGCCGACCGTCCTCCCTTGTCTAGCAGCAGAGCGGCTTCCTCTCCCCAGTAGATCTATTCTTTTTTTTTTTTTTTTTAAATATATTTTATTGATTTTTTACAGAGAGGAAGGGAGAGGAATAGAGAGTTAGAAACATCGATGAGAGAGAGACATCGATCAGCTGCCTCCTGCACACTTCCCACCGGGGATGTGCCCGCAACCAAGGTACATGCCCTTGACCGGAATCGAACCTGGGACCCTTCAGTCCGCAGGCTGACGCTCTATCCACTGAGCTAAACTGGTTAGGGCCCCAGTAGATCTATTCTTGCCGCTGCCCGTCTCCATGGGCCTCCGTTTTTTTGTTAATCCTCCCCCGAGGATATTTTCCCATTGGTATTTTAGAGAGAGTGGAAGAGAGAGGGAAAGACAAAGAGAAACATCGATGTGAGAGAAACACATCAATTGCTTGCCTCCTGCATGAGCCCCAACCAGGGCCCGGGCTGGGGAGAAGCCTGCAACCGAGGTATGTGCCCTTGACCGGAATCGAACCTGGGACCCTTCAGTCCGCAGGCCGACGCTCTGTCCACTGATCCAAACTGGTTAGGGCTCCAGGGGCCTCCTAATGGCCTTTAAAAAATGCCACCTCCTCGCAAGCACTGGACGCTTGGCGAGAAACCCAGCGCAGAGGTATCTGTGCCAGAAAATTCTGGAACGCGGTGCCTGCTCTCAGAGTAGTGACTAGAACGGGAGGGATGCAGAACGAGAGAGCACAGATTAAAAAAAAATTATTTCTCAAATATTTTAGTTAAAAAATTGGATAGGTAATAGAGTCCTATGGTTCAAAATTAATAACCACAAGAGGCTCTCCCTCAACAGCGATCCTCAGCCGCCCTGATCTTCTCTCTGTGCCCAGGGGTCCCTTCCTCCCACCTGGCCAGCGCCTGCTCTCTTGACTTTTTTAAAAAAAATATATTTATTGATTTCAGAGAGGAAGGGAAAGGGAGAGAGAGAGAAACATCAATGATGAGAATCACTTCTTAGCTGCCTCCAGCACGTCCCCCACTGGGGATCGAGCCCACAGCTCAGGCACGTGCCCTTGGCCGGAATTGAACCCGGGACCCTTCAGTCCGCAGGCCAACGCTCTATCCACTGAGCCAAACCAGCCAGGCTTGACTTTTTGATGATAACCAATCAAGAGGCACGCTGGCCTTCTTGACTGATGGCCCTTCCACACGACGAGCTCGTTCCTAAGTCAGGACTGCTGTTCTCTTTGCCTAGAACAGTGGTCGGCAAACTGCGGCTCGCGAGCCACATGCGGCTCTTTGGCCCCTTGAGTGTGGCTCTTCCACAAAATACCACGTGCGGGCGCGCACGTACAGTGCGATTGAAACTTCGTGGCCCGTGCGCAGAAGTCGGTTTTCGGCTCTCAAAAGAAATTTCAGCCCTAGCTGGTTTGGCTCAGTGGATAGAGCGTCGGCCTGCAGACTCAAGGGTCCCAGGTTCGATTCCGGTCAAGGGCATGTACCTGGGTTGCGGGCACATCCCCAGTGGGGGGCGTGCAGGAGGCAGCTGATCGATGTCTCTCTCTCATCGATGTTTCTAACTTTCTGTCCCTCTCTCTTCCTCTCTGTGAAAAATCAATAAAATATATTTTAAAAAAATTTCAATCGTTGTCCTGTTGATATTTGGCTCTGTTGACTAAGGAGTTTGCCGACCACTGGCCTAGAACGTTCTTCCCAGATGTCTGCTTGGCTTCTTCCCTGGCTTCACCCAGGTCTCACCTCCTGGGAGAGGCTTTGTTCCCGACCCTCCTACGACTCGCCTGGCGCCTGCCACGGCCCTCTGTCCGCTCCCATGGCGTTCGTTTCCTTCGCGCCCTCGCTCCCGGTTGCATGGGCACGAATGTGTGATTCGGTCTCTGTCACTGGGATGGGACTCCGTGAGGGCCGGGCCTTGTCTTGCTCACCCCAGGATCGAATACACTTGGCACAGTGCTTGGCGCAGAGCGAGCCCCCAGTGAAAATGGTTAGACGCATTAATGAATGAAGAAATGAAGGACGGAAGGAAGGCGTGGCGCTTGCTGGGTGCCGTGGGCATGTGAAAAAAGTCTCAGTCCTCCTGTGCGCTTCCTTCTGGTGGATTTATCCGGGGCCGCTCCTCCTGCGGGTGGGTGACCGCCTCCCCGGGGGGGTCCGTCCCCAGGTTACCAAGGAAAATAGATCTTTACTTGCAGCAAAGACTCTTGCTCCCCGCTCTGTGAAGTCAAAACTGTGTAACAGCCAATTCTCGGAGCCTCCTGGGGGAGCCGGCCTCCGTTTCAGGAAGCCAGCGTTGGCTCTGGCTGGGATTAGGTGTTCCGTGATTTTTGAGTCTAACTTAGAAAACTTGAGGGACAGCCAATTCATCTATTTAAAAAGACCCGGTCCATGCAATGGAGACTTTCTTCCTGAGATAATTGAGATGAAGCTTGAAAGAGATTAAAAAAATAAAAAAAAAAAGGCGTTTTATTTATTGAACAGCCCAAGGTGAAGCCATCTGTTATCATAGATCGTCTTTGGGGGAAGCCGTAAAGATGCCAACAAGGAAATACGCCCCTAAAATGTCCACCAAGGCCCTGCCCAGCTGCTCCTCCTCCCCTCTCGCTGTCTGTCCGCGGCCCGTGGGTAGCTGAGGAGTAAGTGGCTCCAAGTGCTTGCTGGTGTCACTGATGAGTTCAGAGGTCGAGCGGCACTCGGGGGTCACGGCACCCGTCTCTGATTTGTTAGACACGTGCTTCCTGGAGACAGAGTGGGAGGCCGTGGGTGCCGAGGCCAGATTTCCTCTCGGGATGACTTTTGACCCCGTCCTTGTCCCAGGGGTCACTGACACACAAACCTTCCTGTGTTGTTCTGGGTCAGTTACCCCGCGAGAATGGGGCGGGACCTGCTGCTGGAAAACCCGAGGCCACTTTGGGGCGACTGCCTGCGGAGCTGGCTCTCATCGGTACTGGGGTGCCCACCACGCACGCGCATTTCCAGGCTCCTGAGGCCTGGGGGAGGGGGGGCAGTCCTGTGGGGGGATGATGACACAGGCTTGGAGTATGCTTTCTACAGACCACCTGGCAAATCGGGATTAAACCGTTACACGCCACACTGTGCCCGGTGCCGGCCGCCTGCCCCCCCTCTGCACCCCGCACAGCGCTCTCTCCATCAGTGACCCCACTGGCCTGGACCTCAGGCTCCCCCGCCTTTCATCTTCCCTGCAGGCTTCTGGGAAAGACAGCTTTTGCCCCAAGGATCATTTCCACTTTGCAAGGAGGTGTCGGGAGATCTGATGGCAGCGTGGAGTCGGAGACCCTAATTCCTAAGCCCAGGCTGGGTGCACGTGGAGACTCTCCAGACGTGGCCTGTTAGGTCTTCGCTCTGTTCTGGGGGGCTGGCTCCCCAGCGGCTAGCGCGGACGTGGTCATTAGGGGACAGCTCTGCTCCCGGGCGTGCTGACCAGCTGGCCCCAGGGCCAAAGGGCTGACACTGGGCTTCTGATGGAAAACAGATGCAAAGGTGACAGGTTTTTGGAGGAAGCCGTGGACAGGACGGGGTTCTGCAGAGCAGGGCACCCCGGGAAGGAAAGGGCGGCTGTATTCTGGGCCGTCTTTAGACGGAGGCCATGCTGTCAGCAGGGCTTTGAAATGCGGGCAGGGACCGTCATTTATTGTTGGAGAAATCACGCCCGCCAGCCATTCCTGCATGTGCGACGCTTGTCTACTCGGAAGGCGGCGGCGGGCAGGGGAGGCCGGTACCCAGAGTTGCGGGTGCGTGTGGAGTGAGTGTTCATTAAGACTGCTGGGACAGGGGCCCGGGTGGACTGGGGACACCGTCAGGGGACGTGTCTTACTGCGCTGGGAGGCAGCTGGCGCCCGGGCCGGCCCAAGCCACTGTTGCAAGAAAGGGAAACAGCTCATTCCTTAAAACGTGAACCTTACGAGTCTTGTTCCATTGCCCTCAGAGTTGACGTCCACTGCCCTGCCCGGCTGTTTCTCACTTCCCTAATATCCCGCTAAGGTCACAGGAAAGGGAACAGACTGTTTCTCGCAAAGGTCATCTTTTGAAAAGGCACCTTTGACTTTCCAAGGTTCCTGGCCTCCACGGAGAGACGCTCCGTGAACGGATCCCGTGAACTTTTTTTTTTTTTTAAATATATTTTATTGATTTTTTACAGAGAGGAAGGGAGAGGGATAGAGAGTGAGAAACATCGATGAGAGAGAAACATCCATCAGCTGCCTCCTGCACACCCCGCACTGGGGATGTGCCCGCAACCAAGGACATGCCCTTGACCGGAATCGAACCCGGGACCCTTCAGTCCGCAGGCCGACGCTCCATCCACTGAGCCACACCGGCCAGGCGGATCCCGTGAACTTTTGAGTGGAACGACCCAGTGGGGGAAGACAGAGGCTGGGGAGGCCTGGGCCCGGGGACAGGCCTGGGCGGAGACAGGTCGACCAGAAGCCCGGGACAGCCTTCTGTTCGCCTGTCCTAGCTCAGGGAAGAAATCTCTGCCTCTGTTTGCATCGTGTGGGGTCCATATGTGTTTGCTGCTCTGATTTTGGGTCAAGGGGAGATGTTGTAGACCCATAGCTCAGAGGGGGCCCCTCGTGGGCAGAAGTCACTCCTCACACCCAAAGCTTCCGAAGGCTCAGCTCCTGCCTGGGGTGAGCAGCGCGGGCCGTGACACAGAGCAGCTCTCCTCGCCTGCTGTTGGCTGCGACTCGGCCCTTGGGAGGCCGTGGGGTGTAGGGACAGGTGTGCCCTTGAACCCCGAGCTGCCATCCATGCCACACATCGGCCCGCACACGCCCCTCGGAGACCCACTCATTCTGCGGCACCTGGAAGAGAAAAGAACAATGACAAGCCGTAGTTCCTCAAATCCCCCGCGGACGGTTTGGCAATGCCTTCAGACTTGACGCGCTTCTAATACCAGGAAAAGGGGAACATGTGTTGCTCGATGTCTCCAAAGAGGAAGCGAAACCAGCAGGCAAAACAATTCCATCCAAGAAACACCCCAAGCTGCTCCCAGGGATGACTTGCACCTTCAGTGCCGAGGCGTCTACAGGGGGGACGGGCGGCGGGGGACTCCGAGGTGGCTTTTCAAGAACGACACGAGGAAATGAGGGGTCACCTGGTGCCCCGGGCGTGGGTGGAAGGCGACGCCCTGCCAGACCTGTCCCCCCATCCCGAGCCAGGGCCTGTGGTGGGGGAACTACCCACCGCCCAACGGGCTTTGCAAGGAAGCCCGGAAAGTTCACTTCGGAGCCTCGGGCCTTGTACGTGTCTTTGAATGAGGTCGTGGCTTTGCTTATTCAATGAAGAGGCGGCCTGTCACTTTCCTGACTCTCTTCACCTCCAAAATGATCGAGCCTGTCCGTGGGCCTCGTCACCGGGAGGGTGGCTCGTCCGCCTGCTGTCCCGTGCGGCACCTGCTGGGCGGCCCCTCTCGTGGCATCAGTCGTGGCGCAGATGCCAGGGTCTCTGTGAAGGGCTGTGCACGTGGGCTGCTGCTCGGCCAGCCTGGGCTCACGCACGGTCACAGGCCAGTGGCAGCCCCGCCGGGCGGGACGCGAGGACGAGCCCTTCTCCACCGCGGATCGGATCCCGGGGCCCGTGACCTGGGGTGGGAACAGGTGGCGTCTCCTTCTCTCGGACCTCCCGCCTCTCACCAGGTCCAGCACCTGCTTGCCTGTGGGGTCAGTGGTCCTGCCACATGGTCACGCCAGAACCCCACAACTTCCTGTTGTGTCGCAGCCATTCCAGGGGTGCCGCTCGTCACCCCTTCAAAAAGTGGGGCGTTGCCAGGCTCACCGCCGGCGCTGTCCTCTCCTGTGGGCCAGGAGCCCCTGTGTTCCCGTCAGAGGCCTGGGGACTGTGTGCTCCGTGGCATTGGCTTCCTGTGCAGCCCTGTTTGTTTATTTATTTATTTATTTTTTAAATGTATTTTTGTTGATCTCAGAGAGGAAGAGAGAGAGAGAGACATCGATGATGAGAGAGACTCATTGATCGGCTGCCTCCTGCACGCCCCCCCACTGGGGAACGGAGCCTGCAACCCGGGCATGTGCCCTGACCGGGAATCGAACCCTGACCTCCTGGTTCATAGGTTGATGCTCAGCCCCTGAGCCACGCCGGCCGGGCACAGCCCTGCGTGTTTAATTTACGTGGTCCTCTGAGGGGGGGCCGCAGGCTTCCCCACGCGGCCACCCAGCCACGGGGCCTGTCCCCTTGCTCTGGCCTCACCCCCCTCCTGTCACAGAAACTCAGGGGGGGTTGACCCAGGTTCCACAGGGAGTCGGTGCCCACTAGGGGGTGGGGGGTGGTGGTGGCTGGGATGGTACTCAGGCCAGGAGGGCAATGTCCCTGCAGAGGCAGGCGGGAGACTCAGCTGGGCCAGGAGCCAGGCCCAGTGGATCCCCGTTCTGGACTTGGGTTTTCTTTTTTTAAATTTTATTTATTTTTTATTTTTTTATTAAGGTATTATATGTGTACATATCTTACCATTGCCCCCCCACCCCACTCCCATACATGCCCTCACCCCCCAATGTTTTGCATCCGTTGGTTACTCTTATGTGCATGCATACAAGTCCTTCGGTTGATCTCTTATTTCCGCCCCCCCCAACCTTCCCGCTGTAATTTGACAGTCTGTTTGATGCTTTACTGCCTCTGTATCTATCTTTTTGTTCATCAGTTTATAATGTTTTTTATTATCCACAAATGAGTGAGATCATGTGGTATTTTTCTTTCATTGACTGGCTTATTTCACTTAGCATAATGTTCTCCAATTCCGTCCAGGTTGCTACAAATGGTAAGAATTCCTTCTTTTTTATGGCAGCATAGTATTCCATTGTGTAGATGGGCCATAGTGGACTTGGGTTTTCTTGGGCTTCCTCTCAAGCGCCCCCCTCTGAACTCGGACCCGCAGTGGTCTTTGGACCAGGGTTGGTTTCAAGTCCCCTCCACTGAGAGGCCCTGGAGAGCAGGGGGAGGGGTCAGAGAACGAATGGAGTGCCCCCCTTTATTTAAAGAGCGCTGCTTTGTTACGAAAGGACAGTGCTTGCTCGTCGCAGAAAATCGGCCAGTTAAAAGGACATAAAAGGACATTACCATTGCCAGGGATCTGGGGTCGGTCTTCCATGCTCTGCGGGACCCCGTACTCAGTCTGTTGGGAAACTGCTTTCCTCCTCACGCAGCAATTCATGACGAGCGTCTTCCCGTGTTGAATGCCCTGCTGGACTCGTCCTTCAGTCCGCCTGCCTTGTCAGTGGAGGCAGCTCATTTTTTAAAAAATATATTTTTATTGATTTCAGAGAGGAGGGGAGAGGGACAGAGAGAGGGAAACATCAATGATGAAAGAGTCATTGATCAGCTGCCTCCTGCACGCCCCGCACTGGGGATTGAGCCCACAACCCAGGCACGTGCCCTGACCGGGAATTGAACCTGGGACCCTTCAGTTTGCAGGCCGACGCTCTATCCACTGAGCCAAACCGGCTAAGGGCAGTGGTGGGCAAACCGCGGCCCCTTGAGTGTGGCTCTTCCACAAAATACCACGGCCTGGGCGAGTCTATTTTGAAAAAGTGGCGTTAGAAGAAGTTTAAGTTTAAAAAATTTGGCTCTCCAAAGAAATTTCAGTCTTTGTACTGTTGATATTTGGCTCTGCTGACTAATGAGTTTGCCGACCACTGGGCTAGGGCGATGCAGCTCATTCTCACCCCGTGTCTGCATGCGTCCTGGAGTTGTTACCGTTACACGACACCCGTCTGTGTCCATGAATCCATGTCTGCCTAGCGCAGGGGAAGGGGTTTCGTTTCTGTCTCCATCTATAAAGGAGGCGTTTGCTTGTTACCGGCAATGAGAGACATAGAAATTGAAATAAAGATGGAACCTTCCGGGTAATCAGCTGGGAGAGGTGCCCATTCACGAACGAATTCAGCCAACGCTCACAAACCCCCTGTGGCCGGGAACCAGCCAGATGCCAGGGGAACTGCCCTTCCCTGGTCCCCCCTGGCGGGCGGAGGTGGGGAGAGGGAGAGCAGAGTGGGATGTGGGCGGTGTCCAGGGGCAGGCCTTCGAGGGAGGGGGGAGGGGAGAGCTGGTGGGTCGGAGCCATGAGTCAAGTTCTAGAGAGCTCGGGTGCGGTCAGTGTGGTGCCAGAAAATTCTAGAATGTAGAGTACTTGGGCTCGGCTTAGTCTCTAACGAGCTCAGACCTTGGGTTTAACATCACCACGTGCGGCCTTTAACTGAGCATCTACTTCTTCCTGAGTCTGGTCTGTTTCAAGGATCAAAATAGCTGCTTTTGGTAAAGATGCTTAAGAACAGCTCATTTCAGTGTAAAATAAATGGGAGTATTGTTATTAAAGGAGCGGAAATCCAGTTCCTGTGGCAAGTATATCTTTTCTTAACAAAAACACAGGGTCACCAAAACCGGTTTGGCTCAGTGGATAGAGCGTTGGCCTGCGGACTGAAGGGTCCCGGGTTCGATTCCGGTCAAGGGCATGTACCTTGGTTGCGGGCACATCCCCAGTGGGAGGTGTGCAGGAGGCACCTGATCGATGTTTCTCTCTCATCGATGTTTCTAGCACTCTATCCCTCTCCCTTCCTCTCTGTAAAATATCAATAAAATATATTTAAAAAAACAAACAAACAAAAAAAACAAACAAAAAAACAAAACACAGGGTCACCCCCTGGGTTGCCACCCCATGGAACCCCCTCCTGGGGGTTTCCTTACCCTTGGACGCCCACGGAGAGCTGTGCCCCTGCCCCATGAGGAGCCAGGTCACAGGTCCGCCAGGTGGACACAGCCAGCTTAGCTTTCCAAAGGCCTTGCGTTTCTGGCAGCTGCTCGCAGTCCTGGCTAGAAATTAGTCACCTCTGGAGCTTTAACAAATGCCACAGTGAAACCCAACACAGACCAGCCAAAGGGGACTCTCTGGGGGCCCGACCTCCGTGGTTCACAAAGTGGATTCGAGTGCACAGCCAGGCTTGGGGCCACGGGTCCCAGGAGTGTGGGTGGAGCGTTCTAGATCCAGCAGTGACCCAGCCCCCCGCTCCCCACCTCCCCCAGCCTCCCCAGCCTCCCAGCTTCATCTTCAGCCACACAGGAGCCGGCCTGCGCCAGGGCTGTCGCTGTCCCGACTCTCGACTCCTCAGCGGTTCCGTCTCTGCTGCACCTGACCACCACCTGCGGGCTCATCTCCTGCGGCGGCTCTAAAGGAAACGTACCTCTCCTGGTCCAGGAGGCCAAGACCAAGTTGTGGGCAGGGCCGCTCCTCCTGGGCCCCGAGGCAGCACCTGTCCCCGGCCTCTCTCCTGGCTCCTGGCGGTTCCCACGGGCCTGCGGCCGTCTTTGGCCTGCGGACAGGTCCCCTGGTCTCTGCCTCTATCCTCACATGGGGTTCTCCTGTGTCTCTCCGTGTCTTTTTTCTTATCTAAGGACACTAGTCGTTGGATTTAGGGCCCACCTGACCCAGGATGACCTCACTGAGACATCCTTTACCTGAAAGACATCGGCAAAGACCCTTCTTCCCAATCGGGTCAGGTTCTGAGGTTCCTGGTGAGCCGGTCTTCTGGTGGGAAACACCACTGAACTCACGCCACCTGGAGAGTTTCAGAAATCCTGGTGTCGCCCTAACCGGTTTGGCTCAGTGAATAGAGCGTCGGCCTGAGGACTGAAAGGTCCCAGGTTGGATTCCGGTCAAGGGCATGTACCTTGGTTGTGGGTACATCCCCAGTGGGAGGTGTGCAGGAGGCAGCTGATCGATGTTTCTCTCTCATCGATGTTTCTAACTCTCTATCCCTCTCTCTTCCTCTCTGTAAAATATCAATAAAATATATTTAAAAAAAAATCCTGGTGTCGAGGCTCTTAGGTCAATGAGGGCAGAGCCCCTGGGGCCAGGACCCAGGCCTGGGGTCTTCAGAGCCCCAGGTGGTTCCCCCAGGCAGCCGGGCCGTGAGGCCCAGGGCGCCGGGGTGTTCAGCTGCGTTCGCAGGGTGGAGCAGCAACCTGAGCCGGGCTCTGTGGGGGCCCCTGGGGGCGGGCCGGGCCTCTAGTCTTGCCGGGTGCCGGCTCGGGTGTGTGCACCTGTGGGAGCCCCTTTTCGGTAAATGAAAGCCAGTGAAGGAGCTCCGGCCCCAGCGGCCCGTGTTGTTTCTGGCTGGCCAGCCCTGGCGCCGGCTCCACGCGGCCACGGTGGTTGGAACTGGGCATCGCGGCCGCTGTGACCCGAGTGTGGGCGCTCGCACGCAGGCCGAACAAAGTGCTGCTTCAGTCCTGGACGGAGAGTTTTCTCGTAAGAAACCTGAGGTCGGGTTCTGTGGGTTTGCCAGCTGGGTTTCCACCGAGGGCTTTTCATCCACAAAAGGGTGATTCAGAGCTCGCTTCAGCCTTAATTAACGGCAGGTCCTCTGGACCCGTCTGGTTTCCATCCGCCTGGGGCCGGCCCCCTCCACATGGGAGCACGCTGGCAGCGGCCCCCCCCCCCGCCTCGGCGGGTGGCTCTGTCCCTGCTGCCCCCGCTCAGACCCAGCCGGCTCCTCCAGGGCAGAGTCGGGGCAGATCTGGGCCTCAGCGCAGCTCAGGGGTCCGTGTCCAAGGCCGCCGGCCTCAGGCTCGGTCCGGGCCTGGTTCAGGGGGGAAGGGCCGTGAGAACCTGGTGGAAGGTCCGCGTGGGGAGGGCTAGCGGGGCTCCGCGTCTCCGCAGACTCCGATGGCGTGGGCGCCACCCTACCACAAGCTGCGGGACCGGAGCGATTCCTTACCCTCTCTGTGCCCTACGCGACCCTGTCACGTGGTTCTGACCACGGTCCCTACCTCGGGGGTGATCGCAGGGGACACCTGAGCGCCAGGGCCCAGGAGATGCTCATGGAAGCTGTGACTCTGTCCGAGAACCGGCACGTTTAAGAACCACAGCGCGGCCTCTGGCTGAGTGGGCTGGAGCTTCATCCCCTAGCCCCGTGGTCGGCAAACTCATTAGTCAACAGAGCCAAATATCCACAGTACAACGATGGACATTTCTTTTGAGAGCCAGATTTTTTAAACTTCTTCTAACGCCACTTCTTCAAAATAGACTCGCCCAGGCCGTGGTATTTTGTGGAAGAGCCACACTCAAGGGGCCAAAGAGCCGCATGTGGCTCGCGAGCCACGGTTTGCCGACCACTGCCATAGACCAAAGGTTTCCGGTTCCACGCCCCTGTCAGGGCACACACGGGAGGCAACCGATCGATGTCTCTCTCTCCCCCCTTCCTCTCTCTCTCAAACCAATCAACGTACCCTTGGGTGAGGAATTAAAAAAAGGGTCCCTGTTTGGTCACTGGGGACCATGCAAAGGAACCGCCATTCTTTCTGCCTCTGGCAAGACATGAGCGGCTCCAGCGGCTCTTGCCCAGGGTCCCTCGTCATTGCCGCCCCCTGCCGCACGCCCGCTTTCTCCCCCACAGCTCTCTCCTCCGCCTCCTCTTCTATGCGCCTAGTTCCCCTTGATCCCCGAACTCTAATGCCTCTGGGAGCAGGACCCCCCCTGGGCGGGTGCAAGAAGGGGCGTCACCGGTGGGCAAAGCCAGGTCCTTCCAGAGGGGCCGGGAGGGGGGCTGAGGTCCCCGCAGTGAACAGTCAGATGAACAGCATAAGCACGTGGTGAAGCTGGGGCTCCATCACAGGTCTTCCTCAGACACAGCAGCCGCCCGCAGCACCTGTCCCCGGTCCCTGGGAGCCAGGGGTGTGTCTTTGTAAAGGGGTCACTCCTGGGGGGCGGGGAGGACACACGCCCAGCGCACCTGGACTATGTGCAGGGTGCGCAGGGCACCTAGAGCCGCTGGGCAGCGACAGGGACACGTGGCTTCTGGCTTCCTGTGATCAGGCTTTTCCACTGTCATGGGGCACACACTCACTGGTGACAACTCGGGGGCTGAGCAATTCGAGGAAATGAAAACAAAACAGTAAGTGAGCGTGGCCTCTGCCCTCAGCGGCTGGCAGTGTCAGTGGGAACATAAAACAGACGTTTGTGCAAGTGCCAGGTGCTGAGGCGACAGTGTTTCCCTGTGCGTGCAGGTCAGCGAGGGTGGGACCGGGCCGGCAGCCTCGTGGATGAGGGGAGCTTGGGCGGGTGTGCAGGGTGGGGGTGTGAAGGGTGGGGTGTGCAGGGTGGGGGTGTGTGCATGGTGGGGGGTATGCAGTGTGGGGTGTGCAGGGTGGGGGTGTGCAGGGTGGGCGTGTGCAGGGTGGGATGTGTGCAGGGTGGGGGTGTGCAGGGTGGGGTGTGCAGGGTGGGATGTGTACAGGGTGGGGGTGTGAAGGGTGGGGGTGTGCAGGGTGGGGTGTGCACGGTGGGGGGTGTGCAGGGTGGGGGGTGTACAGGGTGGGGTGTGCAGGGTGGGATGTGTGAAGGGTGGGGGTGTGCAGGGTGGGGGTGTGCAGGGTGGGGTGTGCAGGGTGGGGGTGTGAAGGGTGGGGGTGTGCAGGGTGGGGTGTGCACGGTGGGGGGTGTGCAGGGTGGGGGGTGTACAGGGTGGGGGTGTGCAGGGTGGGGGTGTGCAGGGTGGGGGTGTGCAGGGTGGGGTGTGCAGGGTGGGATGTGTATAGGGTGGGGGTGTGCAGGGTGGGGGTGTGAAGGGTGGGGGTGTGCAGGGTGGGATGTGTACAGGGTGGGATGTGTACAGGGTGGGGGTGTACAGGGTGGGGGTGTGAAGGGTGGGGTGTGCAGGTTGGGGGTGTGCAGGGTGAGATGTGTATAGGGTGGGGGTGTGCGGGTGGGATGTGTGCAGGGTGGGGGTGTGAAGGATGAGATGTGTACAGGGTGGGATGTGTACAGGGTGGGGGATGTGAAGGCTGGGGGGTGTGCACGGTGGGGTGTGCAGGGTGGAGGTGTGAAGGGTGGGGGTGTGCAGGGTGGGGGTGTGCATGGTGGGGGGGTGTGGGTGGGATGTGTGCAGGGTGGGGGTGTGCAGGGTGGGGGTGTGCAGGGTGGGGGTGTGCACGGTGGGGTGTGCAGGGTGGGGGCTGTGAAGGGTGGGGGTGTGCAGGGTGGGGTGTGCAGGGTGGGGGTGTGAAGGGTGGGGGTGTGCAGGGTGGGGGTGTGCAGGGTGGGGTGTGCAGGGTGGGGTGTGCAGGGTGGGGGTGTGCAGAGTGGGATGTGTACAGGGTGGGGTGTGCAGGGTGGGGTGTGCAGGGTGGGGGTGTGAAGGGTGGGGGTGTGCAGGGTGGGGGTGTGCAGGGTGGGGGTGTGAAGGGTGGGGGTGTGCAGGGTGGGGGTGTGCAGGGTGGGGGTGTGCAGGGTGGGGGTGTGAAGGGTGGGGGTGTGCAGGGTGGGGGTGTGCAGGGTGGGGGTGTGAAGGGTGGGGGTGTGCAGGGTGGGGGTGTGAAGGGGTGGGGGTGTGCAGGGTGGGGTGTGCAGGGTGGGGGTGTGAAGGGTGGGGGTGTGCAGGGTGGGGGTGTGCAGGGTGGGGTGTGCAGGGTGGGGTGTGCAGGGTGGGGGTGTGAAGGGTGGGGGTGTGCAGGGTGGGGTGTGCAGGGTGGGGGTGTGAAGGGTGTTGGTGTGCAGGGTGGGGGTGTGCAGGGTGGGGTGTGCAGGGTGGGGGTGTGCACGGTGGAGGTGTGAAGGTGTGGGCGTGTGCAGGGTGGGGGTGTGCAGGGTGGGGGTGTGCAGGGTGGGGTGTGCAGGGTGGGGGTGTGCAGGGTGAGATGTGTGCAGGGTGGGGGTGTGCAGGGTGGGGGTGTGCAGGGTGGGGTGTGAAGGGTGGGGGTGTGCAAGGTGGGGGTGTGCAGGGTGGGGTGTGCAGGGTGGGATGTGTACAGGGTGGGGGTGTGAAGGGTGGGGGTGTGCAGGGTGGGGGTGTGGGTGGGTGGGTGCTGGTGGCAAAGGCTGGAAGGTCCGGTGGTTGTGGTGGCCAGTGGGCGGTGGGATTGCAGCGGAAATGCCTGTGTCCCAGTCCATGTGTCGGGGCCTGGGACCCCGATTTCCACTGGAGCCGGCACTGGCATCCGTCACGCCTGTGGGTGGGGGAGCTGTGGACCAGAGGAGAGGCTGCAGGAAGTGAGCAGAACAGCAGGGGCGCGGCCAGCGCTGCCCTCACAGCAGCCTGCCCTGCAAACACGCGTGTCCTGGAGCTGTGTGCCGACCCCTGGGGGCCGGGAGGGCAGACAGCTCCCTCTGGGCCAGGTGGGACCCGCTGGGCAGGGAGTGGCTGTGGAACTGCCCCCCAATCTCTTGGGAGCCAGGGAGAGCCATGCCCTCGGGAGGGAGCTCACCGTCTCCCGTCTCCCTCGTGTTCACACTTCAGCTGCATCAGAATCACCTGAAGCCCCCCCTTACCTCCCCCCCCCCGCAACTTTCTGATTCAAGGGGTCTGGGGCGGGACCTGAGACCACATCTCTAACACGCTCCCAGCTGGTGCTGCTGATCTGGGGGCCACACTCAGAACCACTCACCCCAAGATGGTTCCACCTTTGCCTGCCTGGCTTAGCTTCTGGAATCGTTGGCTCCGTAAAGACTGCCATGCACTAGGGTAAACCCATGCGTTGGGGCAGGGTCCCTGGGGACCCTGAGAGCTGGCATGTTGGTGGGGATGCTTGTTTCTGCAGTCCCTGCCCCCCCCCCCCCGCCCCCGACCACACACACACAGTTGAGAGCTGGAATCTGGAGCTCTGGGCAGGGTCCCCACGCTGCATCTTTAACACGGCGCCTCAGGTGACTCACTCTGGGGCCACACGGGGTGGGATGGGCCTCCTCTACCTGATCAGGAAGAAGTATCTGTTGTCCCCTTGTCAAGCCCTGGGTGTCCCCCGCCCACCACTGCCAGGCCGCCTGCGTGGGTCCGGGAAAAGCCCGCTGTCCATTGTGTGATGCTGGGCATCCAGCAAGCTGCCCACACCATTCGGCGTCCTCAACCGGGAAACACCTGGCACTTGTCAGGAAAATTCTGACCTTGCTCAAGCTCACCGGCCGGGTTCTGGACCTCACAGGCCCCGCCCCTCAGCGTCAGCTGCGTTGGCTGTTTCCTTGCTGGGAGGCTCAGTGGGCGGGGTTGCGGATTGCTGATTGCGCTGGCATTCTGGGTCCTTACCTTCCATCTTCCAAGAAAGCGGAGATGCTATCTGACGCCTAATGACAGCCCGTGGCTAATGATGCAGATGCTTATGCAAATATGCAAATATGTGCTCCCGAATTCTCACTCATCTAGATCTAGCTTGGGCCAGGCTCATGCAAACTGCTGCCTTGAGTCATGCCCCCCCCCCCGCCCCCCCCCCCCCCCCCCCCCCGCCCCCGGAGATTGACGACGCTAAACACCAGGGATTGCAAAACAGATGGCAGGACCTGGTGTCCTAAGTGAACGTGTCCCAGCTCCACCCAGTGCAATTCCGTGACGAGTGCTTCGGGGAGATTCCCCCCAGGGAGCCCCGGAGACCAGGGGGCGATGTCAGAGGTCAGAGGGCAGGGGAAGAGGACCCAGGGAAGTTTGTGCCTCGAGGCTCTATTTCTGGGCTATCGCAGCTGCAGAACCTGAGCCCTGCAGATGCATCCGGAAAGCGGGAGCCTGTGGTCTCTCCCACGCGGATCCCAGGGGAGCGGTTAGAGCTCAGGAGGGGGCGCAGGCTCCACTGGAGCTCTCCCCCCACACGCGTGGGCCTCTCCCCCCACACCGTGGGCCTCTCCCCCAACACACGTGGGTCTTTCGAGTTCTGCATCTGTAAAACGGGAGGAAAATATCTTTCCGGCTCTTCACAGAGGCAGATATGTTAAAAAAGTATTTTTTATCGATTTCAAAGAGGAAGGAAGAGGGAGAGAGAGAGAGAGAGAGAAACATTCATGATGAGAGAATCACTGATCAGCTGCCTCCTGCATGCCCTTGCACTAGGGATCGAGCCCAAAACCCTGGTGTGTGTCCTGAATCAACTGGGACCTCCTAGGTCCGTGGTCGGCAAACTGCGGCTCGCGAGCCACCTGCGGCTCTTTGGCCCCTTGAGTGTGGCTCTTCCACAAAATACCACAGCCTGGGCAAGTCTATTTTGAAGAAGTGGCGTTAGAAGAAGTTTAAGTTTAAAAAATTTGGCTCTCCAAAGAAATTTCAATTGTTGTCCTGTTGATATTTGGCTCTGTTGACTAATGAGTTTGCCGACCACTGTCCTAGGTCATAGGTCAGCGCTCAACCACGGAGCCGGGCCAGCGAGGCAGCAGAGGCAGATCTGAGAGGAGTCACTGGGCTGCCGGCTGGCCCTCCCCAGTGACGGTGACCGGGAGGCGCACCCCCCCAGCAGGAGTTGGATCTTAGCAGGGAACCCACCTAGTGAGAGAGGAGGACACGAAGGGCAGCAGGGCCCTGGCAGGTGTGGCTCAGTGGATAGAGCGTCGGCCTGCGGACCAAAGGGTCCCGGGTTCGCGCCCGTCCAAGGGCACGTACCTCTGTTGCAGGCTCCTCCCCAGGCCGGGCCCTGGTCAGGGCGCCTGCAGGAGGCAACCAATCGATGCGTTCCTCTCACATGGATGTTTCTCTCTGTCTCTCCCTCTCCCTTCCACGCTCTGGAAAAGATCCATGGACGTATCCTCGGGTGAGGGTTAACGACAGGAAGAGCAGCAGTGGGTCAGGACGTGGGCAGGCGCTCTGCCAGTGTTTGGCAGGTGTCCTGGAGGACAGGGGTGGCTGGCGGTGCCGCCTTCATTGCTATCCTCCTGCGTTCTGCCCTCCGTGGCACCTGGGCAGAGGGCAGGGCGGAGCACCAGGCTCTGACACCGAGGGGCTCGCTGGAAGTAGCAAGTGCACAGTCATCCTAAGGATCCTCCTCACGGGGTGTCCCTCCCATGTCAGTTCAGACCGAGGGGCCAGCAGGGGGCAGGGGCAGGGGCAGGGGCAGGGGCAGGTGTGCGGGAGGCGGGGCTGCCAGAGCGCATGCCCGGCCCAGGCAGGTGAGGACGTGGCTGGAGGGCGGCCCAGTGCCCGCGTTGGGCTCAGGTCAGAGGCCTGAGGGCTGGAGTGAAAGACAGCACATCTGAGTGTCCCTTCTTTCCTGCTCGCCATGGCCGTGCAGGCCCGAGCACGCGGGCGTGCACAGCGATGGTGCCCCGGGCGGGGATCAAGCCTGTTTGGACCGGCCACCTCCGCTCGGCAGCCCGGCTTTGAGTCGGTTCGTGACAAAGGGTGCACGTGGCCGAGGCGGGATGGCTGCCTGAGATGCTCCCCGAGCCTGCTCACCCCGCTCCCCTGTGGCTGGGCCCCCTCGGCTCAGGGTCCCCTGTGTGTCCTCAGCCAGGCAAGGCTCTGATCGGTGCTGGGCCAGAGAGGAAAATATATAAAATATTTAAAATCCAATCAGTGGTTCTCTCACCATAGATGTTTCTCTCTCACCATTGATGTTTCTCTCTCTTTCTCTCTCCTTTCTTCTCTGAAATCAATAAAAATATATTAAAAAAGAAAAGAAAGAAAGTAGCCGGTGGC
Organism: Plecotus auritus; assembly: GCF_963455305.1. Taxonomy (NCBI): domain Eukaryota; kingdom Metazoa; phylum Chordata; class Mammalia; order Chiroptera; family Vespertilionidae; genus Plecotus; species Plecotus auritus. The sequence continues at coordinate 224,382,025 of NC_137771.1, forward strand.
TCAGTGGTTGAGTGTTGACCTATGAACCAGGAGGTCATGGATCGATTCCCAGTCAGGGCACATGCCCGGGTTGCGGGTTCGATCCCCAGTAGGGGGTGCACAGCCGATCAATGGTTCTCTCTCACCATGGATATTTCTCTCTCTCTCTCCCTCTCCTTTCCTTTCTGAGATCAATAAAAATATATTAAAAATATATAAAATAAAACATTCTGGATTGCAAATGAAATGGACCGTATCTATTCACAGTTATCACACCGAACCCTGGTTCTCCTTTCTGATGCCTGTGGCAGTGAGATCTCCAAGCAGTTCTGACAACCACTCTAAAGTCAAAGTCTTGATGGGCGAGCAAGGACAGGCTCAGATTTCCGGAACAAACGTAATGGATGTTACATCGGCGGAGCATCTGTGGTTTCTAACTGGTGACCAGGTCCCAGGGCTGTCCCTGCTGTTTGTTGTATCTATTCAGAAAGGGAGGAAATACTAATTTTTGGTTAGAGATTAGGGAAAATAAAATGTCATGTTTTTCCTTATGCAATTTCAAGGACGCCCTGAATGCTGTCTGCGAACACTGTGGGGTCTTGTGGGTTCCCGGTTAAGACCCCTCGGCTGAGAGCTGCTGACAGGAGTGTCTGCCGCTTCCCCTATGGTGCACAGTGTGCATTTTTTTTTTTCCTGAGGATTTCTCCTCATTAATTTTTAGAGAGAGTGGAAGGGAAGGGGAGAGACACAGAGAGAAACATCAGTGCGAGAAAGACACCTGGATTTGTTGTCTCATACACATGCCCTGACCTTCCCCCTCCCCTTCTCATTTTCTCTCCCTCCCTCTCTCCCTCCCCTTTTCCTTCCTCCCTCCCTCCTTCCCCCTCACTCCCTCCTTCTTCCTCCCTCCCTCCCTTCCTCTTTCCCTCTCTCCTTCTCCCTCACTTCCTCCTTCTTCCTCCCTCCCTCCTTCTCCCGCCCTCCCTCCTTCCTTCCCCTTTTTGTCCCTCCCTTCTTTCCCCCTCCCTCCTTCTCCCGCCCTCCCTCCTTCCTTCCCCTTTTTGTCCCTCCCTTCTTTCCCCCTCCCTCCTTCTCCCGCCCTCCCTCCTTCCCTCCCCTTTTTGTCCCTCCCTTCTTTCCCCCTCCCTCCTTCTCCCGCCCTCCCTCCCCCCTTCTCCCTCCCTCCCTCCCTCCTTCTCCCTTCCTCCCTCCCCTTTTCCTCCCTCCCTTTTTCCGTCCCTCCTTCCTCCTCCCTCCTTCCCCCTCCCTCCCTCCCTCCCTCCCTCCCTCCTTCTCCCTTCCTCCCTCCCCTTTTCCTCCCTCCCTTTTTCCGTCCCTCCTTCCTCCTCCCTCCTTCCCCCTCCCTCCCTCCCTCCCTCCCTCCCTCCCTCCCTCCCTCCCTCCCCCCTCTCTCCCTCTCCACTCTCTCTCCCTTCTCCCCCCCGCTCCCGCACTCTGTTCTCAGGCTCAGTCCCCTGCTGATACTCAGAGCCCTCCGTAAATATTTCTGGAAGGGGTGCATCAATCCCTTCAGTCACAGCGCTGCAGGGCAGCTTCTCCGTGTTGTCCGGTCCTGTGCGGGGGCTGATGAGAGGAGCTCCCGCTGGTCCCTGCCTCAGTGAAGCACTGAGTGTGCTGACCGGTGTGGCCCAGGGTGCTGCCGGGTCTCTGGTGGCTGCTGTTCTGCTGGGCCGTGGGCGGGCCGTGGACGGGCTGTGGCTGTGCCATGGCTGTGCCGTGGCTGTGCCGTGGGCGGGCCGTGGACAGGGCGTGGCTGGGCCGTGGCTGTGCCGTGGCTGGGCCATGGCTGGGCTGTGGACGGGCAGCACCCCGCAGGCTGCGCATGTCCGGCTGTGCCCCATCCGCCGGCGCCCTGGGGGCCAGTGCTCTCTTGGATCTGCATGCAGTGTCAGGCCCTTCCACCACCATGTGGCCCCATCCCCTTCCCCAATCTCCCCGGGTGCTGGCGCTGCCGCTGTAGTGTCTGGGTCTGAACACCCGGGGAGCTCTGGTTTGGTTGCACCCTCCGTGGTTAGTCATGCCCCCGGCTCCCGGGACCGGCTCTCAGAGCCCCTGGGTTTCCATGGGGACGTTGACGTGTCTTCTTCCGTAAAAGCTGACGTATCCTGACAGGGAAGTCCCTGCACCAGGACCTCATCACAGCACATTCCTTTCTTCTCACACGGAACCCCGGGACTTTCTGCCGTGGCTCGGTGGCCCCTCAGGTTCTCTGAGGCTCCCCCAGGCCGGGAGCCCTGGTGTGTTGGCCCTGCTGGTGGCCCAGGGCGGCCCCTCTGTGGGACGTGGGACGTGGCCCAGCCCAGGCTGGTCTGTTAGGGGTGTTCTGGCCTCCAGGGGGGTGGGGCTGTTCTGGGACATTGGACTCTATTTTAAGATCAATATGGGCTTCCCGCCCTGGCTGGTTTTGCTCAGTGGATAGAGCGTTGACCTGCGGACTGAAGGGTCCCAGGTTCAATTCCGGTCAGGGCACAAGCCTGGGTTGCAGGCTCCATTCCCAGCAGGGGGTGTACAGGAGGCAGCTGATCGGTGATTCTTTCTTGTCATTGATGTTTTTAACTCTCCTCCCTCTCCCTTCCTCTCTGAAATGTATATTACAGGCTTCCCCTCAGGGGCCTTAAGCAGGGAAGGCCAGGAGGAGCAGCAGGTGAAGGGGTGAGGTCCTTTCTCTAGACAACCTCCTGGGGCACCACCTCCAGGGGCTGGGGTTAGGCCTGAGGAGCAGGAGCTGGGAGCCCTGGGGTTTCTGACGAGATAGCCACGCCTGCCTCATGGTCGCTGGGTCTCCTGATGTTTCAAGGGACGAAGGAGATCTTTCTTTTCTATCAAATCTCCAGAATCTTAAATATTGGAAACTCATTCAAAGTTTAGACTTTTTTTATTTTGTAACTAGAGGCCTGGTGCACGAATTTGTGCATGGGTGGGGTCTGGCCGCCCACCCAGATCAGGGCTGATCGGACCGGGCCACCTGGGGGAGGGATGCAAGAGGTTGGCCAGCTGGCCCTGGCCCCGATTGGGGTGCGGGGGGGGGCCGATCGGGGGTGGGGTCAGCCAGGGGAGGGGCCGCGGGTGGTTAGCTGGCTGGCCCCGCCCCCTGGTCAAATTCCCGGTGGAGGGTACAATTTGCATATTAGCCTTTTATTATATAGGATTGTTTGGTGGGCCCAACAAAATGAATCTATGGGCTAGATCTGTCCTGTGAGTACTCCTGTCTTCGAATGCACCCAACAAAACCGGAATGTCGGTGCCAGGGCTGGGGACCCACAGCTACAAATGTGTGAGAGGTTTCCAAGGGGGGCGAGCGCTTCGTCAATGCAGGATGTTGCATGCGGTCAGCTAGCGATGGCGATTAGCTCCTCCCCGGGGGACAGTCGTGAGTCAGAAGCACGCTGCTAGGGTCCTGAGTAATTATTTGAGTCCTGAATAATATTCACCCTGAACGTTTCGTTGTACTTTTTCTTAGTAGATTGTAAGATCCCTGAGGGTAGATCTAATAGAGACCTAAGTCTGTGTTAGTTCTCCTTGGCCACTGGAGCCGATTGCCACAGATTTGGTGGCTAAAGACAACGGAGACAACTACCGCCTGCTTCTGAGGCCAGAGGTCTGCCTGGGTCTCGCGGGGCTAACACCGAGGTGTTGGCAGGAGGCTCACGTGGAGAATCATTTCCTTGCTTTTCCCAGCTCCTGGCGGCAGCCCGCACCCCTTGGCTCCTGGCCCCATCACTTGGCTCTGCGCTGTCCAGGGTTGGAGGTGAGCTCGGGGTCGGAATCCCAGCTCACCACCTGTGGGACCCAGGCAAACCCCATCACCTCTTTTTATTTTATTGAGATATAATGGACATAGAACATTCTAAGTTTAAGGTATACAACATATTGATTTGTTACATTTACAGTATAGTGCAGCCGTGGGCAAACTACAGCCCGTGGGCCGGATCCGGCTGTTCTATCCGGTTCTCTTGCTCTCCCCTCCGCTCCTTTACTTTGAATTTATATTAGTTCACACAAACACTCCATCCATGCTTTTGTTCCGGCCCTCCGGTCCAGTTTAAGAACCCATTGTGGCCCTTGAGTCAAAAAGTTTGCCCACCCCTGGTCTAGTGTGATATGATTGCATTGTGGCATTAGCCAACACCTCTGTAATGTCACATAATTATTATTTCTTCTAGTCCCATTACCTATTTTTTAAAAAAAGATATTTTATTTTATTTTTTTGTTAACCCTCACCCGAGGATATTTTTCCAATGATTTTTAGAGAGAGTGGAAGAGAGGGGGAGAGACAGAGAGAGAAACATTGATGTGAGAGAGACACATTGATTGGTTGCCTCCTGCACACACCCCTGACTGAGGCTGGGGGAATCGAGCCTGCACCCGAGCTATGTGCCCTTGGCTGGAATCGAACCCGGAACTCTTCAGTCCAAGGGCCGACGCTCTATCCACTGAGCCAAACCGGATAGGACTAGTTCCATCACCTCTTGATGTGTCAGGTCAATACCTGCGCAGAGGGCTTGCCTGGCCGTGGTGCTTAGGTGGGATGGGCTGATACATGGGGAGGGCTCAGGGCAGTTCTGGCACAGGGTCAGGGTGACCAGCTGTCTCATTTGCCCGTTTGGACCTGGGACTCTCCATGTTAACACTTCGGCAGACCCAGGCAAATAGGGGTGAGTTGTCACCTGACTAATTGCTTAGAAAGCACTAGCTACCACCAGCCTCTCACACGGCAGTGCCTGCACATGTGGGCAAGGGAGGGGGGGCGGGGCTGGTGTTCGAGGGGGGCTGGGAGCCTGACCTGCTAGGGGAGAGAGCCCTTTGGGACTTGATTTCCTTAACAAACTTAAAGGGATTCCCTCCCTTTGTGACCCGAGTACCTCAAAGAAGGGAAGACACAAAGCCCCAGCACCCCCACTCCCCTGCACCCCCACTCCCCAGCGTGATGGGTTGACTGGGTTTGAAAGGGAGGCCTTGAGCCCCACTTCGCGATGGACGCCCCCTCACGCACACACCGTGGCACCTCCCTGGGGTCCTGGGCCTGGATACGTTGCTGTACCTGCAGGATGTTTGGGGACCGGGAATTTTCATTTTCAAACCCCCAGGTGTCGGGAGTTCCGTAAGTGCCGTGAAATCAGGCTTCTTTTCTCGGGGCTGACATTCCAGTGGATGTGCTGTGGTTTACCACCCCCCCGGGCGCCGTTAGCTGGTGCCGGGAGCTAGAGAAACCGACATCCCAGCCTTCGCTTCCTGAGCAGCGCCTCCCGGGACCAGGCTGGCTCCCGCTGCCTCCGGCACAAGCTCCGCTCCGCGCACAGGGGCCGCCGCACGCGGGGACCGCCGCGGCCTGGCTGTAGCTGCGGGGGCCCGTTTCCACGCTGCCCCTGGACTGTGGAATGAACTGCTGCATTGAAAAGCGAGACTAGAGTAAAATAGAATGTCAGGATGTAGTCTCATGCACCTGCTTCTCCAGGAAATAAATGAGCACCTCTGCTCTCCAGACGTGAAAGTCTCATTGATCGGCTCCGCTTCTGCTGTCTGTCCACCCCCTCCCCAAACTGCATGATGGGGTCACTGCCTCCCCACCTCCCGGGCTCCCCGCACCCCTGGGAGCCGTCCCTGAAGCATCAGCCAGAGGCCTCAGTCCTTCCTGACTGTAACTGGAAAATGCTGACCGAAATATGTGCACACGCACATGCATAGACATGTATGTTTATAATGGGGATGGTTTCTCCAAACAGTGCTTACCCTTAGAGTGCACGGATGCACACCGACGCTTGCGATTCTAGTTTAGGTACATGTATGTATATTACATATGACCACATATGCATGTATGCCCGTTGCTGACAAAGTTTATCACCACAACACTTAGCTATGCATCCTGACAGATTCTGTTTTTACTCTGTGTTCATTTTTATCAGTGGCTGGCTGTGAGCATCTGCACTGATTTTGTAACTTTCTAGCAGGTGGCAAGCCCCTACAGACCGCTGCTCGAGCCCAGATCTCGCAGGCGCGGGGGCAGGAGGGCATGAGGCCCGCCGTGCAGGGAGGGTTTCTTGGAGACTCGCGGAGGTGGACGGGGTGGGCCTGCTTCTGGTGGCTTCGGCATTGGCTGCTTCCCCTTTTCTCCTGGCCTGACCTCTGTCTGCTTCCCGTCTCCCCTGATTCTTTTTTTAAAATATATTTTGTTGATTTTTCTTTTTACAGAGAGGAAGGGAGAGGGATAGAGAGTTAGAAACATCGATGGGAGAGAAACATCGATCAGCTGCCTCCTGCACACCCCCCACTGGGGATGTGCCCGCAACCAAGGTACATGCCCTTGACCGGAATCGAACCTGGGACCCTTCAGTCTGCAGGCTGACGCTCTATCCACTGAGCCACACCGGTTAGGGCCCCAGATTCTGACTGTTGTTTTTTTTCTGGTTGCTGGGCCTCCTCGCTGTGTTCTATCAGCTGAGCGAGAGGCCGGGTGGGAAAGCCCTGGGACCTGCTATTAGCTCGCAGCCTGGCAGTCACGGCAGGTGGTGGTGCATCTCATTCAGTTACTGGGCAACTCCGGGCGGTGGGAGGGCAGAGGGCAGGGTACTTTTCGGAAGTCATTGGATGTGAAATTGATTCTGTGTTTTAAAATGCGGGAAGTGCCAAAAGCTGAAGTTGGTGTTTCCTTTGTTTGTGGCTATTTCCTAGTTTTCTTGCCTGTTCTCTTTGTGTCTGTATGTGTGGGAGGTTGAGGGGGGGGCGGTGAGGGTCGAGGCAGTTCATCTGCGGGCCTGTGGACAGCCAGTGGGTTGGAGGGAGGTGTATAATTACGCTGGTGAAGTTTAGGGATTTCTGAGGAAGCAAAGGACAGCCAAGAGGCAGACTGCACTGTATCGGTAATGAGCTCCCCATCACTCTAAGTAACCAAGCCAAATGGCCCAAGTAAAGCTCTTGAAAAGCATCATGTGAATACCGAAGACTTAGCATAGGCCTGTATACAGTAAGAGCTTAATACATGCTTGTTGGATAAGTTTTTGAGTTTTCCTCCCCTGATGAGTCTCAGGAAGTGTGAATGTTAGAAAAGGCATTGAGCACACAGTGTCTTCATCAGCCTTTCAGCCTCTAAACCAGCGGTCGCCACCCGGTGGTCCACAGACCACGAGCGGTCCGTGAGGTCGGAAAGGTTGGCTTGGCGACCGCTGCCCTCAACTACCGCAGACCGAGGGTGGTGTATTTTCCTAAAACTCAACTCAGCTGCTCATATCGGGAACACGTCCGAGGGGGTCACCTGTTTCATAGGCAGGACCTTCCCAGGTGCTGCCTCACTGCCCTTCTGCCGTGAGCTGAGTCCGTGTGCCTTATTATCCTCACGGGAGCAGAAATGGGAGTGTGTTGTGTCCATCTCTGTGCATAACACGTGTGCTGACCTAGCCTGGCCTCCTGGAGCCTCACCTAACCTCACCTCCCCGCCTTTCCTAGCCTCGCCTCTCCCAGCCTCGCCTCTCCAGCCTCACCTCTCCCAGCCTCGCCTCTCCCAGCCTCACCTCTCCCAGCCTCGCCTCTCCCAGCCTCGCCTCTCCCAACCTCACCTCTCCCAGCCTCGCCTCTCCCAGCCTCACCTCTCCCAACCTCACCTCTCCCAGCCTCGCCTCTCCCAGCCTCGCCTCTCCCAACCTCACCTCTCCCAGCCTCACCTCTCCCAACCTCACCTCTCCCAGCCTCGCCTCTCCCAGCCTCGCCTCTCCCAGCCTCGCCTCTCCCAGCCTCGCCTCTCCCAACCTCGCCTCTCCCAGCCTCGCCTCTCCCAGCCTCGCCTCTCCCAGCCTCGCCTCTCCCAGCCTCGCCTCTCCCAACCTCGCCTCTCCCAGCCTCGCCTCTCCCAGCCTCGCCTCTCCCAACCTCGCCTCTCCCAGCCTCGCCTCTCCCAACCTCGCCTCTCCCAGCCTCGCCTCTCCCAGCCTCGCCTCTCCCAGCCTCGCCTCTCCCAGCCTCGCCTCTCCCAACCTCGCCTCTCCCAGCCTCGCCTCTCCAGCCTGGCCTCCGCTAGCCTGGCCTCCACTAGCTGGCCTCTCCCAGCCTGGCCTCCCCGGGCCCGGCCTCCCCGGGCCTGGCTGCAGGAGGTCCACGCTCATGAAGCGGAGCACAAGTGGAAGAGGCCACAGCCTTCCGTGCTTGTCCTGGAGCTGGGCTGGCGAGGCTGGCCGGCTGCCTGTGCCCGGGAATGGCGTTTCACGGGGCCCGATAGACGTTTAGCCATTGTCTGCAGCTGCTTCATGCTGCAAAGCAGAGCTGAGGCGTGGCAACAGAGAGTATAAGGCCCCCAAGCCCCAACGTTTACTTCTCTGGCCCTTTGTGGGACACGCTTGTTGACCCTGGACCTACAGGGGAAAGATGCAGGATAGATGCTGAAAATACGAGCAGGTACGGCACAGAAAGCCCGGACACAGTCCGTGTGGCCGCTGTGACAGAACACCATGGACCGGGGGGCTATACACAACGGAAGTTTCTTTCTCGCAGCTCTGAGGCCTGGCGGGCGAGACCCAGGTGCTGCCAGTCCATGGCTGGTGAGGACACGGGGCCAGGCCCCTCGGTGCCTTCTCGCCGTGTCCTCGTTGGTGGGAGGGACGAGGCAGCTCCCTTTTGTAAGGGCACCCATCCCATTCATCGAAGGCTCCACCCTCACGGCCTATCTGAACAGCCTTGGGCAAACTACGGCCCGCGGGCCGGATCCGGCTGTTCTATCCAGTTCTCTTGCTCTCCCCTGCGCTCCTTTACTTTGAATTTATATTAGTTCACACAAACACTCCATCCATGCTTTTGTTCCGGCCCTCCGGTCCAGTTTAAGAACCCATTGTGGCCCTCGAGTCAAAAAGTTTGCCCACCCCTGGATCACCTCCCAAAGGCTTCACTTCCTAAAGCCATCGCATTGGGGACTAACATCTCAACTTGTGAATATTTGGGGGTGTAGGGGATACAAATACTCAGTCTGTGGCCTAGGTCAGTGGTCGGCAAACTCATTCGTCAACAGAGCCGAATATCAACAGTACAATTGAAATTTCTTTTGAGAGCCAAAATTTTTAAACTTCTTCTAATGCCACTTCTTCAAAATAGACTCGCCCAGGCCATGGTATTTTGTGGAAGAGCCACACTCAAGGGGCCAAAGAGCCGCATGTGGCTCGCGAGCCGCAGTTTGCCGACCACGGGCCTAGGTGTTTGGACTTTCACACATCTTTTCTGGGGTACACAATTCAACCCATCGCAGGGTCCCAGGACTGCCCAGGGTCTTTCTGATCTTCCACTTGGTTGGACGGCATACATTCCCAAGGCTGGGGAATCCACATGCACCTGGCCCCTGACTCATCAGCCTCCCGGTGGCAGAGTGACAGCCACGGCAGGTCCAGAGGGGTCAAGTCATCTGCAGGCAGCGGCCCAGAGGACAGGCAGGGAGAAGGCAGGGCCACCCGTGGGGTGAGCGCCTGCCGGCCTGCACTTAGCATGCTAGGGACATAGGGAAGTTCTCGGGGGGACGGCGAACGTGGGCGCTCGCCCTGCAAAGTCAACATTCCTGGAAACACTCACTTCGTGCAAGCGGCCCACGCACTTTGCACAGAACGTTACCCAAGGCTTGGAAGTCATGGGTGGGACTGTTTGCAAAATCCTGGGGAGCCTTATAACAAGCGTGTGCCTGTCTCGAAGCCACAGACCAACAACCTTCTATTTAAAAATCGTGGGCCGGTGAGAAAGACGTTTTCAGCTGAGAGGGCGGAGGAGGTATCCTTAGGAGAGAAGCGGTGCCTGGGTCCTGTTGTTCAAGCAGCGAGGTGGCCTGGGAGTCTAATCGCACGTGTGGCTTTGATCAGGAGTGAGGATAATAGCAGGTCTCCGATAACATTGGTTATAATGATCATTTTCCCAAGGGCGGGCCTCTGATACCTAGAACTGGGAATGGGAGAGAAATCAAAGGCCACCATGATAATATCCCAAGGAAGCTGTGGCCAGGTCAGGGTATTTTGTGGCTTCCATTATTAGCCCTTATTCGCCTGTGTTTGAGTGAGCAGAGGCACGTTGACAAGACCATTTCGGCAGGCTGATAAGCTGGGTGGGTTTTTAAGGAAGAGGCAGATACCAAATGAACTTTGAGAATACTTCTAAGGACCATAGCTCTAAAGCTTGGGGAATTCTTTAGATCAGTGTTGTGCAATAGATTAGAGGAAGAAAAGAGGCAAAACAAAAACCATGACGAAATCCTAGAGACTATGGAAAAAAATATTCAGCCAGACCCTCCCAGGGTATAAGTGACTCTCTGTGGGAGTGGAAATGTCCTGGTGATCGCTGTATTCGCATTTCGAACCTTCCTGGAACTTTCTAGGCTGGTGGGTAACCTAAGGCTAGCTCAGATCTCGATCAGCATTCCTTTTATATGATTTAAAAAAATATATATATATTTAAAATTGATTTCAGAGAGGAAGGGAGAGAGAGCTAGAAATGTCAATGATGAGAGAGAATCTTTGATCAGCTGCCTCCTGCATGCCCCCCACTGGGTATCGAGCCCACAACCTGGGCATGTTCCTTGACCAATAATCGAACCGTGACCTCCTGGTTCATAGGTTGACACTCAACCACGGAGCCACGCCGGCCGGACCCTTTTATCTGATGTTAAAGCACATGTTGTGAGAAAGCACTGGCACACAGATTCCTTACACAGCACCTCCCGGGAAAGCAAGCACAGGGTCTCGGTGACCGGGGAACAGCAGCCAGGCAGCGCCACACGCAAGGACTGGAGTCTGGTCGCTCGTGGAGAAAGAGTGTGTGGAATCCTCCGGACGATGTCTTTCACCAAAACAAAAAAGGTCAGATGCCCAAGTCATCTGTGGCACAGAAGTTTCTAGAACAATGATTACCTAAGGTCCCCTCCTGCGACCCGCAGGTAGTCAAATATGTAGAAGGGTCAGACTTTTTTCATCCCCTTGGTAATACTGAGTAGAATTCTGGAAGCTCAGATAAATACTTCATTCCATGTTATGGAGCCTCATGTTAAAAACCAAGCAATACGCTCACCACCTCACACCAAATGTGAATTTCATTTTATTTCTTTTGCTTTTTGTTATATTTATTGGGGTGACACTGGTGAACAAGGTTATACAGGTGTCAGGTGCACAATTCTACAACACATCATCTGTACACTGTACTGTGTGTTCACCACCCCAAGTCAAGTCTCTGTCCATCACCATTTATCCCCCCATCAGATGTGAATTTAAGTGCTCAGATGCATTATGGGATGGCACTACCACCTCCTGGGAGAATGTGACCCAAACACATGGCTGAAGACTCAAGAATTTGACTTCAAGTGGCTCATAGTTCATCTACTCTTACACATAAAACACCCGTTTTCCCTGATTATCCAGGTTCTACATGCCCACTGTGGAGAGTCAGAAAATGATGCTAGATTAAGGGTGAGACTTACCGTAATGATCCCACTGTCGAGATGGCCACTGGGGACACTTTGGTCTGGAACATCTTGATTTGCATGGCTGGGCCACGCTGTGTTAATGTTTCCTTCCCTTTTCTACTGAATGCTGTCTCATGAGCATTTTCCCATGTCACTCATGGTCAGGGACTGGGAGGGAGTGGCAGGGAGAAAGACAAGAGGTCTTGGCGACAGGAGGGCAGGATTACTGTGCCCTGTCCCCCCAGAAACTGGTGACTCCTTGGAGGGCTGAGCACTGGTGTGGCGTTGTCTGTGGCCCTGCCCACTCCCTCCATGGCTGCTGCCCCAGCTCTTCCCCTTCAGGGTGTGGGCATGAAGGAGCGGACAGTCATGAGGATGTCTGTGTGGATGGAAGGGGCGGCCGGGCGGACGGCAGACATGGGCCTGAGGACTCGTGCTTCTGTCCTCAACATGCTCGTTCGTTAGAGCTGGTGTCCTTCTGGGGATCTCATGTCCCGCTGCAGAGGAGGTCCGAGTGACCAGCTGGTCCTCCTGTGTGCCGGCCTGCCTGGAGGTCAGGGGGTCCTGCCAGGTTGTCTCCTACGTGCCCGTCAGCCTTTGTGGCTGCCCTGGGATGGCCGGGATGGGGACACGGGCATGAGAAAGCCACTGTGACAGCGCTCTCTGAGGAGGGCTGGGCCCAGCAGGCTTCTCCGGTCTCTGGGCGGGGTGGGGGGGGTGAGGTGAGGTGGAGGAAAGAGGGCAGGCCTTTGCGGGACTCACTACTGCCATCCTGCCCGGCCAGGACTGTGCCAGGAGGTGCTGAGTGCTAGGAGGTTCTAGAACAGCCGTGGGCAAACTACGGCCCGCGGGCCGGATCCGGCTGTTCTATCCGGTTCTCTTGCTCTCCCCTCCGCTTCTTTACTTTGAATTTATATTAGTTCACACAAACACTCCATCCATGCTTTTGTTCCGGCCCTCCGGTCCAGTTTAAGAACCCATTGTGGCCCTCGAGTCAAAAAGTTTGCCCACCCCTGTGACCACACTGTCCTAGGGTTGGGGGTCGTTAGGAAGGTGAGGGCCATCTACGTATGGAGCTAAGTGAGCGCAATGGCGAGCGGTGCGGAAACTGCCCAGGCAGGGCGCGGTCCTGTCCCTGCTGCTGGTGGGCTCCCATCTGCAGGTGCCCGCAGCCCTGCCAGTGCAGACACCAGCGAACCCACAGAGGCGCTGGGCAGTCTGCCCGGGCGAGGGGCAGGCGGAGCGAGGTCCAGCAGGTCAGATCAGGGGCCACGGTGGGGCTCTGAGCAATGATCGCATTGCAGCTGCTGCTCTGGGGCAGCGCCTATGTCCCCTGCCCGTGTCTAGGACGCGGTGGGGCCATGTGCACCTGGCCGGCCAGCTCCTCCTCAGGGCGCCTTGGCCTCTGCTGCCTGAGCCGCACGACAGTCCCCAGATGGGGATGATGCATCTGCTACTCAGAGACTCTCCCTCCAGTGTGGACACTCGGCAAGCTGTTGATGTGAGTCCTTTCCAAGCGAGATGCATTGAAGTTCTGCTTGTGCCCAGGGTTTCTCACCTGGGTACAGTGACCACAAGCTTCCCAGTTTGGAAAACCAACTTGTGCAGAAATATCAAAAGTTCTTAGACTTCTTGATGGGATGTGGAGTCAGGGCTGCAGGTTGGGCTGAGAGCAGGTGTTGAGAGGAAAGAGGCTGCCGCTGATGGGGTGGCCCTGGGCATGGTCAGTGTGCAAGTGCCCGCTGTGTATGGGGGACAAACGTGGCGGATGGAGTCAACAGATTCTGGGCTTGGACCCGGTGGTCACCTGCCTTGGTTGGAGCGGTCGGCTCTGTGGTGCTGGAAGGGCAGAGTGCCAGCAGGGCTCAGGGCACCCATGGAGGGGAGGGGCCAGGCCTTGTAAATGCCACCTCATTGGTCATCATCTGTGTCTCAGCATGTCTGCAAGCTGCAGCATGCTCCGAGGGAGAAGCCGAGTCCCAGAGGGTGTTGGCATGACCAAGCTGGCGGCTTGCCAACAGGGTCAATCTGAGGGTGACTTCTTCCCTGAGGGCACAGCCACCCAGTGACTTAGCCCTGTGGTTCCTGCCAGGAGATGCTGCAAACGCAGCTGCACAAAAGGAAAAAACAAATGTCTAGACAGTTCAAGGGGTACATAAAAGGATCATCTGTGCCTGTGTGTGAGTGTGTGTGTGTGTGTGTGTGTGTGTGTGTGTGTGAGAGAGAGAGAGAATGTACATATTGAGATCCATATACAGAAACAGTAGTTTGAATTAGTCACATAGACTAACCTCTATAGCATAAAACCTCAATATTTCGGGGCTTAATACAATAGAATGTATTCCTTACTCATGCAAAGTCCAGTTGGTGGTGGACATCTGGTGGGGAGGAAGTCTGCTCCACAGTGTCACTCAGGGACCCAGGCTCCTTCTGTCGATGACCTTGCCCTCCTCTAGGGCCTGACTATCCCTCTCCGCTCAGCCAGTGGGCGTGGGAAAAGAGTGTATGGAGGTTTTCATGGACTAGACCAGGAAGTGGCATATGTTCCTCCTACCTGTGTTCCACTGGCCAGAGCAGTCACATGTCTACCTATCTGCACGGGAGACTGGAAAGTTGGTTCACCTGTGTACCTAGGAAGCAGAGGAATCCATGAGGACACATTCTCTGGACAGAATGAAAATTAGCAGATTACACCATCCTAGTAATGGGAAAATAATCTTATTGACTCAGACTATATAGTATCTATTTCTTTGGGATTCGATTGCTTTTGACTCAGTGAGAAGGCTTTTAAAATTAATATCTTGTCAATGAAGTTTTTCTCAGTTCGATCAGGCTTTATAGGCCAAGGTCTTAAGACATATACTTTTAGCCCTAACCGGTTTGGTTCAGTGGATAGAGCGTCGGCCTGTGGACTGAAAGGTCCCAGGTTCGATTCCGGTCAAGGGCATGTACCTTGGTTGCGGGCACATCCCCAGTAGGGGGTGTGCAGGAGGCAGCTGATCAATGTTTCTCTCTCATTGATGTTTCTAACTCTCTATCCCTCTCCCTTCCTCTGTGTAAAAAATCAATAATAAATATTAAAAAAAGACATATGCTTTTAAAAAACATTGTGAAGAACTGTGAAGGGTCCCAGATTTTACCTGCTTCATGCCAGCCAGTCAGCCAGCCTGCCAGGCTCACGGGTGTTGGTCGCAGACACAGAACTTGGGTCCAGATGCCATCTGCCTTGTTCACTGCTGTCTGCTCCGTGTGCTGCTGGGCCTGGAGCACACCACCTGGCGCACAGTGGCCAGAAGTGATATTTGTGAATGAATGAATTAGTAAATGAATAGCAAATATTCATCTCTATATCTGGAACACACCACCTGGTGCACAGGAGCCAGAAGTGATATTTATGAATGAATGAATTAGTAAATGAATAACAAATATTCATCTCTGTATCTGGAACACACCGCCTGGCGCACAGGAGCCAGAAGTGGTATTTATGAATGAATGAATTAGTAAATGAATAGCAAATATTCATCTCTATATCTGGAACACACCGCCTGGCACACAGGAGCCAGAAGTGGTATTTATGAATGAATGAATTAGTAAATGAATAGCAAATATGCATCTCTCTATATAAAAGCCTAGGCGACCATTACGACCGAACAACTGGAACGATTGGTCTGTCAGGTTGACCAGTCACTATGATGCACACTGACCACCAGGGACCAGATGCTCAAGGCAGGAGCTGTCTCCTGGTGGTCAGTGCGCTCCCACCGCCAACCTCCTGTGGCCCCTCCCCCTGCCGGCCGGCCCCCTCCCATAGGCCTTGGTTGCTGGCCAGGCTGAGAGACCCCACCTGTGCACGAATTCATGCACTGGGCCTCTAGTTTATTATAAATTCATTAGTATTCATAATAAATGCTCATTTATGTAAATGAATATTTACATTCCAAGTGAATAAGTAAATATTATGACCTGCTCTCCTCGTCAAGCCCCTGTCTCTCCTCTGTTCCCTGTCTTAGTGAAGGACACTTCTCAGTTGCCCAAACCAGACACCCAGGGCCACTCTAAACTCTCTAACGGGAACTAAACACCTACCGCCCCCAAAGGGTTCCTCCATGTACAACTCAAATGGGCTTGGTTGTATTGCTGCTGGCTTTGAAGGTAGAGGAAGGAGCCAGAGATGCAGGCAGCCGCCAGAAAGCTGGGGAAGACAAAGAAACAGCGCCCCCTAGAGCTTCCGCAAGGAACCAGCACTGCGGAGACCTCGTTGTTGGTACCACCCGTCAGAGTCCCCCCTCCAGAGCGGTGAGATGATAGGTTTGTGCTGTTTGAAGCCCCTGTGTTTGTGTCATTTGTTCTAGCTGCAGTAGGAAACCAATACCTGTGGTGAGGAGAGAGGTGGCGCACCGGGAGCCGCTCCTCCTGGTGGGAATGGGCCAAGGCTGCTGACCGAAGCCCGCGCTCCAGACAAGTTTCGTTTGTGGGATGCGCACAGAGGGGGAGGCGTGTTCGGTGGGTGGTCATGGCAGGGGTTGGGGAGTCTCTGCAGACATTTCCAGGCTAGGCGGGAAGGAACCGCAAGAGAACATTCTGGCTCATCTATCAAGTTACTGAGTCTTCAGTGTGTACGGAAGGGCATGGGGACAGGTGGGAGAGGGAGAGCTTGAAATTAGCATACAGGTGCCCTAGGACTCAATGAAGCCACACCCTCCCCGTGTTGTTGGAGAAAAAGCGTTTTCTTTCCTTTGCAGGGTATCTGTGACTCCCCACATTGTCTTGCATGGGTGTGATTAAGATCTTGTAAGCTCGCGGGAGGTCGATTTTCCTGGCTGTATTTTGGCTGAGATAGTAGCTTCCCCCCACCCCCCACCACCCACCCTCCACTTCCTTTTAAATGTTTTTTTCCTTCCCTTATTGCTTCTCCTTATGGTTTTCTAGGGGAAATTGGAATTTAATGAAGAGAAAAAATTACAGACGAGACTTAAATGCTGAATGTTCTAAGTTTCTAAAAGGAGATTATCGAAAAGGAAAAATGTTTAAGTAGCATCTAAGAGGGAGGGAGAGATAAAGTGAAAGCAAAATTAAAAGTGAGATTGCGCAACAGGCTGAACGGTCAGGGAGGAGATGGGCAGTAAGAGGAAGTGAAGGGTCCCGAGCGAGGACGTAACCTACCCTGATCTTGTCTGCCAGAGAGGGGAGGATGGACGGAAATGTGAGAAGAGAAAGGTCAGGTCTTTCCCATAAACATTAGGAAGGCCTAAGGAGGGATGCATGCTTCACAAACAAGATTGTCTGATTTAATTTTGACCTTTTGTCTTCTGTTACAGAGATGTCTTTTCAAAGACCCACCCATTAGAGCGATGGCTTGGAATTAGGCACTTTCTTGCTCACACTTCCTGAATGGTAATTGCAGTAATTGGATGGTAGAACCTTGGAGCACGGAGCACACTTTCCTCCATAGCGTGGCCTCGTGGTGCTCTTTGGTTCACCGTTCCATTGCATGCTGTACATTTTCACCCGACTCCAAGACATATCTAGGGCAGTGGTTGGCCAACTCATTAGTCAACAGAGCCAAATATCAATAGTACAACGATTGAAATTTCTTTTGAGAGCCAAATTTTTTAAACTTAAATTTCTTCTAACGCCACTTCTTCAAAATAGACTTGCCCAGGCTGTGGTATTTTGTGGAAGAGCCACACTCAAGGGTCCAAAGAGCCGTATGTGGCTCGCGAGCCGCAGTTTGCCGACCACTGATCTAGGGTCCTGATGGTTGAAAGAGACCGTGTTTAAGGTGTTATGCATGTATATGTTTGTGAAAAATACAGAGTGCTTTGTCTTCACACCCCACATATGGGGCTTGTATGAACTTGTTGAGTGACTTGTATGTACTTGTTGATTTCAAAGAGGAAGAGAGAGAATCATTGATTGGCTGCCTCCTGCATGCCCCCTACTGGGGATCGAGCCTGTAACCCTGGGCAGTACCATGACTAGTTATCAAACCATGACTTCCTGGTTCATAGGTCAATGCTCAGCCACTGAGCCACATGGGCCGGGCATGAAATGTGTCTTGATGTTGGAAATCAGCCTGCACTTTTGAGCTGATAGGTAGTCTTGACATTGACATGTTTCCAAATGCTTGAGTGTAGTAGATGTGCTGTCCCGTGCCCTTCACCACTCGCTGGAGCCTGTATCTGGTATTTGCAGCCTTTTTCGATCACTTCTCAGTTGTGCTGATGATGCTTTGTTAATTTGTTCAAGTTTTGTACTGGCTGTCATGTAGACTCATAACGCTGTAGTCAAAGCCAATAATTTGTAGGTGATGGCAAATGGTGAGGATCCAAGTAAGTGCCAGAGAAAGAAAGAAATTTATAGATCCTATCACAATATTTTTGTTTTCAAAGTTCCTTTTTTTCCCTCCTGCATTTTTTTTTTGTTTTGTTTGTGTGTGTTTGTTTTGAAGACATGAGCCTTTGAAATAATTTTTCCCCAGGAAATCTCTGTGGTGGCAACTCTCCATGACAACTGTTGAAAACACACTGAGACGTTTTCTAAAAAAGAAAAACAAACAAAAAGCCCCACAACCCAACAATAATAATACAATTACTGGAAGCAAGGGAAGAGATCAGCCAAGGCAATTAAGAAGTTTCTGAGCAGCAGGCAGTTATGTCTACATTTGCAGTTCCAGTCATACTAGAAACTGTCATTGTCTTAAATTCCTTTGATGAGAAGTCTCTCTGGGTCACTTCTCCCATCTCCAGAATGAATGTTTTGGAAAAGCAATTGCAGTTTTGGATTTCCCATGGGGAGGGGGAAGATGGGCCACTTTTCCTTTTGTTGAGCAGTGTGCGATTTCGCCATATTCCCTGGTGTGGACCTTCAGAGCAGATGGCATCAAGGTGATAGATGCCATCTACATGGCTCTGAAGATAGTTTGGAATCCTGGGGAAATTCTCCTGGGTTGGCTGCCACCTCCCAGGGAAGTGGACATTTGAGACGAATGAGATGTTCAGCACAGTCCACAGACATTGCATGCCAGTTGCCCACCCAGAAAGGGCAGACCGAATGGACGTGGACCATCTCCGGATGAGACCAGTGTCTCAGCCCTGGGCTGTCTGAGCCCTCCTTCTAAGCCCTGCCTGCAGGGAGCGGGTCTCTCCCACGACCAGGTCTTCAGACAGTTGGTGGCCAGCTGCAGTCCCTTCTGGTAGCATTCAAATGAAGTTTCCCCTGCAGCTCTTGTTCCGATGTGAAATTACTAGAGTGATTTACCAGTCTGTCACTGCGATGTGTGGTTTCTTGCTGACTGGCTTGTGGGGCCTCGGGCTACAAAGACACAGGTAATTTCAGGACCTGGGGCCCCGCTCCAGAGACCTGGGTATCTGAGGGCATCTGTCCCACTCTCCCTGGACCCTCCAGGGCTGGTCTTATCCCTGAGGAGTGAATAGCTGATGTCCCCTTTCCAGAGCCTCACGCATCAGACTTCTGAGAACCTCAGAGTCCTGGAGAGAGGGCCGCTCATTCTGTGGAGTCTTCTCCCTGGATTCATGGAGGGCCACAGGTCAGTGAGGATGGGGCCAGCACTTAAACCCTATGTGCATAGCCTTTAAGAACCTCTGGGAGTGCCCTCCAATATGACTCTACCTCCAGGCTCTTCTCCATGAAGCACCTGCCCCTTCTTGGGTATCCCCCTCCTAACAGGGCTGGGGGGGTCCTCATGTGCAGTCCTTGAACCCCCACACCTGTTGCTGACCTTCTAGGTGCCAAGCGTTCAGCACTGAAGAGCACGCCTGGGTTTCTGAGGGGCAGGAGGAAGAGTGACTTCTTGATGAGCCTATGCAGCCATCAGCAGATGTTTCCTTAAAGGGCTTAATAGTATTTTAAGCTTTGCTGGTCACCTGGACGATTACTCAACTCTGCCTTTATGACAGGAGAGCTGCTATGAACAATGCTTGAATGGGCACAGCTATGTTTCAATAAAACTTTATTTGCAAAAAATGGACAGCGGGCCAGATTGCTCCGTGGGCTACGGTTTTCCCACTTCTGGCTTCTCTTCCCAGAAAAAAAAGAAAGATAGTGCACTAATTTGTTTCTCAATATCCCAGCTTTGTGCGGTGTAATGATATCCACTCTGAGAAGAATGGAACAAACAGGAATGCAGGAAGGGCTAGTGGGGCGTGGAGGAGGGCACCCAGTCTACCCCAAATGGGAGCTATGGTTGGGTAAACAGGCTTGGAGGGTGGAGAGGGTCTATAGGAGCTTCTCAGGGGAAGTGGTACTTAAGATGGATTTTAAGGATGAAGTAGGAGTTTCAGGAGGTCAGAGCCAGCAGGGGGTGCAGGGAAAACCTAAGGCATGTGCAAAGGCACTGAGACACAGCAGAGCTGGAGTGTGTGGGGCGCGCGTGCACTCTGGTGTGTCACTGCCTAAGTCAAGGGGGCCAACTTCGGTGGCAGAGGAGGCTGGAAAGGTAGGCTAGGGCCGTGTCATGAATGAGCAAAGGGATGTGGCTTTCTCCTGTGGGTGGAACCTGGAGGGGTTTTAAGCAGGTGAGAGATGTGACCAGAACTGGGAGGATGGTGAGAGGGAGGCATCAGAGGTGGGTGGGGTCCCTGGTGACGTTTGGATGTCCATGCTTGGCCCTGCCCTGAGTGCCCCTGGGTGAGTTTGAGTCCTCTGCGAGCTTGGTCCAGAGCCTTCCTCTTTTGCACCCTTTCTCCAAGTTCAGCTGCTTGGTCAGTGTGACCTCGCATGGCTAGCAGGTCCCCGTCCTGCATGCGGGTGCCAGCTCCTCATCTAGGAACAATAGAACCCCCATGGCAGAAAGCACTTCATGGTCCACGGTCGGTTATGTGTCAGCCTCGCCCGGCCGTCGTACCCAGTTATTGAATTAAACACTAATCTAGTGTTGCTGGAGGGGTATTTTGAAGATGTTGATTGAACACCAACAATCAGTTGACTGTAAGTAAAGGAGATTCTCTTCGATGGTGTGGGTGGGCCCCAGGCAGTCAGAGGAAAGGCCGTAAGAGCTTCCCCAGGAAGAAAATCCCACCCGTGGACGGAAGCTTCGGTTCCTGCCCAAGCTTCCGGCTCGCCCTGCAGACTCAGGCCTGCCCAGCCGACCCCACATTGCATGGCCAATTCCTTGAAGTCTCTCTCTCTCCTTCCCTCCGTCCCTCCCTCTTTCCCTCTTCACACACAGACACATACGCACCACATGCACACACACACACCACATGCATGCACACACACACACACACTGCAGGCACACCCACCATGCACACCTACCACATGCACACACACATACCACACACATGCACACACATACACATTTCACGCACACACACCATGCACACACATACACACTGCATGCACACACATACCACACATACCATGCACACACATACACACCACATGCACACACACTCATACCACACACACACACCATACACACACACACACCATACACACACACACACACACACACACACACACACACACACACACACACACACTGGTTCTGTTTCTCTGGTAGAGCCCTGACTGATACACATGGTTAGGGAAAAACTGAGGTCTATTTGTGATGATAAATTTTATTAATAAAGTGCAAGTTTAATGGTATGTTTTCCATTGTGAAATAAATTCTGTCTTGAATGGAGAAGGTGAATGTATTTTTGGTTCCTCTGCCTTCCTCCCAGGGTCTGCGAAGAGAACCGAGACTTCTTCCATCAGCCTAAACCCCGAGGTGTGTGGAGCCCCGCCCCCACCCCCTTTGGCCAGACAGGCCCTGGAGGAGGTGTTCAATCTTGATTCCCAGGAATGAATCAAGACACTCGAAGGCACTGAGGCGCTTGCTTAATCCAGCTGAGCAGGTGAGACAGCTCCGCGTCACCCCCCGCCCCCCTCCCCCAGCGGGCTGATGGAAAACCCAGTGGTGCATTTCGGCATTATTCACTCTTGCTAATGATAAGTCATCTGTGTGGGCATCAGAGCTGGTCTGGGGATGTGACTGCAGGGGCCCAGAAGAAAGTTATGAGCCACGTCAAGTCTGAGCTTCAAGCACATCACCCGGTCGGCTTTCAGGCTAAATGCCGGGCGGCCGGGCCAGCATGGGCTACGGGACTGCACCAGCCCATCGGGACTCGGTCCACAGGGTCTCCCAGTTCCCATGGGCAGGCTCTGCAGTCTGGCAGGCGGCCTACAGACCGAGGGGGGTTTCTGGGCACCAAGGTGGCAGTGGGCAGGGAAAGTGACATCTGCCAGCTGCAGAGGCGGGGAGCCACAGGGCTGCTGGCCGGGCCCAGAGGGCTGGAGAGAGAGGAAGCCTTGAGTGCCGACTATCTTTGAAAATGCACACGTGAGAGTGGGCGCAGGATCAGAGACTGTGGTGGCAGGGGGCGGGGGGAAGCACCTTGCTGAGTTTCAGCCCCAACCTTGAAGCAGAACAGGAGTTTGGACCAGGTCATTGAACCGAGCGGAGACGCTGGAGCCGATGAGGGCCCTGTCACGCTGAGAGGCCTGCTGGTGGTCTCTCCTCTCGGCCCCAGCCCGGGGGGCAAAGGCCCAGGGTTGCAGGAAGGTGTGAAGTCATCCGAGAGGGAAAGAAGGGGGTGAGCACCACCTTAAAAAAGACCAGCCTGAGATGCCAAGGGTGGAAGATGCCTCATGCTTTGTTCTAGTTGTGAAACCTCTGACTGTATTTGCAAGATTTAAATAAAAACACAGGATGCCTGAAAAAAAAATGGTGCCAGGACAATTGACTATCCACAGACAAAAGAATGAAGGTGGAGCCTTTAGACCAATGGCCAGCATGGATCACGGACCAAAACGGAAGATCTAAAAACTATAAAACTCCTAGAAGAAAACATGGGGGTAAAGCTTTGTGATCCCGGGTTAGATGGAGCCTTCGTAGACATGACATTCAAAGCACAAACAATGAAAGGGAAAATAGACAAATGAGATGTTGTGAAAACTTAAAAGTTGCATATTTCAAGGGACACCGTCAAGGTGCGGAGTTGTGGTATGGGAAGAAGAAGTTCTGGAGATGGGATGGTGGATGGCTGCCCAACAGTGTCAATGTGCTTAATGCCACTGACCTGTGCACCTACAAATGGTTAAATTGGCAAAATGTTGGGTTTTGTATATTTTATCCACCACAAAAAAAAAAAGAAGGGACGCTGCGAGGAGCAAGTTTGCACCCCCACATTTCAGTTGTCCGGCACCATTTTTTTCAGGAAGGGACAGAGATGTCCTTGCAAAGGGCTGAACCTGCTCCATCGCTGGCTTTTCTCAGCCTGTGGCTTCTCCGCCCGGCCCAAATCCCCTCCTCCCTGAGCCCGAGGCCCGAGCAAATGTTTCTGTTCTGAGGTCAAGACAATCTTCAGTGCCTGCCCCCCCCCCCCCCCCCACCACCACCGCAGCCCCGCAATAGCCATTCTCTCCTGCCACAAACACAGCAGTAAATCTCTCGGCCGCAAACACTTGTTCTGAGTGGGAAGCAGCTGCTGGCCTGACGCAAGCCCTTGACGCACGGCGTCTCTCGTCCAAGTCTCACACGTGTCCGTGTCCGTTACCTCACCCCTAAGGTCGCACAGCTGGAAGGTGCTAGAAGAGGCTGACATTGGACCCCTGTCAGCCTATTCCGAGGCCCTGGTCTTAACCCCTCTTATTTTTAAAAAAATATTTATATGGATTTCAGAGAGGAAGGGAGAGGGAGAGAGAGATGGAAACATCAATGATGAGAGGATCAGTGATTGGCTGCCTCCTGCACGCCTCCTACTGGGGATCGAGCCCACAACCCAGGCATGTGCCCTTGACCAGAATCGAACCCGGGGCCCTTCAGCTTGCAGGCCAACACAATCCACTGAGCCAAACCAGCTAGGGCTTAGCCCTTCTTCTTTATGGTCATGGTTTCAAACCAATCTCAGCTCAGATTCCCCTTTTCTCTGAAGGCACCCCGAGCGCCCTGGGCTACCCCCCTTTCTGCTCCCCATGGCACCCTGTGCTCCCACGGGGCCGTCTGCTATTTCATGTACTTGTTTGCCCACATGCCTCAAGGCAGTCTGTGTCTTGTTCATTTTGCGTGTGCCTCGGTACTGGCCCACGACTGGGTGCTGAGCCATCGAGCCCGTGGCTGCCTCTCGGTTCCTCGGCGCCATCCGTGACGATCAGGCCGCCCGTCACAGCTCACTGGAGCCTTAGACAGCAAAGCACGTTGCTGCCTGAAATCCCAGCCCGTGTGTTTTAAAGTCCCTCCTGTGGGGAGGGCCCCCTTGAGTGTGATGTGCTGAGAAGAAGGACTTCCGCGGTGCTAGGCAATCGAAATATTAAAGGGAAATGATGTCTTTCACAGCTGGGAGCCGGGGCTTATTTCTCTCTGGTCCCTGTCTTTCATGGGTTTGTGGCTCAGAATTCTCTGGGGGAATCTCTTAATTCTCCAGTGTTCTGGAGCGAGGAACGGATGTATTTGATGTGGCTGGCACTGTGGGTCCGCCAAGCCCCGCCCTTCCCCCTTCCCCCTCCCCCGGTGCCGATGGCTGAACTGACGAAACCGGGGAAGCCAAGAGCCAAGTCTCCGTCTGCTCTCCCAAGTGTCTCTGGGATGATCCTAGGGGCTGCACTGAAATGAAGACTTGCTGTTGGCGACGGAAACCTGGACTAAGCAGACACGCACGTGTGGCACAGGAGGAAATATTTGTAAGAAACGGACCGGACTAAAACAGAGGCGCGATGGTCCCAACACCATTCTTGGATATCGTCATGGAAAAGATTGGCTCTCTTGCTAGCGTGTATGCCTGCTTCCGGTTGGTTTCTCTTATCAAGAAAAAGTTTAATGGCAGAAAAAATTTAAGCCAGGGAAGACCTGAGTCTCAGTGTATGATGTTGTGTCTACAAATATCTATAGTTTTTTAAAAAAAATATATATTTTATTGATTTTTTACAGAGAGGAAGGGAGAGGGGTAGAGAGTTAGAAACATTGATGAGAGAGAAACATCGATCAGCTGCCTCCTGCACACCCCCCACTGGGGATGTGCCTGCAACCAAGGTACGTGCCCTTGACCGGAATCGAACCTGGGATCCCTCAGTCCGCAGGCCGACGCTCTATCCACTGAGCCAAACCGGTTTCGGCAAATATCTATAGTTTTAATGCTAGTTTTGCTCATGGAGATGTTGATAGAGAGAGGCTGCATAATGTGGTAGAAAGACCATGGATAAATGTTCATAAGAGGAGACACTAGCCCTGGCTGGTATGGCTTGTTGGTTGAGCGTTGCTTCATGCACGGAGAGCTCACTGGTTCAACTCCCAGTCAGGACACACGCTCAGGTTGCTAGCTCAATTCCCAGCAGGGGGTGTGTAGGAGGTAGCCAATCGATATTTCTCTCTCACCCATGTTTCTTTCTCTCTGGCACCTTGATCTTGGACTTCTTCCTAGCCTCCAAAATTGGGAGAAAATAAATTTTTGTTGTTTAAGGCCCCCCCGCCCCCCCCAGCCCCAAGTCTGTGGTATTTTATTATGGCAGCCTGAGCAGACTAATGTAGACCAACTAGAGGCCCAGTGCATGAAATTCGTGCACTCTCAGCCCAGCCTGCGCCCTCGTGCAGTCTGGGAGCCCTTGGGGGATGTCCGACTGACGGTTTAGGCCTGCTCCCCTGGGAAGAGGGCCTAAGCTGTCAGTTGGACATCCTTAGTGCTGCCGTGGAGGCACGAGAGGCTCCCAGCTCAGGGCTTCTGGCTGAGTGGCTCTCCCCCTGTACATGCGCATTGACCACCAGGGGGCAGCTCCTGTGCTGAGCATCTGCCCCCTGGTGGTCAGTGTGCATCATAGCGACTGGTCGTTTTGCCATTCGGTCGATTTGCATATTGGCCTTTTATTATATCCGATAGTTTTGGGTCAGACAAAATTACATTGGAATTTTGGTTCTTGCTAGTTGACCTTGGACAAGTTATTTAATTTTTCTGAGCTTGATAAGTAACGAAAAGTTAATACACATTGTTGGGAGGTTTGTTGTTAGGGCTAAAGATAACATGTAGCATGGAGCAGACACTCCGTAGGGCTTCATGCAGTTGTAGGATATTCCCTGTGATGGTCTTCTTTTCTAGAAGCCAGTTCCTGTCCAGTTCTCGAATTGTGAAACAATGAATATTTGGTCGCTGGGAGGATATGTGTCATTGGAATTGACAGGGTGAAGGGGACGCTTTTCCAAATTCAATATGTATTTATATATTTAGTTTTTTCCACTGTAAGGCATCAGCACAGAATCCTCTTGGGGACAGAACAGTTCACACCACTGTTAATGGGGGGCCTATAGGTGGTCATTACTGGTCTAAACTCCCCATCGAGGTGCTGAGGAACTGGACATTTTCAAATAGAATCCCACCTCTTCTTTTAGAGCCAGCCAAGAGCAAAGCATCTTTGCTTTAAGGGGAAATGCTTATAAAAGAGCTATTTACTTAAATGTGGTGATGCCTTCATTCCAGCCATATGGCCAATGTTTAATTAGACACTAAATGCAAATTCTAAGGTGAGCTTTTGTGGAGGCGTCAAGAACACTGAGAATTGGACGCGTTGCACCAACATCTAGTTCCTGAGTGGAGACAACGATCGATTTTGTGTGGATTGGGGGAGGGGGTGCGTGGAGAGGTCTTTGCCAAAGCGGATCTTACTGATGACAAGTCTTTTTTTTTTTTTTTTCAAATTTTTATTAAGGTATTATATGTGTACATATCTTACCATTGCCCCCCTCACCCCACTCCCATACCTGCCCTCACCCCCCAATGTTTTGCATCTGTTGGTTACTCTTATATGCATGCATACAAGTCCTTCAGTTGATCTCTTATTTCCCCCACCTCTCCCTAACCTTACCGCTGTAATTAGACACTCTGTTTGATGCTTTACTGCCTCAGTTGCTTCTGCAAATGTCTGGACAACTGTCTCTCAACATGCCCAAAACCTGGGTTTAGGTTTCTATTGAGCCTTAATTTTGTATGCTTGGTGGAACCACTGCTTTCTAGGATTCCAAATGAAGGGGTTCAGAACAGCCTCCCCAAGATGTGACATGTGAATTATTTTGAGCTGAAGGCAATTGAGTCTCAATTGCCTCCAGCTCAAAATAATTCACATGTCACATCTTGGGGAGGCTGTCACTAGAAACTTTTATCCCCCTTTAAATAATCTAAATTCGGGGGCCTTGCCCATAATAAGAATTATTATCAGAAATAACATTTTTTATGAGCTGTCTATAGGGCAGGGCAAACATCTTATTATTGAACATCTGCTCTTTTTATTGTCCTGCAATGATGCTCTGAGGTCCCAAGGTATCTTCGCTCATTCTTAGCTCACAGTGTCATATAACCCTTATTTTCACTTTCTGTCTCAGAACCTCTCATGTATGTGGAGTCTCAGACTCTCTCATGTATATGGGGTTTCCGTATGTACGTATGCAATTAAATTTGGTTATTTTCTCCAGATAATCTGTCTCACGTGGATTTAACTCTTAGAACATCTGGAAGAACCTAGAAGGGTACAGGAAAGTTTCTCCTCCCAAACACAACGATGGTATTTCAATATCCTAGTCATCAACTTCACAAAGGTGAACGTGGGAGAAAAGTCCAGAAGTTCCTTTGTGATTTTAATAGTTTGGATTCTGAGGGGGCAAAATGTGAAATTTGAGAGTTTATCTATAATTTAAGCTACAGAATAAATAATGCTGACATTTGGTCCATCAAAAAGTTTGGACAACTCATGATGAAACTAAAATGAAAGATAAGCTTCATTCCTTTTCTTCCTCAGGAGGACAACTCTAAACCCTTAATTATATCCCTCCACCTCGTTTGTAGAGTCTTTTGCTCAGCACTCACAAATACAGGTTCGTCTACATTCCTGAAAGGCCATATTCATTGTAGAGGTCTTGAACCATTTGCCACTGAGGATTCCCCAGGCCAGTGGTCGGCAAACTCATTCGTCAACAGAGCCAAATATCAACAGTACAACGATTGAAATTTCTTTGGAGAGCCAAATTTTTTAAACTTAAACTTCTTCTAATGCCACTTCTTCAAAATAGACTCGCTCAGGCCGTGGTATTTTGTGGAAGAGCCACACTCAAGGGGCCAAAGAGCTGCATGTGGCTCGTGAGCCGCAGTTTGCCGACCATGGCCCCAGGCTGATGGGCTTCAGGGGCAATTCAACCAGATGTGGAGAAGATGGTCAGCAGGAAAATGTCCCCAGGGGTTAAACACATTCTCAGCGACTGATGTGATCGCCTATCTGCTCACTGGGAATGTTCCCGTGTGTTGTTCTTTGAGAATCTCTTGGGTGAGTCCAAACACCTGGAATCATGGCATTGATTCCGGTCCCGAAAAAAAACAGGATCAGAGGGGGGAAACCCTAAGAGGTGACCAAAATTCTGAAGAAAGTGACCCAAAAAAACCTCAGTCAAGAATCCATATTGGAAGGTTAGCCCAGAAGACGAATTTCTCGAAATCATAGGTTACTTCTTACTATATAAAGAGAAAAAAAAATTGATTATCTGAATAACTGGCAGCAGAATTCCTCTCAAGGAGGAAGCCATCCTGGTGTTCAGAGAACCCTTGAGGAGGGTTTGGGGTAAGAGAAAGGCCTCTGAGAAGCAGTGTATAACGAGCCCTCATGCACCCAATGGGGCGAACTGCTCTGTGGGAGAGGAGAAGAGGAGGGTGAGAAAAGAGGGAGGGTGAAGAGAGATGCCAGGAGACGGAGGTGATGATGTAGTGTGGGTTGGGGTGGGCTGGGACAGGAGCTGAAAGGAGTGTGAAGAATGGGAGAGACTCGCTGCAATTAGAGATGGTTCTCATGTCTTCAGTGACAAGCCCTTCTCCATTCATCTCTGGCCAGCAGCCTTCAGTAAAGCCGAGCACCCTAGGACTGTGTGAGTTAGTTTTGAGCGAGAGCGTGCACACACTTGTTTATGCATACACATGTCTTTGCGTGTGAATGCCTGTTCCCATGTTCATTTATACGTGCATATTTACCCACGCACGAATATGCAAGTGTGGTTGGGCCCACGTGTGCACATGTTCATTGTGCTAGGCGCTTCCTGTGTGCATGCACATGTCTAGGTGTGCACATGTATTCATGTGCACACATGTGTGTCTGGGTAAGAGAAAGCAGGCTGTGTTTTCCATCTGGGTCACCACAGTGTAGGCCAGAGACAGCACGTGCTGGAACACCTGCCCCAGGGCTGGGGCTTGGAGGCCGTGACCTCAGGAACCACTGGTATTAATGGAAAGGGCCTCACCCCAATGCAGCCTTCATGGGACTGGGGCTCAAACTCACTTCATCTAGATCTCGGGGCCCGGGGAGGCGGTGAGAACCCCACCCCGCCTCTGGGTTACAACTTTATTTATTTGTAGCATTATTGAGGTATAATCGACAAATAAAATTGTAACATACGTAAAGTGTACAACATGATGACTTGATAAACATGCTAGTAAACATTTGGAAAGATCTCCACCATTGAGTTAATTACCACATCCATCACCTCACGTCTACCTTTTGTGTGTGTGTGAGAGAACCTTAAGTTCTACTCTCAGCAAATTTCAATTACACAACGCAGTATACTCCCCCTATAACTGAAGGTTTGTACCCCTTCACCACCCTCTTCCTATATGCCCCCCCCCCCCGCACCAGCCCCTGACAACCACCCTTCTACTTTCTGTTTCTATGAGCTTGACTTTTTTTTTTTAGATGCCACAGTGGGTTACAACTTTAAAAGTGAGACTTTCTGACCGTGGCTCTGCATTTGCCTCAGTTGGATTAAAAGAGGTCACGCCATCGTCATGACCCGCGGGCAAAGGGCTGGGCTCAGAACACACACAGCTATTAATGCGCTCCTGAGGCAGATGCTGGGAGATTGGCCAATGACATGGGCTTCTCGGGTGTAATGTGTCACTCCGTGTCCCACAGCGGGAGCCAGCCCGATGGATCCTCACCAGCCGTGTCTCAACACTTCCTACAGTGTCTCCCTTGAGGCTCTGATGAGAACTTACGCAACAGAGATCCTGGGATAAAGCGTGCGGGGTGCTGACAACAGTTTCTGGCAGACGGCAGGCGCCGGTTATTGGAACAGTGTTTCAGGTACTACTCATAGTACCTGATCCTCCCCATTGGAACCACAAATTGTGTGTGTGTGTGTGTGTGTGTGTGTGTGTGTGTGTGTTTCCTGGAAACTGTACCAACTAAGATGACTCCAACATGCTAGGGCTCAGTGGGGTTTGTCACGGTGAGGAAGGTAAAGCGCTCTGAATGGAACAGCCATGAGAGGGATCCTTGCTACTTCCAGCACTGGACTTTATTATTATTTTAAAATATATTTATATTGATTTCATAGAGGGAGAGGGAGAGAGAGATAGAAACATTAGTGATGAGAGAGAATCATGGATCGGCTGCCTCCTGCACGCCCCACACTGGGGTTCGAGCCTGCAACCCGGGCATGTGCCCTGACCGGGAATTGAACCGTGACCTCCTGGTTCATAGCTTGACGCTCAACCACTGAGTCACACTACACTCTTAAACATTATTGAAGATGTCAAAGACCTTTTGTTTTTTTGTGGATTATCCTAAACTGGATATTTTCACTCTGTTGGAAAATAAAACTGAGAAATGAAGAACTACTTACTTATTAATTGATTTTAAAGTAGCAGTAATAATAGACATAAATAACATATTTTTATTTAAAAAAGTACATTTTCCCAAAGGAAACGTTCTAATAGGAAGAGCAGCATTACTTTGCATTTTTCAAGTCTCTTTAATGGCTGGCTGAATGGAAGAGAGCTGGGTGCTCACCTCTGCCTTTGCATTCAATGTGTTGCAACATCATACATATCAAAGCTTCTGGAAAACCCCACCGCCCCCAGAGGGAGCAGGAGGGAACATGAGAAATAACATCTTAGTGTTGCTGTAAGAATGGCCTTGACCTCATGGGGTCCTTGAGGTCTGAGCCTCCCAGGGGTCCCCGGCTGAACCACACTTTGGGAACCCCCGGGACTGGTCTTTCTGAAGTTGTGGCGTAATGCCTTTGTTCTAGAAGCTGCATGGCTAGTGCTACGGGGAGGTCCAGGGCAGACGTCTGGTTGAGATCATCACGTGTTTACCTAGAAATCAGGGGAAGTGGGGGCCGGAGGGAGGGTGTCGGCAACCCATTTACTTTTTTGTGTGTTTATTTGCATCTCCTGAATTTAGTTAGTGCTTATTTTATTGGCCAGAATGGCTATGACTGGCTCACTGATTTTTAGCTATTATTTATTGAGCTCTTCCTATGGAATAGTCATTTTGCTAAGTGCATTTCCTTTTTTAAAATTTTTATTATTTTAAGTATATTTTACTGATTTCAGAGAGGAAGGGAGAGGGAGAGAGATAGAAACATCAATGATGAGAGAGAACCACTGATCAGCTGCTCCTGCACTCCCCACCCTGGGGATCAAGCCTGCAACCTGGGCATGTGCCCTGACTGGGAATCGGACCATGACCTTCTGGTTCATAGGTCAACACTCAACCAGTGAGCCACACCGGCCGGGCAACTAACTGCTTTCTCTAACAGTGAGAATGTAAAGGTGTTTGTGGGCCCTCCAATAGTGCTGATGACTTGGCTCTTGTTTGGATCTGTACCCATAGATTCTTGTCTCCGGGGAACAAGGGTTACGCATCCTTAGCCTGGAGGCAGATTCTCAGAACACTTTCTGGAAGAACTCAGGTAGAGAGGGAAGACCTTCAGCTCCGAACGTCTGTGGGTAGAAATGGGCGTTCTCTGTTTAAAAGCTGCTTTTCACGAAGGAGACATCGTGCGGCGAGGACTGTGTGATGCCAGGGACTTGCTCATCATGGCGATGGCCTCCGGGTGAGGCTAGACCCTGGCAGACCGAACTCCTTTGCTTTGGTAACTTATCATGGCCAAACATTGGCAGCAACGTAACCGTCCCCTGGGAGAAAACGGGTGCCGGTTATCCTGGGACGGCCGGAGAGTGGGACACGAGCTTGTCACGCACTGATGGGGTGGTTCTAGGCGGGAGCGTTAAGTTCGAAAGGAAAAGGGGGATAGGGCGTGAAACACCTGCTGAATTTGCACACTAATCCTTGAAGAGTGTAGGAAACCCTCTAAGAGGAGAGACCCATGGGGCGGGAGGGCGGGAAACTCCTCATACACCCCCCTGCCTTTTCCGATGCCATGTGAGTGTACTGCCTATTCGAACATTAAGTAGCTGTAAAAAAAAGAAATAAAAAAAATAAAGAAAATGATGAAATCCAGATGGAAAGCGGCCCAAGTCCTTTTCACTGCTGTGTCTTGATTCTTCTAGACAGGGAGCAGGCCGCCGTGAACCGTGAACCGGAGCGGGCCTGCCAGGGGTGGGTGGATGCCAGGAGGGGGTGCCGTTTGGTTTGATAGACGGCAGACTGGCTGACTGCGGACCTGCGATGACCGCCACGGGCACGCCCGCCGCCGGGTCCTAAAGGGAAGCCAGCTCAGCAAGGCCGAGGTTTATGGATCCACATCCCGCCTCCTTGGCCCGGTCTCCAGGCGGGAGCACAGAGACCGAGTGTTCAGGGTGCGGGCGGGGGTGGGGTTTTAAGTTTTCTTTGGAAGGGCTTCAGGCGCTGTGCACAGTCTTTGAGGGAGAGCCTGAGGGTGCGAGTCCTCAGGGGTAGCCCCCAGGGCACCGTCTGTGAACCCCTGCACGGGTGGAGGTGCTGCCAGGGAGGCAGGCCCTGTACTTACTGGGGTGGGGATCAGGGGGTGCGGGTGGGAGTGGGGGCAGCATCGCTGTGAGTCTCAGGGGAGAAGCTCTCAGTGAACAAAAGGTGAAGAAGGCAGTGGCTCCTATCTGGGTGTGGGGTGGGTGGGGGTGGGTTCTGGAGACTTCTCAAACAAAGCAGGAACGAAAAGGGTCGGGTCCTGACAAAAAGAATCCTCTTCAAATGTCCCGTAAACACGTGGTTCTCCCACTATTGCCGAGGGAACACGTGTCAAAGCTTTGGTCTAACTCACGAGGAGACAAGCGTGGGGAACACTCCCTCCTGCACTTTCCCTGAACATCCCGCTGCGCGCCAGTGACCGTCGGTGTTCGCAAATGGCAAACACCGAGGAAAACGGGGCGGCAGCGCCCGGCCGGTGTGGCTCAGTGGTTGAGCACCGACCTCTGAACCAGGAGGTCACGTGCCTGGGCTGCAGTGTGGGGCGTGTAGGAGGCAGCGGATCAATGCTTCTCTTTCATTATTGATGTTTCTCTCTCTCTTCCTCTCCCTTCCTCTCTGAAATCAATAAAAATATATTTTAAAAAACAACACAAAAAACACACACATGAGCGTAGGTCCGAGGCAACTCGCCTGCCCCCGTGCCCTCATGGTCCCCCCTGCGCCGTGTCCCCACCTTCGCACCCCACCCAGAAGGCGCCGGGCTGACTGTTACCATCATGAATTTCTTCACTTTTGAACAGGGGGTCCCATATTTTCATTTTGCAACGGGTCCCCAAATTATGTCGCTTTCTGCACTAAGCTCATTGCAGCTGGAACCACACAGTCCACTCTCGTTTTCCTTAAAAATTTTTTTAAAAAAATTTATAGGGTCAAACCTGTTTTAAAACAGAAGTCTGCTCCCCGTACATTTTGCTTTCTTTCAAAAACACTCCGTGGGTTGGTTTTCTTCCCAGGCAGCCTGTCTCCTCAGGAGCAGTTTTGCAGAATAACCCTGATAATTGGCTCATAATCTTCTGGAATGAGATGGTCGTTGTTGAGTTAGAAGCAGCCCGTCTGGAGTCGATGCAACCTGGCACGCCGGGCTATTTTATTGTCCGCGTGGAGTGTTTAGACAGCACCGTCGTCACAGGCCCGTGTGTGTAGCTTTGACTGGAAGTAGAACCTGAGGTGTGATCTAGAGAGCCAACAGGGAGAATACGCTGCTGTGTTTCTTGGAAAGTGTGAAGCTTTCATTTCAAAGAGCATTGTGGCCACGCACTGGCTCTTTCGCCGGAAATCGGGAGGTAGTTTGCAGTTTTGAACATTGGATGCTGAGGAAGGTCTCTCTCTCAGCTTGGGGGGGGGGGGGGGACACGTGACAAAAGAGGGCTTCTACTTCCGCAGGAACAGGCCCAAGGAAGGGGCGGCCGCTGCCCGGAGCACCCCTGGGTCTCAGGCTTTCCACTGCATCAGGATGTGTTGTTGCAAATGATGAGCCAATATTGATCATTATTATTAACTAACTAGAGGCGTGGTGCATGAAAATTCATGCATTGGAGGGGGGTCCCTCAGCCCTGCCTGCCCCCTCTCACAGTCCGGGAGCCCTCAGGGGTGGGAGGCGACCCAGCGATCAGGGGAAGGCGATGCCCCATCACACCTCTGCTGCTGCCACTGCCGGCAGCGCAAGCCTCGGCCGGCCCTGGTTACCTGAGCCTCGGGCGGCCCTGGTAACCTGAGCCTCGGGCGGCCCTGGTTACCTGAGCCTCGGCCGGCCCTGGTTACCTGAGCCTCGGGCGGCCCTGGGCGGCTGGGGGTCTGAGGGGACTGGGGGACTATGGAGGCAGGCACACAGAGCGGCTGGGCCTGCCTGGGGGCAGGCCTGGCAGTGCCGCACGCCTGCTGTCCCAGTGGGGCTGAGGGGACTGGGTGCTGCCATCTTGTGGCTGTGGGCGCTGCCATCTTTTGAGGGCGTGACAGTCAATTAGCATATTCCCTTCTTATTGGCTGTGGGTGCCACCATCTTTGAGGGCATGGCAGTCAACTAGCATAGTTCCTCCTTATTGGCTGTGGGCACCACCATCTTTGAGGGCATGGCAGTCAATTAGCATAGTTCCTCCTTATTGGCTATGGGTGCTGCCATCTTTTGAGGGTGTGACAGTCAATTAGCATATTCCCTTTTTATTAGATAGGATGTTGGGGTTCGATCTTTGTGTTGTGCATTCCCTGAGCTTTGATGCACATATAACATGTGCCATCATCACAGCATCATACAAGTCGTCCCACTGCCCTACCTGAGCCCCTGGCAACTGCTGGGCTTACTGTCGCTATAGCTTTGTTTGTTCCAGAATGTTCTCTACGGGAGCAATACAATAGGTAGACTTTTCAGATTGGCTTCTTTCCCTTAGAAATGCGCATTTAAGGTTTTTTCTGGTCTCGTTGAGGTTTGACAGCTCCCTGTTTATTACGGAATCACGTTCCCTTGCAGGCACACACCACAGCGTGTTTATCCACTTACCCACCGATTCCCAGGAGCAACCCCTGGGCTGTTGTGGAAACGGGCGGGTCCCCCGGCCCCCTTCGAGGTCGCTTTCCGAAACACAATGACCTGACTGCCCGCCAAGCAGCATCCCCCACAAACCGCAGTGTCTCCTTCTGCGGGGAAAATCGTAAATTCATCCTTTGGCAAACGGGAAATTCAGAAAAGTCTGAAGAAGAAAATAAACCCCCGCTGTCCCGCCGCCGTTCACATTTGATGGCTCGCCTTCCCATACGTGTGTGCGCGTCTTCATGCTGTTACAGGGTTGGGGTAGTACAGAGGGCACTTTCCTGGTCCCAGCATTTTTAATGTACTATTATCCCCTGATTGCATGCAAGCTGAAAGAGTGATTGTGATTAAAATTATCTTTAAAAAAAACCATGATGCCCTAACCGGTTTGGCTCAGTGGATAGAGCGTCGGCCTGCGGACTGAAGGGTCCCGGGTTCGATTCCGGTCAAGGGCATGTACCTGGGTTGCGTGCAGGAGGCAGCTGATCGATGTCTCTCTCTCATCGATGTTTCTAACTCTCTATCCCTCTCTCTTCCTCTCTGTAAAAAATCAATAAAATATATTAAAAAAACAACAAAAAAAACCCCATGATTTTTTTTTTTTTTTGGGGGGGGAGGATTTTTACAAGAATTTATTTGAGCCCAGATGTGGGGGAGCAAGATCTCAAATGCTCGAGAGAGTAGTGGTTTAGCAGCTTCTTTTTTGCATTTGGAATTAAGGAGGGGCCGGAAAGAAGATTACTGGGGTGGGGGGGTGAGCAAGGCGGAGATGGTGTTACAGGACAGTTCACAACCACCCGAGGGTGGTGATTTCAAAAGTGTGTGAACCTGCGAACAATGGACAGGACTTAAGGCAAAGGCAAACCGTTCCTGAAAGGCTATGTGCCTGGTGTGACTCCCCAGCGTGACCTGCCCAGTTAGGAATTTATGACCCAGTCACCCTGTGGGTTCCTTTCCACAGAACCCCTTTGTGTCTGCAGTCCCCCTTTGGTCATAAAGCGATCCGAAGGAGGCGCTGATGCCCAGCCTTTGAGCCGGATAGTGTGGTCTCACAGTTCGAGGAAGGCTCATTCCTAGGAAGACTCAGCGTCAACCTCATCTTGACCACTGGGGATGGGGCAATACGGTGACCACAGGATCTGGGCTGAGGCTGAATTTTTCCCAAAAAGGGAAGAACAGGTAAATGGAAGGCAGCCAGGTCTTAGGGCTTTCATTGCGAAAAAGCCCACATCTGACTTCCTTTCTGCCCGCGGCTTGTCTCAGTATGACATGCTAGCCACGAAGTGTGCAACAGGCCGCCG
Source organism: Plecotus auritus (assembly GCF_963455305.1). Classification (NCBI taxonomy): domain Eukaryota; kingdom Metazoa; phylum Chordata; class Mammalia; order Chiroptera; family Vespertilionidae; genus Plecotus; species Plecotus auritus. The sequence continues at coordinate 224,417,975 of NC_137771.1, forward strand.
GTTGATAATATCACGGAGCAGTGCCCCGGGCAGTCTGGGCCAGTCCCACGGCCTTTCAAGCTGCCTGTGCAGATGGCAATCAGTGAGCAAGCACACAGCGTCGCGGACAGCACCCTCAGTGGGTCTGTGTCTCCCAGGTGTGGTCCTTCCCCAGACCCCCAGCTTCATGGCGGCCCCATTGCCACTTCCCGCACAGTCTCATGCCCACCCCTGTCCTGGTTCGAACCTGTAACTCAGAGTCACCTGGTCACCGTGGGTCGGGTGGCCTTGCCCTGTGTGCAGGCCCCATCGGTTCCCGGTTCCCTTCCCCCACTTTTCCTGTTCCTTTTCTGCATTTCTCCCAGAAGTTTTTGAGAAACTGAGATTCATCAGATTGCCCAGGTAGCAAATCTGGATGGGAACTCCAGGCTCTGCACCCCGAAGCTCTGAAGCACCCCCAGAGTGTTCTTGGGAAACCCGTGAGCTCACCAGAAAAGGAACGATGACCTGGTGAACAGGAAGGGTGGGTTACAGGTGGTCTCCCTGGAGGCGGCAGCCATGCCCTTGTCCTCCTCCATTCCCCCGATGGCCAAGTGCACATACTGGAGTCTCCCTGCCTGGGTTCAAATCCCGACTATGCCACTTACTATTCATGTGACCACATGTCTTTACCTGTAAAAGGGTGGGGGGGCGGGCAATAACAGTTCCTCACGGAGTTGTTAAAAGGATTAAAGGAGATCTTATGCATAGACCTCTGAGAACGGTGCCTGACCTCCTAAGTGCTGGGTAAGTGTGGCTGAATCACCCCACCTGCGGTTTTTGGTGAAATGTTTGTTCTCTCTGAACCTCACTTTTCTCATCTGCAATGGGTAGGGATGACCGCTGTCCCAGCTGTGGGGATGGGAGGAGGTGCTGTGCATGTCTCTGTGTGTGTGTGTGTGTCTCTGTGTGTGTGTGTCTGTGTGTGCGTGTGTGTGTGTGTGTGTGTCTGTGTGTCTCTGTGTGTGTGTGTCTGTGTCTACGTGTGTGTGTCTGTGTGTGTGTCTATGTGTGTGTCTCTGTGTGTGTATCTGTGTGTCTCTCTCTGTATGTGTCTGTGTGTATGTGTCTCTGTGTGTCTGTGTGTATGTGTCTCTGTGTGTCTCTGTGTATGTGTCTGTGTGTGTGTCTGTGTGAGTGTGTCTCTGTGTGTGTCTGTGTGTCTCTGTGTGTGTCTGTGTGTCTCTGTGTGTGTGTCTGTGTGTGTGTCTCTGTGTGTCTTTGTGTGTGTGTCTCTGTGTGTCTGTGTGTGTGTGTCTGTGTGTGTGTGTCTGTGTGTGTGTCTATGTCTGTGTGTGTATGTCTGTGTGTGTCTATGTGTGTGTCTGTGTGTGTGTCTGTGTCTCTGTGTGTGTCTGTGTGTGTGTGTCTGTGTGTGTCTGTGTGTGTGTGTGTGTGTGTGTGTCTATGTGTGTGTGTATGTGTGTGTGTGTGTCTGTGTGTGTGTGTCTATGTGTGTGTGTGTGTGTGTGTGTGTGTCTATGTGTGTGTGTATGTGTGCGGGTGGGGGGACGTGGAATGTGTGCGGCATCACTCAGTTGTGATGGCAGTGGCTGTTCGTTCCCGGGGGCAGACTGGAAAACCTGTGGACTCACAGAAGGAATGGTGATTATTCCTGCCCTGCCCAGAGCCCCCTCCCTGGAGACTTAGCAAATGAAACCATAGGACTCCCAGTTACATGTGAGCTTCAGGTCACCAGCAAAGAGTTTCTTAGTGTCAGTATTCTCAACTATTGCCCTGGACATCCTCATGCTAAAAGGTACTCATTGTCTACCTGCAATTCAATGTTAATGGACCCCCTGCATTTCATGTGACCATCCTGCAAGGGGAGGTTGTGCGAGGCTGGGGAGGTTAGTGTGGTCATAGCCAGTGGGGGACAGAGCAGGGGGGACAGAGCAGGGGGGACAGAACAGGGGAGACAAAACAGGAGGGACAGAGCGGAGGTGTCCAGGGAGTTGCAGCTTGCTCTCCCCACTGCTCTGCCTCTGATGGTCCCTCAGGACTTGGTGCTGTCCACTGCCCCCTCCTGATCTCAGAAGAATGCTTCCATCGGGACCAGAGCAGGTAGGCGTGGACTGAGCGAGTCACACGCCAGGGAAGCGGGTGGGCAGCTGGCGGCTGGATGGGCTCCAGCCACGAGTGAAGCCAGGCCGGTGAACACGGGGCACGTTCTGGGGGTGGCTCAGGGCCCGAAGGCTTAGCCTGTGGCAGGGAAACCACGTGACTGTGAGCCAAACTTCCGGAAGTTTCTGCCCACGTCCCCTTGTCTCCTGGCGGGGCTCTTTAGATCTGCTAATTCCTGCTCTTCCTTTTTCTTACTGCCAAAAATATCTGTTAGTCAGAGCACGCTCGGGCATTTAAAAGGACAGTGACAGAAACACAGGCTTTGCAGATGGGCCCGGCCATTGAGGTGGCCCCTCCTCAGGTCACTTCAGCCCACAGGAGCCCAGCCATTCCCAGGGGTCGAAGGGCACGCCTTCTGTCCATCCTGCAGTCAGACACTGGCGTTTGCAGAGTTAAATCCCTTCCCCTAATCTTGGCAGCTGAGTGTTAGCGATGATTCAAACCCATTGTTCCTCCCTCTTCTTAATTCCAAGTATATATTTAAACAAGAGATGCTTGCTATAAAACCACCGGTTAATGTGACTATATGTCTTTACCTGTAAGGGGTCCACTCCCTCGCCCCCAGCCAGGCTGCTGTTACTTCCCAGCAGGCCTTGCTCACCCGCAGGCACATGTCCTAACCCAGGCAGAGGGATGGGCTGGCACCGCCAGATACTCTCTGTCCCAGTGCCACCCGCTCTCTCAGTGCTCGGCTTTAATGGCAGCATTGTAGTCCAGCGCATAAGAGTTCCCCATAACATGCCTTCAGGTTATTCCTGTGTTTTTAAACTATAACGTTGTAGTGAACATTTGAGAATTGTACTGTTTTCTTTCCTTTGAGTCCAGGTGTTAGGACTCTGTTATGGGTTGGTGAGTCTCCCCAAACATATCTTGATGTCTTAACCCTCAGTACCTAATCTCAGTACCTAACCCTCAGTACCTAATCTCAGTACCTAACCCTCAGTACGTAATCTCAGTACCTAACCCCCAGTACGTAATCTCACTACCTAACCCTCAGTACCTAATCTCAGTACTAAACCCTCAGTACCTAATCTCACTATCTAACCCTTAGTACCTAATCTCAGTACCTAACCCCCAGTACGTAATCTCACTACCTAACCCTCAGTACCTAACCCTCAGTACCTAATCTCACTACCTAATCCTCAGTACCTAATCTCAGTACCTAATCCTCAGTACCTAATCTCAGTACCTAACCCTCAGTGCCTAATCTCACTACCTAATCCTCAGTACCTAATCTCAGTACCTAACCCTCAGTACCTAATCTCAGTACCTCTGAAGGTGGCCTTATTTGGAAATATGGTGTTTGCAGATGCAGTCAAGTTAAGATGAGGTCACACTGTAATAGGGTGGGTGCTAATATAGCAGGACTGGTGTCCTCAGAAGTAGAAAACACCGTGTGATGACAGAGATTGGTGTGATGGGTCTACAAGCCAAGGACTGTCAACCAGCCCCAGAAGCTGGAAGAGGCAGGAAGGCCCCTCCCCAGAGCCTTCAGAGGGAGCGGGTCCTGCTGACACCATGAAGGGCTGGAGCAGGTGAGGGGGAGGAGCAGGTGAGGGGGAGGAGCAGGTGAGGGGCTGGAGCAGGTGAGGGGGAGGAGCAGGTGAGGGGGAGGAGCAGGTGAGGGGCTGGAGCAGGTGAGGGGGAGGAGCAGGTGAGGGAGAGGAGCAGGTGAGGGGGAGGAGCAGGTGAGGGGGGGAGCAGGTGAGGGGGGGAGCAGGTGAGGGAGAGGAGCAGGTGAGGGGGAGGAGCAGGTGAGGGGGGGAGCAGGTGAGGGGAGGAGCAGGTGAGGGGGAGGAGCAGGTGAGGGGGGGAGCAGGTGAGGGGGGGAGCAGGTGAGGGGAGGAGCAGGTGAGGGGGAGGAGCAGGTGAGGGGGAGGTTCTGGCCCACCAGGCTGTGACCCTCTGGGTGCAAAGTCCGTGTTTGCTCTTTGGGGCTTCGCACAAAGGCTGGTAGCCAAGTGCTGCCCAGGACGTGGAAGGTTCTAGTAAAGGCGGCTCCAGGCTTTTCGGAGCAGCTTAGAGAGCAGAGGTGCCCTGGACCCGGCCTGCTCCCTTCTCGCTCGCCCCTGCTTCTGTCCAGAAAGTCTCCTGACTGTACAGCCTCAGTGGCCAGGCCCTGCCCCTCCCCCGCCCTCACGGCAGTGTGCGTGCAGGGCTCCCTTGCGGAATGCCCAGCCCCAGCCTCCGCCTCTGCACCAACCTGCCCCTTTGCCTGGGCAGTGGGTTGGAATGCCGGTGCCTGGCCACCCAGCCAGCCACCGCTCCGCTCCCAGGGTTGGCCTAGTGGGGTGCCCCCACCTTGTGCCCCTTCCCCCAGCCCCGGCCCACCCAGCCTTCCTTCCTTCAGGCCCAAACTTCCCGGCAGGTCTCGGGAGAACTGTCCTTCAGAGGGAAACTGAGGCACAGCTAAGTGAAGACGAGGCTTTGGTGCGGGGCTCCTTGTAGAACGGCTGCCGCCTTGCAGAAACGGGCAGAGCAGGCCCTGACCCCGCGTCCTGCGCCTACAGGTCACATCGTTCTCTCCTGGACGCTCTGCAGGGCCACAGGCCAGGCCCAGGCTGAGACCTTGCCCGACATGCACGCCTCCCCTGCAGCCGGGGCAACCAGGACTGCCCGGTGCTGCAGGAGGGTCAGTGCGCTCAGTGCTCCCGGTCCTGACTGCTGAGCCCAGTGCTCCCGAGCCCTTACTGCTGGTGCTCCCGGCCCTGACTGCTGGGCCCAGTGCTCCCGGGCCCTGACTGCTGAGCCCAGTGCTCCCGGCCCTGATTGATGGTGCTCCCGGTCCTGACTGCTGAGCCCAGTGCTCCCGGCCCTGATTGATGGTGCTCCCGGCCCTGACTGCTGGGCCCAGTGCTCCCGGTCCTGACTGCTGAGCCCAGTGCTCCCGGCCCTGACTGCTGAGCCCAGTGCTCCCGGCCCTGATTGATGGTGCTCCCGGTCCTGACTGCTGAGCCCAGTGCTCCCGGCCCTGATTGATGGTGCTCCCGGCCCTGACTGCTGAGCCCAGTGCTCCCGGCCCTGATTGATGGTGCTCCCGGTCCTGACTGCAGAGCCCAGTGCTCCCGGCCCTGATTGATGGTGCTCCCGGTCCTGACTGCTGAGCCCAGTGCTCCCGGCCCTGATTGATGGTGCTCCCGGCCCTGACTGCTGGGCCCAGTGCTCCCGGTCCTGACTGCTGGGCCCAGTGCTCCCGGCCCTGACTGCTGGGCCCAGTGCTCCCGGCCCTAACTGCTGAGCCCAGTGCTCCCGGCCCTGATTGATGGTGCTCCCGGTCCTGACTGCTGAGCCCAGTGCTCCCGGTCCTGACTGCTGAGCCCAGTGCTCCCGGGCCCTGACTGCTGGGCCCAGTGCTCCCGGCCCTGACTGCTGAGCCCAGTGCTCCCGGCCCTGATTGATGGTGCTCCCGGTCCTGACTGCTGAGCCCAGTGCTCCCGGCCCTGATTGATGGTGCTCCCGGCCCTGACTGCTGGGCCCAGTGCTCCCGGCCCTGACTGCTGGGCCCAGTGCTCCCGGCCCTGACTGCTGAGCCCAGTGCTCCCGGGAACTGACTGCTGGGCCTAGTGCTCCCGGCCCTGACTGCTGAGCCCAGTGCTCCCGAGAACTGACTGCTGGGCCCAGTGCTCCCGGCCCTGACTGCTGAGCCCAGTGCTCCCGGGCCAGACTGCTGAGCCCAGTGCTCCCGGGCCCTGACTGCTGGGCCCAGTGCTCCCGGGCCCTGACTGCTGGGCCCAGTGCTCCCGGGCCTGACTGCTGAGCCCAGTGCTCCCGGGCCCTGACTGCTGGGCCCAGTGCTCCCGGGAACTGACTGCTGAGCCCAGTGCTCCCGGCCCTGACTGCTGAGCCCAGTGCTCCTGGTCCTGACTGCTGGGCCCAGTGCTCCCGGCCCTGACTGCTGAGCCCAGTGCTCCCGGCCCTGACTGCTGGGCCCAGTGCTCCCGGCCCTGACTGCTGATCCCAGTGCTCCCGGTCCTGACTGCTGAGCCCAGTGCTCCCGGCCCTGACTGCTGGGCCCAGTGCTCCCGGCCCTGACTGCTGAGCCCAGTGCTCCCGGCCCTGACTGCTGGGCCCAGTGCTCCCGGCCCTGACTGCTGGGCCCAGTGCTCCTGGTCCTGACTGCTGGGCCCAGTGCTCCCGTTCCTGACTGCTGAGCCCAGTGCTCCCGGTCCTGACTGCTGAGCCCAGTGCTCCCAGGCCCTGACTGCTGAGCCCAGTGCTCCCGGCCCTGACTGCTGAGCCCAGTGCTCCCGGCCCTGACTGCTGAGCCCAGTGCTCCCGGTCCTGACTGCTGGGCCCAGTGGTCCCGGCCCTAACTGCTGGGCCCAGTGCTCCTGGTACTGACTGCTGGGCCCAGTGCTCCCGGCCCTGACTGCTGGGCCCAGTGCTCCCGGCCCTGACTGCTGGGCCCAGTGCTCCCGGCCCTGACTGCTGGGCCCAGTGCTCCCGGGCCTGACTGCTGGGCCCAGTGCTCCCGGGCCCTGACTGCTGGGCCCAGTGCTCCCGGCCCTGACTCTGAGCCCAGTGCTCCCGGCCCTGATTGATGGTGCTCCCGGTCCTGACTGCTGAGCCCAGTGCTCCCGGCCCTGATTGATGGTGCTCCCGGCCCTGACTGCTGGGCCCAGTGCTCCCGGTCCTGACTGCTGAGCCCAGTGCTCCCGGCCCTGACTGCTGAGCCCAGTGCTCCCAGGCCCTGACTGCTGGGCCCAGTGCTCCCGGCCCTGACTGCAGGGCCCAGTGCTCCCGGCCCTGACTGCTGGGCCCAGTGCTCCCGGCCCTGACTGCTGAGCCCAGTGCTCCCGGCCCTGACTGCTGGGCCCAGAGCTCCCGGGAACTGACTGCTGGGCCCAGTGCTCCCGGTCCTGACTGCTGGGCCCAGTGCTCCCGGCCCTGACTGCTGGGCCCAGTGCTCCCGGGAACTGACTGCTGGGCCCAGTGCTCCCGGTCTTGACTGCTGTGCCCAGTGCTCGGGTCCTTGACTGCTGAGCCCAGTGCTCCCGGGCCCTGACTGCTGAGCCCAGTGCTCCCGGGCCCTGACTACTGAGCCCAGTGCTCCCGGCCCTGACTGCTGAGCCCAGTGCTCCCGGCCCTGACTGCTGGGCCCAGTGCTCCCGGCCCTGACTGCTGGGCCCAGTGCTCCCGGGCCTGACTGCTGAGCCCAGTGCTCCCGGGCCCTGACTGCTGGGCCCAGTGCTCCCGGGAACTGACTGCTGGGCCCAGTGCTCCCGGCCCTGACTGCTGAGCCCAGTGCTCCCGGGCCCTGACTGCTGAGCCCAGTGCTCCCGGCCCTGACTGCTGAGCCCAGTGCTCCCGGGCCCTGACTGCTGGGCCCAGTGCTCCCGGGCCCTGACTGCTGAGCCCAGTGATCCCAGGCCCTGACTGCTGGGCCCAGTGCTCCTGGCCCTGACTGCTGGGCCCAGTGGTCCCGGCCCTAACTGCTGGGCCCAGTGCTCCCGGCCCTGACTGCTGAGCCCAGTGCTCCCGGGCCCTGACTGCCGGTGTTCAGTGCTCCCGGGCCCTGATTGATGGTGCTCCCGGTTCTGACTGCTGGGCCCAGTGCTCCCAGGCCCTGACTGATGGTGCTCCCGGCCCTGACTGCTGGGCCCAGTGCTCCCGGCCCTGACTGCTGGGCCCAGTGCTCCCGGCCCTGACTGCTGAGCCCAGTGCTCCCGGCCCTGATTGATGGTGCTCCCGGTACTGACTGCTGAGCCCAGTTCTCCCGGCCCTGACTGCTGAGCCCAGTGCTCCCGGCCCTGACTGCTGAGCCCAGTGCTCCCGGCCCTGATTGATGGTGCTCCCGGCCCTGACTGCTGAGCCCAGTGCTCCCGGTCCTGACTGCTGGGCCCAGTGCTCCCGGCCCTGACTGCTGGGCCCAGTGCTCCCGGCCCTGACTGCTGAGCCCAGTGATCCCGGTCCTGACTGCTGAGCCCAGTGCTCCCGGCCCTGACTGCTGGGCCCAGTGCTCCCGGCCCTGATTGCTGGGCCCAGTGCTCCCGGTCCTGACTGCTGGGCCCAGTGCTCCCGGCCCTGACTGCTGAGCCCAGTGCTCCCGGCCCTGACTGCTGAGCCCAGTGCTCCCGGCCCTGACTGCCTGGCCCAGTGCTCCCGGCCCTGATTGATGGTGCTCCCGGTCCTGACTGCTGAGCCCAGTGCTCCCGGGCCCTGACTGCCGGTGTTCAGTGCTCCCGGTCCTGACTGCTGGGCCCAGTGCTCCTGGTCCTGACTGCTGGGCCCAGTGCTCCCGGTCCTGACTGCTGGGCCCAGTGCTCCCGGCCCTGACTGCTGAGCCCAGTGCTCCCGGGCCCTGACTGCTGAGCCCAGTGCTCCCGGGTCCTGACTGCTGAGCCCAGTGCTCCCGGGCCCTGACTGCTGGGCCCAGTGCTCCCGGCCCTGACTGCTGGGCCCAGTGCTCCCGGGCCCTGACTGCTGGGCCCAGTGCTCCCGGCCCTGACTGCTGAGCCCAGTGCTCCCGGCCCTGACTGCTGGTGCTCCCGGGTCCTGACTGCTGAGCCCAGTGCTCCCAGGCCCTGACTGCTGAGCCCAGTGCTCCCGGCCCTGACTGCTGAACCCAGTGCTCCCGGCCCTGACTGCTGAGACCAGTGCTCCCGGCCCTGACTGCTGAGCCCAGTGCTCCCGGCCCTGATTGATGATGCTCCCGGCCCTGACTGCTGAGCCCAGTGCTCCCGGCCCTGACTGCTGAGCCCAGTGCTCCCGGCCCTGACTGCTGGGCCCAGTGCTCCCGGCCCTGACTGCTGGGCCCAGTGCTCCATGCCCTGACTGCTGGGCCCAGTGCTCCAGGCCCTGACTGCTGGGCCCAGTGCTCCCGGCCCTGACTGCTGGGCCCAGTGCTCCCGGCCCTGACTGCTGATCCCAGTGCTCCCGGCCCTGACTGCTGATCCCAGTGCTCCCGGCCCTGACTGCTGGGCCCAGTGCTCCTGGTCCTGACTGCTGAGCCCAGTGCTCCCAGCCCTGACTGCTGAGCCCAGTGCTCCCGGCCCTGACTGCTGGTGCTCCCGGCCCTGACTGCTGAGCCCAGTGCTCCCGGCCCTGACTGCTGGGCCCAGTGCTCCTGGCCCTGACTGCTGAGCCCAGTGCTCCCGGGCCTGACTGCTGGGCCCAGTGCTCCCGGCCCTGACTGCTGGGCCCAGTGCTCCCGGCCCTGACTGCTGGGCCCAGTGCTCCCGGCCCTGACTGCTGGGCCCAGTGCTCCCGGGCCCTGACTGCTGAGCCCACTGCTCCCGGCCCTGATTGATGGTGCTCCCGGCCCTGACTGCTGAGCCCAGTGCTCCCGGCCCTGACTGCTGGGCCCAGTGCTCCCGGCCCTGACTGCTGAGCCCAGTGCTCCCGGGCCTGACTGCTGGGCCCAGTGCTCCTGGTCCTGACTGCTGAGCCCAGTGCTCCCGGCCCTGACTGCTGAGCCCAGTGCTCCCGGGCCCTGACTGCTGAGCCCAGTGCTCCCGGCCCTGACTGCTGAGCCCAGTGCTCCCGGCCCTGACTGCTGAGCCCAGTGCTCCCGGCCCTGATTGATGGTGCTCCCGGCCCTGACTGCTGAGCCCAGTGCTCCCGGGCCTGACTGCTGGGCCCAGTGCTCCCGGCCCTGATTGATGGTGCTCCCGGCCCTGACTGCTGAGCCCAGTGCTCCCGGGAACTGACTGCTGGCCCCAGTGCTCCCGGTCCTGACTGCTGGGCCCAGTGCTCCCGGCCCTGACTGCTGGGCCCAGTGCTCCCGGCCCTGATTGATGGTGCTCCCGGTCCTGACTGCAGAGCCCAGTGCTCCCGGCCCTGATTGATGGTGCTCCCGGTCCTGACTGCTGAGCCCAGTGCTCCCGGCCCTGATTGATGGTGCTCCCGGCCCTGACTGCTGGGCCCAGTGCTCCCGGTCCTGACTGCTGGGCCCAGTGCTCCCGGCCCTGACTGCTGGGCCCAGTGCTCCCGGCCCTAACTGCTGAGCCCAGTGCTCCCGGCCCTGATTGATGGTGCTCCCGGTCCTGACTGCTGAGCCCAGTGCTCCCGGTCCTGACTGCTGAGCCCAGTGCTCCCGGGCCCTGACTGCTGGGCCCAGTGCTCCCGGCCCTGACTGCTGAGCCCAGTGCTCCCGGCCCTGATTGATGGTGCTCCCGGTCCTGACTGCTGAGCCCAGTGCTCCCGGCCCTGATTGATGGTGCTCCCGGCCCTGACTGCTGGGCCCAGTGCTCCCGGCCCTGACTGCTGGGCCCAGTGCTCCCGGCCCTGACTGCTGAGCCCAGTGCTCCCGGGAACTGACTGCTGGGCCTAGTGCTCCCGGCCCTGACTGCTGAGCCCAGTGCTCCCGAGAACTGACTGCTGGGCCCAGTGCTCCCGGCCCTGACTGCTGAGCCCAGTGCTCCCGGGCCAGACTGCTGAGCCCAGTGCTCCCGGGCCCTGACTGCTGGGCCCAGTGCTCCCGGGCCCTGACTGCTGGGCCCAGTGCTCCCGGGCCTGACTGCTGAGCCCAGTGCTCCCGGGCCCTGACTGCTGGGCCCAGTGCTCCCGGGAACTGACTGCTGAGCCCAGTGCTCCCGGCCCTGACTGCTGAGCCCAGTGCTCCTGGTCCTGACTGCTGGGCCCAGTGCTCCCGGCCCTGACTGCTGAGCCCAGTGCTCCCGGCCCTGACTGCTGGGCCCAGTGCTCCCGGCCCTGACTGCTGATCCCAGTGCTCCCGGTCCTGACTGCTGAGCCCAGTGCTCCCGGCCCTGACTGCTGGGCCCAGTGCTCCCGGCCCTGACTGCTGAGCCCAGTGCTCCCGGCCCTGACTGCTGGGCCCAGTGCTCCCGGCCCTGACTGCTGGGCCCAGTGCTCCTGGTCCTGACTGCTGGGCCCAGTGCTCCCGTTCCTGACTGCTGAGCCCAGTGCTCCCGGTCCTGACTGCTGAGCCCAGTGCTCCCAGGCCCTGACTGCTGAGCCCAGTGCTCCCGGCCCTGACTGCTGAGCCCAGTGCTCCCGGCCCTGACTGCTGAGCCCAGTGCTCCCGGTCCTGACTGCTGGGCCCAGTGGTCCCGGCCCTAACTGCTGGGCCCAGTGCTCCTGGTACTGACTGCTGGGCCCAGTGCTCCCGGCCCTGACTGCTGGGCCCAGTGCTCCCGGCCCTGACTGCTGGGCCCAGTGCTCCCGGCCCTGACTGCTGGGCCCAGTGCTCCCGGGCCTGACTGCTGGGCCCAGTGCTCCCGGGCCCTGACTGCTGGGCCCAGTGCTCCCGGCCCTGACTCTGAGCCCAGTGCTCCCGGCCCTGATTGATGGTGCTCCCGGTCCTGACTGCTGAGCCCAGTGCTCCCGGCCCTGATTGATGGTGCTCCCGGCCCTGACTGCTGGGCCCAGTGCTCCCGGTCCTGACTGCTGAGCCCAGTGCTCCCGGCCCTGACTGCTGAGCCCAGTGCTCCCAGGCCCTGACTGCTGGGCCCAGTGCTCCCGGCCCTGACTGCAGGGCCCAGTGCTCCCGGCCCTGACTGCTGGGCCCAGTGCTCCCGGCCCTGACTGCTGAGCCCAGTGCTCCCGGCCCTGACTGCTGGGCCCAGAGCTCCCGGGAACTGACTGCTGGGCCCAGTGCTCCCGGTCCTGACTGCTGGGCCCAGTGCTCCCGGCCCTGACTGCTGGGCCCAGTGCTCCCGGGAACTGACTGCTGGGCCCAGTGCTCCCGGTCTTGACTGCTGTGCCCAGTGCTCGGGTCCTTGACTGCTGAGCCCAGTGCTCCCGGGCCCTGACTGCTGAGCCCAGTGCTCCCGGGCCCTGACTACTGAGCCCAGTGCTCCCGGCCCTGACTGCTGAGCCCAGTGCTCCCGGCCCTGACTGCTGGGCCCAGTGCTCCCGGCCCTGACTGCTGGGCCCAGTGCTCCCGGGCCTGACTGCTGAGCCCAGTGCTCCCGGGCCCTGACTGCTGGGCCCAGTGCTCCCGGGAACTGACTGCTGGGCCCAGTGCTCCCGGCCCTGACTGCTGAGCCCAGTGCTCCCGGGCCCTGACTGCTGAGCCCAGTGCTCCCGGCCCTGACTGCTGAGCCCAGTGCTCCCGGGCCCTGACTGCTGGGCCCAGTGCTCCCGGGCCCTGACTGCTGAGCCCAGTGATCCCAGGCCCTGACTGCTGGGCCCAGTGCTCCTGGCCCTGACTGCTGGGCCCAGTGGTCCCGGCCCTAACTGCTGGGCCCAGTGCTCCCGGCCCTGACTGCTGAGCCCAGTGCTCCCGGGCCCTGACTGCCGGTGTTCAGTGCTCCCGGGCCCTGATTGATGGTGCTCCCGGTTCTGACTGCTGGGCCCAGTGCTCCCAGGCCCTGACTGATGGTGCTCCCGGCCCTGACTGCTGGGCCCAGTGCTCCCGGCCCTGACTGCTGGGCCCAGTGCTCCCGGCCCTGACTGCTGAGCCCAGTGCTCCCGGCCCTGATTGATGGTGCTCCCGGTACTGACTGCTGAGCCCAGTTCTCCCGGCCCTGACTGCTGAGCCCAGTGCTCCCGGCCCTGACTGCTGAGCCCAGTGCTCCCGGCCCTGATTGATGGTGCTCCCGGCCCTGACTGCTGAGCCCAGTGCTCCCGGTCCTGACTGCTGGGCCCAGTGCTCCCGGCCCTGACTGCTGGGCCCAGTGCTCCCGGCCCTGACTGCTGAGCCCAGTGATCCCGGTCCTGACTGCTGAGCCCAGTGCTCCCGGCCCTGACTGCTGGGCCCAGTGCTCCCGGCCCTGATTGCTGGGCCCAGTGCTCCCGGTCCTGACTGCTGGGCCCAGTGCTCCCGGCCCTGACTGCTGAGCCCAGTGCTCCCGGCCCTGACTGCTGAGCCCAGTGCTCCCGGCCCTGACTGCCTGGCCCAGTGCTCCCGGCCCTGATTGATGGTGCTCCCGGTCCTGACTGCTGAGCCCAGTGCTCCCGGGCCCTGACTGCCGGTGTTCAGTGCTCCCGGTCCTGACTGCTGGGCCCAGTGCTCCTGGTCCTGACTGCTGGGCCCAGTGCTCCCGGTCCTGACTGCTGGGCCCAGTGCTCCCGGCCCTGACTGCTGAGCCCAGTGCTCCCGGGCCCTGACTGCTGAGCCCAGTGCTCCCGGGTCCTGACTGCTGAGCCCAGTGCTCCCGGGCCCTGACTGCTGGGCCCAGTGCTCCCGGCCCTGACTGCTGGGCCCAGTGCTCCCGGGCCCTGACTGCTGGGCCCAGTGCTCCCGGCCCTGACTGCTGAGCCCAGTGCTCCCGGCCCTGACTGCTGGTGCTCCCGGGTCCTGACTGCTGAGCCCAGTGCTCCCAGGCCCTGACTGCTGAGCCCAGTGCTCCCGGCCCTGACTGCTGAACCCAGTGCTCCCGGCCCTGACTGCTGAGACCAGTGCTCCCGGCCCTGACTGCTGAGCCCAGTGCTCCCGGCCCTGATTGATGATGCTCCCGGCCCTGACTGCTGAGCCCAGTGCTCCCGGCCCTGACTGCTGAGCCCAGTGCTCCCGGCCCTGACTGCTGGGCCCAGTGCTCCCGGCCCTGACTGCTGGGCCCAGTGCTCCATGCCCTGACTGCTGGGCCCAGTGCTCCAGGCCCTGACTGCTGGGCCCAGTGCTCCCGGCCCTGACTGCTGGGCCCAGTGCTCCCGGCCCTGACTGCTGATCCCAGTGCTCCCGGCCCTGACTGCTGATCCCAGTGCTCCCGGCCCTGACTGCTGGGCCCAGTGCTCCTGGTCCTGACTGCTGAGCCCAGTGCTCCCAGCCCTGACTGCTGAGCCCAGTGCTCCCGGCCCTGACTGCTGGTGCTCCCGGCCCTGACTGCTGAGCCCAGTGCTCCCGGCCCTGACTGCTGGGCCCAGTGCTCCTGGCCCTGACTGCTGAGCCCAGTGCTCCCGGGCCTGACTGCTGGGCCCAGTGCTCCCGGCCCTGACTGCTGGGCCCAGTGCTCCCGGCCCTGACTGCTGGGCCCAGTGCTCCCGGCCCTGACTGCTGGGCCCAGTGCTCCCGGGCCCTGACTGCTGAGCCCACTGCTCCCGGCCCTGATTGATGGTGCTCCCGGCCCTGACTGCTGAGCCCAGTGCTCCCGGCCCTGACTGCTGGGCCCAGTGCTCCCGGCCCTGACTGCTGAGCCCAGTGCTCCCGGGCCTGACTGCTGGGCCCAGTGCTCCTGGTCCTGACTGCTGAGCCCAGTGCTCCCGGCCCTGACTGCTGAGCCCAGTGCTCCCGGGCCCTGACTGCTGAGCCCAGTGCTCCCGGCCCTGACTGCTGAGCCCAGTGCTCCCGGCCCTGACTGCTGAGCCCAGTGCTCCCGGCCCTGATTGATGGTGCTCCCGGCCCTGACTGCTGAGCCCAGTGCTCCCGGGCCTGACTGCTGGGCCCAGTGCTCCCGGCCCTGATTGATGGTGCTCCCGGCCCTGACTGCTGAGCCCAGTGCTCCCGGGAACTGACTGCTGGCCCCAGTGCTCCCGGTCCTGACTGCTGGGCCCAGTGCTCCCGGCCCTGACTGCTGGGCCCAGTGCTCCCGGGAACTGACTGCTGGGCCCAGTGCTCCCGGTCTTGACTGCTGTGCCCAGTGCTCGGGTCCTTGACTGCTGAGCCCAGTGCTCCCGGGCCCTGACTGCTGAGCCCAGTGCTCCCGGGCCCTGACTACTGAGCCCAGTGCTCCCGGCCCTGACTGCTGAGCCCAGTGCTCCCGGCCCTGACTGCTGGGCCCAGTGCTCCCGGCCCTGACTGCTGGGCCCAGTGCTCCCGGGCCTGACTGCTGAGCCCAGTGCTCCCGGGCCCTGACTGCTGGGCCCAGTGCTCCCGGGAACTGACTGCTGGGCCCAGTGCTCCCGACCCTGACTGCTGAGCCCAGTGCTCCCGGGCCCTGACTGCTGAGCCCAGTGCTCCCGGCCCTGACTGCTGAGCCCAGTGCTCCCGGGCCCTGACTGCTGGGCCCAGTGCTCCCGGGCCCTGACTGCTGAGCCCAGTGATCCCAGGCCCTGACTGCTGGGCCCAGTGCTCCTGGCCCTGACTGCTGGGCCCAGTGGTCCCGGCCCTAACTGCTGGGCCCAGTGCTCCCGGCCCTGACTGCTGAGCCCAGTGCTCCCGGGCCCTGACTGCCGGTGTTCAGTGCTCCCGGGCCCTGATTGATGGTGCTCCCGGTTCTGACTGCTGGGCCCAGTGCTCCCAGGCCCTGACTGATGGTGCTCCCGGCCCTGACTGCTGGGCCCAGTGCTCCCGGCCCTGACTGCTGGGCCCAGTGCTCCCGGCCCTGACTGCTGAGCCCAGTGCTCCCGGCCCTGATTGATGGTGCTCCCGGTACTGACTGCTGAGCCCAGTGCTCCCGGCCCTGACTGCTGAACCCAGTGCTCCCGGCCCTGACTGCTGAGCCCAGTGCTCCCGGCCCTGATTGATGGTGCTCCCGGCCCTGACTGCTGAGCCCAGTGCTCCCGGTCCTGACTGCTGGGCCCAGTGCTCCCGGCCCTGACTGCTGGGCCCAGTGCTCCCGGCCCTGACTGCTGAGCCCAGTGATCCCGGTCCTGACTGCTGAGCCCAGTGCTCCCGGCCCTGACTGCTGGGCCCAGTGCTCCCGGCCCTGATTGCTGGGCCCAGTGCTCCCGGTCCTGACTGCTGGGCCCAGTGCTCCCGGCCCTGACTGCTGAGCCCAGTGCTCCCGGCCCTGACTGCTGAGCCCAGTGCTCCCGGCCCTGACTGCTGAGCCCAGTGCTCCCGGCCCTGACTGCCTGGCCCAGTGCTCCCGGCCCTGATTGATGGTGCTCCCGGTCCTGACTGCTGAGCCCAGTGCTCCCGGGCCCGGACTGCCGGTGTTCAGTGCTCCCGGTCCTGACTGCTGGGCCCAGTGCTCCTGGTCCTGACTGCTGGGCCCAGTGCTCCCGGTCCTGACTGCTGGGCCCAGTGCTCCCGGCCCTGACTGCTGAGCCCAGTGCTCCCGGGCCCTGACTGCTGAGCCCAGTGCTCCGGGGCCCTGACTGCTGAGCCCAGTGCTCCCGGGTCCTGACTGCTGAGCCCAGTGCTCCCGGGCCCTGACTGCTGGGCCCAGTGCTCCCGGCCCTGACTGCTGGGCCCAGTGCTCCCGGGCCCTGACTGCTGGGCCCAGTGCTCCCGGCCCTGACTGCTGAGCCCAGTGCTCCCGGCCCTGACTGCTGGTGCTCCCGGGTCCTGACTGCTGAGCCCAGTGCTCCCAGGCCCTGACTGCTGAGCCCAGTGCTCCCGGCCCTGACTGCTGAACCCAGTGCTCCCGGCCCTGACTGCTGAGCCCAGTGCTCCCGGCCCTGACTGCTGAGCCCAGTGCTCCCGGCCCTGATTGATGATGCTCCCGGCCCTGACTGCTGAGCCCAGTGCTCCCGGCCCTGACTGCTGAGCCCAGTGCTCCCGGGCCTGACTGCTGGGCCCAGTGCTCCCGGTCCTGACTGCTGGGCCCAGTGCTCCCGGCCCTGACTGCTGGGCCCAGTGCTCCAGGCCCTGACTGCTGGGCCCAGTGCTCCAGGCCCTGACTGCTGGGCCCAGTGCTCCCGGCCCTGACTGCTGGGCCCAGTGCTCCCGGCCCTGACTGCTGAGCCCAGTGCTCCCGGCCCTGACTGCTGATCCCAGTGCTCCCGGCCCTGACTGCTGAGCCCAGTGCTCCCGGCCCTGACTGCTGGGCCCAGTGCTCCTGGTCCTGACTGCTGAGCCCAGTGTCCCAGCCCTGACTGCTGAGCCCAGTGCTCCCGGCCCTGACTGCTGGTGCTCCCGGCCCTGACTGCTGAGCCCAGTGCTCCCGGCCCTGACTGCTGGGCCCAGTGCTCCCGGCCCTGACTGCTGAGCCCAGTGCTCCCGGCCCTGACTGCTGAGCCCAGTGCTCCCGGCCCTGACTGCTGAGCCCAGTGCTCCCGGCCCTGACTGCTGAGCCCAGTGCTCCCGGCCCTGATTGATGGTGCTCCCGGCCCTGACTGCTGAGCCCAGTGCTCCCGGCCCTGACTGCTGGGCCCAGTGCTCCTGGCCCTGACTGCTGAGCCCAGTGCTCCCGGGCCTGACTGCTGGGCCCAGTGCTCCCGGCCCTGACTGCTGGGCCCAGTGCTCCCGGCCCTGACTGCTGGGCCCAGTGCTCCCGGGCCCTGACTGCTGAGCCCAGTGCTCCCGGCCCTGATTGATGGTGCTCCCGGCCCTGACTGCTGAGCCCAGTGCTCCCGGCCCTGACTGCTGGGCCCAGTGCTCCCGGCCCTGACTGCTGAGCCCAGTGCTCCCGGGCCTGACTGCTGGGCCCAGTGCTCCTGGTCCTGACTGCTGAGCCCAGTGCTCCCGGCCCTGACTGCTGAGCCCAGTGCTCCCGGGCCCTGACTGCTGAGCCCAGTGCTCCCGGCCCTGACTGCTGAGCCCAGTGCTCCCGGCCCTGACTGCTGAGCCCAGTGCTCCCGGCCCTGACTGCTGGTGCTCCCGGCCCTGACTGCTGAGCCCAGTGCTCCCGGGCCTGACTGCTGGGCCCAGTGCTCCTGGTCCTGACTGCTGGGCCCAGTGCTCCCGGCCCTGACTGCTGAGCCCAGTGCTCCCGGGCCCTGACTGCTGAGCCCAGTGCTCCCGGCCCTGACTGCTGAGCCCAGTGCTCCCAGCCCTGACTGCTGGGCCCAGTGCTCCCGGCCCTGACTGCTGGGCCCAGTGCTCCCGGCCCTGACTGCTGGGCCCAGTGCTCCCGGGCCTGACTGCTGGGCCCAGTGCTCCCGGCCCTGACTGCTGGGCCCAGTGCTCCCGGCCCTGATTGATGGTGCTCCCGGTCCTGACTGCTGAGCCCAGTGCTCCCGGGCCCTGACTGCCAGTGTTCAGTGCTCCCGGGCCCTGATTGATGGTGCTCCCGGTTCTGACTGCTGGGCCCAGTGCTCCCAGGCCCTGACTGATGGTGCTCCCGGCCCTGACTGCTGGGCCCAGTGCTCCCGGCCCTGACTGCTGGGCCCAGTGCTCCCGGCCCTGACTGCTGAGCCCAGTGCTCCCGGCCCTGATTGATGGTGCTCCCGGTCCTGACTGGTGAGCCCAGTGCTCCCGGGCCCTGACTGCCGGTGTTCAGTGCTCCCGGGCCCTGATTGATGGTGCTCCCGGTTCTGACTGCTGGGCCCAGTGCTCCCGGGCCCTGACTGCTGGGCCCAGTGCTCCCGGCCCTGACTGCTGAGCCCAGTGCTCCCGGCCCTGACTGCTGGTGCTCCCGGGTCCTGACTGCTGAGCCCAGTGCTCCCAGGCCCTGACTGCTGAGCCCAGTGCTCCCGGCCCTGACTGCTGAACCCAGTGCTCCCGGCCCTGACTGCTGAGACCAGTGCTCCCGGCCCTGACTGCTGAGCCCAGTGCTCCCGGCCCTGATTGATGATGCTCCCGGCCCTGACTGCTGAGCCCAGTGCTCCCGGCCCTGACTGCTGAGCCCAGTGCTCCCGGCCCTGACTGCTGGGCCCAGTGCTCCCGGCCCTGACTGCTGGGCCCAGTGCTCCATGCCCTGACTGCTGGGCCCAGTGCTCCAGGCCCTGACTGCTGGGCCCAGTGCTCCCGGCCCTGACTGCTGGGCCCAGTGCTCCCGGCCCTGACTGCTGATCCCAGTGCTCCCGGCCCTGACTGCTGATCCCAGTGCTCCCGGCCCTGACTGCTGGGCCCAGTGCTCCTGGTCCTGACTGCTGAGCCCAGTGCTCCCAGCCCTGACTGCTGAGCCCAGTGCTCCCGGCCCTGACTGCTGGTGCTCCCGGCCCTGACTGCTGAGCCCAGTGATCCCGGCCCTGACTGCTGGGCCCAGTGCTCCCGGCCCTGACTGCTGAGCCCAGTGCTCCCGGCCCTGACTGCTGAGCCCAGTGCTCCCGGCCCTGATTGATGGTGCTCCCGGCCCTGACTGCTGAGCCCAGTGCTCCCTGCCCTGACTGCTGGGCCCAGTGCTCCTGGCCCTGACTGCTGAGCCCAGTGCTCCCGGCCCTGACTGCTGAGCCCAGTGCTCCCGGCCCTGACTGCTGAGCCCAGTGCTCCCGGCCCTGACTGCTGAGCCCAGTGCTCCCGGCCCTGATTGATGGTGCTCCCGGCCCTGACTGCTGAGCCCAGTGCTCCCGGCCCTGACTGCTGGGCCCAGTGCTCCTGGCCCTGACTGCTGAGCCCAGTGCTCCCGGGCCTGACTGCTGGGCCCAGTGCTCCCGGGCCTGACTGCTGGGCCCAGTGCTCCCGGCCCTGACTGCTGGGCCCAGTGCTCCCGGCCCTGACTGCTGGGCCCAGTGCTCCCGGGCCCTGACTGCTGAGCCCAGTGCTCCCGGCCCTGATTGATGGTGCTCCCGGCCCTGACTGCTGAGCCCAGTGCTCCCGGCCCTGACTGCTGGGCCCAGTGCTCCCGGCCCTGACTGCTGAGCCCAGTGCTCCCGGGCCTGACTGCTGGGCCCAGTGCTCCTGGTCCTGACTGCTGAGCCCAGTGCTCCCGGCCCTGACTGCTGAGCCCAGTGCTCCCGGGCCCTGACTGCTGAGCCCAGTGCTCCCGGCCCTGACTGCTGAGCCCAGTGCTCCCGGCCCTGACTGCTGAGCCCAGTGCTCCCGGCCCTGATTGATGGTGCTCCCGGCCCTGACTGCTGAGCCCAGTGCTCCCGGGCCTGACTGCTGGGCCCAGTGCTCCCGGCCCTGATTGATGGTGCTCCCGGCCCTGACTGCTGAGCCCAGTGCTCCCGGGAACTGACTGCTGGGCCCAGTGCTCCCGGTCCTGACTGCTGGGCCCAGTGCTCCCGGCCCTGACTGCTGGGCCCAGTGCTCCCGGGAACTGACTGCTGGGCCCAGTGCTCCCGGTCTTGACTGCTGTGCCCAGTGCTCGGGTCCTTGACTGCTGAGCCCAGTGCTCCCGGGCCCTGACTGCTGAGCCCAGTGCTCCCGGGCCCTGACTACTGAGCCCAGTGCTCCCGGCCCTGACTGCTGAGCCCAGTGCTCCCGGCCCTGACTGCTGGGCCCAGTGCTCCCGGCCCTGACTGCTGGGCCCAGTGCTCCCGGGCCTGACTGCTGAGCCCAGTGCTCCCGGGCCCTGACTGCTGGGCCCAGTGCTCCCGGGAACTGACTGCTGGGCCCAGTGCTCCCGGCCCTGACTGCTGAGCCCAGTGCTCCCGGGCCCTGACTGCTGAGCCCAGTGCTCCCGGCCCTGACTGCTGAGCCCAGTGCTCCCGGGCCCTGACTGCTGGGCCCAGTGCTCCCGGGCCCTGACTGCTGAGCCCAGTGATCCCAGGCCCTGACTGCTGGGCCCAGTGCTCCTGGCCCTGACTGCTGGGCCCAGTGGTCCCGGCCCTAACTGCTGGGCCCAGTGCTCCCGGCCCTGACTGCTGAGCCCAGTGCTCCCGGGCCCTGACTGCCGGTGTTCAGTGCTCCCGGGCCCTGATTGATGGTGCTCCCGGTTCTGACTGCTGGGCCCAGTGCTCCCAGGCCCTGACTGATGGTGCTCCCGGCCCTGACTGCTGGGCCCAGTGCTCCCGGCCCTGACTGCTGGGCCCAGTGCTCCCGGCCCTGACTGCTGAGCCCAGTGCTCCCGGCCCTGATTGATGGTGCTCCCGGTACTGACTGCTGAGCCCAGTGCTCCCGGCCCTGACTGCTGAACCCAGTGCTCCCGGCCCTGACTGCTGAGCCCAGTGCTCCCGGCCCTGATTGATGGTGCTCCCGGCCCTGACTGCTGAGCCCAGTGCTCCCGGTCCTGACTGCTGGGCCCAGTGCTCCCGGCCCTGACTGCTGGGCCCAGTGCTCCCGGCCCTGACTGCTGAGCCCAGTGATCCCGGTCCTGACTGCTGAGCCCAGTGCTCCCGGCCCTGACTGCTGGGCCCAGTGCTCCCGGCCCTGATTGCTGGGCCCAGTGCTCCCGGTCCTGACTGCTGGGCCCAGTGCTCCCGGCCCTGACTGCTGAGCCCAGTGCTCCCGGCCCTGACTGCTGAGCCCAGTGCTCCCGGCCCTGACTGCTGAGCCCAGTGCTCCCGGCCCTGACTGCCTGGCCCAGTGCTCCCGGCCCTGATTGATGGTGCTCCCGGTCCTGACTGCTGAGCCCAGTGCTCCCGGGCCCGGACTGCCGGTGTTCAGTGCTCCCGGTCCTGACTGCTGGGCCCAGTGCTCCTGGTCCTGACTGCTGGGCCCAGTGCTCCCGGTCCTGACTGCTGGGCCCAGTGCTCCCGGCCCTGACTGCTGAGCCCAGTGCTCCCGGGCCCTGACTGCTGAGCCCAGTGCTCCCGGGCCCTGACTGCTGAGCCCAGTGCTCCCGGGTCCTGACTGCTGAGCCCAGTGCTCCCGGGCCCTGACTGCTGGGCCCAGTGCTCCCGGCCCTGACTGCTGGGCCCAGTGCTCCCGGGCCCTGACTGCTGGGCCCAGTGCTCCCGGCCCTGACTGCTGAGCCCAGTGCTCCCGGCCCTGACTGCTGGTGCTCCCGGGTCCTGACTGCTGAGCCCAGTGCTCCCAGGCCCTGACTGCTGAGCCCAGTGCTCCCGGCCCTGACTGCTGAACCCAGTGCTCCCGGCCCTGACTGCTGAGCCCAGTGCTCCCGGCCCTGACTGCTGAGCCCAGTGCTCCCGGCCCTGATTGATGATGCTCCCGGCCCTGACTGCTGAGCCCAGTGCTCCCGGCCCTGACTGCTGAGCCCAGTGCTCCCGGGCCTGACTGCTGGGCCCAGTGCTCCCGGTCCTGACTGCTGGGCCCAGTGCTCCCGGCCCTGACTGCTGGGCCCAGTGCTCCAGGCCCTGACTGCTGGGCCCAGTGCTCCAGGCCCTGACTGCTGGGCCCAGTGCTCCCGGCCCTGACTGCTGGGCCCAGTGCTCCCGGCCCTGACTGCTGAGCCCAGTGCTCCCGGCCCTGACTGCTGATCCCAGTGCTCCCGGCCCTGACTGCTGAGCCCAGTGCTCCCGGCCCTGACTGCTGGGCCCAGTGCTCCTGGTCCTGACTGCTGAGCCCAGTGTCCCAGCCCTGACTGCTGAGCCCAGTGCTCCCGGCCCTGACTGCTGGTGCTCCCGGCCCTGACTGCTGAGCCCAGTGCTCCCGGCCCTGACTGCTGGGCCCAGTGCTCCCGGCCCTGACTGCTGAGCCCAGTGCTCCCGGCCCTGACTGCTGAGCCCAGTGCTCCCGGCCCTGACTGCTGAGCCCAGTGCTCCCGGCCCTGACTGCTGAGCCCAGTGCTCCCGGCCCTGATTGATGGTGCTCCCGGCCCTGACTGCTGAGCCCAGTGCTCCCGGCCCTGACTGCTGGGCCCAGTGCTCCTGGCCCTGACTGCTGAGCCCAGTGCTCCCGGGCCTGACTGCTGGGCCCAGTGCTCCCGGCCCTGACTGCTGGGCCCAGTGCTCCCGGCCCTGACTGCTGGGCCCAGTGCTCCCGGGCCCTGACTGCTGAGCCCAGTGCTCCCGGCCCTGATTGATGGTGCTCCCGGCCCTGACTGCTGAGCCCAGTGCTCCCGGCCCTGACTGCTGGGCCCAGTGCTCCCGGCCCTGACTGCTGAGCCCAGTGCTCCCGGGCCTGACTGCTGGGCCCAGTGCTCCTGGTCCTGACTGCTGAGCCCAGTGCTCCCGGCCCTGACTGCTGAGCCCAGTGCTCCCGGGCCCTGACTGCTGAGCCCAGTGCTCCCGGCCCTGACTGCTGAGCCCAGTGCTCCCGGCCCTGACTGCTGAGCCCAGTGCTCCCGGCCCTGACTGCTGGTGCTCCCGGCCCTGACTGCTGAGCCCAGTGCTCCCGGGCCTGACTGCTGGGCCCAGTGCTCCTGGTCCTGACTGCTGGGCCCAGTGCTCCCGGCCCTGACTGCTGAGCCCAGTGCTCCCGGGCCCTGACTGCTGAGCCCAGTGCTCCCGGCCCTGACTGCTGAGCCCAGTGCTCCCAGCCCTGACTGCTGGGCCCAGTGCTCCCGGCCCTGACTGCTGGGCCCAGTGCTCCCGGCCCTGACTGCTGGGCCCAGTGCTCCCGGGCCTGACTGCTGGGCCCAGTGCTCCCGGCCCTGACTGCTGGGCCCAGTGCTCCCGGCCCTGATTGATGGTGCTCCCGGTCCTGACTGCTGAGCCCAGTGCTCCCGGGCCCTGACTGCCAGTGTTCAGTGCTCCCGGGCCCTGATTGATGGTGCTCCCGGTTCTGACTGCTGGGCCCAGTGCTCCCAGGCCCTGACTGATGGTGCTCCCGGCCCTGACTGCTGGGCCCAGTGCTCCCGGCCCTGACTGCTGGGCCCAGTGCTCCCGGCCCTGACTGCTGAGCCCAGTGCTCCCGGCCCTGATTGATGGTGCTCCCGGTCCTGACTGGTGAGCCCAGTGCTCCCGGGCCCTGACTGCCGGTGTTCAGTGCTCCCGGGCCCTGATTGATGGTGCTCCCGGTTCTGACTGCTGGGCCCAGTGCTCCCAGGCCCTGACTGATGGTGCTCCCGGGCCCTGACTGCTGGGCCCAGTGCTCCCAGGCTCGGACTGCCAGTGGGGGCGGGCGGGGGGCCCTGAGCACCTGGGGGCAGAGCCGAAGTCCGTCGAGGGTGGCTCTGTTGGTGGGCACGAGCCCTTCCACACGGCCCATCCGGGGGGTCAGGCTTGGGCGTGATGTCTGGTGGCTGTTTTGTTCGGTGCGGATGTGAAAGGCAGGAGGGTGGTATTTATAGGAGAGTGTGAACCTTTCAGCCTTTAGTTCAAGGGCCGGAGGAGAGGGCAGCTGCCCGCACAGCCGGAAGCGACACCTCCCGGGCAGGGGAGCATTTCCCAGGCAGCGGCTCTGCCTTTGATGTCAGCTGCCCTCTGCTCGCTCCCTGACCCGGGACAGGGACAGGACGGGGTGGGCTGAAGGGGGGCGCGGAGGCAGGCATCCGTTTCCAGGAACAGCAGCCCACGAAGGCCCCAGGGATCCTGAGCCCCTTCCCAGGGGCTGCCCTGGAGGACATATCTAGGCCCTCCAGGCACACACCAGCCAGGGGCAGCTCATTAGTTCACCCCAAGCCGGAGTGACGACCCGGAAGGCTGGGGAAGGCTGAGAAGTAAACGTTACACACGCATGTGAAGAGGTAAGGACCTGATTCCAAACAGGGAGTAAACGTCTTTAAAAAATCTTAGTTCTTTAGAAATTAAAAGTATCTTTAAAGTCCCATTTATCTTATTTTCCTCTTATAAAAGGTTCAATCTTTATCTAGAAAATCCAGAAGTGTAAGGGAGAGGATGAGAGTCATCTGGAATCCCGCCAGGAACTGACAAGCCATATTGACTTGATGCTCTAGTCCTGAAAAAACAGACACGAAGAGATAGACCCTCACACTGTCACACGGAATTGAGACCATCCTACAGTTACAGCATCATCCTCTTCTTTTCATTTAAAATCCCATCAAACCTGCAGGGTCTCGGGTTTGATTCCTGGTCAAGGGCACATACCTGGGCACATACATGTTTGATCCCAGTCCTGGTCGGGGTGTGTGGGGGAGGCAAGCGATCCATGTGTCTCTTTCACATTGATGTTCCTCTCTCTCCCCATCTCCCCTTCTCCTTTCCCCTCCCCTCTCCTTTTCTCTCTCCCTCTCCCTCTCCCTCTCCCTCTCCTTCTCTCTCTCCCTTTCTCTCGTTCCCTCTCTCCGTCCCTTCCACTCTCTCTAAAAACCAATGGCATAAATATCCCTGGGTGAGGACTGCCAAAAAAGAAAAAAAGTTTAAAAAATTTAACTTCCATCATCAGCATTTCCCCTGTATCTCGGAAAACATGAATTTTGACAGCTATCTACCAATCTGTGGAAAGGCTAAGGCATTTATTTAACTCACCCCTTATAATGTACACATTTAATTTAAACTCATTAAAATGTGCAAGTCTGTCTTATAAAATAGGATGAGAGACGTGCCACTCCGTGCCTCCGTTTTCCCATCTCTAAAGTGGGGCAATGCCGCCTTAGCTCAGGGGCTGGTGTGGCCTTTACCAGTAATTCAACTCACTGGTGGAGGATTGCTACTTAAGTCAAAGATTTTGCATAATTGTCCGCAATTATTATAATTTGCTCATTACGGGCAAACAGCTCATTGCAGGACAACAGAGAGAGCTTATTGGGGAGTCCATCTGCGTCCTTGTCTTGCTTGGGCTGCTGGTGGGGTTCGGAGGCCTGTGATTTTCTTCCTGTGGAGAGACAAGGATCAGTAGGGGACGGTGCTAATGGGCCGCCCGGTAATTACTGGGGCGCAGGGTGTACTGAGGGCCGAGGAGGAAGGCCGCCAGCGGGAGGGTGCGGAGTGCGCGCCCTCCACTTCTCTTCGTCTTCCTGAATGTAATCTCTCAGATTCCACAGGTAACTCGCCAGGATTCCCATCTTCAGCCTTTTAGAGGCCAAAGGAATGTTGGTTCATTTCGCGTTTCCCAGACTTCCCTAATGGCCCATGAGCAGTGTCACCTGTCTTTGTACACGTGAGAAGTTCTCAGACGTGATGAACCGGGGGCTTGACCTTCCGAGTGTGTGAGTGTGTGTTTGTGTGCACACACACATGCACGTGTGTGTGAGTGTGCGTGCGTGTGTGTGTGTGCGTGGGGTGCAGTGGGGTGATGCGGAAGGGCTGTTTAGACCATCCTTGAGTCAACTTCTGGTTCTGAGTTGTCTGGGGAACAGATTTAAACCTGAGGTAATAGGGGGTTCAGATTGTTGCATGATCCAGATTTAGGCGGGGACCCCCGGGCTACAGAGGCAAACGAGAGTACACTCCACAGAGGCCATTCCTGCACATCCAGTAACATCTAATTCCAAGGCGAGGCTGGCCGTGTAGGTTCGCTGTCAGATGGCAAAAGAAATGGGATGGTTTCAAGGCCTCCAGGAAACAAAGGCAGAGGCGGTGGAGGGCGCGCCACACCCTTCTTCTCCAATCGGGACCCAACGCTGGACCATTGTCCCCACCGCACGAGCTGAACCGGTTCTGAGCAAACCATGTGCGTCTGCAGATTCCGAATGACTGATTCCAGCACGGCCGTCCTCGGGGCTGGAAATACCGAGTTTTGTTCATTTGTGAGCATAAGGCAGCGTGTCTTCATTTTACCAAAATATCAGGCAGGTGCTGAGCACGCTTCAGCCCCTTTCTCTCTCAACAGTGGGCTGGTAGAAGACGGGATCTCATAGGAGTTTTCTCTTCTCATTCGTAGTCAGATGTCTCCAAAGTGGGGGCACAGGCTCCCATGGGATAAACCGGAGGCGTTCAGGAAGAAAATGCTGGAATGTCAACGTATGTTCTTCCCATTCACCTGGCTGATTTTTGAGTATTTTTTAAAAATATATTTTTATTGATTTCAGAGAGGAAGGGAGAGGGAGAGAGAGAGAGAAACATCAATGACCAGAGAGAGTCACTGATCGGCTGCCTCCTGTATACCTCACACTGGGGTTCAAGCCTGCCACCTGGGCATGTGTCCTGACCATGAATCGAACCGTGACCTCCAGGTTCATAGGTCAATGCTCAACCACTGAGCTACACCGGGCGGGTGTGAGTATGTTTGATCACATACACAGTACAGTGTACACGAGCATATAGAGGTGAACTCACGGTTTTGTTCCTGATCGGCGTGCTGGAGGCCAGGGCTCAGGAAACTTCAGCCCACAGGCCCCCCTGTGTTTATAGGGTTACATTTTTAAATGGTTGGGGGGAAATCAAAATGAGAACACTATTTTGTGATACATGAAACTTTTATGAAATGTAAATGTTAGCCTCCATAAATAAAGTGTGATTTGCACAAACCCATGCTTATGCACGTGCATACCACCGATGGCTGCCTTTGCACACCACCGATGGCTGCCTTTGCACACGCCCTGGCTGAGCAGAATAGCGGAGAAAGACCGAATGGCCTACAAAGCAGAAAAGACTGACTCTCTGGTCCTTCCAGAAAGAGCCTGCCAACCCCTGTTCTTAAGCCCCGGGTTTCAGTTCCTGGGACAATATCTTTGTCCCAACTCACCTTTGTGGAAGGAGCGCATTTTCAATCCTGAGACTCGTAACTTCCTAAGTAACTTTCGCCTTGGGGCTCGGATGGCCTCTGCCCGGAGTTTTTGCCGGGCCCGGTGCGAGGTGGTGGGAAGGGCAGGGACAGGCTGTCCTGGCACTGCCCAGCCTGCTGGATGGGTGGGGTACGCCTTCAAGGGCAAGCCGTCCTCGACCCTTCGACTTGTTATTATCTTTGTTTGGATATCGATGCTGGAGTCGCCCTGCAGTTAGAGCGTCACCACCGGCATGTTAATAACCACGCTGCCTGCACCATACTTACCGAGCTCCCGCCCCTCGGAGCCCATGGCCCTTCCCGTGATTCCGGGAGTGCTGTTTCCAGGGATAAGATCTCTCGCGATCAGTGGAAGGAAAACAGGCAAACGCTCATCAATGTGGGAGGACCTTCAGCGGAGCCCAGGTGGTTGGTCAGGAGCTGCTGTTTTTCCTTCTGTGTTTTCTTTCAACCCAGGAGTGGAGGTGTGGCCCTGGGTCCAGCCGCTGTACCCCATGATCCAAAAACAGGACCTTGCTGGTGTGCCTTCTGGCGGATGAGCGGCTCTGTTACTTTGGAAGGTTTAAGTGCCAGGAACCCCGACCACCTCAGAGGTTCGCGGAGCACAGCAGCCTTCTGCACGGGGTAAAAAGTTCATCTTGCCTGGCCGGCATGGCTCAGTGGTTGAGCGTCAACCTATGAACCAGGAGGTCACGGTTCGATTCCCGGTCAGGACACATGCCTGGGTTGCAAGCTCCATCCCCAGTGTGGGATGTTCAGGAGGCAGCCGATCCATGATTCCCTCTCATCATGGATGTTTCTACCTCTCCCTCCCTCCCCCTTGCTTTCTGAAATCAATAACAATATATTTTTTAAAAGATCATTTTAACAGTGTGTGTGTGTGTGCGTGCACATGCATGTGCATGTCCAGAACAGCTCCAAGTGCCCAGCCGAGAGAGCTCGTGTGGGTGGAAAACTGCTAGTCACCCAGGCAACCTTTCGGAAACCAGTGGCCTGGGGACGGACGCAGCTCGCTCTGTATGCTGGAGGGAGATTCAGGAGGCAGCTGGACTCCGAGTCCGTGCCATTTACCAGGGACACTCTGGTCAGACAGCAAGTGGGAAACCTCCGAGTGCTGAGCGAGCGAGGAATGGACGGCTGGGCGACCACCATCAGATGGAAAATTCCTGCAGGAGGAAGCACCGCTCACGCAGTCCTTCGAGGCCCCGCCGGGCCGACCCTGCGCAGCTCTGAGCAAACCCCTTGCTGATATGACGGCGTGACTTCCTGGTAAGCCCAGGGATGTGCAAGATCAACTTTCCAGAGAAGCAAAAACCGCACCAGTGCGCAGGCTGCGGCTTCTCCTTTGCTGCGGCCGGTGACTGGTCCCGAGGTTTCGGTTAGCTGGCGCTGCCGTCCGTGGTCTCCCAGCAACACAGTCTCGGGGGCTAGCAATCGCGTTGGCAGTTTCAGGTTTCCTGGAAAACAGGCCGAGGTGACCTAGTGGGGTGACACGAGGGCCAGGCACGTCGGCTCTGTGACACCAGGTCTCCTGGGGTGCTCGGGGGTGAGGGTCGCCGGGTTTGAGAGCCTCCCCCAGCCGCGGGGACAGGGTGGACGCCACGGCCACCTGAAAAGGCCCCCAAATGCGGCCACGTGTCTCCTTTCATGAACGGTTTTGGAAAGTGTGACACCATCACCGCATTAGAGGAGTGCGTGCGAGAACCAGCCCGCTGCCTGCCAGGACGGCCATCTCACTT
This sequence comes from Plecotus auritus, assembly GCF_963455305.1. Lineage (NCBI taxonomy): Eukaryota > Metazoa > Chordata > Mammalia > Chiroptera > Vespertilionidae > Plecotus > Plecotus auritus. Next base: position 224,446,658 of record NC_137771.1, read on the forward strand.
TGAAATGAACTGACACGGGGTACAACTCTCAGCATGGGGGTGCACACGCCTCCTGCCTGGGCCAGAGAAGCCTGTCCTCCTGCCCCCAGCCTGCCCGCCGCGTGTCTCTAGGGACAAGGCTGGGGCAGAAGCTCACGCTGGACTCCATGTCTGTAGACCGTGCCACTGCCGATGGCAATGGAGTGGCTATCACAGCCCCAAAGCGGCCCCTTCTCCCTTCGTCTGATGTGTGAACCGGAGGCCACGAAGCTGCCACCTCATCTCCTCGTCCCTCACGTCCCCTTGCTGCCAGTTGGTGCAGAAAGGGGGTGGGTGTCACTCGCTTTTTGGAGCCACTTCGGGGCATGAACAGCTTTTTTCTGAGGGGTCATCTAAGTGGCCTCCTGTGGCTTTGCTCTTCGAACCACCCTCAGTCCCCAGGCGTGTGCGTGGATGGCTGTGCATATGTGCATGCGCATTGTGTGCATGGCGTATGTGTCTATGTGTGTGCATGTGTGTGTGCACGTGTGTATGGGTATACTAGTACTGTATATGTGTGTGCATGTGCATTGGTATATGTGTGCGTACATGTATGATGTGTATATATGCACGGTGTACGTGGGTGTAAATATGTGTGTATGCATGTGCATGCGTGTTTGTGTGTGTGCACACAGCATGGTCATGGCAGGCATGTCTCATGAACCTAACCCTGAAGGCACCTCGGAACAGGTGTCCCCAAACGTTTCGAGGAGATCACTGAGACCGGCTCAGGGAGGAACAGCCCTGCTGGGAGATGCGCGCTAAGTGGGTCCGCTGCGCACAGGCACAGCTGTAGAGAGTGGGTGCCTTGCCTGGAACCGAGGCCGGGAAGTGGAGAGGGCACAGGGACTGGAGGGGATTGCACGCCTCCACCCCACGGCCAGGGGTGTCTCTGTAGAACAGTTCCCAGGGAAAGCCCACAGACCTGTTAGGAGAGAGTCTTGCGTTCTCACCAAGGCCTCTGTGGGGGAAGTGGAGGGGCCAATGCCATGTGGCCGAGCTGATGCCCTCAGCTCCCCCGGGTGGGCTCCATAGGACTGAAGGGTGACTGATGGGATCTCGGGGAGCCTCTGAGGGGCGGGAGGGGGGGGTCCCAGACAGCCAGCGGTACAGGTGAAGTGTCCTTGGCGGGTCTGGGACCCCGCGAGGGCTGGACATGGCGATGGTGCAGAGGGGCGTGCTGGCGTGGTGAGGGCCCAGCCTGGAGGGCTGTGCGTCCCCCAGACCTGGACCATCTGGAGGTGCCGGTGTAAGGAATCGACCAGGGGGTGCGCTCTGCTTGGGCTGCGAGCAGGAGGCCACGCGGTGATGTGGGCGCTCACGTGACCTGAGCCAGGGCTGGGGGTAGAGGCGGTGGCTCCAGGGGCAGGGACAGACCACGGGCAGCGCCTGGCAGGGTATCAGGGGTTGCCAGTTGGTGCAGAAAGGGGGTGGGTGTCACGAATAAGGGGACAGAGCCAGCGTGGACGCTGAGCCTCTGGGTCTGAATATTCAAAACGAATCTTTTTATTTTGGGAGCATGTGGTTTGGCCCCTCTGTGTCCATGAACTCCCTTTTCTTATCTTGGACGTTGGCGATGGGACTGGCGGTTTTATTTATACCTCCATTTAATTAATGCCTCCATGACCATGCTGTGTGCTTCCCTGGCAAAAAGAGCCGCTGTAATCCTCCCAGGACATTATCGCCTGTCACCGTAGAAGCCTGTCCATATTTGAGGTGACTCACTTCCTTTCCAGATCTCTGCCTCCCACCCCAAAACACAGTGGAAGCTCCAAGAGCAAACCTCCTTTTCTGGGTGGGAGAGTGGGCTCGACGGGGTGGGGACAGAATGCGCGCCGGCTCCGGGCGCCCGGGGAGGGCCTCCCTCCGACGGCGTCCCTCCGTGAGGCCTCTGGCTGCAGCGTGTCATCGGATACCTGGTGACAGGCGAGAGACGAATGGGTGGCGCTTGGATGGGTGCAAAGCTCGGCGGAGTTCTCACTCCTGTCCTCTCCACTGTGCACAGACTGGCCCAGCGGAGGGGGTGGAGGGGGGAAGGCGTCTCCCCCCGTCTCCCTGTTACGGTGGGAAACCTCCAGCCAGGACGGACAGATGCGCCCCATGGTACAAAGCGCAGCGGCCCAGCCAGGACTCCGGACCCACCTGTGGGCCTTTGCAATGTGGACAGTCATGTACCGTGGGAGGCAATCTACTGAGCAAGCCGACGTGGAGCATGAGTTGCCTCATATCCCGCTCGAGGCAGGCTCGCGAGGACTGGGGGCTGTGAGTGGGATAGACATGGGTCCTCTCAGCGGGCATAGGCCCAGGAAAGACAACAGTTGTGCCCCAAGTATGTATGGGCCACGTCACACGTGCGCTACCCCGCCCTCCTCCACCTCCCAACCCATGCCCGAAATGTGGGAGACCTGTGTCACATCTGAATAAATGGAAATACGATGAAGGGTCCATATTCCACACCAAGGGCTCTTTAGCTGGGGAAGGAGATGGGTTATGCAAATGCACGGGTCTTGGCTACCTGCCCTGGGATCTGGGGAGGAAGGAAGTGTTTGCACTGAACGAAAGGGCCCAGGGACGGGCAGGAAGTGGGGTGCTTGGACCCAAGCCCCCCTTCTCCACTCACCTCTGCCAGGTGCCCATGCCCCCAGGGGGTCTTCTCCAGTGGGGTGTTTTAAGGAGAGGCGTGGCAGAGGGGGTGGGGGTGGGGCCTTTCTGATCTGCTGGGGTGGCTTGAATAGTGTCCCCCCTGCCCCACTTATGTCCACCCAGAACCTCAGAAACTGACCTGATTTGGAAATAGGGCCTGTGCAGATGCAATGACTTAAGTGAAGGCAGGTGGTGCTGGAGGAGGGTGGGCCTTGGTCCAGGGCCTGGGGCCTCATGAGAGGAGAGGAGACACAGGCGCAGGGGAGGCCACGTGAGGATGGAGACAGTGACGCAGCCTCACGCCGAGGGACGCCAGCAGCCGCCAGAACCCGGGGATGGAGGAGGGCAGGAGGGACCCTCCCAGGAGCCTTTGGGAGCCCGGCCCTGTCTCCTTCACACCTGGGTTTTGGCCTCTGGCTTCCAGAGCTGATATCCTCCCTGTTGGACTCCTTACAACATCCCGGGGTACAGGTTTTGTGAGGCAGCCTGGGAGGAGAAGGCTGCAGGTTTTCCAGGGACTCAGGTCTGGAAGCGCAAAGGAAGCGCACTCCCTTATCTCTCCCCACTGGTTTCCTGGTTTCCGCGCAGGCCAGGCCGAGGGGGTGTGTGAGGGAGGCAGGCGGCTTGGCACCGGCCCAGGCTCCGAGCTGGATAGAAATCTTGTGTCTGTCTCGGTGGTTCTTTTCCTTTGTGAGTGGCGTGTGCTCCCGAGATAAGGGAAAGGAGGAAAGGGGGGTGAGGGGGGCGCAGCGCAGAGGAATGTGACAGATCGCTCCCAGAAATGGTGACTCACCGGGGTTGGGGTGGGCGGCTCCCTGTGGCCAAGGCCTCCGCAGAGTGGGCTGGAGTCAGGTCACACTCTGTCTCTTCTTGGGTGACCTTGGGCAGGACACGCAGGCCGCCGCCTCAGGTATCTCAGCTGAGAAGTGGGCCAGCGACACACACAGACGTGCACCCCAGGCAAGGCTGCCAGCAGCAGCGAGGGCAGGTGTGAGGACGCTGCCTCCTCGCCAGGACCCGCAGACGGCAGCGACCCACCAGGGTCTCACGGGACGGGACGCTGGCTCTCCTTGGTAACGGGGCTGCTGTTTGGGCAATTCCCGCAGCCAACAGCCCAGCTGTGGGGCGCAACTGGTGTGTCCCTGAATCGGTCCTCTCTCTCCTGTGTATTCAATACAGGAGGACGGGTGCCCAGGCACGCAGGCTGCTCCGAGGGACTCACGCACGCACGCCCTCCCTGAATCACGCCTGCCGTGCCCAGGCTGCGGTGACATGAATGGGGAGGCGCATGCGTATGCCCCTCCCAGCCACGCGAGTCATGCTGACCTTTCACCCTTGTCTCTAGGAAGGTTTCGAGGGTTTCTCTGGCTTGGAGCTTTTAGAAAAGGACTCCTTCCTGTATAAGATATCACCTGCCGACAAGAAGGCCGAGACAGTGGGACAATGGCATGTTCTCACAGTGCTGGCCTTTAGAATGACCGGGGCACCTGAGGCCAGTGCCCCCAACCCACCGGCGTGAGACTCCTGGGTGGGGTGCCGTAGCTCACCCTTCCTTCTCGGACCCCTTTCTCGGACACTGGATACTTACAGACCCTGTAATCGGCTCCCGTAAGGATGGCCCCTTCTTTGACGTGGAGATGCAGGGGAGGTAAGCTGCTCAGAGCACCTTAGCAATGACGCTGGGACTAAATAAATAGAGGCGCTAACGGTCACCTACTGCATATGCCCAGGGCTCTCCGTGCCCGATTTCAGTGACTCCTTACAACATCCCGGGATACAGGCATCACCCCACTAGACAGATGAGGAAACTGAGGCAGAGAGAGGAAAAGGATGAGTCAGCGGTGTCGTTCCAGAGCCCCAGTTCTTTTTTTTAAAATATATTTTATTGATTTTTTACAGAGAGGAAGGGAGAGGGATAGAGAGCTAGAAACATCGATGGGAGAGAAACATTGATCAGCTGCCTCCTGCACACCCCCCACTGGGGATGTGCCCGCAACCAAGGTACATGCCCTTGACCGGAATCGAACCCTGGACCCTTCAGTCCGCAGGCCGACGCTCTATCCACTGAGCCAAACCGGTTTCGGCCAGAGCCCCAGTTCTTAATGCAACACCTCACTGCCTCCCAAACCCGACCTCAAGCTGCCTGGGTGATGGCCACGGCAGAAACCCCCGGCCCTGGGTAAATGACTTGGCCTCCCCAAGACTCAGTGTACCCTTCTGTAAAATGGGCATCCTGGCAGGCACCTCACCTGCTGCTGTAAGACTCATTCCACGATACGTGAGAAGTTATTCCCAAGAAGCTTTCGCTCTTCTTCCTCCTTCTGGACTAGAAATGTCACCTCTGCATCCTTGCTGTCCGGCCCCCACTCCCGCTGCCACCAGAACTTGTTAATCGGGGGGAGGCTGCCTTAGACAGCATCTCAGGAAACCACCGCTCATCTTATCACCTGGGCTCAGGCAGCTCACACGCCTTTCTCTGTGCTCGGCGTGTTGGTGTGCTTTATCCCTGCCCCGAGGCCGGTGCGGGGCAGCTGCGGATCATCAGAGCTGCGTGTCGTCGCGTATGCACCTGGCCGGCCTGGTCTGGGTTGGGCCATCAGATGCTGTGTCTACAACCAGGCTCTCAGCTTCAGCAGGGAACCCTGGGTCCTGGCCACTGGGTGGGGACTAAGAGGTCTCCTCCCTGGGGACACCCCCCTTCTCTGCCCCAGTCTCCTTTTCAGAATCCTGGCCCCCTGAGCGTGCATGGGCCTCCCCGTTTCCCGTGACCGCAGACTCCGCCTGGCGGGGCTGGGCCGGCCCCTCTCTGGGTCTGGGGCTCTGCACACCCCGCCTCTGGGGTGCTCATCCCGTGAGTGGGGTCAGTGGGAGGTGAAACCTCTTCCAGACAGCAGCCCCAGTTTCAGGTCTGCTTACCAAAAGCTGTAATTACAGCCAGAGAGCCATTCCTGTGGCCTGGTCTGGCCACGGGGCTCTCCCAGAAATCCTCTTCCTGGTTGGGGAATTTTGACCACCCTGAGAGCATCGATTTCCTCTTTGCACCCCGTTCCCACCTTTCTAGGCCCAATCCATGTACACTGTGTGTCATTTAAACATTACTAAAATCTAGCCGTCGTCACATGGATGCACATGCAGTGTGCACGCTGATGGACACGAAGGCGATGGAGGCATCACCTGTCCTCAAGGCCCCTGCTACACAGGGATACGAGCGCACGCACGCACACACACGTGTGTACACACAGACACACAACATACTATTTTTTTTTTTAAATCTATGGGACACAGCGAAAGCAGTCTTTTTTTTTTTTTTAAATATATTTTATTAATTTTTTACAGAGAGGAAGAGAGAGGAGAGGGATAGAGAGCCAGAAACATCGATGAGAGAGAAACATCGATCAGCTGCCTCCTGCACACCCCCTACTGGGGATGTGCCCGCAACCAAGGTACATGCCCTTGACCGGAATCGAACCCGGGACCCTTCAGTCTGCAGGCCGACGCTCTATCCACTGAGCCAAACCGGTTTCGGCAGACACACAACATACTATTGCCGTGGTCGGCAAACTGCGGCTCGCGAGCCACATGCGGCTCTTTGGCCCCTTGAGTGTGGCTCTTCCACAAAATACCATGGCCTGGGCGAGTCCATTTTGAAGAAGTGGCGTTAGAAGAAGTTTAAGTTTAAAAAATGTGGCTCTCAAAAGAAATCTCCATCGTTGTCCTGTTGATATTTGGCTCTGTTGACTAATGAGTTTGCCGACCACTGTACTATCGTATTAGTTCTGTTGCTGTGGTAACAGTTTATCACAAACTTCGTGCCTTAAGACAACACAGGTTTAATGCCTTACAGTCCTGGCAGACGGAGGCCCGCACAGGCCGCCCTGGGCTAACAGTGGGGTGTCGGCAGGGCTGCCTTCCTTTCCAGAGACTTCTTTCCTCGTGTTTTCCAGCTTCTGGCGGCCCCTCCCTCCGTCTCCCATCCTCCTTCCGGTACGTTCCTTCTGCGACCACGGCGGGGGAAGGGTCTCGGCTGGATCAGCTCTCTGGGAGGTCCGGGCTCGGTGCTTAGAGGCCCTCTTTCTAGAACAATTTGTAAGAAAGTCTTGGATTGTTGGGTTCTAACTCCTAGCCAGAAGACACGTAGTAATGCTGTTCACCGCCAGGAAATTTCTGGAACGACTCTCTGGTTGTTTAAATGGATTAAAACGGTTTGAAAGTGGACATTATGGTGTGGGATGTTGATAGCGAGGGGGGCTGTGCACGCGGGGGCATGTGGGAACCCCCTGTACGTACTTAACACTCAATTTGGCTCTAAAAATAAAGTCTGTTAAAAAAGAAAGGACATTTAGAAAGGAAAGCTCCCACTACTTCGCCAAAAGCATAGAGATTGTATCACTCATTGAGTGGCAGTGTAAAACAGATCTTGGGACAAGTATGGCTTTCATAAACAAAGCTTTATCTTCAAAGCTAGATGACTATTTACTGTTCCGCTCTAAGTGGCAGATACGCATCTTTACTGATGGGATAAACTCTGCAATCACTGGCCCCAAATGACAGTTCATTCATCTGCTTGTGTATGTTTGTACGGACAGGCATGCACACACAGCATGTACTACTGGCAGGACTGGGGACTCCCGCCTGCTTCAAGTCAACCAGCATTCATTCACTGATTGCGTTTTCTTTACTTCTTTTTTAAAATCTTTATTGTTGAAAGTATTACATATGTGCCCTTTCCCCCCATGGACCTCTCCCAGCCCACCCCCGCCCCCCCACTCCAGACCTTCATCACCCCATTGTCTACGTCCACAGGTTATGCATATATGCATACAAGTTCATTGGTTGCTCTCTTCCCACCTGCCCACCCTCCCCTGCCTTCCCTCTAAGGTTTGACAGTCTGTTCGGTGCTTCTATGTCTCTGGATCTATTTTTGTTCATCAGTTTATGTGGTTCATTAGAGTCCACATATGAGTGAGATCATGTGATACTTATCTTCCTCTGACTGGCTTATTTCTATTGGGTTTTCTTACTATGAAACTCATTCCCCCTCTCCTTAACAACAAGAGTTTCTTTGTCTTTTTTTTTTTTTTAAATATATTGTTGTTGATTTCAGAGAGGAAGGGAGAGGGAGAGGGAGAGGGGGAGAGAGAGAGAGAGAGAGAGAGAGAGAGAGAGAGAGAGAGAGAGAGAGAAACATCAGTGATGAGAGAGAATCATTGATCAGCTCCCGCTGCATGCCCCCTGCTGGGGATTGAGCCCGCCACCCGGGCATGTGCCCTTGGCTGGAATGGAATCGAGACCCTTTAGTCCCCAGGCGGACTCTCTATCCCTTGAGCCAAACTGGCCAAGGCTGGTCTGTGGTTTTAGCATGGCACCTGCGCTGGCCAAGAGGATACCCCACACTGTCTCCCCTCCCTCACTTGGTTGTTCTCCTTCGCCTCTACTACCACTGGGGTGTCATGTTTTATTTGTCCTGTTCCTTCCTGTCCCACAGCCCTTTCCTCCCATGTCAGCTCCAAGGGGGTGGGTTTTGCCTATTGTGCTCCCTGCTGAAGCCCACGACTAGATCGGCACTGGGTGCACCGAAGGCCCTCTGCTGTGCAAGCACTGGTTGAACGCAGGGTTTCCCAAATCCCTCCTTTCTCGTCATCTTTGCTGGTTTCCTCTTCTCAGCTCACCTTCAACCCCAAGTGCTTCGAACTGCACTTGCTGGTCCCCTCCAGACCCGCCCCTCCTCCTCACTCCTCACTGGATCCGGGAAACCCAGAACCTCCCGGCCTCTTCCTCGCCTCCCCTGGCTGTCTGAGACAACACATGTGGGGATACTCTGAACCCCCTTCTCTGAGCCAGTCTGGGCTGAAGCAGGGTGGCCAGGTGAGGTGTTCTGAACGGGACTCTTCATCACTTCCTGTGTGCCAGCTGAGCGGGAAGGGAGATTGGTGTTTGAGTGACCTGGAGACTAAAGCGTTGTGTTGAGTCAGATGCACAGTGAGGTTTGTGTATGTGTGTGTGTGTGTGTGTGTGTGTGTGTGTGCATGTGTGTGTGTTAAGAGAGAGAGAGACACACACACATACACACAGAGAGACAAGGAGATGGAGAGAGAGAAACACAGGAGAGACATAGAGAAATACACAGAGAGCCAGAGGTACACACAGATGAGAGAGCAAGCACAGTGCGCGTGAAGTTCAGGAGGTTTCCTTCCTCCCCACCTAGCAAGATCCCCTCCTATCAGTCTCAGGATATTGGCATTTGTGATCCGTAAGTCACCTACCATTTTTTTCCGGAAGAAAAAGGACCACACAGAGAATGCGAGTCCAGGATCCCTTTGTGTGTATCCAGTGCCCACCCTCTTCCCTGGAGGCTTTTCAGGGATGTTTTGCTGCCCTGACATACAGCATCCAGGCCCCAGGGCAGGGTCTGCTCTAGTGCTGACTGTTCCCCGAATGTCTACAGGTCATCACGAGAGGGGCAGGGTGGACCCAGGGGCAGGTGGGCCAGATGGGGTTGGGCCCCAGGTTGCTGCCCAGCACAGGTTGGGGAGGAAATGGTGAGTGGGTTCAGGTGTCGATGGGTGTGAGGGCCACGCTTTCTTCCCATAGCATCCATGTGTGCAAGTGTGCACATGTGTCCGTGTGGTTGGTGAGTGTTTAAGTGTGTGCATGCTTGTGCATACGTGTACATGTGTGTGTGTGTGTGTGTGTGTGAGAGAGAGAGAGAGAGAGAGAGAGAGGGAGAAGAAGCCTGAACTAACACACATGGTTGGTGAAATAGAATGAAAAGGCTCTTTGAAAGGCTGACACGTCTGCCCAGTCCCAGCTGTGCCGTGGATGCTGGATGAGCGGACTTTTCCGGACAGTCAGAGCCTGTAGCTTCTGGACATGATTTGGGGACAAGTGGAGGCCAAGATCTGAGGACTGGAGACAATGTCAAAGAGAAGGAATGTGTGCAAAGGCGGGTTGCCAGGGAGTGCTTGCTCACAAGAATGTCTTGTCTTCCTTGCTAGAAACGATGGAAAAGGAAACGGGAGAAGAAAACGTAGAATGTGCTGCATTCAGAACCTGGATGTCAGTCATACACTGCAGCTCCTGCAGCTTCCGATGAGGGGTCAGTATTATGTGAATTGAGGTGCACCAGACCTGGCCCCGACTCCATTCATTCATTCATCCATTCAATCATCCAATCACTTAACATGTTTGTCGGGTGTCTGTGGTTAATTGGTTCACTGGTTCCGCCATCAGAGAATTATCACCCTCTCACTAAACACACATATTGTGCTAGTTTTGCTAGAATATTTAACACTTTCGTGGAGTAATTTATTCTAGAAAGATTTTTTTCACCTCTTCAGCATCCTAGAACTCCAAATAATCTTCAGCATTGTATCTCAGTATTTTCACACCACTGGATTTTAAGAATCCTTAAAGCCGACCACGGTGCTGCCGATGGAAAGAAGGAGAGGCGCCATCGCGGACACAGAGGCCTGTAGGCTGGGTCCCCCCCCCCGGGCGGCGGCAGACTGTGGGAGGAGAGAGCAGACCCGGCCTCCTCAGATCCTGGGGCCTGCACCCTCAAGAGCAGCTGGGAAATGGTCGTTTCCACCTCTTCTCTTTGCCTTTTCCACCTTTTGTTTGGAAGCGTCACGCTGTCCTTGTCCACTTCCCAGTCCCATAGGTCTCTGGGCCTTGATGGCAGCCAGGGGCACCAGCCATGTGCGAGTCCATCTCCTGTCCAAGAGCCTTCCGGAGGGAAGCACTCTGACGTCGAACTGTGATCACTGGGGGCCTTCCATGTGCCTTTCCACGGGGCTTCCTAACCCCAGTCCCTCCACGGCCCCAGAAGGCAAGTGTCCAGGAGGCGTCAGACGATTCCATGAAGTCTGTCCCTTAGGTCGATGGGCGCCCTTGGACCACGATCACTGGTTGCTGAAAATGGGGCTTCGTGTGAAGTCCTGTTAATTTGGCTTAATTTTTAAAAAAATATTTTTATTGATTTCAGAGAGGAAGGGAGAGGGAGAGAGAAACATCAATGATGAGAGAGACTCACTGAACGGCTGCCTCCTGCACGCTCCCTACTGGGGATGGAGCCCGCAACCTGGGCATATGCCCTTGGCCGGAATCGAACCCGGGACCCTTCAGTCCCAGGCTGATGCTCTATCCACTGGTCTAGCTTTTCTTTTCGACGCTGTCAGCACGTGTGAAGCCCCCTGACGTCGTGGGCGAGGGGGATTCTCAGCACTTGGGTCCTTGGTTAGGGTTCCACCGCGGGACCCATCCTCATTGAAGCAGCTGGGACAGAGTGCACAGTGGGTGGTGGACAAAAGGGTTCACCCAGAGGGGCTCCATCTGATGTCCCCACTCTGGGGACCACCATGAACCCCTCACCTCGGTGCCTGCTCCCCGTGCAGTGATTGCTTCTGAAGAGCGTAGGAGCACGCGGTCCCGCTTTCTCGTCTCCGAGAAACAGCTGGGCCAGCTCATCGTCACCCCTGCGCTGGCATCGCTGCTCCGGGCCCGAGGCTTTACACACACCGATCGCGGCCCGGGGCTCCGCGGCACTTCATGCACGTCGTCCGTGCTCTGGTTAATGTCCTCGGAGAAACCTCACAGCCAATTAACATCTACACGGCCCCATTAATCTTCAAAGCATCGCACCGACTTCAGTCCATCCCAATGACCCTCTTGTTCAGGTAATAATAAGCCTCTTTGGTCTCGTATTCTCTTCCCTTCTACATTTTTGTCGATGGAAGAAGAAACAAACACCCAGAAATGAAACGCTCCGCGCAGCCCCCTCCGTCGGCGTCGGAGTCAGGTTTGGCTGGGCGGCCGTCCAGGCGGCGGTTCGTCCCAGGCAGCCTGCGCCTCCCCTCACAGCATGCTCTGCAGGGGAGCAGCTCAAAGCCACGTTTCATTCCGGGGGCCTCTGACGGACTCCGGACAAGCTGCTTTTCATTAAACATACATGTGCGTGCACACACACACACACGTGTGCACACACGCACACTCTCAAGTTGGAGCCACTCTCTCAAGCCGGCGAGGGGGTTCTGTGTGGGGGTTTGGGCGTGGAGATGGAATTCTCTGAGCAGGCCTGTTTCGGGGGGTTGGGGTTCACTGGCTGCGGGGTTAAGTGTGTGTCCACTAGGCAGGGCACAGGGAAGGAAGGGGCTGGCTGACGCGGCCCCGGGAAGGGCGCTGTGCTGTGGGGTCTGGGGAACACCCTGCGTGTGCTCAGCACTGTTCTCCCCATTTCCACAGTGCAAGTCCCGCGAGCAGTTTTGTATGTTTGTTGCAGACAGAAGCCCAATATTTTGGGGGGACCTGGGAGGAGTGTGACCCCACTCTTTGTGGTGTGCGGCCAGGCTCTCCTGCACGGAGCACTTGCCGGCTCCTCGAGTTCAGCCCGAACCCTTTGGCAGTCCTGCTCCATCAGCGTGGGGGTTGGCCTTGGCTGGGCCGGCCTCCTGCTAAGCCGCCTGCTCCTGGTGGGTCCAAAAGGCCCACGAGCTAGGGTGTACACTCTTCGACAGGTTTGGATCTAATGATGGGGAAGACGTTAAGAAGAATGAGCAGAGCCCTGGCCGGTGTGGCTCAGTTGGTTGGGCATCGACCCGAGCACTGAAAGGTTACTGGTTCCGTTCTCGGTCAGGGCACATGCCTGGGTTGCAGCCTCAGTCCCCAGGAGGGGGCGTGCAGGAGGCAGCCGATCGCTGTGTCATTCTCACATCGATGTTTCCCTCTCCTTCTCCTTTCTTTTAAAAAAATCTTAAAAGAAAAGAAAAGCTCTGTTAGGTGCAGCTCTGTTGGGTGCAAGAGGTGGTCACACTGAATTCGGGGGGGCCCTTAATCCAACTTGACTGGTGTCCTTCCAAGAAGAGGAGGAGAGACACAGGCAGGGGTGACAGAGGCCAAGGAGAGAGATGTGTCGGCAGGCCGTGCGCCCCAGGGGTTGCTGGGGACACCAAAAGCTGCGAGAGGCGGGGACAGGTCTCCCTCACTGCCCTCAGGAGGAGCTGGCCCTGCTGGCACTTGATCTTGGACTTCTGGTCTCCAGACCTTCGAGACTAGAATTTCTGTTGTTTAAATCATCTCAATTCGTGTTCCTTCCTTAGAGCAGCCCCAGGGCACTCACAGAGTGACTGCAGACAAAGAACCGAGAGTTCTCGGCAAATATTCCAGGTTCTGAATTGAAGGAACAGGCTGTTCCAGCAGCCAGAGGGGTGGAATGTATACAGGCAGGTGCATAAAAGACCTTGTATGCATGTGTGCACACACCCCCTGACACAGATAACAGGGTGGTGAAGGCCTGGGGCCGGGGTCGTGGGGAGGGACAGGCTAGCAGGTGGGGGGGGGATCAATGGGGAAGAAGGGGGACACATATAATTATTTCAACAATGAAGATTTACATATGAAAAACCAAGAGATAAACAACAACAACAAACGAAAGCAGGGCGCACAGAGGAAGCTCACCAGGGTTAGCAAAGCCCGACCTCAAAATAAGGCGAGGAACTGGCTAGACCTGGGGGAGCTAGTTGTCAGATATTGCCAACTCACGTGTGTGTGTGTGTGTGTGTGTGTGTGTGTGTGTGTGTGTGATGGCCTGGGTTACGTTATCTATTTAGTGCACTCTCCATGTGCCTTCCTGGTGGGGTCATCCTCACGCAATCTGTCGATTGTCATTATGAAGTCTCAAATTAAAATAATTGCTGGAGATACTGTCAGCAAGGTGACTAGATCAAGGGACTCAGCTGCCTCACATCTAGGTAAGAGCATACCCACGCCCTCTTAGAAAATGTGGCTCCCACATGCACTCCTCCCGCTCAGGCTGGCACGTGGTCCGGGCCACCCCACGGCTCCCTCGGTTGTTGCATGTTCTGAAAATACCAAGTGCTTTGAAGGTGAACAAACCTGCACGCACATTGTAGTAAGCAGATGTGTTATCCGTTGCGTAGGGTAATGCACCGGGTCTATTGTGAACAGTCGGTGAGATGTCCCACTCAGCTCAACTACAAGCGACCGAGGGGATGAAGTTGAGGTCAAAGTTCTGAAGTCAGCGCCTGTTGATTCATTGCCTACTACGTGCATATCCTAGGTGTCACCAGGCTTGGGTGTACCAGGTACCCAGGTGTCTGCGCATTTGGTGTCTTGGGGACTTGGGGTGACATTTGTAGAAGGATTGGTCACTTGGACATGGGTTGCGTGGCTGCTCTCAGACCTTTGCTGAGAGCCTGGGGTTGGGCATCCTCTCCTCTTTCTGCCCCTCTCCCCTCTCAGGGTCAGCTCTGAAGGAGACTTCTAGACAGGTTACTTGTCTTGGGTTTAATCCAGCCGTGGGCAAACTACGGCCCGCGGGCCGGATCCGGCCCGTTCGGCTGTTCTATCCGGCCTGCGGAGCCGAAAGAGCGGAGGGTTCTCTTGCTCTCCCCTCCGCTCCTTTACTTTGAATTTATATTAGTTCATACAAACACTCCATCCATGCTTTTGTTCCGGCCCTCCGATCCAGTTTAAGAACCCATTGTGGCCCTCGAGTCAAAAAGTTTGCCCACCCCTGGCTTAATCCATGTCCTTTTGGATTCTCGCCCCTTTGATTCTGCTCCTACAGTTTCCTCGGCTTTGGTGCCCTTTCTTTTCCCCATTTTCCTCCTCCAACTGGGCACATCATCTCTTTGAAGAGCTCACCTCCTCCAGGAAGCCTTTCCGGAATCACCCCTTTGTCTTCCATCTCCATCAGAATATGTGGGTCTGGTTTCACCGAGACCCTTTCTGGCCTCTCTGTCTGGATCCTCGGTTTCACTCTACACTCAATGGCCGGCTCCTCCCCACGCCCCCTCCGCACGTGAGCAGGCACGCAACGCTCTTTTTGTCTAGTAACACGTGACACGGGTCCGCCCATGCTCTTTCCAAATAAGCTTTATGACATCTGTGTGTGTTATGAAGAAAATTAACTGAGGAAAAATGACAAACCGCCCGACGTGGTCACACTGCTTATCATAAGGACTTCACCCGGTTTGCCCCATCATTAGAATACTGGTGACGCAGCTCGCTAATTGCCTGCCCCGCCCACCCGGGACTCGAGCGAAATCTGTGAACACACACGCCTCCCCACCCCAGGACAGATATCGGGCACGGCTTGCTTCCCACACAGACATCTGCTCTGCGGCTCTGAGTCAGTCACGGGACCAGCGGGGGATGGATGCCCGGGCCAGGCGCCCGGTGCTGCCAAGTCTGTGAGCACCGGGCCTGGCCACTCCACCTCCACCGTTGGAACTGTCTCCCGTGATGGGCAGCTGGGTTTTCACACCGGCACCCGAGGCTGATCACTCATCCCCATGGCCTTGGGCTAGGCTGGGTCTGGGAACCCAATGTCTCTCCACGGTGACATGACTACACGGGGTAATTTTATTTGGGGCGCCCACAGCTTTTTTTTTTTACTTTCCTGGAACAGATGAGTGAGTGACAGGGAGGACCAGGAGACTGCCACGCAGGGAGGGGGTACCTGGCTCCAGTCACAGATGTCCTCGGCGGGTTACGAGGAGACCTGGGGTCCTGACCCAGCCGCCTCCTGGTCCGAGAACTCGCCCGCCGCCTGGCGGGAGGCCTGGCCTGGCCGGGGCTGTGGGAGCCGCCTGCGGTGGAGGGTGGTTTTTTTAAAGCTCCTAATAATTTGCAGATGTTGGCAGTAACCAGCGAAGCCAGAGCAGAGCTCCAAAATGCCAAACCACAAAAACATATCATTTTTACTGTCTGATTCCTGGAAGTGAGACAGCGTCAGAGCGAAACAATTCACAAAGATGAGCATGCCGGTCCTTCGGGCCAGGAGCGGCCGGTCGAGTGGAGAGCACTGGCTGTGCGTCAGGTGTGGTGTTCGCAAAGTTGGAGGAAACCCGTAACCAGCGGCGCAGGGAGACCCCTGTCTTCGCGGGGCAGCGCCTCTGTAGGAAGCGGGTCTTGGGAGGGACACAGCGCCTGCCCTCGCGCAGGTTCTGACATTAAGTCAGGGGTCCCCCACCTGCGTGGTGCCTCAGGCCCTTCGCGGCCGGGCGAAGCGTATGGATCCCTTCTCAGAATAAGGGCTGGAAATGCATGACATAAATCACTGGAATTACAAGGAGGCCATTCTATTGGACCACAGTGTTAACACAATATTACAAAACCAGAGCTGCTATGGTGACCCTGTGCTTCTTTATGAACATATTAAATAAGACTGAGCGGTCTGCCTACTAAGTAGCAGGATTTCTTTGTGTTGTTTTAAATAATATATTTTTATTGATTTCAGAGAGGAAGGGAGAGGGGGAGAGAGGTAGAAACATCAATGATGAGAGAGAATTATGGATTGGCTGCCTCCTGCACGCCCCACACTGGCATCGAGCCTGTAACATGGGCATGTGCCCTGACCGGGAATCGCACTGTGACCTCCTGGTTCATAGGTCAACGCTCAACCACTGAGCTACGGCAGTCGGGCTTAAGGAGCATGATTTCAAAGCAGAGAGAAGCATGGAAGGTATTGGAGATCCTGGCGAGAGCTGAAATCAGCATGAAAATCGCCGTGATTTTGACCGCCGCGGGCACAGCTAACGCCTGAGCTGGGTTGCCGCGTTCCTGGTGGGAGGAAGCGCTGACGTTCTGTTAGAGGTCATGGAAAATAAAAATGGGGTTATTCCAGCCACATGCACGGACTCCTGCGCTGCTAACCAGGTGACGCTCCCGGGTTCTGTGCCCAGTGGCGTGGCTCCAGGCTCACATCGAGCTGCCCCCGCCGTCCTGTGTGCAGACCTCAGCGTGGCCTCGGCAGCTCCAATGACCCTGGGCTCCCGCCACGTCTGAGTCCTGCCTTCTCGTCTCTAAGCTCTCCTGGTTGAACAGTCCTTGTGAGGAGACTAGACATTTATCCCATTTCAAAAAGTCAAACCTAATTAAATGTGTTGGTTCTTTTTTTTTTTTTTTAATACATTTTCATTGATTTCAGAGAGGAAAGGAGAAGGAAAGAGACAGAAACGTCAATGATGAGAGAATCACTGATTGGCTGCTCTGCCACACCCCTGGGGATCGGCCCGTAATCCAGGCCTGTGCCCTGACCGGGAACCCAACCGTGACCTCCTGGCTCCTAGGTTTCACGTTCAACCACCGAGGCATGCGGGTTGGGCCGTTGGTTCTTTTCATAGGAACCTAAAGCCATAGCAGGTGTCCACTGCCCCCTAAATAGCTTTTCCAAAGAAGCACGACCCTGAATGACGAAGTCTGGTTTTTAGCGAGGCAAACCAGTGCCCCCGCATGCACTTCCCGGGGCTGCCACCGCCAAGCACCGCACCGAGGGCTGAAAACAGCAGACGTGTGTCCTCCCGCAGTGTGGGGGCCCGCGGGCCCAGGCCCAGGCGGGGGCAGGCCAGTCCCTCCGAAGGCTCTGGGGGAGGGTCCTTCCTGCCGCTTCCAGCTCCTGGTGGCTCCCGGCGTCCCTGCCGTGTGGCTGCATCACTTCAGCCTCCGCCTCTCCACGGGGTTCTCCTGAGTATCCTTTGTTCAACCCACTCAAACTCCGAGTCAGAAAAAACCCTGAAAGGGTGATGGCCTGTGGACACCAGGCCTGCGGAGACGCCCAAGTTTCCTCATTTGGTCGCTGCCCCCTCCCCCACCACCACACACATAGCTGAGCTTTCTGGAACCCACACTGTGCCAGACGCTGAGCTTGGGGACCCCATGAGGTGTCTTTCTAAATCACCACAACCACACAGTACATGAGAACTGCGTGCCCCCATTTCACAGATGAGCAAATCGAGGCTCAGCGAGGTTGTGTTCCCGTGCTCTAGTCTACAAACCAGGCTGGAACGAGGGCCTGACCCCAGAGAGCCATGCCACTCCAGGAGTTCCCATTGCTGCCCCCCCCCCGCCGTGGCCTTCCTGTGCCCCCCAAACCCAGCCACTCCACCATGTGTGGTGATTTCAATGTCAAGTCGTGAAAGTGAACTGCCCTCGGAAATCGGGTCCCTCCATGGCGGTGGTGGGGGGAGGCTGCCATGGTGGCCCACATAGACATGGAATGTTTCCTTCTGCTGGGTAAGTCCTGTGGGGCAGGACGCCCTGGACCGCTGTTTGTGCTTTTTATAATAACATTTACATTTGCAGCATAACAGCTGACCAGAACCCTCAGTTCACTGGACATGTTTTTGACAGATAAGTTTGTGGAGAAAGAAGCGAATGAGACAAGTGAAAGAGATTTTAAACGTTCAACCATGTTCTAAGTGATGTCGGAGAACTGGAGAGCGGCCCCATCTCCGGGTTCTGGGGATTCATCCAGAAACTGTGACCAGGAGCCTGGACACAGGCCTCCTGCAAGGAGGGCCAGAGCAGCCCGGCCAGTGTGGCTCAGTGGTCGAGCATTGAACTATGAACCGGGAGGTCACAGTTCAATTCCTGGTCAGGGCACGTGCCTGGGTTTCAGGGAGGGTGCAGGAGGCAGCCGATCAATGACTCTCTCACCATTGATGTTTCTCTCTCTCTCTCCCTCTCCCTTCCTCTCTGGAATCAATAAAAACATATTAAGTAAAAAAAGCGCAAGAGCAAATAGTAGTCACTCACGGACGAAAGCAGAGGGGAGACTGGGGTTTTCTCCACAAACGTCCAGAATGTGCCAGGATCTCCTGGGCCAGTGAAATGAACGTTACAAAGTCTTCATTCTTGGAGACTTCCACTTGATTGAGGTTCGTAGATTGGAGGGAAGAGGACCCTCTGGTCACCAGACCACCCAGTTCTGGCGTTTCCCTGCAGTTGGGGGGCTGCAGGGGACACCAGTGGCCCAGGACGTGACTGTGACCTTGCACTTGAAAGGAGATAGTGCGGCGGGCTCCGCCCCGGTAGCCACGCCTTCGCGGGGGTGGGGCTTCCATGGCCATTGTCTCTTGTGGGCGGGGTAGGTCCAAGCCTTTAGAGGCCCAATATTCACCTTCGCGCATCCCTGGTGCAGACAAGCCTCGAAAACAGCTGGGGAAACTGAGGAAGCGTGCGAGCAAGGCCCAGAACTGGCCCGGGGGCGAGCACACGAGTCCCAGAATGGAAGGGCTGCTGGTGTCCAGCGGGGCTGCGGCCCCGGGGGAGGGGCGTCCCACAGCCCGGAGGCGCTCTGAGCTCCGGCCAGGGTGGCGCTTGCTTTCCTTATGCTTTTCTGCCCAAGTTCGTTTTTGAGCCCCTGGATGGCTCTCTCAGGAGCAGTTGCCGAGTTTGATTTGTATCTTGGCATAAGCCAAACTGTACTGGGTGAGTGGCAGTTTCTTTTTTCTTTAAAAAATAATATATATTTTTATTGATTTCAGAGAGGAAAGGAGAGGGAGTGAGAGATAGGAACATCAATGATGAGAGAGAATCATGGATCAATTACCTCCTGCGCGCCCCACACCGGGGATCATGCCTGCAACCCGGGCATGCGCCTTGACCTGGAATCGTACCCTGACCTCCTGGTTCATAGGTTGACGCTCAACCACTGAGCCATGCCGGTGTGGCGAGTAGCAGTTTCTTAGGGGAGGGCTGATCTGGCGTCCCACCGCTCCTGTGAAGGGCTGGGGACTTGGAGCACCTGGGGACGTCTCTCCTGGCTGTCACCCAACTCATTTATGAAAGGGCAGCAAACCCGGGGACGGGCCTGGCTACTCAGCAGGTCCTGGTTCTGTGCCCGGGTGTGGCAGAGATGGAGCCTCAACATCCCTCCCTGGGACACCCCTCCCAGCCCACTCGCCCTCGAAGGAAGCGAGGGAAGGCGAGCCAGCAATGAACCGAATGAGGGCTCGCCTCACTACCAACCAATGCTCCTTGGGGTGAGGTGCGATCCCTGAACCTACAGCCGTCCCCCCAGATCCGCTGGGGTTCACTGGGCCAAATCCACAAACAGAGCCTGGAGGGAGAGAAAGGGGTGCTCTCTGCAGGATGCATCTAGCTGTGTGGTCCTCAGACATGGGGCGCCTTGCATCACCCAGACACCCGGTGGCATGGATGGCGGGCAGAGGTGTCCCTCTGTGCCCGTGGGCAGGCCTGTGTATCCTTTTCACATCCTTGTCCTGCACTGGGACCCGCTCCCCTGGCAGCTCCCCCGTGTCCATGCATTTACCGGAGGTTCTGCTCTGCCCACCAGGAACCAGCGGGACTGCATTGGTGTCCTAGTCTAGATTCTTCTTTAATTGCCTTCCTGCATGACTTTCTTCACTTAGGCCAGGGGTCGGCAAACTGCGGCTCGCGAGCCACATGCGGCTCTTTGGCCCCTTGAGTGTGGCTCTTCCACAAAATACCACGGCCTGGGCGAGTCTATGTTGAAGAAGTGGCATTAGAAGAAGTTTAAGTTTAAAAAATTTGGCTCTCAAAAGAAATTTCAATCGTTGTCCTGTTGATATTTGGCCCTGGTGACTAATGAGTTTGCCGACCACTGGGTTAGGCCTCTGCGATGTTCCCAGGCTTGCTGGGAGGCAGGGGCGAGGTGAGAGGTTGGAGGGATGAGGTCTCTTGCAGTCGAAGAAGGCTTCTTTCAGGAGGTAGGACATGTCTGTGGGTGATGGCTAAGTGCCAAGGTGAAGGACACACGGCCACAGTTAGCTGGAGGAATGTGGCCTGTGGGGACACCCAGGAAAGAATGAAGAGCTGGTGGCGAAGGCTGGAGGGAGGTTATCTGAGCCACTGGCGGGCTGCCCCCGGGGTGGGGCGGATGGCGCTGTGGAAATAGCCTTGGTGGAGGCCGCCTTTGGGTTATGAAATGCCGTCTTGAAAAGATAATTACACCATAATGCTGCTTCCACTTATTTCAGGAGCTTGGAGACCTGCCCACTCGTGGCGATGGAGGCTGTGGGCTCTGTTCTGCTCACTGTGATGTAGATGAAAGTTCGGGTTTGTTGCCCCAAGAAATGTTGCCATCGGTTACACCCACGGTCTTGCTGTGGTCCTCTAGCTGGCTCGCTTGGTTTGGGGGCAGCGGATTTGTTGGTAGTTGGGATGCTCCCATCTCTAGAAGAGGTCATGGAAGTGTCAGGTGGTGCTGGGAAAGGTGCCTGTGACCCCTGGTACCACGTCCCCCTGAGGGACCCCCACCAGGTGAGTGGTCACACTGCTTGATGACATCAAGGCTGGTTCTTGATGTTGCAGCCACTAGATTCATTCCAGGAGCCTGGGAAGTTGCAGACGTGTGGGCCCGGGCCAGGGATGCTTTCTTGTGAGCATCCAGGTGAAGAACGCTGGGTCCAGGTGTCCCCCAGTTGAAGGAGCCTGGGTCCAGAGGGCCAGCTTCTTCCATGCAAAACTGAGAGAGGACACGTAGATCTCCCATGCTTTCGACCCAAAATGTCAATATTACGATTTATATAAGACCAGGATGGGTCCTGGTAAATGTTCTCCCTGCATGTAGATTATGGGCTAAATGAAATGCAAAGGGCTGATTCTGAAGCCAGCGCCTCTGCTACCGATAACTGCTTCGGGTTCCATGCAAACATTTGTTTTCACTTAGAGCTGGAGGCATTCCCTTCACCTCGGCCATTGAACCGAAGCACGGGGTGACCAAGTCTGGACCCAACACTTGCCTTCATGGAGATGACCTTCCATGGAATGGGGTCATGCCCTGAAACACCCATCCCTTCCCTTTCTTTTCCGCACAGCCTACCTCTCTCACCAACCAAGGCGTCCACTGTCTCGCGGAGAAAGAAACACTCAACATTTCATAGGGCTCTTGAAGCTCATGGTGCTGGATCGCCAGGCCTCTGATTGCCAGACAGTGTGTCCCGTGGGCCGAGGTGCAGGGCTGCATAACCTGGGTCCCCACAGGAGGAGCAGTCACCACCCCACCTGTCCTGTGCGCTGATCCAAAGTGGGGTGTGTCCCGGATGAAGTCAGGAAGGCTGTGTGTGTACTGTGTACTGTAGCCCCTACACCACCCCCCTTTGACCAATCCAAACACAACTCAAGTGCTGACGTCGGAAAGACCATGGCTGGGAGGTCACCTTGACATTGCGGTGGCTTCTCCCCTGGGCCAATCCTGACCAGCACCTCCAGAACCTTCGAGCATCCAGGCACCCTCTAGTCTCACTTGGGTAACTTTTGGTGTAAATGCCTCCAGAGCTGTGGCTGTTGTGTTTCATTGTAAAGCCAGAGCCCTGGCCCTCGGGGCTCCTTGGCGCTGACTATAAGCGGTGTGTGGACAGGGCGCAACACACGCTTGTCACTCTCGGTCACTCCTAGAGAGCTGAGCCCTGTGTGGGCGGTCCTGCTGGTCCAGGGCCAGCCCCTCCCTGGGGAATAAATGGTCTTGCAGGATTAGGAGCAGGGCCCCACCCTGGCTCCCTGGTGGCCTCAACGGCGGGGTGGGCAGGGCTGGCCTCATACTCTCCCCACCCTCTCCTCTGAGTGTGGGCACACCGCTGAGCAGGCCAGAAACTCAAGATTGCGCAGACTCAGGGCCGCCGTGACCTCCCTCTGAGCTCTTCTCCAAGCTGCTCCCTGGGCCCAGAGAGCCCTTGCAGGGTCTCCACGTGCACGGATCTCCCCTGCGCAGGAAAGTCTAGCGGAGAGGCCCCCTCCTTCAGGCGGCCTGAGCGCACCTCTGTGCTGCTATTGCACTATTTGAATGCCGGCCTTGTTTTTAGGTTGGGTTGCCATGGTGACTCTCCTATTTCACTTATGGGCAGGGATGTCACTGAACTCCCTTACCTGCCCCAGAGGCTCCGGGTCTGAACCTGACCTGGGAACACACTCACGAGAAGGACCACCTCTGCTCCTGCGATTGCCTGAGACCCGGGGCCAGTGCAGGGAGGAAGGAAAGATATGGTCACTGAGGTGGCTCGCCCCGGCTGCAAGGATGGTGATTCAGTGAGAAACAAAAACTGTACTTCACAGGGAGAATTGCCCAGATTACCAAGGTAACAGGACAAAAGAGTGCTCCTAAAAGCTGCCAATTTTTGAAGGCCCCTAATGCACAGCGCCATTTATATATTTAATATGATTTGACTCCCACACAGCCCTGCAGTGCTCATTCATCATCATTATCATCATCATCTTTATTATCACCATTTTGCCGTTGGGATAACCAAGGGAGGATCGAATGACTTGCCTGCGGTCCCACAGCTTGTGAGGGTCAAGGCCAGCGTCTCGACGCAGACCCTGCTGCTGCCCAAATCCATGCTTTACCCAAATACACCAAAACCGCTCCCTGCAAGCGCCGGGTAAACATCATAAATACATAACGGTGTTCTATCAAATGGTTTTCCATTCATTCTGTCATTTGAACTAGAAGGGCGGTTTTAGGAATTCGTTTTACATATGTTGCCATCCCAATGGGATCTTGTTTAAATTCCTGGTGTCTGCCCGGCTGCCCGTTCAAATCGCCGGGCGGTCTGTCAAAATCAGACTCGGACTCCTACATGTGGGTGGGCTCCAGGTGGCCCCCAGGCCCGCAGATCGGGACCTCGAGTCAGGGTGGGATTTGGCTGAAAAACGAACATGACCAGGCTGACACTGTCTCCTCAGGGGACAGCTGGCCCCGTGCCCGTGGTCTGTGGGGAATTAGCACCCTCCTCATTTCCCTGATCAGGGATGAGCCTGCTCTCTCCATCACCTCTCTCTCTTAAATTTATTTACTAATTTCTTTAGAGAGAGGAAGGAAGGGGAGAGAGAGAGAGAGAGAGAGAGAGAGAGAGAGAGAGAGAGAGAGAAACATTGATCTGTTGCCTCCCGCACGTGCCCCAATGATGACTGGGGGTTGAACCCACAACCTGGGGGTTGAACCCACAACCTGGGTATGTGCCTCCACTGGGAATGGAACCGGTTACCTTTTGGCGTATGGGCTGATGCTCCAACCAATTGAGCCACACCGGCCAGGGCACTTCTCTCTCTTTTTTAAGAAAACGGTTTTCTGGTCTCCTATGTTACCAGTGTAGTAAACACTTCCTTTCTGTCCCCACGCCAGTGGGGGTTCTGTGGGGAGAAGGACTCAGAGCAGGCGTCGGGGGCCTGGTTCTGCACCCAGGCTCAAGTCTTCCACGGAGCCCATTGGACGCTCTGCTTCCTCTCGTGCAGGTGACTCCCACGGCCACCCGCCCACCTCACAGGGTCGCTTAGCACCAGAAAACCATACACATGCGGCCGAATGCCATGGACAGGGGTGGGGCAACGTGGCCGAATGGGACTGGCATGACTTAGGGTCATAGGTGGGGAGGCTGGCCCCCTGGTTAGCCCGAGACAGCCGTGGTTCACACCGGCGACCCTTCAGCTTTGAAAACCAAAACAAAAGAGAATCCCGAGCCAATCACTGGGTCTTCGTAAGTCTTCGTTTTCTCTCCTGTTAAGTAGGATCCTTCTGCATAAATTTACATACATATCATGAGCATAGGAAGATTTCTCTTTGTCACCCTCCCGCACAAGCCCTAAGGGGCCAGGGGTCGAACCTGCAACCGAAGTACGTGCCCTTGACTGGGAATCGAACCCGCAACCCTTTGGCCTGAGGGCTGCCGCTCTAACCACTGAGAAAACTAACCAGGGCGAAAGATTCCAATTGAGAGCTCTTTATAAACTGGGGGAAAAATCATTCCAGCAGTGGGTGTCCTTGTTACATCCAGCTGCTGTGAAATTGGAAGGCACCATTTTGCGTGGGCTCTGGAATGTGGCTCTTTGCCAAGAGTTATCCCTCCCCTCGTACCCTCCCCCCGCGCCCCTGTTAGATTCTTTCTTCCTCTGCCCCAAGGGGCTCTTTTCTTCCCTCCCCCAGGTCCCAGTTACCTTTTCTGCAAAACAGAGGGACCAGCGTCTGGGATTCTGAGCCCCCTCCTGGTGCGGAGTCTATGATCTCACCATCCTTAGGAATGTGTGGCCTGCTGGTCTTGGTTGGTTGTTTTCTTAAGAAGAAAGCAGGCCAGACAACCTAAACATGAAATGCAACCCAGCGGTGAATTACATGGGCTTTGAAAAGAGCATTAAGCAGAATGGTTATGTCTGACATGCAGTCTGCCAGCCTCGCCAGGCCCCGTAACCGGATTCAGATGTCGGGACTTGACGTACACCTGCGGCTCAGTCGCAGCTGTTAATCTGCCAGGCGCTGTTGTTGAAGCCGCTTGAAAGCGGTCCGTCCCTTTCTTTTAAGAGCCACGCGTTACGTGACTCTGTTTTCCCAAGTTGCCGCGACGCCTGCAGCTCACTCCAGCCTGGTCTCTGGCAGAGGGTTTCTGTGGGGGTTTGTTTTGCTTCGGTGGGGTTTCCATGCGCTCTCCAGGGATGCCTTCTGGCAATTAATTAATGCTATGCTCTGTGTTTGGCGATGGTCTTGGGTTTCTCCCTTGCTTTGGAGAATGAGATGACTGGAGGGGGTCTGGCTACAAGGTTTACAGATGGAATGTGAGGGTGCAGGCTCCTCAGAACCTGGGCTCTGGACCGAAATAATAGAAATGAGAGAGAGAGAGAGAGAGAGAGAGAGAGAGAGAGAGAGAGAGAGAGAGAAGAAGAAGAAGAAGAAGAAGAAGAAGAAGGAGGAGGAGGAGGAGGAGGAGGAGGAGGAGGAGGAGGAGAGGAAGGAGAAGGAGGAGAGGAAGGAGAGGAGGAGGAGGAGGAGGAGGAGAGGGAGGGGGAGGAGGAGGAGGAGAAGGAGGAGGAAAGGGAGGGGGAGGAGGAGGAGGAGGAGAGGAAGGAGAGGAGGAGGAGGAGGAGGAGGAGAGGGAGGGGGAGGAGGAGGAGGAGAAGGAGGAGGAAAGGGAGGGGGAGGAGGAGGAGGAGAAGGAGGAGGAGAGGGAGGGGGAGAAGGAGGAGGAGAAGGAGGAGGAGAGGGAGGGGGAGAAGGAGGAGGAGGAGAAGGAGGAGGAGAGGGAGGGGGAGGAGGAGGAGGAGGAGGAGAAGAAGGGAGGAAAGGGGGAGAGATAGAAGAAGAAGGAGGAGGAGGGAAAGGGAAAGAGAAGAAGGAGGAGGAGGAGGAGGAGGGAGAGGAGGAAGAGGAGGAGGAGGAGAAGGGAGGGAAAGGGAGAGAAGGAGGAGAGGAGGAGGAGGAGAGAGGAAGAGAGAGTCTTTACCTCGAGGCCAACCATGCTAGGGCAGCATCCACTCTGGGGTCTGCCCCTCGGGGAGGACTGTCCATCCTGGGTCGCCTGGCCAGTTCCACACCAAGAGGCCAGCTGCCGAGCCCAGTGGCTCCGTGTATCTTTGTCCCCAACCGCATGGCTGCCTCACTCTCGGTTGATGGACAGTAGCTGCACACCCCTCCCAGGTCTCCCTTTGGGGCAAGTGAAGTCACTGTTGCATCTGCTTTGCAAAATACGATGGAACCAAACATACCCACGGGCCTCTTTCCCACGCGGGCCACGCACGCGGCTCCCCGCTGCTGAGAGTGGCGATTCTTTCAGGCCGGACCGTCCCCTCGGGCACAGCGCTCTCGCCATTGGCTTCTCCCTGAAGTGTGGCTGCACAAGGTCGCATCGTTCATGACCATGTCTGCACTGCGCATGTCACGTGTGGAAGCTTGGCCTCTGGGTTCTAGGTTGTGTCAAACCCGTCCTGCAGGTCGTGGGAACCCAAGGCCCCTGTCTCTGCTCCCGCGGACTGGCTCCCTCACAGACAATGCCATCCCCTCCTGCAATGCCCGTTTCTGGCTGTGCCCACCCCGACGCGGAGCTCAGGGCCCCCCACGATCAGCAGGCTTCAAGAGGCGTATGGTTTGGCCAGTGCCTCGGGGAGCTGCCACTCAGTAGCTTTGTGACCTACAGCAAGTCACACACACGGGCTAAGCCTCGGGCTCCTCATCTGGGATAAGAAGCCCCGAGACACCCACCTCCAGGACTGTTGGGAGGCAAAGGTGGCAGCCACTGCTTCTGCGGGTCCCCTTGGGCTGCAAAAGGCTGGGCCTTTCCCACCGCTGACCGTGTAATCCCCGTGCCTACTCCAGGGGCAGGCTGGGCTCTTCTCCCTTTGGGACAGGAGTGGAAACTGAGGCACATGCCAGCTGAGTGGCTTGCCCGAGGTCCATGGTTCTCAGGAGTAGAGCTGGGATTTCACCGGGCAACCCAGCCACCGTGGATGTGTCACCTCTTTCCACGCCCCTTTGTAAGGTGGCACCCCCTGAGGTCTGCACCAGGTGAGCCGTGCCTGCTACGGCGCCGACAGCATCCATTTCATCCATTCATCCTCTGCAGCTCGGGCCCAGGCACAAAGCAGGTGCCCCACAGGCTGGTTAACATCAGCCCGGTCAGGCGTTCCCACTGTGTGGGCCATCACCATGGGGTTGGCGGTGGGGTACAGATAAACAGGGTTCAATCCTTGTTAGAGACCACCTTCCGGTTTCTTTGTTCATGTGCCCACGACACAGGCAGAGGAGCATGAGTGCCATTTACACGGTGAGGGAGACAGACTCTTTAACACTTAACGCAGTGTCTTCATTTGTATTTGGCTGATCCAGGTCCTGCCGTAGAAGACCCAGGGAAGGACTAAGATGAAGCCATTGAGAGGAACGAATGATTGTAAGAGTGACAAAATCCAGGATCAAAGATCTGATCCGCCTTTGGTTTGGATGATCCTCAGAGAGAGACTGAGGGGGGAGGGGCATGCATGTACGTGCACAACCTAAGAGAAAACAGCTGGGAAATCGACACAACCTCTTCTGTGCAGATGACACGGACCTCCGGGTGCTCTCCTCCGTCACTGGCACTAACCCAGGGCCTGCAGTCTGGACATAGGGCCTGTTCGTTAAGGGCTGTGCAGAGGCTCTGTCTTGCCTTCCCCATGAGTCACCCCATGAGTCAAGGTCAAGGCTCACCCTGTGGAGATGCCCTAGTATGCAGCTGGTTTGAGAGCTTCACCTGCCTCCCAGGAGAAGAAAGGAATGGGTGCTACTGTCCTTCCCACTTTTTAAAAAAAATATATGTATATTCTATTGATTTTTAGAGAGAGGAAGGGAGAGGGAGAGAGAGAAAAACATCTTTGGTTGCCTTCTGTATGTGCCCCAACCTGGGACTGAACCCACAACCCAGGTATGTGCCCTGACCAGGAATCGAGTGTACAGGACAACACTCAACCAACTGAGCCACTGTGGCTGGGGTCCCCTGTGGTTTTGAAGTCAGTGTGTGGACTGACTGTTGAATGGATGGTCCAGGAGGCAGGCCTTGGCTTCCCAGGATGGTGCTGTTGGCCGTACAACCTCCCACAGGTCACTGGACCTCCCTGTACTGCAGTCTGCCCATCCACAAACAGGGAAGGTGACTGGGGCCCCAGCCTGTGTCACAGGGTTTTTTTGAGATACAATAATGCTGAGCTTACGGTTTGGGTAGATGGTTGGGGATATTAAATCACCAGCTCAGCTTCACTCGTTTTCTCCCTCATGCGACATCATGCTTGGGGGTGTGGCCTTGGAGAGTGTAGGCTCTGTAAACCAGATGGGAACTAGAGGGCACTTGCCCGCTGGCTCCTCGCACCCGGCAGAGGCGGCCCCATCTGGCTTCTGTGGGGCCTGCCCTTCCTCCTGCGCGACCTGGGGCTGGGCCTGGTGGACCGCAACAGTTCCAGGGGAGTTTCACGGAGGCTCCGATCGCTAACTCACGGTGCCTGGGTCATTACAGTGGGGTGGGAGCTGGCTGGTGGCTCTTGTAAGAATTTAAAATTCCAGAATCAACGGTGACTCATTTCTTTATTAAACACATGAAGCTGGCCCAGAGGTGCTCAACTTGGCACTGGCGACATTCTGGGCTGGATCAGGCTTTGTCGTGGGCCTGTCCTGTGCCTTGTAGGAGGGTGAGCAGCATCCTTGGCCTCTATCCAGTAGAGGTAGACAGGAGCTACCCCTTCTCCAGTTGTGACAAGGGTGTCTTCAGGCCAGGTGGACAGAGGGTGACAGGGTGTCTCCAGGTCAGGGTGGACAGAGGGTGACAGGGTGTCTCCAGGCCAAGTGGACAGAGGGTGACAGGGTGTCTCCAGGCCAGGGTGGACAGAGGGTGACAGGGTGTCTCCAGGCCAGGTGGACAGAGGGTGACAGGGTGTCTCCAGGCCAGGGTGGACAGAGGGTGACAGGCTGTCTCCAGGCCAGGGTGGACAGAGGGTGACAGAGTGTCTCCAGGCCATGGTGGACAGAGGGTGACAGGCTGTCTCCAGGCCAGGTGGACAGAGGATGACAGGCTGTCTCCAGGCCAGGTGGACAGAGGGTGACAGGGTGTCTCCAGGCCAGGATTGACAGAGGGTGACAGGGTGTCTCCAGGCCAGAGTGGACAGAGGGTGACAGGCTGTCTCCAGGCCAGGGTGGACAGAGGGTGACAAGAGTGTCTCCAGGCCAGGGTGGACAGAGGGTGACAAGAGTGTCTCCAGGCCAGGGTGGACAGAGGGTGACAGGCTGTCTTCCAGGCCAGGGAGGACAGAGGGTGACAGGGTGTCTCCAGGCCAGGTGGACAGAGGGTGACAGGCTGTCTCCAGGCCAGGATTGACAGAGGGTGACAGGGTGTCTCCAGGCCAGGTGGACAGAGGGTGACAGGCTGTCTCCAGGCCAGGGTGGACAGAGGGTGACAGGGTGTCTCCAGGCCAGGGTGGACAGAGGGTGACAAGAGTGTCTCCAGGCCAGGGCAGGATAGAGGCCAGTGACTGAAGCTTGCAGGACCTGTGAACGTGGACCTCCTACATTTTTCTTCTTGTCTCTCCTTGCCTCACAGCCCTGCTCCATACCCGGCCAAATGCCCATGGGGTCAAAATGACTTCATTGAGAGCCACTGAGATGAGAGCTTTCCCCCCGGGGGCTGGAAGAAAGGGGCAGCTGTAGACCTGCTGAGGCCCACAGCTCTCTCAGACGACTCAGCGCTTCTCCTGCCCTCTGCTCTGGACCAGAACACCTTCATGTGGCCTCAGGACCTGGGGTTAGAAGCTCAAGGGCATGGTGAACCATCTGGGCTCAGGTAGATATTTTGATAATCAGAAAATGCAAACCAGAGTGCTAGGAACTCCTATCCTCAGAGTGATCTCACCTGAGCTGCAGTGCTTTGAGGCATGACAAGAGCCATCCTTGATTCTTGCTCTGGCCATCTTAGGGTGGAGGTGTCACTGCCCATCTTAGGGTGGGGGTGTCACTGCCCATCTTAGGGTGGGGGTGTCACTGCCCATCTTAGGGTGGGAGTGTCACTGCCCATCTTAGTGTGGGGGTGTCACTGCCCATCTTAGCATGTGGGTATCACTGCCCATCTTAGGGTGGGGGTGTCACTGCCCATCTTAGGGTGGGGGTGTCACTGCCCATCTTAGGGTGGGAGTGTCACTGCCCATCTTAGGGTGGGGGTGTCACTGCCCATCTTAGCATGTGGGTATCACTGCCCATCTTAGGGTGGGGGTGTCACTGCCCATCTTAGGGTGGGAGTGTCACTGCCCATCTTAGGGTGGGGGTGTCACTGCCCATCTTAGGATGGGGGTGTCAATGCCCATCTTAGGGTGGAGGTGTCACTGCCCATCTTAGGATGGGGGTGTCACTGCCCATCTTAGGGTGGGGGTGTCACTGCCCATCTTAGGATGGGGGTGTCACTGCCCATCTTAGGGTGGGAGTGTCACTGCCCATCTTAGGGTGGGGGTGTCACTGCCCATCTTAGGATGTGGGTATCACTGCCCATCTTAGGATGTGGGTATCACTGCCCATCTTAGGGTGGGGGTGTCACTGCCCATCTTAGGGTGGGGGTGTCACTGCCCATCTTAGGGTGGGAGTGTCACTGCCCATCTTAGGGTGGGGGTGTCACTGCCCATCTTAGCATGTGGGTATCACTGCCCATCTTAGGGTGGGGGTGTCACTGCCCATCTTAGGGTGGGGGTGTCATGCCCATCTTAGGGTGGGGGTGTCACTGCCCATCTTAGGATGGGGGTGTCACTGCCCATCTTAGGGTGGAGGTGTCACTGCCCATCTTAGGATGGGGGTGTCACTGCCCATCTTAGGATGGGGGTGTCACTGCCCATCTTAGGATGGGGGTGTCACTGCCCATCTTAGGGTGGGAGTGTCACTGCCCATCTTAGGGTGGGGGTGTCACTGCCCATCTTAGGATGTGGGTATCACTGCCCATCTTAGGATGTGGGTGTCACTGCCCATCTTAGGATGTGGGTATCACTGCCCATCTTAGGGTGGGGGTGTCACTGCCCATCTTAGTGTGGGGGTGTCACTGCCCATCTTAGGGTGTGGGTATCACTGCCCATCTTAGGATGTGGGTATCACTGCCCATCTTAGGGTGGGGGTGTCACTGCCCATCTTAGTGTGGGGGTGTCACTGCCCATCTTAGGGTGTGGTTATCACTGCCCATCTTAGCATGGGGGTGTCACTGCCCATCTTAGGATGGGGGTATCACTGCCCATCTTAGTGGGGGTGTCACTGCCATTCCAGTTCAGGAGGACGGATGCTCAGGTGTGTGGGGCAGGAAGAAATTTTCCTATGTTCTTCTGGCTGGTCTAATGATTAAATTGACATGAGACAGACAAAAGGAAATAACCAAATTTAATTACATACATATTCATGGGAACCCCAGGTACATGAGAGGTTCGGGGACAGAAAGGGGAAGTGAGGTGTATATGACATTCTGAGCTAAGGGTCACCTTGGGACTTCAGAAGGGAGGAAGGTCATCGCAGGAGGATCAGGAGAGCATACATTCAGTAATTAGATGTTTGCCCTGCCCTATGGACAGCTCATAAGAAGTTATTTCTGATAATAACTCTTATTATGGGCAAGAGCCCAAATTTAGATTCTTTAAGGGAGAGGTAACAGTTTTTTTTTTTTTTAATATTAGCTTTTTATTGTTTAAACTTTCTTTCTTTTTTTTTTTAAATATATTTTATTAATTTTTTACAGAGAGGAAGAGAGAGGAGAGGGATAGAGAGCTAGAAACATCGATGAGAGAGAAACATCAATCAGCTGCCTCCTGCACACCCCCCACTGGGGATGTGCCCGAAACCAAGGCACGTGCCCCTGACCGGAATCGAACCTGGGACCCCTCAGTCCGCAGGCCGATGCTCTATCCACTGAGCCAAACCGGTTTCGGCAAGGTAACAGTTTTTTTGTGAGCTCACAGGGACTCAATTGCCTTCAGCTCAAAATAATTCACATGTCCAAGGGGCACATCTGTTCTGAACCCCCTCAAGGGCCTTATCCCTTCTCTCCAGGTGATGGTTTTCTATGGCGTACCTCACCCCCCATATCATAACCAAGCCCAAGTCACTGACACATGAAAAACAAGTGTCTACCATAGGGGAGGTGGTTGTCATGAGGTCAAATGCCACAGAGGAGATTTCTACCCAAGAAATTAGGAGGGGCACTGGGTTCCTTGTTACCAGGGTGATGAGCCCCTCAGCCTGCCCTGCCTCCTTACACCTGGGCCATGACTCGGGTGTGGTCAGAGGTGGGCTGGGCAGCATGGTAGATTTCAGGATTTCCCCAAAGGAGAGGATTGGCGATGTAATGTGGCTGGAAGAAAAGGTTTGCACATCAATTTGGCAAATTCCTATTTAGATGCTATGTTTCAGATTATTAAAATCAGCAAGATGCTTTTATCCACATTCCCATCAGATAGAGAAGATCAACTGTGAATCAAATGATATTATTTTTATTAACTTAAGGGGTGGTATTGAAGCTGCCGATGGAAAGTAAGGCAGGGGCTAGCATGTCCCCAGGCCACCTTGGCTGTCTTTGTGCCTCTCAACCTGTCCCCTTTGCAAGGACACAGTACGAGTGAGTGTCCCTTATACCCTGGATTTTCTGCCTTCCTTCCAAACTCTGCAAAAGGAATCTGGATTTATACCCAAGTGCTGTCACTTGATAGACATAGATGACCTTGGATGACCTTGACTACGCAGCTTGCCCTCTATAATCTTCAGGTTCCTCATCCATAAAACAAGGATCAGAATAATCCTTACTTGATCAGGTATTGTACAGATTAATTAAGATAATATGGGAAAGCAGTTGCCATCGTGCCTGGCAGATTTAAAATGTTCTCACTGAACAGGTATTATTATTATTATTACTAGGGGCCCAGTGCACGGATTTGTGCACCTTGAAAGGAACTGTGGGCTGCAAGGCTGTGGTGGGCACAGGGGCGGGTCTCAGCCCATCCTCCGTGCCCCTGCCCGGCCCCTCCTGCCATGGTCCGTGGCCCCCTGTGTGCCGGCAACCCCACTCCCGCTCCTGCCGCTCCCCCGCGCTGACGGTGCAGGCCCCACTGGCACCTGCTGGAGCAGGGGGAGATGGAGAAGCCCTCAGGGGTGATCGGGGCCGGCAACCGCTGCCGCTCACACCCACGGATGGCGCCGGCCCTGCTTGCACCAGCCCCAATTGCTCTGCACCACCTGCGGGTGCTAGTGGGGCTGGCACCGGCAGCAGGTGTGAGCGCCGGGCAGGACCGCGGTGCGCAGAGCAAAGAATTTTCAGTAACCACCAAGGGCCCGCCCCGATGACAGCAACTGGTGCCCCGCCTTGGTCTGGCGCCCCTGCTCACCTGCTCCACCATCCCACTGCAGCCGATGCCCGCCATGTTCCACGCTCGCCGCCTGCTGCTGATGCCCGCCATGTTCCACGCTCGCCGCCTGTTGCTGATGCACGCCATGTTCCACGCTCGCCGCCTGCTGCTGATGCCCGCCATGTTCCACGCTCGCCGCCTGCTGCTGATGCCCGCCATGTTCCACGCTCGCTGCCTGCTGCTGATGCCCGCCATGTTCCACGCTCGCCGCCTGCTGCTGATGCCCGCCATGTTTCATGTGCACCCCCTGGTGGTCAGCGCATGTCATAGTGACCGGTTGTTCAGTTGTCCCCCCCCCCGTTTGCTCTATTTGCAGATTAGCCTTTTGTTATATAGGATCATCAGCAGTAACCGGTGTCCATATAAGTGCTCTCATCAGCCCAGTGCCCTGCAGCAGAGGCCAGAGTCTTGGGGAGTCTCTAATATGCCCAGAAGCACCAATGAATGGCCATCTTTGCTGGAAAAAAGTGTTGCTCTGAGTTGTATGTTTTTCTCTATGTAAGTTCATAAACATCTATCTGAGATTTGGGGCAAATGCACCCTTTTAAGTTTTGAGAAACACAAATGAATCCTTTTCCCCAAGGACCACTATAATAGTCAGGACAAGCTAGGCTTCTGCTGCTGTGACGAAGAACCCTAACATCTCCGTGGCACAAAAGGTAAACGTTGATTGCTTGCTCATTGCAAGCCCACCTGAGGTCTGCAGAGGTGGGGGCTCTGCTCTAGATGACCTCAGGGTGCCTGGCTCCACTCTCTAGAACAGGGGTGGGCAAACTTTTTGACTCAAGGGCCACAATGGGTTCTTAAACTGGACCAGAGGGCCGGAACAAAAGCATGGATGGAGTATTTGTGTGAACTAATATAAATTCAAAGTAAAGGAGCGGAGGGGAGAGCAAGAGAACCCTCCACTCTTTCGGCTCCGCGGCCGTAGTTTGCCCACGGCTGCTCTAGAATTTGTGTGGTTGCCAGGACTGGGGAAGGAGAGCAGAGCTTTGCCCAGAAGCTTGGAAGGGACACATATAATCTCTTCTTGTGTTTCATTGGCCAGAAGGGGTCACATGGGGATGTGAAGGGCGGGCTCTCCTCTCCCCTGGAAGGAGAGGGGATGGGATGCCAGCAAGCGCAGCTGACCACCCGGGACTCCAGGCAGGGCCACTGGCCGTTTGTTGAGAACAGGAGCCCATAAACGTTTTCTAAAAGGCCAGGCAGCAAATGTTTTAGGCTTTGTGGGTAACAGGCTCTGTCTCAACAGCTCAGCTCTGGAGAGCAGCTGCAGCCAGTGTGTAAACAAATGGATGTGGCTGTGTTCCAATAAAACTTTATTTATAAAAAACAGGTGGGCTGCAATTTGCCGACTCCGGTTTAGAGTGGCTCAGGGCACTCCTTAGAAGGCCGAAAGCATGGTTTTAATGAAAACATAGCATTCCGAGAGCTGGGAGCGGTGAGGCGGTGTGAGTGTGCCGGGTGACCAGGCAGGGTATCAGCGGATGTCTCTCTTCCACCCTGGACTCTAGTTCTTCCGGTGACTTTCAGAGAGGGAAGTACTCTCTCACTGCTTTGAAGCGTTAGTTTCTTATTCGAAATGGAAAAATATATTTGATGGCAGAGAGAAGACCATGGCGGCAGAGTATTCCTCAGCGTAATTCATTTAACATACAGCTCTCTGGACCCGCTGGTCACATACTCTGTGTTCTAAAAATACCTTTGGAAGCTTCTTAAAGGAAAAGCTAAACTTAGAAATTCCTCCTTCCCTTCCTGCACAGGAGAAAAATAATTTTCCCTCTATCCTTCTGAGTTCTTGGCTGAGGCCTGCTGGCATAAGAGATTAACAAGAGAAAGGGGAGCAGAGTGTGTTAACAGGCCGACCTCCTGTGAGCGTGGGAGAGACCCGGGGAAGGTGAGGGCCCCAGCCACCACCCTAAATACCGTCTCCAGCTAAGGACACAGAAGGACGTCGGTGCGGGGAGAGGCCAGTAGGAACTGGAACAGCGCGGAAGCCAGGGCAAGGTCTTTATGCAGAGTTAAGTCCTGGCCTCTCCACGGATAAGCTTTCTGTTATTTGGAGTCGCCTTATAAATGGAGATTTCCTTTCTTAATGTAAATTTTCCTTACAAAAAGGGTAATTGATGCTCTGTTTTCAGAGCTTCAACCAGTATTTGCATTGTCTCAAAATTAATCAGCTCAGAATAACCCTTCTGCCCCAGGGCTCTATGCTGAGTGGCTGGGGCCAAAGGTCAGATGCAGGAACCAGCCTCGCTGGAGGAACAAAGAAACCTCTGGCTGGAGGGGTGAGCACAGGGGATGGGAGCTGGGCCAGGCCACGAGGAACTTGAGGCGCTGCAACCTGGGAGTGAGGAGAAGCTCCTGGAAGGTTCTAAGCAAGGAATGACCCGATCGATGAGTGTGCCTTTTGGGGAAGCGCTGTGGCTGCGGCATGGAGCTGGGTGGGGTGTCAGGGCCATGGAGGGACAGGGCAGGAAGGTTCCAGTGGCTGCTGTGGTTGTCCCCTGGGACAGTCTGTGGGAGGGAGAAGCAGTGGGCAGAGAGAGGGCATAGATTTGGGATAAATTTTGATGGGAGCTGCCAGACATGCAGAGGATCAGCCTACAGCCCACATGGGGGGAGGGGGATGGCCTCTGCGGACCCCTAGAACTCCTTAGGGGGTGCTTGCATCCTGGGATGTCATCCCCGTGCAGGTGGACAGGTTGCCATTTGGGTTTCTGTTTTCCAAATGCCAGGTCGGTACACGGACCTGGGCAGGAGAATGGGCACGCATGGGCCGGGGGATTATCTGGAAACCTGGCCATGCATGCTGGAGCCCTGGGCGTAGTATTAGGGACACGGGTTCCCAGTTCCCCAAAGCTGTGAATGTGTCACCTTTTATGGCAAAAGGGACTGTGCAGGTGGGATCCAGGGAAGGATGCTGAGATGGGGAGAGAGTCCTGGGTTATCTGTGTGGGCCCTTCTAACAGGGAGGCAGGCAGGTCAGAAAAAGAAACGGGCGATGTGATGCTGGAAGCAAAGAGAGAGGTCGCACAACCCCTGGCTTTGCTTCTGAAGCGAGTCTGGTAAAGAGCAAGTCCCACGGATTGTTTCCTTTGCACAAAGCAGTGGCTCCCACGTCACTTAGGGCAAAGCCGAAGGGCCCGGCCCCGTGGGCCCACCCTGCTCGCCCCTGCACTCAGCTCAGCCACGCTCCCTCTGCCTGGAGGGACCACCCTCCCCAGATAACCTCATGGCTCCCCTACACCTTCTTCAGCTCTTTGCTCTAGTGCCACCTGTCCCCGAGGCCATCTCCACTGGGAATTGTGGCAGCCTCTATTCCCACCCCTCCCCGGCTTTCTATTTCCCCCTAACTCATTCCCACTCGGTAAGGTTTCCTAACCTTCCTCCCTGCCCCGTGTCCAGCGGATCCTCCAAGGGAAGAGGGGCCTTTTGGTGTTGCTCCGGGGGCTGCTACTTCTGCAGCCACAGCGAGCCTGGTTCGGCGCGTGCTCAGTCACTTCTGCTGAATGAATGGAAGCACGTCTGAGTGGATGAATGAAAGGCAGCACTCGATCAGGGCTCTGTCAACCCATCTGTTCAGAAACGGCCCTGCCATTTTTCTCTGAAATGAGTCACCTGCTTCGGGGCCTCATGATTCTTCCTGCCTCCTCGCCCACAGACTTGTTTCAATGATGAAAGGCTGGATCACTGGAAATCACTGCGGGGTATGTACTTTTCTAGCCCCGAGTGTGGCACTGACCTTGTAATTTTCCATGTGCTGCTTTAAAGAGGCAGTAGATTTCCACCAAGAAAAGAGGAAGAAGCTGGTGGCAAAGTTGAGCTCGGTGCTTTATCGGGGAAAACCGGGGGTGGCTGGTGCACAAAGGCCCCCATAGCTTCCACCCAGCACCACAGCCATCCCGCACCAGGCGCAGAACCCTAATGTAGAAGCTCTCAAACAGAATGGTTATTGCCCATTACCTGGGCTGCACATTCTCAGTCTACCTGCCCCCCCGCCCCCATGTGTTCCCGAGACAGGCAGCTTTATCTCTATGTGGCCTCAGCCTGGCTCGGTTTCACAATCCCGAGTGCCGCCATCCACTCAGCATACGAAGGTGCTTTGAGGGAACCGGCCACCTGACTCGTCCAGCAGCCGGCGTGGCCGAGGGGAGAGGCAGGGCCCTCGTCTAACATGCCCGCGGCCTGCTGTGCTGACGGTCTCCCAGCAGCTCTTCTGGTTCCTCCTCACATCTCAGTGGAGAGCTGCTTGCCAGCATGGGGACTTACAGAATGGGGGGCGGTCTGGCTCTATCTCTCGCTCCCTGACCTCCCGCAGTGTGTATGGACTGGCCCTGTTTGTCTGGATCACACGCTTCCTTATGAAATCCACAGTATCGGCCAATGACAGATGCCTGTGGTTCAATGAGTATGTTATAGTGAACTAGAGGCCCGAAGCACAAAGATTCGTGTAAGAATGGGCCTTCCTTACCCTGGCTGCTGGCACCACCTTCACTCCAGCCAGAGCTGCCTTTTCACTCTGGCCCGGAGCTGCCTTTCTGCCTTCCCACACTGCCTAGAGGCCCAGAGGGGCTGGGGCGGTGCGGAACGCCTCCGGCCACTCAGCGCCTGCATATGCAAATTAACCCACCATCTCTGTTGGGTTAATTTGCATACTCAAGCCCGATTGGCAGGTGGGCGTCACGAAGGTACGGTCAATTTGCATCTTACTCTTTTATTAGTGTAGATGACCAAAGTACAGATGTCAAAGCCCCAAACCCAAGTTCCCATTTGATTACCCACTGACTGGCTACTGGACCGTGGAAAAGTTCCTTGGCTTCTCTGACCCTCTGTTTCCTCATCTGTAAAATGGGGCAATTACTAGCCGCCTCACGAAGCCCTGGTGGGAACTCAGACTCTGTGCACTCAGCAGGGCAGCCAGCACAAAGGCAGCCTCAGCCGGCGGCAGCTGCTGCTGGCTGCCCGTTCCCACTACGGCTTATTTAGCCTGGGAGCTGCAGACATGGGGGCAGGGGGCGTCAGTTGGTAGACGAATGCTGGTCGGTAGAGTTAGCAGGGCCAAGCCCGAGCTAAGACCTGGGGTCCTCAGCTGCTCAGATGCCTGTTGGCTGCAGTTCTGCCTTGAAATTGTGGCAGCCTCTATTCCCGCCCAGTGCACACCGTGTTCCCTGCCGCTGTTCCTTGTATTTGCTGTTTATTATTAGTCGTGGGCGTGTTAGGGCGATCCTGCAGCCCGGGCTGCCTCTGTCCCCTCCTCAGCAGGCAGCTCCGTGCTAAGCTTCCTGGCCTGGACGGTCAGTTAGCGGTGGCATTCTGCAGACGGCAGCCTCCCCAAGGGTGGAAGTCCCGCCTTCTAGCTCTGTCTTCTCTGAGCTTAGAACAGGTCCTGGCAAAACTGGATATGCAATTGCAGGAACCAGAACAAAAGGAAAACGGGGACTCCATGTTCCAACCTTATTAAAAGCTTCAAGATGGCAACCACAGAGCTTTAAACCAAGAGTTGGCCCTTCGGGGGGGAGGGCCTTCTGGAGGGAGGGCCTGGCGCTCCTGCCCAGAATACACTGGCCTAAGATGCCAGCCCTGTGTTAGGCAATGCCTGTTTCCTGAGTTGAATTACGTAGAGCATTGACTCCTGGCGTGTCTTGCTCTCTTACGGCCGATGATGAGCCAGTGATGGGTCTAGAGGCGCCGATCTGAGCTGAGCTGTCATCTGCTTGGTGATGCCCGCCTACTCCCACGACAGAATTGCCAGGAGACTCTCAGACCCCTTCCCGAGAGGTTCTAAGGGAATGTGCGGTCGGGGCTGCTCAGTGGCCGTTTGACTCCGGCCTCCTCTCTCCCGCCGGCTGCAGCGAAGGTTGAGAAGGACAGACGGAGTGAACTCGGGTCTGTGATGCAGGGTAGCTCCTCTCTCCTGAGCAACCAAGATAGAATTAGGGCGAACACTTTATTCTTTATTATCCTTTAGAAAATTATGGTATGACTCACACAACATAAAATTTACCATCTTAACCACTTTTTAGCATCCACGTCGGTGGTATTAAGCACATTCGCGTTCTGTGCAACTATCACCACCATCCATCTCCAGAACGTTTCATTTCCCCAAACGGCAGTGCTGTCCTTATTAAACACCAGCTCCTCACTTCCTTCTCCCCAGCCCCCGGCACCCGTTCTGCTCTCTGTCTCTACGAATCGGACTCCTCTGGGTGCCTCCTGTAAGTGGAATCACAGTGCGTGTCCTTTAGTGTCTGGCCATTTCACTCAGCATCATGTCCTCAGGGCTTCTCCATGCTGAAGCAGGTGTCGGAATGTCCTTCCTTTTTAAGGCTGAGACATAGTCTGCTGTGGGGATGGCCCATGTGTTGTCTTTCCATCCATCCATCCATCCATCCATCCATCCATCTACCCATCCATCCATCGGCACTTGGGCTGCTTCCACCTTTTGGCCTCTGTGAACAAACACGTTGTTTTTATAATAATGTGGTTTTATTTTTGCCCCCCATTCACAGATAGGAATACTGAGGCTGCCGGGGAATAGCATGTCCAGGCCTGGGACTGTCAGCTCCCCACACTTCACTCTCGCCACCTCTCCATATTCCCTTTTGTTCTTGCAGAGGGATGTGTGTGAGCCTGAGGATAAACAATGACTCTTCACCCCACGAATGGCTTAGCACTTTTCCTCCCTCTAAGCCCAGTGGGTGAGTGAGGCCGGGAGGAAATTGGGTGCACACAGGCATCTTATGGCAGCTTTGTGTACACAACGCCTGCGGGCGGCCACCTGGCGTTCACGGGGCTGGGCTTGCTCACCGGTGAGGAAGCCGAGGGGCCTCTGCAGCGAGGCGCTGGGCGTGGCGGAGACATGGCTGGTGACGGGCAGAACTGGTGGCTGCTGTGCAGACTCATCCACGTCTATGAATTCCCTTCAAGTGTGGTGGGCCTTTGGGGCCCTGGCCTGGTCCCACACTCACAGGTATGTGAGGCTGGCATGGTGACAGTCTCCCCAGCCTTGCTTCCACAAACAGGTATTATGAGCTCCTGGGATTGCTGAATCGACAGCTAAGCAGGTGTCCTCACACTACGGCCCGCGGGCCACATGCGGCCCGCCGAGGACATGGATCCGGCCCGCCGGGTGCTGCTGCCTGTCCTGCTTAGCAGCCGACTCGTCCCGGGCCCGCCGTGCAAATAGGAATTTGTTCATAGTTTTTTTTTAAACTATAGTCCGGCCCTCCAACGGTCTGAGGGACAGTGAACTGGCCCCCTGTTTAAACAGTGTGAGGACCCCTGGCTAAGGGTAAGCGCCCAGGATGATACGGGCACCCACCCACCAATGGGCACGTAGGGCTCCTGTTCCGTGCCCTTCCACTTGCCCTTGGGAACATAGGTTTTCTAAGTTATGAATGTTTTGGTAT
This sequence comes from Plecotus auritus, assembly GCF_963455305.1. NCBI lineage: Eukaryota > Metazoa > Chordata > Mammalia > Chiroptera > Vespertilionidae > Plecotus > Plecotus auritus. The sequence goes on from NC_137771.1 coordinate 224,487,151, forward strand.
GTATTTTTTATATTTTTAAAATCCTCAGCCAAAGATATGTTTACTGATTTTTAGAGCGAGGAAGGGAGAGCATTAGAGTGTGTGGGGGGGGAGAGGAACATCAATGTGAGAGAGAAACATCAATTGGTTGCTTCCCATACAACCCCCAACCTGGAATCGAACCCCCAACCTTTTGGTGTATGAGACTATGCTCCAACGAACTGAACCACCGGGCCAGGGATGGTGTGTATGCTTTTGAGAAGTTGTATGATTTAGTGGCCAGAAGAATGCAAACCTCTCTTTAGTCACATCAGTGAGGACAAGATTGGCTTCGTGTGAAGATATATTTGTCTCCTTTAGTTCACATCAAAGACAGTAGAAAGTTATTTTTTCCAGAAGTCTTAAGACTGAAATACAGTGCTTTTTCTAAATCTATAAATGTGAGAAACTCTTTTTTATAAAGAGGAGGATTTAGGTTTTATAACATTATAATTTTTTAAAAAAATCAGACTCTCTTGACCTTTCTTGGATTGGCTGCCTATTCGATGCCTCTAAGAAGGACCTAAATAGGGAATAAAAACCTCCAGGATGGATTTTTAAATAAATATATTTTTATTGGTTTCAGAGAGGAGGGGAGAGAAAGATAGAAACATCAATGACAAGAAAGGATCATTGATCAGCCACTTCTGGCCCGCCCCACACTGGGGGAGTCGAACTGTGACCTCCAGGCCATGGAACGATGCTCAATGGATGCCGGTCAGGCAGCAATGGATTTTTAAAATTGTGCTTTTATTGGCATTTCCCCAAAGACCCCAAAGCACTTCCTTAGTGACAATTTCTAAGAAGGATCAGGTGGGGAACGGACATCTAGGTCCTCTGGCGTCAAGGTCATCGATCTGTGAATGGGCCCTCCCCTGGTTCTTCTCTCGTCACAGGTGAGAGGAGGGACGTCCGTGGTCCTCCTGGCCACACTCCAGCCAGGACTTGAACCACACAGCTAGTGACTGACTGTGGGCAAGATGGGGGTGACAAGACTTGTATGTCTCCATATTCACGGTGACCTCACTGCTGGGCATCCCCAGCAGGTGACGTAACACGCTCTTTAGAGAATGCTGGAAAGCAGAACGCTGCCCCTCCCTGTGGTTGAATGACTAGGCGCACGGTCATCCTGTCCTCTTGCAGCATCTGTGACAGCGCCAGTCATGGCCCCGCGTGGACACCCACAGACCCGGCGTCACCCAGCCACTCCACAGGCTTCCACCCAGGATTCATCTGTCACAAGGATCTGTTAAGCTCCAAGGCCTCACAGTTGACACTGGTCAGCAAGATGCCATGGAGGACTACACTGGGTGCCATGTGGGACTAGAGTAGATATAAAACTGGAAAGCAGAGGGCCGGACCAGATGCTCGGGGACCTGGGCTCTAGGTCCAGCTCGGCCCTGAGCGAGCTGAGCGCGTCCCCCCACCTCCCGTGGCCTGCTTCTCCATCTACACAGCCGAGCATGGAGGCGTACACGCCACGGCACTGAGCGCAGGGCCTCAGACACTTATACTCAGTGATAAATCACAGCAGCCAAGGGTGAGACAGCCCCATGGCCATCGATGGCAGATGAATGAACCAGCCGTGGCGTTCCACACACTGGAAGACTATTTGGCTATAAAACGAAACCAAGTCTGATACGGGCTACAGCCTCAAACGACGGCCCGCGGGCCACGTGCGGCCCGCCGAGGACATGTATCCGGCCCGCCGGGTGCCGCTGCCTGTCCTGCTTAGCCGCCGACGCGTCCCGGGCCCGCAGTGCGCATAGGAATTTGTTCATAGTTTTGTTTTTTTTTAAACTATAGTCCGGCCCTCCAATGGTCTGAGGGACAGTGAACTGGCCCCCTGTTTAAAAAGTTTGGGGACCCCTGGCCTACACTGAGGGTGAACCTCGGAAGCATAATGGGAAGAGAGAACGCAGACAACAAAGACCGCCTGTTATGGGCGCCATGTACTTGAAAGGTCTAGAATAGGTGAGTGCGAGGCGGCGGCTGCCCAGGGCTGGGCGGGAGGAATGGGGGGCTGCTCGGTGGTGTGGGGCATTCTTCCGGGGAAGGGGTGGGATGGAAGCGTTTGAAACTAGATAGAGGTCCGGTTACCCACCACGTGGATATGTCGAATGCCACTGAATTGTCCACTTTAAAATGTTAATTTTATGTTATGTGACCTTCACCCAGTGATTTAAAAAAAGGGTATGTTGCCTGAAATTTGAGCATGTCCACCTTTCTTCTGCAACCTCAGGACTCCGGGCAGAGGCCTCGGCCGCCCTCACGGTGGGGACAGGGTGTTCCCCGCCTGGCCCCGGCCCCGTCCGTGATCACAGCTCTGCTTGGAGTGTTTCCCGCCCCGGGAGTCCACGGAAGGTTTCATGTGAAGAAAAGCGCAATGATGATATCGATGTGTAACTTTCTGAAGTGATGAAAGGTGAGCTCATCTCTCTGGTGTCTTCCCTGGATTCCTGCGGGAAGGCCATGTGCCATCTTTTGCTGTCATCTGGATTTCTCCAGGCTGGGATGAGAGCGCTGAGCCCACGGACTTTCTAGAACAGCACGCTCTGTCCACACCCGGCAGGTGAAAGGGGCAAGCGGCCCTGGTCTGGTGTCTTCAGAGAGATTTGGGCTGCAGGAGCGTGGGGCGTCCCGGAGCTGACCTTCGGACGGGAAGTCTGAAGGTGGGGTCGCTGTGACGGACTCCATCAGCTGGACAGACGTGGGTTTTGTTCCTCAAAGTGTGGTCTGAGCACCCGTGGGCTTGCTGGAAATGCAGGGTGTCATGTCCTCTCCCCGCCCACCCCCCCAAACTGAATCAGGACCTGCAGAGTCACAGGACCCGCAGGTGACTGTCAAGCCGCTAGAGCGGACCGTTTAAAGGCCTGGGGGTCAGTGGCCTGGCCCCGTCCCCAGGTGGTTCCGAACCACCTTGTCCTCATTCATGGTAAAAAAGGAGGCACAAGCAAGCCACCTCGCAGCAGCTGCGCTGAATGCAGCGAGAGACCCCGAGCCTGCAGGCCCCACGCGCGCAGGGATCCCTCGGTGGGAACCTGCTGCACTCGGTCTCACCGCCGCGGGTCCTGGGGTTTCTGGGAGTTGCCTGGGTCGAGGTTTCAATTCCGACGAGAGTTTCCCATTTCACCGCGTATTCAGAATGGAACCTCAGTTCTTGGACCTCAAGACACTCAGCCGGGGTTTTCCTAAACCAGTGTGATCCAGGAAATTGAGAAATGTACGCACCAGAGCGAGCTGCTGCTTCTGGGTCGCCTTTAAAGGGCCTTTACGGTCGGGCGCGGATAACACTTGCGTAATCGTCGCCCCACCCCGGGGCCACAGCAGAGTGACCTCGCGGGATGAAAGTGTCCCTGCAGCCCTTGTAGATGGGATTGGAATAAATGATGAAAGTGGCAGTTACGTTTTAAGAGGGTATGTTTACAAAAGCCGTCTTAAAAACCCAATGCCCGTGTAGACAGCGAACAGTCTGTACGTTATGGGTTCCGAGGTGGAGTTAGGTTATTTTTATGGTAAACATATGAAAATTGCTTAGAAGATTTTTTTTTCCCCTTCTGATGAAGTATTTCATTAACCCAGGCTTTTATGTGGGTGAATTCATCCCGGTTGTTTCCCGAAACAGAAATGATAGTTGTGTTGCGACAAAACGTCCTTAATACAAACAGAACTACACCCCCAGGGTGGTGTCTCTGAGGCTGTGCTGGCGTGTTTAAAAGGACAACAGAGCTTGCCTGGCTGGCCTGGCTCAGTGGTTGAGCATCGACCTATGAACCAGGAGGTCACGGGTTCCATTCCCGGTCAGGGCACATGCCTGAGTTGCGGGCTCGATCCTCAGTGCAGGGCGTGCAGGAGGCAGCCGATCCATGATTCTCTCTCATCGTTGATGTTTTTTATGTCTCTCTCTTCCTCTCTGAAACAATAAAAATATATTTTAAAAAACACAACACATGTGCTCAATTATAGAGAGAGAAAAAGCAGAGGTCGTTGGGGGAGGGGCCATGGCATTTGGACAAAGTCCCTGAGGAGGTGAGGGAAGAAGCCCCTGTGGGCAGGCACCTTCCTGGGAAGGGCCCTGGGAGGGGGCGCCTGGGGAGGGCCAGCTGCAGAGAAGGCTGTTTGGCTGGAGGACAGGCCAGCAGGGCACAACTGGGAGAAGAGACAGAGGCGATGGGGCCTTATAGCCCTGTAGAGGCTGGACTTGACCTTGATGGGCAGGGGCCTCGGAGTAGATCCACTCAGGAGAGATGGGGCTGACCACTGTGGTCACCTCACAGTCTGCGGGTCAGACGTCTGAGTCGGCTCAGCTGGTTTCCCTGTGTCGGGTTCACGGGCTGAGTCAAGGTGTCCACCAGGGGTGGCGGGGGGAGGGTGGTGGTCATCGGGAAGCTTGGGAGAGATCTGGTCCCAAGTTCATTCAGGTCATTAGCAGAACCCGGTTCCCTGTGGTTGTGGGGCTCAGGTCCCGATTCCTCACGGCTGTCAGCTGGGGACACCCTGAGCTCCTAGGGGCTCTCTCTGGTCCCTCTCTCTGTTCCTGCATCTCAGAGACAGGAAGGGCCCAGGGGTCCTCATCCCGGGAGTCTCCTGACTCCCCCTCTTCTGTGTCTCTCCTCTGAGCCCAGCTGAGAAAGTCCATGAGATGGGCCCCCCAGATAACCCAGGGTCATTTTTCCTCTCTTAAAATCCATAACCTTAATTACATTACAATTCTCTCTTGCCATAATTTCAGGTCCCAGGGATTAGGGCAGGGACACTTTTGGGGGTCATTCTGCCATGCATAGTTCTGAGGCAAAGAACCTGGTTTTAATTTATCTGAGCATGAGGCTCAGGTGGGCGTGGCTAGGGCCTGACTCTCTACCAGTTTCCCACGCTGCCTGTCATTGTACCCTGTGACCACGGCCAGGTGCGTATGAGCCGCTGTGCACAACTGTGGGGTACTCAGGTTTCACGCAAGGCCAGGTGATGAGGGCTCCCCTCACAACGCTTAGCCCAGGTGTCTAATGGGGAGAGGGAGGCTCAGAGAGATGAGCCCCTCTTGTCTGCTCCTGCTCGAAATCCAGTGTTCTTCTGTAAGAGCCTTGTCTCCCAGAGCAGCTCCACGCCACCCCTCGTTTGTCCTTCTCGCCGAAAGGGAAGCAAGAGAAGCACTGGCTTGTGCTTCTCTGATGAGCGTGGGCCTTAGGGAGGGCCCAGGGAGGCCCCGAGCCAGGGAAGAGAAAACGCGGGCGCTGTGAAGCCCAAGGTCACCATCTCACCACTCCTGAGGCGTGCTGGATCGGTAACTGAAGGGGACACAAAGAATGCAAACCATAAGCCAAGTTCCAGGGCACACGGAGGAGCCAGTGAAGGAAGTGACCGAAGCCAAGGGGGGAAACTGGGGGACAGGCACCGGGCTGAGGTGCACGGGCAAGCTGAACGGTCCCCAAAGGGGTCTGAGCTGAGAAGGAGGCGATGAAGCAACGGTGATGAGAGCCACTCGGGGAATGAAGGCAACGTGTCATCCATAGAGATGGAGTGGAACAAATCCTCCCTGGCAAGCAGATGAGAAAGGGACAGGTGGGCACGGTGCGGGGAACCGTGCAGAAGGCCATGCTGAGTTCGCGGTGCTTGGACACTGAGCACCTGCTTCACCCAGACTCTTCCCCGTGCGGCCAGTGAGGCAGGTGTACCTGCCCAGGATGGAGAAGTGCCTTCACGTGGCCTTGGCATAACTGTCCTCCCAACCTCTCCAGAGCATAGCAAATTGCCAGTGCACAGCACACACTGCACCCAGCTCCCATTTACATGAAGTTTATATCAGATTCCTCTTATATGACGTTCTAGAAAAGGCAAGTCAAGTTCACAGTGTTGGAGAGCTGCCGGGTGGATGCTGAGGGCCAGGGCGGGGTTGACTGCAAAGGCGTAGGAGACAACTTTTTGGGGTGATGGGACCGTTCTCTCTCTATTTTTTAATGTTGGTTTTGTGAGTGTTTATATTGCCCATCGAACTGTACAAGCAAATTGGATGCATTCTTGTATGTAAATTACACATCAATAATGTTGACTTAAAAAGAGAGAGCCCTAGCCGGTGTTGCTCAGTGGAAAGTGTTGGCCTGCGGACCAAAGGGTCCCAGGTTCAATTCCGGCCAAGGGCGCGTACCTTGGTTGTAGGCTCCTCCCCGGCCCAGGCCCTGGTCAGGGCTCCAGCAGGATGTTTTCTCACATCCATATTTCTCTCTGTCTTCTACTCTCTTTCTTAAAATCCATGGAAAAATATCCTCGGGTGAGGATTAAAACCTTTTTTAAATTAAAGAGAGAGAGAGCTACAGCGGTTGCTGGGGCCAGGGAGTGTAGCAGGAACGAATTCAGTTCAGACCTTGACGTGGGTGGTCATCCGGTCCCGAGGTGAGTCCCCGAGCCTCCGCGGTCCTGCGTGCCCATCCTCAGGGGGAAGCTGTACCTCAGACCAGCACCCAGAGGCCGAGCCCATGGACTCATGGCCATCGCGTGCTCCTGGGACTCTCGCCCAGGGCGGTGCCAGCGCTGAGTGGCAGTCTTGCTCGGAATGACTGACTTGCCGGGGAGGTGGCTATTAGGCAGCTCATGATGGATTAGATGCAGTTTCCATCTGATGGACATGACGGATTACCAGGGGTGGGCAAACTTTTTGACTCGAGGGCCACAATGGGTTCTTAAACTGGATCGGAGGGCCGGAACAAAAGCATGGATGGAGTGTTTGTGTGAACTAATATAAATTCAAAGTAAAGGAGCGGAGGGGAGAGCAAGAGAACCCTCCACTCTTTCGGCTCCGCGGGCCGGATAGAACAGCCGAACGGGCCGGATCAGGCCCGCGGGCCATAGTTTGCCCACGGCTGGATTAGACACAGCGCCTGCACTTCCATCTGATGTGGGCGTGGGACCTGCACGACTGTTGTCCTTTGAAGGATGAAATACGAGCAAGCAACGTCAGGGAGCTGTGAGTTTTCTTTTTGACGCTGGGGGTTCGTGTCCTTCCGTTCCTGGGTGGGGTGGGAGGTACACGGAGGATTTCCTGAGCAGCCCAAGGCGTGATCTTCCCACGTGATCCTCCACGTGCCTGTAACTCTTCGATGCCGGTGTCAGGTGAGGACCTGAGCAACGGCTTGGACAGGCATGAGGATTACAGCGTGTGCCGGGTGCAGACAGACCGGGCATGAGTCTTGCCACGCGTAGCTGTGTGAGGACGAGGAAGAGCCAACAGCACGAAGACCAGCCTGCGAGGGGGCCCAGGGCACCATGGGGTGTCGCTCAGGGGCAGACTGGCTGGAGAGCTCCACACGAGGCATTCAGCTGCCCGGGCCTCAGTGCCTCGCCTGGAAGGTGAGGGCTATGATCGCACCTCCTTCCCGGGGGCGTGAGTAGAAGGTAAGCGCGTGCTCCTGGAGCACTTGGTATGGCCCAGCACGTGGCAAACGCTGCAGGAGTATTTGTTAAGCAAAATAAACGGACGATGCAACGAGGTGACATGAGCAGAACCCTTCACAGTGGTTCTGGGACTGGGGTGTGCTCGCTCTCTGGGGGAGTGGTAAGTGTAGAGAGTCCCCCGGGCCTTCGCTTTGGCAGAATTCACTGGAACAGCATTAGATTTCAGTGAAGGACCATCAAGTCTTCGGCGGCCTGTACTGAGCATCACGTTACCTGCCGCGCCTCGGCTTTTAAGTTTTTAAGTGTATTTTTCCCCATTAGAAAGTCTGGGTCAACTTCGCCAGTTCTCACGTTTATAGGGAATATTTACAGCACTTTGGAGGACTAGAATGGTCAAAAACAGAGGTAAATAAGTGTCAAAATCCTGAATTTTCTTTGCAAATAAAACCCCACTCTTTCTTTTTGTGCATGCATATTTATACATATGCTAACTTTATATCTGTTCGCCAGTCCATTGAGCGGTAGGGAGGTGTAGATATACAGCCTCTTCGGGAGGTGCCAATGGCTGGCTCCCCTGAGGGGACACCAAGGGCCACCTTAGTGAAAGACCTTCCTTTCTGGGTCCTTAACCTCTGATCCCCGCCGGCCTCTGGAGCCTGTGGGCCACTTCTCAGAATACGATTTTTAAAAAACATTTTAAATTTTATTTTATTGTTTAAAGTATTACAAGTAGTAGTACATATGTCTCCTTTTTTCCCCATTGACCTTCCCCCGGCCTCCCCTACCCCCTGGCACATGCCCTTACCCCCCCCCCCCCCCCCGGCTCCAGTGTCTTGTGTCCATTGGTTATGCTTATATGCATGCATACAAGTCCTTCGGTTGATCTCTCTCCCCCCACCCCGCCCCCCACAACACTCCCCAGCCTTCCCGCTGTAATTTGACAGTCTGTTCGATGTTTCTCTGCCTCTGTATCTATCTTTTTGTTCATCAGGTTATAATGTTCTTTATTATCCATAAATGAGTGAGATCATGTCAGAATACGATTTTTAAGCGCATGAAAGAGAACGTACAGGCTTAAAGGAAACCGGTTATACTAAGACACCATTAAACAAATGGCTTACATAAACATATTCGTGTATAAATAAAGTGAATTGTAGAGCAGTTCACGCCGCATCGTAATGGGATCCATAACAGGCCCCACGGGTGGGACTAAGCCCGACGGCCACTTTGAAGCGGAGAGGGGCATGGACGCTGGTGCAGATGTCGACACGAGAGGCACACGGCATGGGGTCACCTGTGCGTTTATTGTCCCCAAAGTCACAAGGGCTGTTGACGCACTGAGGCTGCTGCCTGCGTGCTATCGGAAAGGAGCGCTGGGTCTCAGGTAGAGGCCAGTGCAATGAAAACGAAGGTGTGTGCCATTCGAGTTCCTGGGCCCAGGTGAGGAGCTCGCCTGCTTGAATTGGGGCCCTAATCCCTCTGTCCCTCCCCTTCCCTCCCTCCCTCCCTCCCTCCCTCCCTCCCTCCCTCCCTCCCTCCCTCCTTCCTTCCTTCCCTCCCTCCCTCCCTCCCTCCCTCCCTCCCTCCCTCCCTCCCTCCCTCCCTCCCTCCCTCCCTCCTTCCCTCTTTCCTTCCCGGTCCCCGGAAGGAGGGGCTGCATCTGCCCTGGCCCCCACTGGACCCCTGGGTGTCAAAGGACTGCAGACTGTATTCTTCCTACACACGTCTCACATCGCGCTGATCTCCTCAAAGGCGCCAGTATCTACCCGCAGTGAATGTGCCTCGGAAGGTCAGAGGGAGCTCGTGCCCGTGAAGGCAAAGGAGGCAGCTGCAGCTGTTTCATCTCCCCGAGGGCCGTGTGGGTATAAATTTCTCCTCCCCCCGCCCCCCATGTGCGGAAGGCCAGGACAGATTCACGGGCCGCCCTCTGAGAGGTGGCAGGCACAGGTCGCTGCCGGGAGGGTGACAGGCAATGACTAAGGCCCCTGCCCCAGAGCCGAGTTAATTAAAGTGCGTTAATAATCCGCGGTGTCGCTGAGGGGAATGATGGAGGTGCAGGGGGTCAGGCAGGAAGCAGCCCGTGGGGTTGCCACGGCAACGGAGTCCCTGGCCAATGCCAGGAGCCGTTCAGGCCTGTGGTCTGAGTGGAGCGCTTCCTCCCAAGTCCTCCCCGGTTTGGAACTGCAGCCACGTGAGCGGAGCATCTACCTGTTGCAACAAATCAAATGGAATTGATCGGAGGGTTGGGGACACAGAGAGAGGCGCTAGCAGACAGACAGCCTGGGAGGAGCGCCCGGTGCTTCTGGGGGAAAGCACACTGTTCTCTGGACTGATCTGCTGGCTGAGCTGGGAGGAGCTGGCTCGTCCGTTTCCGTGGCCCTCCCCAAGGTGCAGTGAAATAATTCCAAATGGCCAGTTCAGGGCAGGGAAGAACGCAGACCGAGTGGCGGCTCCTTGTGGGCCGGTCGGCCCCGGGAACACTTCCGTGGCCCTTCGCCACATGCATAGACCACTAACAGGGGACAAACGGGAAGGCCAAATGGGCCAGCTGAGCACTGAGGACGGAGCACGCAGGTCACTGTCCGGGGGGATCTGGGGAGGAAAAGGGGGGGGGACAGTGAGGAAGGAGAAGGCCTGCTCTTCCTCCCCTTTCTCTCCCATCACAGGAGGGCGTGGGCATCAGGACTTGGCCCACACCTGATGCCATCCAGGTTCACACAGACCCATGGTCCTCAACCCCCGGATCCTGGAAACGCATCAGCAATGCAGAATCTGGGGTCCACCCAGACCCACCGAATCAGAAACTCTGGGGATGGGGGTGGGGAACAATGGGTGTTGTAACTGGCCCTCCGATCAATGCTGATGCTGGCGGGGAGTTTGGAAAGAGGCTCTAATGACACCGAGCTGAATGTAAACTGAGTGACCCCGCACGGAGCCCGGATGGAGGACAGGGCCATGGTGACAACAGGCTGTGGCTGAATCCTTGTGGGTCTTTGGAGCGAGGAGACCTGGCTTGGATCCTGCCCACAGGCAATGCACCTGCAGAACAAGAGGCTTGGGCCTCACCTCACAGGGGTGCGGACCAGGTAGGCCCGGCACCTCTCCCAGCAGGGCTGAGGCAGGCACTAGGTCCCCACTAGATGCCCGTCTTCTGTGCTCCCTCCCCGAGCCCCTCGGAGACAACCTGTGTGGGATCCTTGTGATTTTGCTTTGCTCCAGCTACTTCGGGAGAACTTGGGGGGAGGGAGTGCTGGGAAGGAGACATGCCCCCCCCCCCCCCCCCGCCAGGAGCTAGCCGAACCCCAAGAGGGCACTGGCGGCTCTTCCTCAGATGGGCAGCGAAGCGGGTTTAGGAAACGTGAGAAGCAGGAGAGATACACTAGGAACGGGGCCCGACAGCAGCCTTTGCGTCCATCTGACCAAATGGCCGAACTTGAGTGTTTGTGGCTGAGGCTGCTGCACAAAGAAGCCAGCCCAAGAGGCTCAACAGCAGACGCGCTGCCTGACGCCTGGAGGCCGGGAGCCTGAGGCCGGGGTGGCCCTGAGGCCGGGGGGCCCTGAGGCCGGGGTGGCCCAGGGATGCTTCTTTCCCGGGGCTCAGAGGAACCCCCTTCCTTGCCTTTGTCGCTTCTGGGTGATGACAACAGTCCGTGGGGCTTGGAGTCACTGCCCCCTGAGCACTCTTCCTGCCCCCCTCTCCCCACTGTGGCCTCCCTCTGCATGTCTGTGTCCACACTTCCTCTTCTAATGACACCGGTCATTGGGGTAGGGCCCACCCTGATTCTGTCTGATTTCCTTTTTTTTAAAAAAGAAAATATTTTTATTGATTTCAGAGAGGAGGGGAGAGGGAAGGAGAGAGAGAACCATCAATGATGAGAGAGAATCATGGATCGGTTGCCTCCTGCACACCTCACACTGGGGGTGGAGCTCGAAACCCGGGCATGTGCCCTGACTTGGAATCGAACTGTGGCCTCCTGGTTCATTGGTCAATGCTCAACCCCTGAGCCACGCCGCCGGACAGTCTGATCTCATCTTGATGACCTCCACAAAGACCCTATTTCCAAATAAGGTCACATTTCCCAGGTACAGTGTGAGGACTTCAACGTGCGTTCCAGGGGACGGAATCCAGCCTCCACGCTAAGCCCTGGCTGACACAGCAGATGTCTCTTTGAGCTGCTGGCTCTGTCACCGCAGGCAGGTGTGGCAGCCGGGCCAGCCCGGAGCTTTCTCAGAAGGCTCTTGTTCCCCCGAGGGAGGGGGCTCCGTGCAGAGCCCTCAGTGCGACTCTCCGAGCCTTGAGAATGAAGGCGGACTTGGAAAATAGAGAGAAAGGGAAATGTCTTAGGTTGTTTTTCTGGAACCGGCGATTGCCCTTTTAGATTCATTTAATTGAAAAAAAAAAAAAAGGGAGAAACAGCAATTTAGATCTTTATGACTTTTTTTTATTGCCTGAAGGCAACTTCATAAAGTGGGGGGTGGGCGGCAGCCCTGATGGGGGTGGTCTGGGAACAAAGCCTTCACCGTTCTCTGCATCTGGACAGAGTGTGCTGGGAGGAAGTCGTATAGGTTTAATGATGTGTTTGTTAGGATTCGAGTTCCCTGTGACTGTTTGGGGTCCAGTTCTTTAAAAGCATGCTTTTAGGGGGGGGATCTCATGGGTTGGGGGAAGAAAATGAGCAAAGCCAACTGCCACTAACACTTTGTAAATCGCACCCTGCTGCGCTTTGGCTGAAGTGACAGAGAAGTGACCTCACTTCCCGTCAGCGATGTATTGCACAACCTCACGGGGGAGAATGAGCGCTGGTCTTGGGTGTTGGGTCTTGGGGCCCCTTCCAGAGGGTTTCAAGTCCCCGCTGGCCTGAACACTGCTTGTTGGTTTGCTTCCTCCAATAGAGGGGTGACAGCTGGCTCAAGGTAAGGGACTCATCACTAATTCTGCTCTTGTCATTTGACCCTTACTCCCTTCATCCAAAGCCATCTTCAAAAATACCAACATCTCTGGGGATATCTTCGGGGCGGGCCTTGGGAGCTGTAACACCCCGGTTTCTCTGGGAGCTCCTCCTAAGGCCACACGGTCAAGTAGGTTGTGTCCCATGATTTCGCCATCGGTCCGCCACTGCTGGGGCCTGCCCCCAGGCTGGCTGCTAGCCAATAAAGTGGCCTGGCCTGTGAGGTGCGTGGGAGGCTGAAGAAGGCTCCTCTCCCCAAAGATGTCCTAGCCCCTGGGGTCTGCAAACATGCTGCCTTCCCTGACAAAAGGGACTTGGTGAATGTGAGGAAGGATCTAGAGAGGGGATGTGATCCTGGAGCGACCAGGTGGGCCCCAAAGGCCTTTACAAATGTTACCAAAGGTGGACAGAGGGAGAGCTGACGCAGAGAGAAGGCGGCGATGTGCGGATGGAAACAGGATGCTACCCTGCTGGCTTCCCAGATGGAGGAAGGGACCACTTAGCTGTCCACAATGCATCAGGTCTCCACCAGAAAGCCAGCCCGACAGCAATGTCCCCTGGGGGTAAAATCAGCCCTGGGGGAGAAGGACCCCAGTGGAAAGCGTAGAGAAAAACAGAGTGGGTGGAAAGGGTGGCCCGGGGCCTGGCTCTGCCTCCTTTGCTGAGGACACAGGGAGCTGTTAGTGGTGCTGGGCTATGTCTTACGATGGTGAAGGTGGGTGGAGGGGGTGCCAGGGAAGGAACGCACCTTTGTCAGCTGTGTGCAAGGGGACAGGCGCCCTGCCTCACTGGCTGCTGAGTCAGACGGTTCCTCCACTGGCTTCCTGGGGGCTCCGGGCTCCAGGTGAGAAGAGAGGGCTCCCTCGGAGGTCACTTGGGGGCCATCTTCACGCCGCCCCTGATGCTCTTTGTAGGGGACCTGACCATGTCTGTAACTCAGCCACCTGCGCATACACACTCCCTCCACTCTCGCCACACACACACACACACACACACACACACACACACATACACATACGCCTGCCTCAGGGCCTTCGCACTGGACCTGTCACCCACATACAAAGCTTCCCTCTTGAGGTTTTACTTTTGCTTTCCTGGCTCCTTCTCATCACTGAGGTCTTAGCTTAGCAGGATCGCCTGACCACCCATCAAAAATCACTCTGTCCCTTTTCTTCATAGCACGTGTCATCATCAGCGGTCAGGGATGTGGCCAGACATCCCTCCACCCCTCACCAAGGAGGTCTTTTCCAGAGTCCTCTGGGGTCTGCGCTGGTTTTTTTGTTTTATTTCTGTGCAGGGCTCCAGCCATGCGGGCCTTCCAGGACCCCGAATGTGTGCTTTGTTGGCAGCTATCGGAGGGGCTCCGGGAGAAATGGCATCCTTCGCCAGAAAAGAGCTGAGGGGAGGGCAACGGAGCGGAGCTGAGGAACGCATGCCCGAGACCTTTGCCGCCTGCCCAGAGCTTGTTGGCACGGCCTCCGTGGGAGTCCGCAAAGCCAGCCCACACCTGGGCTCCGCGCTTGCCCTGCTGAGGCGGCTGCCCAGCCGTGGCCAGAGGGAGAGCTTCCCGTTAGTGTCCTGGCAGCCGGTGGAGACTGAGTTCTTATTCATCTTCCTCCTTTGCCCCGAGCGCAGGCCCGCGGGAGCGCCTAGCCGTGGGGAGCCGAGGGGGAAAACGCACCGCAGGGTGTTAGCCTCACCCCGCATCCGCCCGGTGAAGACGCGGAGAGCGGCCTGCGTATGGAAACCACGCGGCAGACTTTTGGCTTGTGAAGTTCATCTGACAATTCGGCCTCTGGTCCGGTTCCCCGCAACCCCCGCGTGTCCAAACTCCATCCAGGCGCATCGTAAAGAGAAAGGAAAGGAAACTGTTTCAGGACAAGGACTAAGACGGTCAGGACGCATCTAGTTAAAACGATTCTATTTCACAAGGATTCTTTGGGGAATGTAATGACTGGTCACTCCCCGGCCCTATACACCTTCGTTATGTAATTCTTTAAAAAATAAATTCTTTATCCCCCCAGTGACCGCCTCCAGCCCGCCCCTGCTGCTCCCCCCACCCCAGGCCTTCCTTGTCTGCGTCCATGGGTTCTGCACACATGCATAAGGTCTGGGGTTGATCACCTCCCACCCACCCACCCTCCCCCGCCTCCCCTCTGAGATTCCGCACTCTGTTCTGTGCTTCCGTGTCTCTGGATCCACTCTGATCATCAGTTTATTTTGTTACTTAGATTCCACATATGAGTGAGATCATGTGATGCTTGTCTTTCTCTGACTGATTTATTTCACTTAGCATGGCACTCTCCAGGTCCCTGCATGCTGCCTCAAAGGGTAAGAGAGTCTTCTTTATTATTATTATTATTATTATTATTATTATTATTATTATTTTTAAAAATTTTTTTATTAAGGTATTATATGTGTACATATCTTACCATTGCCCCCCCACCCAACTCCCATACATGCCCTCACCCCCCAATGTTTTGCATCCGTTGGTTACTCTTATATGCATGCATATAAGTCCTTCGGTTGATCTCTTATTTCCCCCACCTCTCCCTAACCTTCCCACTGTAATTTGACAGTCTGTTTGATGCTTTACTGCCTCTGTATCTATCTTTTTGTTCATCAGTTTATAATGATTTTCATTATCCCCAAATGAGTGAGATCATGTGCTATTTTTCTTTCATTGACTGGCTTATTTCACTTAGCATAATGTTCTCTAATTCCATCCAGGTGCCTACAAATGGTAGTAATTCCTTCTTTTTTATGGCAGCATAGTATTCCATTGTGTAGATGCACCATAGTTTTCTGATCCAGTCATCTGCTGACGGGCACCTAGGCTGTTTCCAAATCTTAACTATTGTAAATTGTGCTGCTATGAACATAGGGGTGCATATATCCTTTCTGATTGGTGTTTCTGGTTTCTTAGGATATATTCCTAGGAGTGGGATTACTGGGTCAAATGGGAGTTCCATTTTCAGTTTTTTGAGGAAACTCCATACTGTTCTCCACAGTGGCTGCACCAGTCTGCATTCCCACCAGCAGTGCAGGAGGGTTCCTTTTTCTCCGCATCCTCGCCAGCACTTGTCGATTGTTGATTTGTTGATGATAGCCATTCTGACAGGTGTGAGATGGTATCGCATTGTCGTTTTGATTTGCATCAAGAGAGTCTTCTTTTTGACGGCTGCATAGCATTTCATGGTGTCAATGCCCCACAGCTTTTTTTTTTTTTAATCCATTCGTCTACTGGTCGTCTACTGATGGGCACGTGGAGCAGCCCACGCCTCATGCAATTCTGGACCGTGTGGTGAGAACACATGTGACATGGGTGATGATGGCCCGTCGTGCCGGGAACCCCTTCAGAAATGAAGTTCTCAGAAGACCTTTCTGGTCTTGGCAAGAAGAAGGATCCTTATTTTTTTTGTTTAAACCTCACATAACAGAATCCTTCTGTTGAGGTTTGTGGTCAGCACAGCTCGTTGCTCCTAATGGCCCCACGTGCAGTCTTTTACTGTGTGCAGCCCCGCTTTCCAGGAGTTATCAAAAATGACCCGACAAACACGGCCTTTGCAGACGGTGGCGGACGGAGCGGAGCCGCCCACAGTTCGGGTGAACTTTGTGGCCAGACGCAGGGCCGTGTGTCTTTGAACCCTCCGTGGCCGGCTGTTTATTAACAAGAACAAAGGCTTTGCGTGTGAGCTTCTGCAATGACTACGGTGCCTTAAAACAAATCTCAGCAGCCACCCCATTTCTACCGTTGAGGCTTTCTTCCCAGGGAGGAAGGCTGCGCCTGCCTCTGCCAAGACCGCCCACCGAAGGCTGTCGGGAAACCACCCTGCCTGTTTCTGGAGGAGCGGGGCGGGTGAGATCCAAAATGCCTGGGGAAGGCTCGGGTACGCAGGTGTCTGCTCCCAGGGAAAGCAGGTGCGTGTGTGTGTGTGTGTGTGTGTGTGTGTGTGTGTGTGTGTGTGTGTTGTAATGCACATAACAGAAAATTTACCATTTCAACCATTTTTAAGTGTATGATTGAATGGATTCAGAACTTTTTCATCTTCCCAAATGCAAGCCCCTGGTCCCCAGCCCTCCACACTCCGTCTCTGTGAAGCTGGCTGCTCTAGGGCCGTTACCTAAGTGAAGTCACACAGGATCTGCCCCTGTGACCAGCCCCCTTCACTAGGCACAATGCCTTGAAGGGTCCTGCAGGTGGATCAGGTGTCAGAATGCCTCTTCTTTTTAACGTTGAGAGATAGCCCACTCGGTGCACGTACCACACTTTGCCTCTCGGTTTATCGGGCAGCGGGCATTGGGTGAAGTTTGCAGACTGTTATCTTCTGCCTGGACAAGGTTTGGACTAAAGAACATTATGCAACCTATGGTGTAAAGAACATTTACCCAATCTCTTTCACCAGATGGGAAAACGGACGATGAAAGGTAAGAGTAAGTGGGCCAACAGCACGCATTTAGATGATGCCAAACACGTCAACAGGGCTGTGCTTCCCCCTCCCAGTCATTTTTGTTCTGGAAGAATATTCAGGGTACAAAGTCTACATTTCAAAAATAGAACTTATGAGTCTCATCGTATTAACTCAACAGGGAGCATCGATGCCCAGCACAGCCTAGGTGAGTCACTCCTTGGAGTCTAACAGGAGTGCGTTTCAGACAGGAGTTTTCTCTTCTTTGAGGTCTGTTTTGAGAAGTTCCAAAAGCAAACAGTGAAAATAACAAAATGCCTGGGGCCACAGCTCTCAAAGCAGCCCTTCAAAATAGCAGCCCCGATGGCAGGCGCCAGGGGCTGGCGCTGGGCCTGTGACTCCTTTCCCCAGGTAGTTCAGGCCCACCCTCTGCTGGGTCTTGCCATGTCTCTAGTTCAGGGGTCCTCAAACTTTTGAACCAGGGGGCCAGTTCACTGTCCCTCAGACCGTTGGAGGGCCGGACTATAGTTTTTAAAAAAACAACTATGAACAAATTCCTATGCGCACTGCGGGCCCGGGACGAGTCGGCTGCTAAGCAGGACAGGCAGCGGCACCCGGTGGGCCGGATCAATGTCCTCAGCGGGCCGCATGTGGCCCGCGGGCCGTAGTTTGAGGACCCCTGCTCTAGTCCATTTAAGAAACCGTGATGTGGAGGGAGTGGGTGGGGGCTGGTGGAGAAGGGGAGTGCAGGAAAGGAGACAGAAGGACCTGGGGGCTTTGAAAAGCCATAACCGTTTTTTTAAAACGGTTGGTTTGCTGATTTTTCTGTTTCTAGTTATCAGCCAAGGCCTGGAGCAACCTTAAATTCAGGCTGTAGCGTGTGGCTGCAGAATCACACCATTCAGGCCACCGCGTGAGCAGGGTCTGCTGCTGGACCCCGATTCCTTGTCCCGGAGGCTCTCACCCCTCTGCCTTCCTGTAGGCATTCGCAGGGGCTCCGCTCCCAGAAGATGGCCCGGTGACATCATGAGTTTCAAGTTTCTCTCTTGTTTTTACGCCGCCATCGCCATTGCTGAATTGTCCCGTTGGCTCAGCTTGATGCACCCCCTCTGCCTGGGGAACAAAACCTCTCTATCAAGAATAGCACAGCCTTGGCTGGTTTGGCTCAGTGCATAGAGCGTCGGCCTGCGGACTGAAGGGTCCCGGGTTCAATTCTAGTCAAGGACACATGCCTGGGTTGCAGACTAGATCCCCAGTAGGGGGTATGCAGGAGGCAGCTGATCGATGATCCTCTCCCATCATCGATGTTTCTCTCTCCCTCTCCCTCTCCCTTCCTCCCTGGAAAAGGGAGATGCTCCTTGATAAGATGGTGTGAAGATTCAACACCTTTGGAGAGGGGCCATCCCCATCTCCAGGAATGTAATGAGCACCGGGAGCCTCCGGGAAACCCCAGTTTAGACCCTGGTTAAAGTCAGTAATTTACACTGTGCTCAACACATAGTAAGTTACCTACAAGTACCCATAACGTTTCCAGGACCACATACTAAATGCACCAATAGCCCCAGACTCTTTTTTCCAACCCACGCCCAGAGTCCCCCCTACCCATAATGCCAGCTTTTAGTAGAGGGAAAAGGAAAGAGGGGAAGGGAGCAAATGGTAGGATTTTCCATGAAAAAGTTGGAGAACGACTGTTGCACAAAAAGGTAGGCGCCCCGGCGGGTGGCTCAGTGGCTGAGCATCAACCTATGAACGAGGAGGTCATGGTTCGATTCCCAGTCAGGGCACATGCCCAGGCTGGGGGCTCAATCTCCAGTAGGGGACGTGCAGGAGGCAGCCGATCCGTGATTCTCTCTCATTGATGTTTCTCTCTCTCTCTCTCCCTCCCCTTTCTTCTCTGAAATCAATAAAAATTAAAAAAAAAAAAACTTAAAGGCAGAAGGAAAGCAAGCCATCAGTACCCTGGGAGCGGGAAGAGGAGAGGGTGAGCATCTCCAAGAACTGAAATGCGAGGGACAGAGAGAAGGCTGGAGGAAGGAGGCGGGCAGAAGTTTCCCTCCGCACTGCGATGGAATCTTCTGTGGCTCTTTTGAGAGCCTTCGTTTGCTTTTTTTTTTTTTTTTTTTTTTTTCTCTTTGCCTGCTGGGTCGTCTGGGATTTGACTCAGACCTCACGCTGTGGCTGGTTTCAGGGAGCCAGCAAATCAATCAGACTGAATGCAGGCTTCACCAGCAGTAACAGTCACGGTTTACTATTATTCTTATCATCTACCCGTCGCCAGGTCTCCCCGCTTGCTCCCCCCAGAGAGGACAGTGTTGTGGGAACCATGGTTCTGGGGACCGACCCGTGGATGTATCAGGCTCGCCAGCTGCCTTCACCTTGATGGAGATGAATGTCATCTAAAGACCCCGCATCTCTGCCCTGGCCAGTGTGACTCAGTTGGTTGGACTGTCACCCCATGTACGGAAGGATTGCAGGGTCAATCCCTGGTTGGGGTGTGTAGGGGAAGCAACCCAGTCATGTTTCTCTCTCACATCAATGTTTCTCTCTCTCCCTCTCCCTCTTCTCTCTCTAAAACATCAATAAAACATATCCCCGAGGGAGGATTAAAAAACTAAGACCCCAAATCTCTAAACCATGGCGCAGCCTGGGCCAAGGGAAGCCAAGGTAAGGGATTCCTTTCCCAGGCCCTTGGGCAGCAAGGTGAGCGTCTATTTCCAGCAGGTAACCCTGCCAGCCTCCTCTGGCCTCCGCCGGGTATCACCATGCACGAGCACCTCTGGGGGGTGGGCAAAGCAGGCCCCAGCCTGCATCGCTGCCTACTTCCTCGTGCCCCAGACGAAAATGATGAGAGGTGTGGACTGGCGCGGAAGTCACACCTCCGGGCTCTGCCCACTTTGATGAAATCAAAGGAGAACATTCTGTTTCTTGCTTGTAATTTCTGTCTGAAGCATCTCCATGGGTGATCTCAAAGGCTGCTTTGAAATCACTCTCCAAGCACAAAAGGGTTCTTTCACACCTTTTTCTCTCCAGGGACGTATAGGTCCCGGATCTGACCCGCACCGAAGGTGATGCCCCACGAGAGAGCTCCGGGGCAGCTCCGAGGGGCTTGGACAAAGTCCCTTGAGTCCGGGCCAGCCAGGACCGGGTTTTTCTTTGTGTTTGTTTTGTTTGTCTCAAGGCTTTTCTGGTGAAGACCTTGATTTCAGTCTTTGCTGGAAGGTTCTGGAGTCTGAAGCGTTGTCCTGGGTGCAGACGGCGGGGGGTGTCGTCTAGATGAGATGCCATCCAGCCACCCCAGGGAGCACCTGGGTGAGAGCCATCCAAGGACGTTTTTGGAAATAATATGTGTTTGATGTATCTTTCAATCTTTTAATTTATTATTTACAAAATTAGAATGGGTTAAAGCAGGCGTCCTCAAACTACAGCCCGCGGGCCACATGCGGCCCGCCGAGGACATTTATCCAGCCCACCGGGTGCCGCTGCCTGTCCTGCTTAGCAGCCGACTCGTCCCGGGCCCACAGTGCGCATAGGAATTTGTTCATAGTTTGTTTGTTTTTTTTAAACTATAGTCCGGCCCTCCCACGGTCTGAGGGACAGTGAACTGGCCCCCTGTTTAAAAAGTTTGAGGACCCCTGGAAGAATTGGAGGGCGTGCAGGAGGAGGAGTATTGGGGAGAAGCGACCTGACGCTGGAACCCTGGCACCCATTTGCCTTTTGACTTGGTTAGGCTCATCAGATGCCGGCATTGGCTTTTATAGGAGCAGCAGGTGCGATCGGATCCTTCTTTCACTGTTCATTCATTCATCCATTCACTCCTGTCACAATGGTTCCCTGGTGGCTGACGAGGTGTGGCCTCGTTCGTGGCTGAGAGGCTGACTCAGCCAGCACCGAGTGGGCCAGAGAGCTCTTCAAATTCTTCGAATGCGAATCAGAACTTTCTCAACTAAGAAAGGCGGTGGGGCGGGGGGGCACGAATCCACCAGCAATGAGGGAGAACAACTTTCCTGCCCTCCCCCTCCCCTGCAGTCTAGCTCCATACAAACGCCCGCCAATGAAAAGTCCAACTGTTTCTGCTTTTAGTCCTTGTGGTGACCGCCGCCAGGTCGCGAAGGGGTCTGTGGAGGTCACTTTAGAAATGACCCCTTTGGGCCAACTTTCTGTCCCGGGAAATGGAGGGGCTCACCTCCTCTTCCCTCCTGTCCAGATGGATGTTAGACTAGCTTGGTTTCTCAACGGGTTGACTTTGTAAGCTAAAATAACACATTTGTTGCTTCTCAGCAGTGTCCCTAAGGCCCTCACTTTGAAAGATAAAGATAGCTCCCACCCTCCCCTTCCCTGACCTTCTCCCACCCTCCTCCGCCCTGAGTGTGAACCTGGCTTTGGAACCCGTGTCAGCTCCCTCTGCTCCCCTCTCTGGAAGCCAGACATTGCTCCCCTCTCTCCCCAGAAGCTTAATCAGAGGTCAACACTTCTCTCCGGAGCCCCCCACGTCGGGGCCTGGGCTTTTCCAGAGGCCGTGCTGTCTGTGGTCTGAAGGACGCACTCTAAGCCGCACGAAACAGGCGACAGGAGCAGCAGCCCTGGCTGTGCGGTGACCCCGCTAACACAGGAAGTGAAATCGGGGTCCAGCCCTGCAGGGTGGGACAGGACACTGTGCCTGAGGGATCACCAGGAGCCCGGCTCATTCAGCCGTAAATAGTTCCGCAGCGAGATCTTACTCCGTATCATGCTTTTCTCTCTCTCTTTTTTTCTTTTCTTTTTCTTTTCCTGTCTTTCCATATTTCTGTTCCAGGGGTATTTTTTCCATTTACTGTTTCAAGAAAATGAAGGTCTTCATCAATGGGTGTCTGCGCGGGGGAGGGCCTGCCAGCCCCTCGGGGCAGGAGCAGAGAGCAGGCCTGGTTTGGGTTCTTCCCCGTTTCCGTAAAAATAGGTGGGGGTGACAGGGTGAGCTCTGCTTTAAGGGGTCGTGTTTGCTTGGTTAACGTAGTCTCTTCTAGCTCCCTTTCTTCCTCCCCCTTCTCCCTTTCCTTTCCCTCCCTCCCCACCTCCGTTTCCAGTTTCCATTCATCAAATCTCATTTCTAACAAAAAGATCTAGAAAAACCCCCACAAATTTCAATAACCTTATGGGTATCTCTTTGATTAGCTCCAGCAAATAAAATAACCAAACCATCATTTGATTGTTTAAATGAAGTCTTTTACTTTTTATTTTATTTTTTATTTAAATATTTTATTGATTTTTTACAGAGAGGAAGGGAGAGGAATAGAGAGTTAAAAACATCGATGAGAGAGAAACACCGATCAGCTGCCTCCTGCACACCTCCCACTGGGGATGTGCCCGCAACCAAGATACATGCCCTTGACCGGAATTGAACCTGGGACCCTTCAGTCCACAGGCCGATGCTCTATCCACTGAGCCAAACCGGTCAGGGCGAAGTCTTTTACTTTTTAAAGAGCCATTTAGGTTCACAGCAAAACTGAGCTGAAGGTACAGAGATTTCCCATACACCCCTGCCCCTACCCAGGCACAGACTCCCCCATCATCAACATCTCCTACCAGGGTGCTGTATTAGTTACCACTGATGGACCTACATTGACGATCACCATCACCCCAAATCCATATTTTCCATTAGGGTTCACTCTGTGTTGTACATTCTATGGGTTTGGGTAAATGTGTAATGACATGTATCCACCATTATAGTATCATACTGAGTATTTCACCACCCTAAAATCCTCTGAGGTGCCTATCCATCCTTCCCCCAAACCCTGGCAACTACGATCTCTTCACTGTCTCCATAGCTGTGCCTTTTTCAGGATGTCATATGGTTGGAATCATGCAGTATGAAGCCTTTCACATTCACGTGCATCTAAGTTTCCTTCATGTCTTTGTATGGCTTACTAGATCATTTCTTCTTAGTGATGAGTGATATTCCCTTGTCTGGATGTGCATCCGTTTCATCCTGTCGCCTCCTGGAGGACATCTTGGTTGCTTCCAAGTTTGGGCGATCTTACCTAATAAAAGAGAAACATGCAAATTAACCATCACTCCACTACGCCCACAGCCAATCAGAGTGAGTATGCAAATTAACCCAACAAAGACGGAGGTTCATTTGCATATGCAGGTGCAGAGCGGTGTGAAGCCTGCTATGAGGGGAAGCGGGGCAGCGGAGGGAGCTACTGGAGTGGTGCTCCAGACAGAAGCGAGGACTTGCCGGCTCTGGGCGGCCGGGGAGCGGGGACTTGCCGGCTCCCAGTAGGAGCAGGGACATGCCGGCTTCAGGCAGCCTGGGAGCGGGGATGTGCTGGCTCCTGGTAGGAGCGGGGACTTGCCGGCTCCTGGTAGGAGCAGGGACGTGCCAGCTCCCAGGCAGCCAGGGAGCGGGGACTTGCCGGCTCCTGGGCAGCTGGGGTGGGGAGCGGGGACTTGCTGAGTCCCGGACGGCTGGGAGTGAAGCCAGGGGCCTATTCTTTCACGAATATCGTGCAATGGGCCTCTAGTTATAGATAAAGCTGCTATAAAAACCTGTGTGCAGGTTTTCGTGTGCAATCAATTTCCAGCTCCATTGGGTAAATAACAAGGAGTGTGATTGCTGGATTGTATGCTAAGAGTATGTTCAGTTTTGTAGGAAACCATCAAACTATCCTCCAGAGTGGCTGCGCCGTGTTGCATCCCCACCAGCAGTGCCTGAGAGTTCCTGTTGCTCCACGTGCCCGCCAGCATTTGGTGGTGTCAGTGTTGTGGATTTTGGCGATTCTCATAGGTGTGCCCTGGTATCTCATTGTTGTTTCCAATTGTATTTCCCTGATGACGTATGATGTGGGGCATCTTTTCATGTGCTTGTGTGCCGTCTGTATATCTTCTTTTTTTAAAAAAATATATTTTATTGATTTTTTACAGAGAGGAAGGGAGAGGGATAGAGAGTTAGAAACATCGATGAGAAACATCGATCAGCTGCCTCCTGCACACCTCCCACTGGGGATGTGCCCGCAACCAAGGTATATGCCCTTGACCGGAATCGAACCTGGGACCCTTCAGTTCACAGGCTGATGCTCTATCCACTGAGCCAAACCGGTCAGGGCTGTATATCTTCTTTGGTGAGGTGTCTACTGAGGACTTTGCCCATTTTTTTTTTTATCAGGTTGTTTTCCTATGGAATTTTTTGAGTTCTTGGTGTATTTTAGGCAACACCCCTTTATCAGATGTGTCTTTTGCAAATATTTCCTCTTAGTCTGTGGCTTGTCTTCTTATTCTCTTGACATTGTCTTTCACAGCGCAGCAGTGTTTTAACTTTAATGAAGTCTAGTTTATCAATTTTTGTTTCCTGAATCATGGATGTTGTGTTTTTAAAAGTTGTCTAGGTTTTTTACTATGTTATTGTCTAGGAGATTTATCGTTTTGCATTTTACACCCGAATCTATGATCCATTTTGAGCTCGTGTTTCTGAAAAGTGGAAGATCTGTGTCTATATTCTTTTTTTGTATGCATGTGGATGTTTAGTTGTGCCAGCACCATTTGTTGAGAAGACTGTTTTGTTTTACTGTGTCGTCATGGAGGTCTGTTCCTAGGCTCTCTATTGATCTACTGTTTCATTGATCTACGATTTGTCTCTTCTTTCGCCAGTCCCACCCTGTGTTGATCATTGTAGCTTTATAGTAACTCTTGAAGTCAGATAATGTCAGTCTTCCAACTGTTTTGAGTCTTTTGCTTCTTCATGTAAATTTCAGAATCAGTTTGTCATCATTCGATTTTTCTAAGGTGTTTAAAATTTCCTAGCGGGGGGAGGGGTGGGAAATCCAGGGGCAAAGTGTGTCTGCTATCAGCTGACAACATCTCATTTATACCAGCCTGAGGAAGGTGGGGACACCAAGTCCAGAAAGGGTTAAGCAGCCTGAGGTCATTGAGTGAGTCAATGCTTCTTTAACCCTTTAGCACGCATAGCAAGTCGCCACTAATTGAGAACACCCAGCGTGCACCTTCTAACAAGCACATGCAAACTGACCTGGTTGGGTAGCTATGCATTCCCATTGAGCCAATCAAGAGGCCATCAAGTCCATGCAGCCTAGCACCTCAAATCACTTTGACCTGAACACCATTCACCTGATTACACTGTGAAACGACACCCCGCCCCGGGCTCATGCCTCACACTGAAAATGTCCACAGCAGCACTTAGTAACTGGTTTTCATTTTTTTAAAAAATCCACAGTTTAAAAAAAAAAAAAAAAAAAGTGAACATGGATAAGATTTCCGGTGAAGGGCTCAGAACCAAGTTCCGGGAATTCTCGCGCTCGCTTCTGAGGTTGTTCTGTAGGTTGTGTGGAGCGGCTTCTGCTGCGGTGTCTCTTTCTGACCTTATTTCTTTGTCTTCTCTTTCATGTCTTAAACATGAGTGAGTGCATCTCTTTATCCGTTATTTATGTGCTGAAATGATCATTGAGACCGAAGACGAGCAGCTGCCTCAGACGGTGAATGAGGAAGCCGGTCCAGCTGTATGCCCTTGGCGTTGAGGTGGGCGGTTCCTCTTTCAACTTCCGCCTGGATGTACAGATCTGGGAGTGACGGGGTCCGAGAAAGCTGCCTCCGCCAAGGTGAGACAATGACTCAGCATGTCTTCCGGCTCCAGGGTCCAGGCCTTCCTACATCTTGCTGCGTATGACTTTTCTTGAGAGAGGAAGGTGCCCGCATCCACATGGGGTTTGAATGGGGGCGGAGATTTTGCCCAGGGTCAGCCTTCCACAAGCAACAAACAAACAAACAAACAAACAAACAAAGGACCACAGGTCTTAGAAGCTCCTTCACTTGAGGAAAATGTTCTCTTTTCCATCTCATTAGCATAACCGTCTTCGTGGTGAGTTCGGACAGTGGGGGAACTTCTCAGATGGAGCCATCCGTGTGCGGCCCTGGGCCGCTCCTCCCGGGGGGAGGCCTGTGGATGGAGGGATAAGGAATCACTCGAGCAAATGAGAAATGAGTGACCTAGTTCCATGAGCCCTTCTGAGACCTACCTTTGCCAGCACAGGGAGCGACAGGGGCAGTTGCAGCCTGGCCCTTCACGAGCCCCCTCCCCGCCCCCATTCAACTTGGCTCTCCCAGGTGGCAGGCCAGAGACCAGCAGATGGTGCCCATGTGAGGGGGGGATGTCACCTAGAGGTGACCTCAGGTCACCAGCCACCAGCCTCCTTCTCTTCCTGCTGCTTCAACCCTTTAGCACCTGGAGAGCTGGCCCTGCCCTCTGACCTCATCTGACCTCCTTCCGGGAGACAGCGGGCGGGTGGGCGGGCTGGCTGGTCCTTTCTTGGATTTGCCACCGACCCACCAGGTGGGTGCTTAATTAGTTAGAGTGTGTGAAGCTCTTTGAAGGCACCAAGTGCTGCATCAAAGCGGGTTCTCACGGGCCGGGCCGGTAATGGTGAGGCCGGCTGCTGGTCTCTGGTGGGTGCGGGCCTCACGCTGCCTCCCTCCCTGTGTGTGGAGGCCCCACAGGCTCCACCGAGTTCCCCAGCTCCGCTTATTCACCGGGAAAACCGGGGTGGGGGAGTGTGGTGTGTGTGGTGTGTGTGGTGTGTGTGGTGTTTGTGTGTGTGGTGTGTGTGGTGTGTGTGTGGTGTGTGTGTGTGTGTGTGGTGTGTGTGTGGTATGGTGTGTGTGGTGTGTGTGTGGTGTGTGTGGTGTTTGTGTGTGTGTGGTATGGTGTATGTGGTGTGGTCTGTGTGGTGTGGTGTGTGGTGTGATGTGTGTTGGTATGTGGTGTGATGTGTGGTGTGGTCTGTGTGGTGTGTGTGCGGTGTGTGTGGTGTGTGTGTGGTGTGTGGTGTGGTGTGTGTGGTGTGATGTGTGTTGGTATGTGGTGTGATGTGTGGTGTGGTGTGTGTGGTGTGTGGTATGATATGTGGTGTGGTGCGTGTGGTGTGTTTGTATGTGGTATGTGTGGTGTGTGATGTGGTGTGTGTGGTGTGTGGTGTGGTATGGTGTGTGGTGTGTTTGTATGTGGTGTGTGGTGTGGTGTGTGTGGTGTGTTTGTATGTGGTATGTGTGGTGTGTGGTGTGGTGTGTGTGGTGTGTGGTGTGGTATGGTGTGTGGTGTGTTTGTATGTGGTGTGTGTGGTGTGTGGTATGATGTGTGGTGTGGTATGTGTGATGTGTTTGTATGTGGTATGTGTGGTGTGTGGTGTGTGGTGTGGTATGGTGTGTGGTGTGTTTGTATGTGGTGTGTGTGGTATGTGGTGTGGTGTGGTGTGTGTGGTGTGTGGTGTGGTGTGTGGTATGTGGTGTGTGTGTGGTGTGTGTGTGTGGTGTGTGTGGTGTGGTTTGTGTGGTGTGGTGTGTGTGTGTGGTGTGGTGTGGTGTGTGTGTGTGTGTGTGTGGTGTGTGTGTGGTGTGGTGTGTGGTGTGTGTGTGGTGTGGTGTGGTGTGTGTGTGGTGTGGTGTGGTGTGTGTGTGTGTGTGGTGTGGTGTGTGTGTGTGTGTGGTGTGGTGTGTGTGTGGTGTGGTGTGGTGTGTGTGTGTGTGTGGTGTGGTGTGTGTGGTGTGGTGTGTGTGTGTGTGGTGTGGTGTGGTGTGTGTGTGTGTGTGGTGTGGTGTGTGTGTGTGTGTGGTGTGGTGTGTGTGTGGTGTGGTGTGGTGTGTGTGTGGTGTGGTGTGGTGTGTGTGTGGTGTGGTGTGTGTGTGTGTGTGTGGTGTGGTGTGTGTGTGGTGTGGTGTGGTGTGTGTGTGTGGTGTGTGGTGTGGTGTGGTGTGTGTGTGGTGTGGTGTGTGTGGTGTGTGGTGTGTGTGTGGTGTGGTGTGTGTGGTGTGTGTGTGTGGTGTGTGTGGTGTGGTGTGGTGTGTGGTGTGTGTGTGGTGTGGTGTGGTGTGTGGTGTGTGGTGTGTGTGTGGTGTGGTGTGTGTGGTGTGGTGTGTGTGTGTGGCGTGTGGTGTGGTGTGGTATGGTGTGGTGTGTGTGTGGTGTGTGGTGTGTGTGTGTGGCCTGGGCCCTCCTGGCCTCAGCATGTACCTGGGGCTGCAGGACAATGACCGGGGCCACTGTCAAGGGCAGGGACAGAGCTGCTGCAGGCAGGGCCTGGCGTGGGCGGCCTGAACTTTTGTTCTGACCCCCCCCTCGCCCCCCCCTCCCCCCGCCCCGTGCAGGCAGCCCGCTCGGAGCTGCGCCACCCGCCCCGCAGCCAGGCAGCCCACATGAAAGCCATTAGCTTCCCACGGACGAGGGGGCGTCATTTTTTTGAAACCACCCTCGCTGCTGCTTCTCTCCTTGGCCCCGATTCCTGCCAGCTTTGATCAGGGCCCCCTCCCGCCCACACTGGTGGGGCTCCAGGCCCCGTGCCCCCTGCTGCTGCCACCCCCGCACGAGGGGGGCCGTCCAGAATTCCTCCGGATGCAGCCGTGGCCTGAGGACGCTGGGCGGCCCTGCAGTCGGGCCTGGGCAGGGGACTCAGTATTGCCAGGAGCTGCTGCGGGCACCGGGCAGGCCCCACCCCCTCTGCGGCAGCGCTCAGGGGTGCCCCTGCCCTGCAAGGCCCTTCCTGGGTAACCCACCCGGAGGGCCCTCCCTGCCACGCCCCCGCCTCTGGAGAGCTGGGCTGGGGGAGCAGAGGAGGGGACCCGCCCTGACACCCATTTCCTCCTCGCGGTCCACCTGCAGAAGGGTCCCCGCGGCTGCTTTTCAGAAATGAAGACGCAGTTCACAGGCCGCGAACTCACCGTCTAAACCACCACAAGGTGCACAGCTCTGTGGTTCTGGCGTGGTCACGAGGCTGTGCAGCCACCACCACCGTCTAACCCAGAGCCTTCCATCCCCTCCGGCCCAGCGGCCGTCAGGGGCCCCCACCCCCCACAGCCCGTCCCTGGGAGCCACAGCCGCTTCCTCTGCCCATAGGCCTGCCGGCTCGGCACACCTCACACGAATGAACTCTATGAAACGTGGTCCCTCATTCGTCCAGGTTCCAGGTTGCAGCCGTGAGGACTTCCCTCCTTTTCACAGCTGGACAACATCCCCGGTGTGGCCAGGGCAGCCGCTGGTGCATCCGCGGACGGGCTGCTGGGGCTTGTAAGTGTCTTTGCTCCACAGACTCCCCACCCCCATCCCGCCCGGCGCCTGTCCCAGGGCAGGGGTCCAGCTGCCCACGGTTGGGATCTTCTGTGCTGAGCCCGTGGCCGCAGGGGACGTGGGTGGGATGTCTGGGCGGGGACGCCGACTCTGCCGCGGATCGGATGGGCAGCTGGGGTCTCTCGGCACCCCTCCCGCTCCCCTGCCTGGTGTCTCCATCAGTAACACGGAGGCCTTGAGCCACGGGGCAGGCGGGCAGCCTTCTGTCATCACGGCCTCTGAGGAAGGAGAGAAAAGCAGACTGCGGGCAGGCAGGGTTGGCGCGGCCTAACTGAACGTGGTTTTGTTTTTCTTTTAACCCTCACCCGAGGGTATTGTGTCCATTGATTTTCAGAGAGAATGGAAAGGAGGAAGAAGGGGGCGAAATGGGGGCGGGGAGGGGAGGAGAGAGAAACATCGATATAAGAGAGACACACCTATTGGTTGCCTCTTGAACACACCCCCACCAGGGCCGGGGATTGAACCTGCAACCCAGGTATGTGGCCTGGATCGAGAATCGAACCCGAGACCCTTCGGTGCGCAGGCCGACGCTCTAACCATGAACCGACCCTGGCCAGGGCCGAAGTGCTTTTTAAATAATAATCTAAGTTGATCCAAGAAGACATCTGTAGCAGGTTCCCAAGTGACAGAAAACCCCTGTGAATGACAGGGAGAAATGACCAAATTAAAGAGAGAAGACGTACAACGGGGACCAAGGCAGAGTGGTGCTGAGCTCCCGAACCCCACAGATCAGTACGGCTCGGGGAGACGGGGCCAGGCGGTGCCCATCAGAAAGGGGTTTTGCTGGGCTCTGCGTAGATTTCATTTCGAGCCGCCACTGGGTTGAGCGGCCACAACAGCCAACGTGATTTTCGATTACATTGAAGGAGAACAGAGGCTGGCCCCAGGGAGGTGACACTGGGGAGACCACGTTCTGAGAGGGAGGCCCCGCGCGGGGAAGGGCAGGCCTGGAGGAAGGTGAAGTGGAGCTGTGATGCCTTAGGAAGCCCGAGAGCCCAGGATGTTCGTCTGCGGAGGGAGACGGCCGCCTGGGGCCCCGAAGGAGGCTGGGGCCCGGAGCTGTGGGTGGTCACCGGGGATGAGGGAGAATGTGGCAGCAGAAGTCACTGGGGCGTGGGAGAACAGGTGAGGAGCGCCGAGGTGGGGCAGCCTTATCAGGGGCGGCGGCCGGGGACTTCCAGTGCCCTTTCTGTTTATGGGGCCTGGGAAACTGCAGTTAGATAAGCAAGGGGGGGATGGGGAGGCGCGGGCCGGGCTCATGGGAGCCTCCTCGCTCGGAGCCAGACAGAGCCCCGCTGCTGCCCTGCCCAGGCGATTTCGACGTTTTCAGCAAGTGCAGCTCCCCTCGGCGCCTGAAGCCGCAGCGGTAAAGCGCCCGCTGGGGCCATCTCGGGTTCCTCTGCGGCAATCGGGGGTCTCCGCTCCATGCAACGCCTGCCGGTGTCCTGGGTGACCTCAGGCCCAGGGCTGGGTGCGACTGGGGATCGGCCAGCCCATGGGCAGGTTGCCTTTTGCACCCCAAGAATTTGGGAGGAGGATGGGAGCCCGTGGCTGCTTCCTGATCCCAGTTCCGAAAACCATCTGATTCAGTGCAGCGGCCACCCCTCCACCAGAGCTGCCCTGGGTGCTGCAGGCAAAGCCTCGCCTGGGAGGCGGCGGCCCGGTTCACACAGCACGTGGTTTGTGGCCGTCTCAGGGTCAGCGGCCACTGCTTACCGACTGATGGATTCGGGGATCCCAAGCCCGGGTCGGCCTTAGAGCACATGTTCAGAGGGAGTGTCTGCTGACACGTAAGTCCAAGGCCAGGAGACACTCCTAGCTGTTTGATTGCCACACTCCTTTCTGCCGGCTCCTTGCAAACGCAAGACGAGGCGGGCGGGCCCGAGTGGCACTCCCCGCTGCTTCTCCAGGGAGGGCGGGCGGCTCAGGAAAGCTGCATGCACAGGGCCAGGCCGGCCTGGGGTTCCTCGCCGCCCTGCAGGGCTCGGCCTGCCCCATCCTCCGCGGAGGCCCAGCAGGCGGGGCTGGAGCTCAGCCACCTGGAGACCAGCATCGCACATTCCTAAGAGCTTAGTGGACAAGGACAGCCTGAACCTGGGAAACAAAAGGACAGGTGTCTGATCCCACAACCTGCCCCCCACGGTGCGGGCGGTGGGACTGCTGCCAGCGCTCCCAGGCCAGGCTGGGGACACCTGGCTCTCTCTCCCGAGATGCCTGCCGCTGGGAGCAAGTGCAGACGAAGGTCAGCCCTGCACTGAGCTGTAAGTCTCCAGCTGTCAGATGCAGGCCCGGGGAGGTGTGGCGAGGCCCTGTGAGTCAGACCCCAACCCCATCTCTGTGCCCGGGAGCTCGCAGGCCCGGAGCACGTCCTGACCATCTTGCTCAACGTTGCAGCTCCCACCTCCATGGCACACGCAGCTCCCACCCTCATGGCACACGCAGCTCCCACCTCCATGGCACACGCAGCTCCCACCTCCATGGCACACGCAGCTCCCACCTGCATGGCACACGCAGCTCCCACCCTCATGGCACACGCAGCTCCCACCCTCATGGCACACGCAGCTCCCACCCTCATGGCACACGCAGCTCCCACCTCCATCGCACACGCAGCTCCCACCTCCATCGCACACGCAGCTCCCACCTGCATGGCACACGCAGCTCCCACCTCCATGGCACACGCAGCTCCCACCTCCATGGCACACGCAGCTCCCACCCTCATGGCACACGCAGCTCCCACCTCCATCGCACACGCAGCTCCCACCTCCATGGCACATGCAGCTCCCACCTCCATGGCACATGCAGCTCCCCGTACATGGAATATGCAGCTCCCACCTCCATGGCACACGCAGCTCCCACCTCCATGGCACACGCAGCTCCCACCTCCATGGCACATGCAGCTCCCCGTACATGGAATATGCAGCTCCCACCTCCATGGCACACGCAGCTCCCACCCTCATGGCACACGCAGCTCCCACCTCCATGGCACACGCAGCTCCCACCTCCATGGCACACGCAGCTCCCACCTCCATGGCACACACAGCTCCCACCTCCATGGCACACGCAGCTCCCACCTCCATGGCACACGCAGCTCCCACCTGCATGGCACACGCAGCTCCCACCCACATGGCACACGCAGCTCCCACCCTCATGGCACACGCAGCTCCCCGTACATGGAATATGCAGCTCCCACCTCCATGGCACACGCAGCTCCCACCCGCATGGCACACGCAGCTCCCCGTACATGGAATATGCAGCTCCCACCTCCATGGCACACGCAGCTCCCTGTACATGGAATATGCAGCTCCCACCTCCATGGCACACGCAGCTCCCTGTACATGGAATATGCAGCTCCCACCTGCATGGCACACGCAGCTCCCTGTACATGGAATATGCAGCTCCCACCTCCATGGCACACACAGCTCCCACCTCCATGGCACACACGCTCCCACCCGCATGGCACACGCAGCTCCTGTGCTGGCACCGTATGGGCTCTGGGACCATCCAGGGATGTTCCCGCTCACGGGCAGACTGACTCTTACCCATCAGGGACTGCTGGTCTTCAGGGAGCCCTGTTTCGGGCACTGGGGACCCCTCCCCCGAAGGCGTTGCCCAGCAGGCCCGCACAGGGGAGCATGGCTCTCTGACGTGTGTGCACTGCTGACACAATGCCACCGGTAGCCCAGGCTCTACCTAAACCACTTTGGGTGCGGGAGAGGGGCACTTCTGACCACCCTCCCGTCTCCTTCGCAGGGACCTCTCCCCCTTGGCCGGCTCCCGCAACCTGCCTCAGTCAGCGCCACTCGAAGGGTCTCGGGCACGTGTGGCTTCCCAGGGGCGGCATCGAAGACACACAGTAGCTGCTCCGTGGTGGCAGGGACTGTTTTGGGCGAGAGGTGAGGCAGGGGCTGGCAGACTCCTTGCCTCTGAGCTTAGGGTTCAGTGGATGGAAGCTGAATACATGGAAGCTACTTTGATGGCTTCTGTGATTATTCGCAGCATCAGCATTTCCCACTGCACCCACGTTATGTCTGCTCCGGCTGGTCCCCCATCGACATTGTCCTGGGCAGGGGCAAGGACGGGAGCTTTGGGACAGAGGGGAAGCCTCCTGTCACCTTTATTGCCTTAATGCTTTCTGCCACATTGTCTTTCTTACTGATAGTTTATTTCTCCCTCATTGATATTTTACTTTACTTCTTCCTTACTGATATTTTCTTCCTTCTTTCCTTCCTTCCTTCCTTTCTTTCTTTCCTCCTTTCTTTCTTTCTTTCTTTCTTTCTTTCTTTCTTTCTTTCTTTCTTTCTTTCTTTCTTTCTTTTTTCCTTTCTTTCTTTCTTTCTTTCTTTCTTTCTTTCTTTCTTTCTTTCTTTTTTCCTTCCTTCCTTCCTTCCTTCCTTCCTTCCTTCCTTCCTTCCTTCCTTCCTTCCTTTCTTTCTTTCTTTCTTTCTTTCTTTCTTTCTTTCTTCCTTTCTTCCTTCCTTTCTTTCTTTCTTGTATTTTAAAGAAGCCAGTTTGAGCCCCACCCTCACATCCCTAATGAGGAACTTGCACCTCTCTTTCCCAGTAAATAACTTAGTCCCCTGTGAACTCTTGCTGAACTGATTTTACGAGCAAACTGTCCCCGTTCGTTGAGACCAATGGGACCAGTGTGGGCAGGTGAGGCCGCCACGGTAGGTGGCAGCGTTCAGGGCTCTGGCCTGAGGCTGGCGCCGCCTCTGCTGACGTGTGCTGACTGGGCTGGCTGTTTACTACATGGTTTTTAACACTTCGCTTCCAGTAAGACCGGAGCACACGCCACACCACCCTCATTTACAGCACCGGCCTATCACCAGGGCGGCATGTGGGCCAAGAAAGGGAGAGTCTTGAAAAGGTGAGGCTAGCTGGCAGCGGGCACATCCCTGATGTGAAGAAAGAGTCTGGGTAAACCAGATGGCCGCCTCGGCGCTGCCCAGGGACACGCTGTAGGCTGCTCCTTGGAAGGTGGATGTGAGCAGAATTTCTTCTTGAGAAAGTCTAAGTCATCAAGGATGTTGGTCTGGGAATAGGAGCTGGTCTCGGGGTGGCTGACTGCCAGAGTGACGTGGACAAGTCGTTTCTCCTCTTTGAGCCTCAGTTGCCCTCCCTGTCTAATCGGGTGTTCAGTTATGATTTCTTAGTGGGAGGCAGCACAGCACGGTGCGGGCACGGGCTCCTGGTTCCAGTCCTTCGTCTTCCCGGCCGCGGGACAGTGGGAGAGGCCTTACCTTGCGAAGACTCGGTCTCGCCCTGTGGTCTCTGGGCTGCTTTGAGGGTTTTGTGTGATGAAGCTCACGTCACTCTTAGTAGAGCAGCAGGGGCCTGGGGGTGGACCATTACAGGAGCTCTTATCGATGTCAGCTCCACCCGTGAGCGTTCGTGGGGGCTTCGTGGACGGGGAGCACTGAGCCACCGTCTGTGGAACATCCCCTCACCTGTGACCCAGTGAAAGGCCACAGACTCCCTTCATTCAGGTGGAAGTTACCAAAACCTCCATCCCCATTTCACTGAGATTCCTAAACATAGGCACTTTTTATGTGAAACCACTTCCCTAAGGCAAAGGTCAAGCTGTCCATTTGGGGTGAAAGATAAAAAAACAACAACTTCCTCTACTCGGTACTGTAGGCTTGACGGAGCCCGTTCCAGTGTATGATCTCAGTGGGTCCTCCCGACAGCCTGTGAGGACAGCCAGGTGAGGACATGAGGCCCAGAGGTTGTCCAAGGCAGCATGAATGACAGGGCCCGGGACACTGAGGCCCAGAGGTTGTCCAAGACAGCATGAATGACAAGGGCCCGGGACACTGAGGCCCAGAGGTATTCCAAGGCAGCATGAATGACAAGGGCCGGGACACTGAGGCCCAGAGGTTGTCCAAGGTAGCATGAATGACAAGGGCCCGGGACACTGAAGCCCAGAGGTTGTCCAAGGCAGCATGAATGACAAGGGCCCGGGACACAGAGGCCCAAAGGTTGTCCAAGGCAGCATGAATGACAAGGCCTGGGACACTGAGGCCCAGAGGTTGTCCAAGGCAGCATGAATGACAAGGACCTGGGACACAGAGGCCCAAAGGTTGTCCAAGGCAGCATGAATGACAAGGGCCGGGACACTGAGGCCCAGAGGTTGTCCAAGGCAGCATGAATGACAAGGACCTGGGACACAGAGGCCCAAAGGTTGTCCAAGGCAGCATGAATGACAAGGCCTGGGACACTGAGGCCCAGAGGTTGTCCAAGGCAGCATGAATGACAAGGACCTGGGACACAGAGGCCCAAAGGTTGTCCAAGGCAGCATGAATGACAAGGGCCGGGACACTGAGGCCCAGAGGTTGTCCAAGGTAGCATGAATGACAAGGGCCCGGGACATTGAGGCCCAGAGGTTGTCCAAGGCAGCATGAATGACAAGGACCGGGACACTGAGGCCCAGAGGTTGTCCAACGCAGCATGAATGACAAGGACCTGGGACACTGAGGCCCAGAGGTTGTCCAAGGCAGCATGAATGACAAGGACCCAGGACACTGAGGCCCAGAGGTTGTCCAAGGCAGCATGAATGACAAGGCCTGGGACACTGAGGCCCAGAGGTTGTCCAACGCAGCATGAATGACAAGGACCTGGGACACTGAGGCCCAAAGGTTGTCCAAGGCAGCATGAATGACAAGGACCGGGACACTGAGGCCCAGAGGTTGTCCAAGGCAGCATGAATGACAAGGCCCAGGACACTGAGGCCCAGAGGTTGTCCAAGGCAGCATGAATGACAAGGGCCCGGGACACTGAGGCCCAGTTGTCCAAGGCAGCATGAATGACAAGGACCCAGGACACTGAGGCCCAGAGGTTGTCCAAGGCAGCATGAATGACAAGGGCTGGGACACTGAGGCTCAGAGGTTGTCCAAGGCAGCATGAATGACAAGGCCCGGGACACTGAGGCCCAGAGGTTGTCCAAGGCAGCATGAATGACAAGGACCGGGACACTGAGGCCCAGAGGTTGTCCAACGCAGCATGAATGACAAGGACCTGGGACACTGAGGCCCAGAGGTTGTCCAAGGCAGCATGAATGACAAGGACCCAGGACACTGAGGCCCAGAGGTTGTCCAAGGCAGCATGAATGACAAGGCCTGGGACACTGAGGCCCAGAGGTTGTCCAACGCAGCATGAATGACAAGGACCTGGGACACTGAGGCCCAGAGGTTGTCCAAGGCAGCATGAATGACAAGGACCTGGGACACTGAGGCCCAAAGGTTGTCCAAGGCAGCATGAATGACAAGGACCGGGACACTGAGGCCCAGAGGTTGTCCAAGGCAGTATGAATGACAAGGCCCAGGACACTGAGGCCCAGAGGTTGTCCAAGGCAGCATGAATGACAAGGGCTGGGACACTGAGGCTCAGAGGTTGTCCAAGGCAGCATGAATGACAAGGCCCGGGACACTGAGGCCCAGAGGTTGTCCAAGGCAGCATGAATGACAAGGGCCCGGGACACTGAGGCCCAGTTGTCCAAGGCAGCATGAATGACAAGGACCCAGGACACTGAGGCCCAGAGGTTGTCCAAGGCAGCATGAATGACAAGGGCTGGGACACTGAGGCTCAGAGGTTGTCCAAGGCAGCATGAATGACAAGGCCCGGGACACTGAGGCCCAGAGGTTGTTCAAGGCAGCATGAATGACAAGGCCCGGGACACTGAGGCCCAGAGGTTGTACAAAGCAGCATGAATGACAAGGACCCTGGAGAGGATGCAAAATCACGTCCTCTGGTTCCAAATCTCTGGTCTGCCCAAGGCAAACAGCATGGCGGTTGCTCCTTAGATCTGGAAATAACACGGAGAGGCCCATGCTTGTCTTTCCATCTCTGCACGTGGCGGCCTGGCTGCTGGAGCGGCGAAGACCCACAGGGTCTAGGTGTGCTGTCTGGGGTGTGTGCACCCCGTGCAGGGGACAGGCTCCATCCTGGGGTGCCCTGGACCCGTGCCCTCCTCCAGGAAGAGCTTCCCAGCCTGGCAAAAGGGTCGTGCTTCACGAGTCAGCACGTCACCCGCTCCCGGCCTCGCTGGGTGAGCCCTTGACAAGACAGGGAATCCGTGTGGAAGCAGAGGGAGGACGCAGTGCAGAACTCACTGGGGACAGGGTGAGGTCACAGCCAGCGACGGGAGGGATTCGCTTGGCGATTAGAGGCATTTGTGATGAGTGGAGTAGGCCTTTAAAACAATACGAACAGCGAGTTTTCTTTTTGTTTTTTGTTAGTTCTCACCTGAGGATTTTTTTATTGATTTTTAGAGAGAGTGGAATGGAGGGAGATGGGGAGAGAGAGAGAGAAACATCGTTGCCTCTCACACCAGGGCCGGGGATTAAGTCTGCAACCCTTGACTGAGCATCGAACCTTTGACCCTTCAGTCTGTGGGCCAACGCTCTAACCATTGAGCAACACTGTCCCGGGTGCAGCAACGAGTTTTAACTGGAAACCACCAAATGAAAGAGGACAGGGCAGAGACCACGTGAGAGGGTTGGGGGCGGTGTGGAGGGCTTTGCGAACGAGCCTCCACTCGCTCTCCTGCAGACTCGGGGCCCTGGGAGGGAGAGGCCGTGGGCAAGCCCCGTCAGGCTGCGGGCCCTTCCCGGACGCGCTGGCACCCTGGGATAGCCGCTCCTCCGAGCTCACACGTAGGCAGCTTATCTCAGGTCTTGTTGGGGCTTAGAAATCCTTTAATCTCCCAGGATCGTTTTTTAATGGATCAGCCTCTATTTTTATTCTTGGATGGAGAGGTGAATCAGAGCCTCGGCTGACTCCCCTGCACTTGTGGAGACCTGTCCCTGAGTGAGCGCCGAATTCCTCGCAGCTTCCCGCAGGTTCAGGACAGAGCTGAGGCTGAAATGCAAACGCCAGCAAGACGGGGCCTGCTCTTGGCCACGGAATTCGAAACATAGTAGGCAATCAGCGAATAGCTGCTGAAGGCGAGCATCACGGGTGGTGTGGACTCCAGGAGCTTTCTGCCCCCCCACCCCTACCCCATTCTGTGTGTGGAATGCAAACCGATGGCAGCTGGCAGGGGGTTTCTGAATTGATAAGCCCAATGCCTATCATTTTCCCAAACCAACATATTTGTGGCTGTGGCTATGTGCATGGAACTTTCTAGGCTCGGTGAAAGCTTGAGGACCTTTGTTTTCTTATCCTACAGGTGGTCACCGCAACTACCCCCAGACCCGCTCTGGGGGTGTGGGACCCCAGGGGATGCGGGTGTTCTGTTGAGCCAGTGGGTCCTTCAGAGGCTTATCCGAAGCCATTCTGGGCCCGTAGAAGTGGGATTCACGCTGTTCTGGATGCCGTGGTCTGGGAGCCAGGTGGTCACCAGAAACCAGCAGGACTTGGTGGGGGAGGGAAGTGGGGGGCAAGGGCTTCTTCCCAAGTGGCTTCGCCTACGTTTGCTGTCACAGGCTTTGTCCAGACCACGCAACGCCCTGATCGAGTCTTTGGTGCTAACCCAGGGCTTCTGGTCTCCGGGTTGGAGGGTTTGGTAGATGGAGGAGAGAGCTGAGGAGAGAAATGCTCACAGTGGTAACATATAGTCATTGCTTAAGGTACTTAGAGGAGCAGAAGACTATATTTTCTCCTTTGATCCGTATTAATTGAGCACCTGCTATGTGACAGGGAGGGTCTTCGGTGTTTGTTTGTTTTTTTTTTAATATATTTTATTGATTTTTTACAGAGAGGAAGGGAGAGGGATAGAGAGTTAGAAACATCGATGAGAGAGAAACATCGATCAGCTGCCTCCTGCACACCCCCTACTGGGGATGTGCCCGCAACCAAGGTACATGCCCTTGACCAGAATCGAACCTGGGACCTTTCAGTCCACAGGCCGACGCTCTATCCACTGAGCCAAACTGGTTTCGGCTAGTGTTTTAAGAGATGTCAATGAATAAAACAAAGACCCCTGCCAAGGGGCACTTACACTATAGCAAAGGGAGCAAGAAAAATAAAAAAACAACACGCAATATCCTATATAATAAAAGCCTAATATGCAAACTGTCCACTCGGGTGGGAGTTCAACCGACCGGGAGTTCAACTAGGGGGTGTTATAACAAATAATAAATGTAATACAATACAGTAATAAAGATAATAAAAGAAGCAAATGGCAGCTTCTGGAAGGTGTTGAGTGCCCTGGAAAGAAAGGCAACAGAACAGGGAGGAGGGCAGAGAGCTTGCCAGAGGGAGAGTCAAGGTGGGCCCACTTAGAGGAGGGCCTTCATGCAAAGGCCCGCAGGGGGTGGAGGTGTTAGTCACGGGGGCACCTGGGGAAGCGTGTTCAGGCAGATGGAGCGGCCACTGCAAAGGTCCTGAGGCAGGAGCATCAGGCATGTTCCAGAAGAGCAGGGAGGCCAGTGTGTTTTAACCTGGAGGGAGGAGAGAGAAATGGGGGGCTGGGGCAGAGGAACGGGGCCAGACCACTTAAGGCTCTAGGGAGAAAGAGAAAAATCAAGAATGGCCCGGGGCCTGAGCAGGTTGGTGCTTGATTAGTTCAATCCCCAGTGGGATTCTTCTGGTGGGGGAGGGGAGATGTAGATCATGACACGCATGCCCAACCCCAAAGGGGTCACACTGCTCCGCTCTGAAGAACACCACTGTTTCACGGGGCGTCAGTTCTGATGGGCAAGAAGGCAGCTGTCTACACGTCTTGCTCCTCACAGGTGTTAGGGCGGAGAAAGGGTTGAAAACTAATGTTGTAAACACATTGACATTAACATCTATTATGGCCTAATATGTGCAAATTCTCTAATAAGTCAATTCTTTATTTTATTACTTATATTCCAACTAGGTAACTTGATATGAAATACACTAGACAACGAAGGACAATTTTTTAAAGGCTCTATGGGGTGTATCTGAGGGAAGGAACTAAGTATTTTGGTAGAGTTTTTCACATGCTCATTTCAGATCACATAACCAATGTCCATGTCGTGCTTTGTGGATGGGGCCAGACTCTAAGGAGTGGTGACTATCTGATGGGTCAATATCTTAGTTAATGTGGTTTTATTCCTCAGGAGGTGAGATGTCTGTCAGATTAGACGTCAGATAAAACATTCTCTGTGGCTTCATCTGGAGTTTCTAATAGTCTACCTTGCACAGTAATTACGCTTTTGGATTTTAAATTCCCCTCTTTTGATTATTTGCAAGGTTCATGATGTGTGGTGAATTTTAATTCTTCTGAAGCCCCGGTTTGAGTCTCAGCTCCTACAGGGATGGCCCCCAGAGGTGGTTCCAGCTTCCACCCAACATCTGGCCTTACTGTGGCTTCATCGTCCAGAGCTTGCTCCTGAACTTCTCATATGACAGAATGAGCACTTTTTGGTGATGTGGTGCTCTAAGGTGATAGGAACAAATACTATGGACTGAATGTTAGTGTCTCCCCAAAATTCATATGTTGAAGCCCTAACCCCCAATGTGATGGTACCAGGAGGTGGACTGGGAGGTGATTAGGGTTAGATGAGGTCATGAGGATGGGGCCCCCAGGATGGGATTAGTGTCCTTCTAAGAAAAGGAGGAGAT
The DNA here is from genome assembly GCF_963455305.1 of Plecotus auritus. Lineage (NCBI taxonomy): Eukaryota > Metazoa > Chordata > Mammalia > Chiroptera > Vespertilionidae > Plecotus > Plecotus auritus. The sequence goes on from NC_137771.1 coordinate 224,527,545, forward strand.
GTCAGAGCTTCCTTTCTCCTCCATCTGAGAACACAGCAGGAAGACGGCCATCTGTGACCCAGAAGCAAACCCTCACCGACAACAGAATCTGCTGGCACCTTGGTCTTGGATCTCAGCCTACAGAGAAACAAATGTCTTTGTTTAAGCCACTCAGATATCTTGTCATAGCAGCTTGAGCTAAGACAACACATAGGAGGCTTTTTGTAGTCGCTGTGATGCAAACGCACAAATGTCAGTTAGCTACCATTTCTATTTTTTCTTTTCTGAACATGTAAAACATGAATTACATGCAAATGAATTAAATACAATAAAATGCACAGCTCTTCAGTGTTTAGTTCAGTAAGTTTGAACAATTGTGCACCTGTGTCAACATCACCTCCGTCAAGATCTAGGGCATAGCCACCACCCAGAACATTCCCTTCTGCCCCTTTCCAGTTAATTATCGGCCCACCCTCACAACCTTGGAGGCAACACATCTCCAAGAGGCAACTCTCACCATAGATTAGCTTGGTCTGTTTTAGAGTTTCAAATCCATAGGTTCTTCTCTGTGTGTGTGACTTCTGTCACTCAATGTGATGTCTGGAGATAATTAGTACATGTTGTTGAGCCTATCAGCAACTTCCCCCTTTTTATTGCGGAGTAGCATTCCATTGGTGGATATACCACAATTTGTGAATCCATCCTGTAATTGATGGGTATGTATTTTTTTCTGGCTATTGTGTATATTTTAGCTGTAAAAATTCTTGCATATGTCTTTCTGTAGACATGTTTCATTTCTGTTGGGTAATGCCTGGAACTGGGATTGCTGAGTCACAGAGGAGACACATATTTAACGTGGAAGGAGCTGCCAGACAGGTCTCTGATGTGGTGGTACCATTTCACTCTCTCCGATGGAGCGATGCGTAATAGTTCCAGTTGCTCTACATCTTGCCAGCATTTGGTGTTGTCAATCGTTTTTTATTTCAGCTACTGTGGTGGGTGTGAAATGGCATCTCGCCGTCGTTTTAATTTTCCCTTCTCTGATGACACATGCCACTGAGCTGCTTTTCATATGCTTTCTGGCCTTCATGTACCTCCTTTGGTGAAATGTCTATTCGAGTATTTTGCCCATGTTTAAAACTAAGTTATTTGGTTTTTCATGTTAATTTGTAGGAGTTCTGTTTATTTTTGTACTTGTCTCCTCTCCCTTTTACTCCCTAAATTCCTTGAGATATTTTGTCAGTTCTCTCTACAGTGCCCGCCACAATCCTATGTAACTAGTAGGTACTTAATAAATACTTACTGGATTATCCACAAGGATTAGGTTCTGTTTGGACAGTAGTGTTACCTGTTGAATTTAGTAAAAGAATTCAGTCAAGGTTATGTGTTTCATCTTTTGTGTTGGCAGCATGTATTATTTTTCAGTTATTGAATCTGACATTACTCTTTTCTAGTATGTCCATCTTTTACAAATATCCAGGCTATTTTCAAATGTTTTAGGCCAATCTGGCATATACCACTTGAGCTTGGAAACTATACTAAACTTCATAGTTAACTTTTTACAAGACTAAGGAAGATCTGAGGTTTTCATGATAGGTGGTCTCTTCTAGACATTAAAGTATTTATAGTCTTAAAAAAATAGAACATTGTGTACTATCCTCTTACGTCTGTCTCCTCTTCTGAAGTTCATGAGACATTTCTTAACACGAGCCAGAGCGTACGGGGCAGAAAGAAGGAATATAAATACTTCTATGTGAAGATAAAGATGGCGAGCATCGACAAAGAGAATATCGGAGGCTTTGAAAATCTTGTCTCCCTTCCAGCTTTGTCAGCCAAAGCTTTATAAACGTATGTTCTGCTTTGAAAGAATACCTGCAGTGATGTCACCTTCATATTCTTTCATTAGTTTCTAGGCAGACCGGCCAGCTCAGGGGGGCCAGAGGAATATTGCCACGCTTGTCCACTTGAACACTGTCCCAGACTCTTTGCTCTTGGGTATTACCCCCTGTTTTAGCAACACTCTCAGGCCCAGAGAATCATAAACTTGAATCTTGAAAGTAATACGTAGCCAATAAATTTATTACTTTTCGGTTGCTTGGATTTAAATTCAAATGAATTCAATAAGTTATTTTTTTTCTGACTTTAGAAGTAATAATTGCTTGTTGTAGAAATATAGCATAAAAGTAGAGAGAAATTGAAAATGGTCTGAAAATCCATCTCACAAAAGTAATACGTATTAAAACCTCCTAGGTTTACCTGCAGTCATTTCTGTTTTGGGGACTGATATACAATTTCCGTTCTATAAAAAGAGAATCATGTGAATATATGCTATGCATTCTGCTTTTTGTTTATTCTGTGTTGCTTTTTCCAGAATGATTTGCACACATCAGTACAGATTTTTAATGACTGTATCACATTCCATTATGTGCTATTTGTCCTTATGTTTGTGTGTTTAATCTTTTCTGCCGATGAGAGTATATTTTCTGTTGCTTCCTATCGGTTTATGAAAAAGCTATTGACTGTTGTTCATTTAGTATTTTTTTAAAAAAACCTGGCCATGTTGCTAAGCTTCCTTGTCAATTCTGAGTGTTTCAGAGTTGATCCCCTTAAGTGTTTCGGTTATCTGATCATATTGTTGGTAAATAATACATTTTCGTCCCCTCCGTCCCAATGGGTATGGATTGTATTTCTCTTTCAGATCCTGTTACATGAGTCACATCTTCTTAAGCAACAGGAAGTAGTAATACTGGCAGCAAACACACCTGTCCTGAAGCCGATGTCCCCTCAGTGTTTTAACGGGAATGCCTTCAGTGTTTCGCTGTTAAGTAAGAGGTTGGCCACTTGTTTATGAAATTATTGTGTGAAAGGAGTATCCTCTAGTCCTAGTTTTCCCTAAGGATTATTTTTATTTTGGGACTACATTTTAGGTGTTATTGAATGCCCTTTAAACTATTATTATAAGTGGGGGCTGCTGACGTAAAGTATTATAATGTCAGATTTGCTAATATTGAACCCTTTTGCAATTCCAAGGTAAGATTAGTTTTCCTGGATCATGGCTAGAAAATCCTTTGAGGTACTATTTGTTTTGCAGCTACTTTATTTAGGATTTTAAAATTACACCTAAGTGAGGTTTAGGTGTAGTTTTCTTTATTTTGTATTATCGTTATTAGATGCTGAAATTAGGGTTAATATAGCCTCATGAAATAGATTGTGTAGCTTTCCCTCTTTTCCCAGGCTTTGAGATAGTTGATATAACCTAATTGTTAAAAGTTTGGTCATAAGCATGGGAAAAGATGCTTAGCATCATTAGTTAGTCAAGAAATGTCAATCAAAACTACAATTCAATACACTTCATACCCATGGGAAAGGGTATCATTAAAAAAAGATAGAAAATGATAAATTTTGGCAAGAATGTGGAGAAATTGAAACCCTTATTCATAGTTGGTAGTATTTTTAACTTCTTCAAAGCAGAGGTAGAAAATAAACATATGTACAAATGAACAAAGGTAAGAATGACTGTGAACTTTCCATCAGACATTATGCAGGCCCTAAGGAACAAAATATTAAAGGGAGATAGATTGATGATAGATAGATAAATTGATAGATGATAGATAGATAGATAGATAGATAGATAGATAGATAGATAGATAGCAAATCTTGTCAACCTATAATTCTATTCAGGGAAATGAATCCTTTGAAAAATGGAAATAAAACAAAGTCTTTTCAGACAAACACAAGCTCCAAGAATTCACTTGCAGGAGATCTGCTCTATAATAAATAGAAGCCAAGTTCTTTAAATCACAGGAATGTGAAACCTGTGAGCACATGAAAGCTCGGATGTATACAGAGAAATGGAGAGTGCCAAAAATTGGCAAATAGATGATAAATAGAAACTTACTGCCTCATTAAGAAGTCCTTTGGAAGGTAACTGAATATTCAAGCCAAATGTAAACATGTATTGTGGGTTTAAAATTATATGAGAAATAAAATGTGACCACAACAAAATAGCACCAACAACCGGGAGGAAAGAGAAATGTTATGTTCTAAGAATTGTCCATTATACATGGAGTGGCATAATATGGACTGTGGTAAGTTAATGTTGAATATTATAAACCTTAGTCACTTTCAAAATAAGGAAACAAGAAGTATAGCTTATCATCAGCCAATAGTGTAGATAAATAGAAAAGTAAAAAATATATACGTATACATTTAATCCAAAGGAAAGCAGGATTAAGAGGAAAAAGGAAATAAGGAAGGGTTGGGGCAAATAGAAAAAAGTAGAAAGGTGATAGGTTTAAATTCACCCATATTAAACATTTTAACATGTGTAATAGTCCACACTCCAATTAAAAGACAGAGCTTCTAAAATAAAAAGGACAGACAAAAGTATGTGTGATCTATTAAAAAACCTACTTTAAAGGTGACGACAAAGACATGTAAAAGATGGAATAGACACCCCATGCACACTATAAGCAAAATAAAGTCAGAGTAGCTTTATTAACATGAGAGAAAACAGACTTCAGAAGAGGAATTATTATTATTATTTTTTTAAATATATTTTATTGATATTTTACAGAGAGGAAGGGAGAGGGATAGAGAGCCAGAAACATCGATGAGAGAGAAACATCGATCAGCTGCCTCCTGCACACCTCCCAGTGGAGATGTGCCCGCAACCAAGGTACATGCCCCTGACCGGAATCGAACCCGGGACCCTTCAGTCTGCAGGCCGACGCTCTATCCACTGAGCCAAACCGGTTTCGGCCAGAAGAGGAATTATTAACAGAGATAGAGATTTGATGGTGGCAGAGGTTAATACACCAAAAAATATAACAATCCTAAATGTGTACATACACAGTAAATGGAGCAAAACTGACAGACCTGGAAGACTAGGCAAATTAACAATTTTAGTTGAAACATTTAGCACTTCTCTCTTACTTTATAAAACAAGCCAACAGGAACTCAGTAAGGATAGTGCTATTCATCAGCTTGGCCTAACTGATGCAAACACATCTACCCAACACCAGCAGAACAGCCATTTCTTTCAAGTGCGCGAGGAACATACACCAAGATAGGCCAGGCGCCTAGTCATAGAATAAGCTTTGACAAATATAAAAAGTCTGAAATCATACAAAGTTTATGCTTTGCCCAACAGCAGAATTTAATAGGAAAACAGCAGAAGAATATCTGAAAAAAATCTCCAAATATTTAAAAATTAAACAACATGCTTCTAAATAACATGTGTGTCGAAGAAGAAATCATAAGAGGGGTTAAAAATATTTTTAACTAAATAAGAATAAAAACACAACCTGGCAACATTTGTGGGGTATAGCTTAAAAAAAATGATCCACACTTCCAACTTAAAATGCTGGGGGGTGGGGGTGGGGTGGGTGGGTGGGGGGCGAAGGGAGCAAACTAAACCAAAAAATAAAAGGAAGTAATAAACATAAAAGTAGAAATCAATGGAATGAAAAACAAACAAAAAAATAACATGAATGAAATCCATAGCTGGCTCATTGGAAAAAATTTTTTAAATGAAATTGATAAATCCCTTACTAGACCTATTCAGAAAAACAGAGAGAAGACACAAATTACCACATCGGGAACCAAACAGGAGCATTACTACAGATCCTATAGACTCTGCGAGGATAATAAGGAGACATTATGAGCACTGTTACTCTAATTACTTCGATAGCATAAAAGAAATAAATTCTTTTTTCATAATATTCCCTTGGTTGTACAAAAGAATGTCCTTATTCTTAGGAGATACATGCAGAAATATTAACAGTGCAAATCACTTTCAAAGCGTTCAGCAAAATCTTAACAACTGGTGAATCTAAGCAGCGGGCCTACCCATGTTCATCGCGTTCTTTTACCTTTTCTGCATATTGGAACATTGTCATAATACAAAGCCGGAAAAAACAAATCAGGACACACTCTAGTTAGTAGAGAGGCTCTTACTCCAGGTTTCTCATTTGAAACAGGTCTGTGATGAAAAGAACGGTGTCATGACCTTTCCCCACAGAGGGCAGGGTCATGCCCTTCCCGCTGAGTCAGGGTGTAGCTTCTGGGTGATGCTGCTGAGCTGGAAGCTCTTAGGAGATGAACACAGAGAGGAAGGACCAAGATCCCTGGGTGCCAATCTTGCCCCTTTCATCAGCAGTAAGGAAGGGGCAATAAAAAAAAAATCGAGTAAACTCTAGATGTGCAGGTCCTAACAACTTATAAAATACCCCGCGCAGTCAGCATGGACTTTGCTTTATAAACAGAGGCTTGGCCTACTTAGCTCTTCCCAGAGGTTGGAAAAAAGAGAGGCCTTGACTCACACAGACATGAAACCTTTGACCTAATTGGATACTAATTACTCAGAACAGCTTTGTTTACTCATTCATCTCTTAAGCCAAGCTCAGTATGAGATTCCAGGTCCCTAAAGAAGCAGAATTGCTGCTAGGAATAAGACACAAAGGGATTTATTTATTCAGCCCAAATGTCCTTGGTTTATTCAGCCCCGACGTCCTTTTTTTTTTTTTTTTTTTTCAGAAAAGTGGTTGCTAATTGCATAAGAATAAATAATACATGGGTGGATAAACCTAGGGATTTATCTACAGAACCACTTTCCTGCATTCCTACGGAGCTGAAGAGTTAGAATCTCGGGTAAAATGGAAAGTCGGAGGAATTGGCCCTCTGACGCCACGCTGGATGGGACCGGCAGAATTTCCCGTGTTGTGATGTATCCCTTTGTGATAAGACTGTCTGTAAAGGAAACCAATGGCTGTATGTTTACTGATTTTAATAAAGTGCAAGGGCAAGAGGCCCGATAATGTTGGCTGCCTTTTGGCCCTGGGTCCTGGCTGATGGGTGGGCTGCTAGCCACCCTCTGTGCTGTGTGGAGACTTGAGAGGGAGTGACAGGTAGGCAATGCACCAGAACTTCTTCGCAAGATGTAATTGGCCCACTTACTGCTTATCTTCCTACGACCCATTTGTTCACCAAATGGAGCATCTCAGTTGCTCGATGCTATTGTTGGCGCTAGGTATAGTGGTAAAAATAGACGAAATAAATTGCGGTGTTTATGCAGCTTAGGTTGCAGTTGATTTGGTAAAATCAAAATTCTTTAAATAAAGAAAAAAGGATGTGAGGAAGGCTTAGGGTTTAGAAAATCTGGGGTTCCACCCCAGCTTTGCAGCCGCTTGTTGGAGAGCCTGAGGGATGAGCCCTTGGACCCACCTCTAGACCTTGACGTTTCCTCCATCGTGGGCGGGAACTTGACCAGATTTCCAACAGCAGCCCTTCCAGGCCACACTTCCTGAGAGATCTTCCTATGGCCCCGGGCAGAAGAGCGTGGACTTTGGAGGAAGGCATTTTGGGTTGGTCAATCATTACATCTCTGATCTGGCTCAAGTCATTTAACCACTCTGAGCTTCAGTTTCCTTGCTGCAAAATGTGATAATAACGTTTGTTCAAAGAAGGTACCATCGACAAAAGAACCCCCACCTTCCTGGCACGCCATCAGACCCCCTCAGGAAGTTATGCGTGGAAAAAGGTTTTGTAATGCAAAACCATGATCATTTCCCCAGTGAAGCAACCAAGACATTTCCCCTCAATCAGACGGTCAGCCCATGCTCAACCTAAAACGCGTAAGGATGGGAAAGGCCTCCTGGCTGGTTCCATCCCTTTCGAGCACCTTCAGTCTGGACGACAGCAAGAGTCCCTTCAAATGAAAAACGTTCCTCGCACATATATGTTCACTGTCAGTTTTTGGAAAATGGGTCCGTAGACAACCAGGGACACGTTTCACGCCGCCTGGCCTGGTCCCCCGAGGCTCAGCAGGAGGTGCACGGGGACACGGGGCTCTGGGCTGCTGGCCAGCATCGTGCCTGGGCCTGTGGACAGCTCTCCTGGGTCCCGTGTCAGGGGCAAGGCTCCCTGTGACAACTGTGTGTCATGCCCTAGAGGCGATGTGGTAGAAACACCTTTCCCAGGTGGGTCTGCACCCCGCACCGAGGGAGCAGAGGAGGTGCGCAGAAGTTCAAACTCCGCCCCTCCCTTGAACACCTCTGTGAGGATTAAGCTTGAGGTTGGAGGAGTGGGGAGCGCACTTCCCCACCTCCCCGTCCTGCCGGCCCAGTGGCAGAGGCGCGCCTTCCCGCCCAGTTAGCAGAGTCCAGCAAACGACGACATTTATTCCTACCTGGTATTCGCCACGTGACACCCAGGGGCCAACTGTGAACTCAATGTCCCTGGTCAAGTTCATGATGAATTTTGGGTCAAGCCCAGGACATTCCCAGAAGGTCACTTTTAAAATAAGGATCTAAGCGAAGAGGTTTAGTTTTGCTGTGTTGTTTGTCTAGTTACCTGTTTCCTTAAAAGTTAGAGAGGAATCCGAGATATGTACCTTTTTCACCAACACTGCTCCCTGCGCCCGTGTGTCTCTCTCAGGAAGTGGGTTGCTATAACCAGGCACTCACTTTGCCCAGGAGAGAAAGAAAATGTCTCTTTTCATCTCCAGCTGATTCTTTATGAATCTTCGTAGAGGAGGTAATAGCTGCCTAATTTTCTCACCCCAGTCAGAGTCCAGGGGTGGGTAGAGATGTGATTTCAGCTCAAAGATCCCACCTGATGCCTGAAATGAGATGTTCGGCAGGCGTGGGAACAGAACTGCCCATTAACGTCAATCTGACAATTATTCCAGTCTCTCCGACTTCATTCACCCTCCCCTGTGCTTCAGACCTGAAATTTCAGCGGCAGTGGGAACGCGAGAGAAGATGCAAATGTGAAACCAGCTCAGCCCACGCTGGCCCTCATGGGAAGTAACGATGAAGCTGCCCGGTGCGCACCTGCCAGGCTCGGCGGCCACGCTGGCGTGGGTGACAGGGCAGTGAAGAGGCGCTGGGGATGACGGGAGCTCCGGGAGCTGTTGAATCAGGAGCCTCTCCTGGCATCGTTAATCACTTCTGGGGGTCCAAGGATGGGGGTTCCATTGGCACCAGCGCCTGCCTCTTCCCTCCTGGCTGTGCGAGGCCAATGAGCGAGCGAGGAGGAGGGCTGGGCATGGGGGCCTTGTGCGGGCAGCCCCGGGTAGGCCTCAGCCCGGGCAGCTCAGGGGAGACAGGGCTGCAGGGCTGGGTTTGGAAGGTCGGGAAGAACCCAGTTAGGGATCCAGACAGCGCCTGGTATCAGTGTTAGGGACAGAGACGCCCGAGTCTGGTCTCTGGTGGCCTTCTCCTTCCCCGGGGTCAGCCCCTCCTAGAAGCCCCCCCTGAAGGAGGCTCCCTTGCACCAGCGGAGCTCACCCCCTGCTTCCCGGAGGAGCCTAGGGGGCCTGGCAGGTCAGTGGTCATGGCTGAGCCTTCACCTCGTGGCCTCTGCTGTGTCCACCGGGGAGGTTTGGAAGAGGCCTCACCACGGGGGTGCCTGCGCCGAAGCAGGGCTGACTCCCGAGGGGACACCGCGCTCTGATGCCTGTGGGGTGGGAGCCCAGGTGTGGGCAGCTGACCCCGGGAGCCGTCTCACCATGGCGGCCTCCTGGATGCCGTCCTCTGCAGAGAGCGTTCTGCTGAGCACGGGTGTGCTCGCCGGCAGACTTGTTTCAGAAGATAGCCAGTAAGGTTCTGTCACATGCAAGTGGCAGAAACTCAGCTCACACTGGCGTAGGCCTCAAAGGGGACGCGGTGGTGTAGGTCCCCCTGGAGACGGGGAGGCGAGGCTTCAGGAACAGGGGGACCCAGGGCCCAGCGGTGCGGAGTCTGTTTCTCAGCGTCTGGGGCTCGACGGCTTTCTCCGTGACAGCGTAGTTCTCAAACAGGAGACCTTCCATCGGTGCCCCAGGATCACAGGGTTCTCAGTGCTTGTGCTTTCAGAAGGAGACAGGGCCCTCTGTCTCAGTGTCTGTATTCATCTGTGAAGTGGGGGGGGGGGGGGGGGTCCTGCCTGCCCGTGTGCTGAGAGGTGGGAGGTCATTGCCAGGTTGAGGGGGCAGTTCCCAGCTTCGGGTTTCACTCCCAGGTGGGGAGCCCAGCCCCCCAGGTGGGATGTGCTCTCAGCCACCTGAGGAGCTGGAGGAGGAATAATTGATAGCGGGGGAGGGTGGGGCAAAGCCGCTAAAAGCCCCTCCGCGCTGACAACCTCTCAGCTCTGAAAGCTTGAAAATGCTCCCGAAGTAATGACAATCAAAGGCTGGCAGGCCCCCTCTGCACCCAGCTCGGGGGGGGTGACATTTAAAGTGTTCCACCCACAGCTTTCCTTTGCGAGACCAGCGTGTCTCTGAACTTCACATTCAGGCAAATAAAGAGAGTGCCTGGCAGACACCGCCTCCAGACGCTGTCACTCAGCGCTGCTTCTCAGGAGAGCTGCCGGGGGAAGGGGGCAGGGACAGGAGGAAGGCTGCCCCTGCGACACCCTCCTCTGAGGGCTCCCTCCCCCCCAGGAGGGCTGAGTCCTTCCCTGTCCTCACCCCTGCTGCCCCCGAGAAGTGACTCCTCACGGTCCACAAATGAACCTGGGTGGGAAGAACTGCGTTTGAACATACGCTGGCGTCCAACCAAAACGTAGCCTTGCCTTCGCTTATTGAATGGAGGCAGCAGAGGGCAGCAGCATGGCCAGCACCGGGATTCACCACCGATCCAAGTCGCAGGGACCCTGCCACGTGGCGGATGTGCGGCCTCTCGGAATGCCACTTCTCGTCGCTGCTTCGAGACTGCAGTGGCTCTGAGACCTGCTCTGGCCCTACTGCACCACAGAGAAGCCGTTCGGTGCTTTCCCACGGCCGTCATTCCAGGTGCACGTCAGTGTCATTGGTTTCCTTCTACATTTTCCTTTATGCATTCAGACTAGGATTCTGGCCCGGTCGGCGTGGCTCAGTGGTTGAGTGTCAACCTGTGAACCAGGAGGTCACGGTTCGATTCCCGGTCAGGGCACATGCCCAGGTTGCTGGCTCGATCCCCAGTGTGGGGCGTGCAGGAGGCAGTCAATCAATGGTTCTCTCTCCTCATTGATGGTTCTCTCTCTCCCTCCTCTCCCTTCCTCTCTGAAATATATATACTAGAGGCCCGGTGCACGAAATTCGTGCACGGGGGGGGGGGTGGCGGGGTGACCCTCAGCCCAGCCTGCACCCTCTCCAATCTGGGACCCCTCGAGGGATGTCCCACTGCCCGTTTAGGCCCGATCCCAGTGGCTACCAACTGCTTGCCTGCCTGCCTGATTGCCCCTAACTGCTTCTGCCTGCCAGCCTGATCACCCCCTAACCACTCCCCTGCCAGCCTGATTGATGCCTAACTGCTCCCCTGCCAGCCTGGTCACCCCTAACTGCTCTCCCCTGCAGGCCTGGGTCCCCCCCAACTGCCCTCCCCTGCAGGACTGGTCGCCCCCAACTTCCCTCCTGTGCTGGCTTGGTCACCCCTAACTGCCCTCCCCTGCAGGCTTGATTGCCCCCAACTGCCCTCCCTTGCAGGCGTGGTCCCTCCCAACTGCCCTCCCCTGCTGGCCTGATCGCCCACAACTGCCCTCCCTTGCAGGCCTGGTCCCTCCCAACTGCCCTCCCTTGCTGGCCATCTTGTGGTGGCCATCTTGTGTCCACATGGGGGCAGGATCTTTGACCAATGGGGGCAGCCATCTTGTGTGTTGGAGTGATGGTCAATCTGCATATTACTCTTTTATTAGATAGGATAGAGGCCTGGTGCACGGGTGGGGGCCAGCTGGTTTGCCCTGAAGGGTGTCCCAGATCAGGGTGGGGTTTCCCTTGGGGCATGGGGCAGCCTGGGCGAGGAGCCTGTGGTGGTTTGCAGGCTGGCCACGCCCCCAGGCGACCCAAGCAGAGGCCCTGGGATCTGGAGTTTATTTATCTTCTACAATTGAAACTTTGTAGCCTGGAGCAGAGCCAAGCCTTCTGCTTGCTCCATGGCAGCAGTCATTTCTGTTGGAATTTATGTATCTTCTATAATTGAAACTTTGTAGCCTTGAGTGGAGGCCTAGGCCAGCAAGGGCAGGCGGAAAGCTTGGCTTCCTCCATTGCCGGGGGAACCCAAGCCTCCCTCCTGCTCTCTGTGGCTGTAGCCATCTTGGTTGGGTTTATTTGCATATTCGCTCCTGATTGGCTGATGGGCATGGCTGGTGGGCATGGCTTTGTGGGTGTAGCAGAGTGATGGTTAATTTGCATATTACTCTTTCATTAGATAGGATATATATATTTAAAAAATACAAAACCCCCCACTAGGATTCTGAGAAGGGGTCTATAGCATCCCCGGCTCTTCCCATAGGGCAGCTTGGCGCTATGAGTTACACACACGCTATGAAGGGCACCCCACCACCACACTGTGAGGCAGGGATTAAAATCCCCCATTCAACAGGTGGAAAGATTGAAGCTCGCCGAGTGGGTAAACTCCCCAAGGACACAAGGCCAGTACGTGGCAGAGTTGGAATTCAAATCCAGAACACCTGATGGGGAGCCTCCATCCACCTCGGCTCAGACGTGAAACTTGTGCGATGGTCCATCGAGGGACAGGTGTCAGACCTGTTCCTGAGGCAGTGCCTCCCTCCGGAGAAGGGTGTGGACAGAGCAGACACCCTCCAAGGCGCCCTAGAGAGGGAGGGGATGGACAAGAGCAGGCTGGGCCTTGGGCTCCGCCGGGGGCCACTGGTTGCTCCACACGCTCCTTGCACAAGTCCTTCACAAACGTTAGTATCTGTGATTGCTCCGTGGACATTTCACTTATCCTCTGATGACCGATTTCAGGTACGTCTCAATGTCTAAAGGAGGCGTCGGCCATCGCGGAACAGTACAGAGGAGCCGCAGAGTCTGGCTGGTAGGACAGCACCCGTCTCGGGTCACAGGGAGGTGATATTCTCCCCCGGGGCTCTCTCTCCATCAGTGTTGCTGACGGAAAACAGCTGTCCTGAGGGTTCTTTTGTTTTTTTACTTTTCAAACTGGAAAAGCTCAGCTCACAGGTAAGATGTAGGAACTGGCAGCGAGTAAATAAATAGCTGATGGCTCAAAGAGGATTTAAGTCCAGAATGGGTCCAGAAATCAGGGGGAGAGTTCTCCTTGAAGAAGTCTGATTCATCCTGGGGAAGGGTCCATTTCCCCGCCCGCCTCCCCACCCTCCTCTCTCCTTCCCTGCCTTCCATCACCCCCCCACCCAGCCACCCAGCAGGTGCCCCGTCCCCGACCCTGAATTATGCATTAGCAGGGTTCACTGGAGGTGGTTGATTGAACGCTGCGTGGAAGTGGAAACCACCCGAAGAGAGTCAAATATTCAGCTCACCTTGATTTTTCATGAAAATCCCTGAGCACCACCCTCGTCCGTGTAACTTAGGGGCATATTTACAAACGCTCCGGGTCAGCGAGAAGGTCCACTGTCTCCAAGGGCCCAGCACCCACACAGTGCTCCCTCTGTGGGCGCCAGGGGGGATGTTGGGCAGATCACCTGGACTTAGGTGGCGGAGAGGAGGCACATAAGAGAAAGGACGAAAAACTGGGGAAAGGAAGAGGCAGGAAGGGCGGGAGGCAAATAGACTAAATGTGGGCAAAGGGGAAAAGGAAGGGGGCGGCCAGCCCTCCCTGCAGGTGAGGGTTCAGATCCTGCTCTGGCCTCCTGGCCTTTGGGCATTGGATCTCCTGCTTCTCAGCTGGAGACTGGAGACCTCACACTCGCCGCGGAGAATGGGTGGGAGGACCGTCCACTCTAGTGTAGGCACGGGACAGGGCCTGGCCTCGGCGGGCGCCCAGTCAGTGGACGCACAGGTGCTGTGGGCCTGATGGCACCTGTCACCATGAGCCGCTGCTCACCTGGGCTTCAAGGAGAGAACTTTGGTCAGGGCTTCATAGGCCCCGGGTGCTGACATGGAAGTTACACCCGATGCCCCACCTGCTCTTCACTCTGAGCCCAGCAGGGGTGCCCTGGAGAAGGTGCCACAGCCCCACCCTGAGGCGCTGCAGCCAGGGAAGGTCTGGTCGTGCCATGGAGGTCAGAGTCTCGTGAGAGGGTTCATCACCGCCTCCCCAGCTCCTCTTCTTGGATGATCAGAGTCATAAAGCATCTTACTACCAGGCCACATCCGTTCCCCAACCACAGGTGAGTCCCCCATTAAAGGTGGCCTCTGTGGAGCCCCCTCACCTGGTCCCCAGCCCACGCTGCACTGCGGCATCCATCCTGAGCAGTGCCTGAGGGAAGGCGCCCCCCCCCCCTTCCTCACCCCCTGCTTGACCGTCCATCCCTGTCAGCATCCTTGTGAGTCTGAAAGACCTTCTGCCCGGCCCCTGGTCTGGGGGACCCCGGGCCTGGACAACCCAGCTGCCAGCCAGTACTCTTTCTCCCCGACACAGGCAGCCCAGGCCCCTGCCATCTGTTGGCCTGGGTCCCCACATGCTGGGGGCCCTGGCACCTCAGCTCGTCCATGTACATGCTCAGACCAGTGACAGCGACCGGGAAGCCGAGCGAGCCAGGATTTGCACACCGTCTTGCCTCCTGTCCCTGGGCTCCCAGCAACGCCGGGGGTTTCACATTTCACTGGCAGCAAGTCCTTACACAGTACGCCCAGCCCCCTCTGTCCCTGGCTCTGTCTTCCCGGCATCCTCGCTGGCACAGCTCAGAGACCGTAAATAACACGTCCCTTTTCCAAACAAACTCGGGTAAACTCTGTGTGGCCCTGCAAACAGGCCCGTGCGCCTTCCAGGCGGGGCGCTGGCAGGGTTAGCACCTGGGCCCCTGTTCTCAACAACCGGCTGTTGGATGGGGGGACAGACTCCCTGCCCTGAGCGTGTGACTGTCCCGATTCCACGCTGGCTGGACGTGTGTGTGCGTGTGTGTGTGTGTGTGTGTGTGTGTGTGTGTAGAGAGAGAGAGAGAGAGCCTTTGCCACAAGCTCAGGAGAGAAGGCCCGGGGTCCCCCAGACCAGGGCCGGGCAGAAGATCTTTCGCGGGTGATGCTGACCCGGACTGGACGGTCAAGCAGGGGGTGAGGAAGGGGGGGGCTTTCCCTCGGGCACTGCTCAGGATGGATGCCGCAGTGCAGTGTGGGCTGGGGACCAGGTCAGGGGGCTCCGCAGAGGCCATCTTTAATGGGGGACTCACCTGTGGTTGGGGAACGGATGTGGCCTGGTAGTAAGATGCTTTATGACTCCGATGAGCCCAGAACGGGGGCTGGAGAGGCGGTGATGAACCCTCCCCCCGGGACTCGGACCTCCATGGCGCCAGCAGACAGGGCGCCCGGGAGACTCGCAGAAGACCCGCCCGGGACATCGCAGGGTGTCCCGTGTGGACCCGGGAGAGCGCTGTGCCAGCCCTGCCCTCTCTGCTGCTTCCGGGAAGACGGCTTCCTCCTGGTCGCGTGTCCCTTTCTGCTTGGCCCAGGGAGCTCGGGGGAGTTGGGGACTCGGCGCTGTGAACTCTTAAAGCCCCACGACCTGCATATCACATCCCAGCCTCTTCCTCCCCGTCCTAGTTCTCATGGTCGGGACCACTCGGGCACTGAGTTTCTAGCTTCCAGGTTGGTGCCCGCCCTGCTGTGGCCTCAAATGGATGTGGACTGGGGTCCAGGGGAGCAACAGGCTCGCCCCTTCGTCCTGCCCAGCCAGGAGCTCCCAGCGTCCTCGTGCGTCCCAGAGGAAACCCTCTCCTGATCCCGCCGGGAGGAGACTAGAAGGACGCTCCGGGCCCAGGGCTCACCGTGTCCCACGCACCGAGGCCTCCTGAAGCCACCGTGACGCCCCTGGGCATTTACTCAGTAAACGGTGTGAACGAGGCAGCAAAGCCGCACGCACGCACTGGGGGTCAAAGTGAGTCAAGTCTGGTGGGCATTCTCCAAATTCTTTCAGGCCCTTTCCCAGCCTGCTCTGTGCCTGAGGCCCACCTGGCGTGCACGCCCCGGGCCTCTGGGGGGCTGGCCCCTGCTCAGAGTAACTGAGGACAGGAGGACAGAGGGTGGGGACAGGCCCCTCACTGGGCTCAGAGGACCCCGCGGCCCTCCGTCCCCCAGGCCCAGGTTCCCGATTGCTGGCACCTGGGCCCCGGCCTTGTCCCTCCCTCATGCCTGTCCCAGGGGAGGTGCCTGGGCTCAGTGTCTCCTCGGCGCGCCCTGAGCTGCTTCTGGGGGGGTCTTGTCGGACCCATCAGCGGCTCTGCTCTGTGTGTGTGTGACTCCGGGGCCTTCTCTCTGTGCAAGCGACATGCTCACCGCTTCGTCTCCTAGGGACTGATTTATGTAAAACATCTCTTCCAACTGGCAGCAGTTTTTACAATTTCTGCAGATTCAAACGACTAAGAGGACCTTGTATGTTCACTGTGTGTGTGTGTGTGTGTGTGTGTGTGTGTGTGAAAGAGAGAATGAGAGTGTGTGTGTGTGAATTTGCCATCAATAGAAAGCTTTTTTATTTTGACAGCATAAAATTTAGAAATGCTAAACAATAAACAGTATCTTAGACAAAAAACATTAAGATAAAACGATAAAGCAGGAAAGAAATCTAAAGATTTCTAATCTATGAATTTAGGGCTAAACTATCCTATGATTTTTAGGACTAAACTATGAATTTAGGACTAAAGCAACACAAATATTACGCAGTTTGAATGGAGTGTTGTCCTGTTTAAGTGTTTTGTTTGCATTGTTTTTAAAACCAACCAAACATTTTTTAGGTATATATTAAGTCTATAGATGTGTCAAAATAGCCATAGCAAACAATCATGGCCATTGTTTAAACGTCCACGTCAAACTTAGAGGACGGCTTAGATCATGGTGGTCATTTAAATAAAAACACAATGCGTCTAGTCCAGTGATCGGCAAACTGCGGCTCGCGAGCCACAGGGGGCTCTTTGGCCCCTTGAGTGTGGCTCTTCCTCAAAATACCACGGCCTGGGCGAGTCTATTTTGAAGAAGTGGCGTTAGAAGAAGTTTAAGTTTAAAAAATTTGGCTCTCAAAAGAAATGTCAATCGTCATACTGTGGATATTTGGCTCTGTTGACTAATGAGTTTGCCAACCACTGGTCTAGTCTGTAACTGTACAGGGTCTCCTGGGGGGTGTTGTATCCATGAGCACTGTATTAAGGGACTCATATTTACGTGCACTGCTGTACAGTTCCAAGGCTGTGTCTGCTAAGGGTGGTTGGGGCATGAATGTAGTGAGAGCCACACCAGAGAGAGGTCAGTCAGAATGACTGGAGCAGAAACACAGGCCGAGGCTGTGCCTGGTGGTGGGTGCTCCGGACCCAGCTGCTGGGGACGCTGAGTCACACCTGCAGGTGACCCCGGATTCCTGAGCTCTCCCCGCAGGACCCTCCTCCTTCCTGGGGAACCCATGACCCAGGGGACGGCCTGTCGCTGCAGGGCCTCTGTGGGCTGCAGGGGGAGCAGCAGGAGCAGCTGGACCACCTGGGAAGGCGGGGACTTGGACTTGACCTTGACCTCGGCCAGCATTTGCCTGTTGATCATTTTCCCTCCTCAGGTCCTGGAACTTCCTCGCCATGCAGGCGCCCTCAGCTCCTCTCTGCTGGCACGGGAGCTCATTGTCATCGCGGAAAGTGCTTCTTCGCAGCTGCTCCTCCGTGTCTCGGGCCATCTCCCCGTGCACGCCCAGAACCTGACTCATGGAGTTCATGCTTCTCCAGACGTTGAAGAGTTTCTCCTCCATGTCTGCCTCCAACAGTTGTTTGTGAAGTTGAGACACAGGATCTCCGTGTGCATCCGGCAGACGTGGCCGCTCCAGCTTCAGCCCGGGAATCTCTTCTCTCAGGTGCGACGTGCCACGCGGCGAAGATGCTTTCTGGGTTCGCAGACTCCTCCTTCCTGCTGCCGGCTCTTCACTCACCGCTTTGGCTCCGCCGCTGCCTGGCTGGTCCCCCATTTTCCTCGGGGCACTGTGAAGGCGCACAGTGAGGTCAGCATCATGAGGGCCACCCTCGAGAGCAACTTCCCACCCAGGGAGGAGAGGGTCCCCGGGCCCTGCTTCCCTCTTTGGAGGGAATTCCAAGCCCCATCACCCACGTGACCGCGGGGTCGCCAGGCCGGGGATGGCCCCCAGCGGTTCCCAGCCGCTGACCGTGCTGGGCGGCGCTGCCTCGCAGGACCCGCTCCCTTCGTGCCTTCCAGGGCTCCCTCTTGGTTCCTCCTCCTCCTCCTGCTCCTGGGTGTATGCTCCATCCCATCCCTTCTCCTCGGCGCAGCTCTGGGCTCTGGATAACGAGTGCTCTGGCCAGATGGCCCGTTAGGTTCCTCCGCGGTTGTTCCCGTCCATCCCCGAGGCGTCTAGACGGGCTTTCCGTCGGTCTCGGGGGACGTGCAGGAGGCTGGCTCTTGCGCGGTTTTCAGGAAGTCACCCGTCCAGAAGGGGCACCTGCTCAGGTGTGTATTCAGTGCCACAAGGACAAGGTCTGTGACAGGAGAGGCCCGGCCTCCCCCCAGGTGACCCGAGGGGTCCTCGGCTCCTGCCATTGGCCCAATAGCCTCACAGTTTGCACAGACTCACGGCGGGCAGAGCCTTGCACCGGCGCCTTCGCACTTCTTGGGTGGGTCGTCTCTTGACTGTCACAGACACCACCACCAGGGCGCCCACCGGGACCCCCCAGGGGAACGCGGCGAGTCTTAGGACATTTCTCAGGGCCCCTGGCAGTCAGCAGCGCCCCTCCTCCCCCACAGGTGCTCCAGGAACACCTGGCCGGCGGCCGCGATGGCCCTCAGCAGGCCCTCCATGGCTGGCCCAGCTGTGCCACTGACTGCCAGGGGCCCTGCGAGTGTTCTGTCTCTAAGGTAACCAGGGGCCTAGCGACCAGGTGATCAGTTGGGCTGGGGGAGGGGAAGCCGGTAGGTCTAGGAAACAGTCTTGGCTCCGAAATAGGACGGGGTTGCGCGACTGCAGGCCCAGGGGCAGGAGGAGAGCGCTGATCTGCCTGGAGACCAGCCCCTCCCGGCCAGGGGTGGGGGACCTTTCTCTTGCCAAGGGCCATTGGGATATTTATAACATCATTCTTGGGCCAGACAAAATTATCCACTTAAAAATTTGCCTGCTATATTTGGCCAAACATTTAATTAACTCACTCCTGATGCCTTGGCAGGGCCAGGCCAAATGATTTCATGGGCCTTCCACGGCCAGCAGGCCCACCTGCCTCCCCAGCAAACCTGGGGGTGGGGGGGGAGGGGCGGTCAAAGCAGGGCCGGCCACGCCCCTTTCTGTGCACAGAGCCAGTCAGGGCAGACATGGGCTGGTCCCCGGGTGAGGCCCATTCCCCTGATCTAAAGTTTCCTTCTGCTGCGGGACACCTGCGGCTGCCCACAAAGGTGCCGGGGCTGTCCCTCCTCAAAGGCTCCCCCTCTTTGTGTGTGGTCACTACGGACAGGGGCCCAGGACTCAAGGGGTCCCCACAGGTTTTACCTAAGGGGCCTGGATTCCAGCCCTAGCATCTCAGGAGGAACCCATGAGGACTGGGAGGGTCCCGCAGCCGTGGAGGCTGGGGCCAGCAGGACCTGTCCAAGGTTCCCTGAAGGGGGTGACTCTGCTCCTGGGTGACTCTGCTCCTGGGTGACCCGTGACCTGGGTCCTTCCCAGGATGCCCCGCTGTCACCAGCCCACACCTCCCAGGTGGCCCCGGGAAGGGTCTCAGTCCACGGAGTCATCTTTACAAGTGGCCTTGGGAAGGGGCATGTCCTTCCTTTGGCTCAATTTGGCATCTTCCGTGTCATGAAACTCATGTCACTCGCCAGCACCTCTGTGCCGACCCAGGCCCAGCCTTTTAGTCTGTCCCCTGGGGCTCTGCGTGACGGTCTGTCCCAGTCTTTTTACCCGAGAGGAAAAGGAGCCAGCAGTCAGCGAGGCCAGTCTGGGGTCCCCAGGGGGGCAGGGGTCCCCCTGAGTGGAGAGAGCAGAGGATTGGTGGTGAGAGGGGGAGGTAGCTGTGGTCTGAAGTGAGAGTTGTTTTCTTTTCCTTTTTAATTAGACTTTATTTTTTAGAGCAATGTGAAGGTTAAAGAAAACTAAATCTTGCCCTAGCCAGTTTGGCTCAGTGGATAGAGCGTCAGCCTGTGGACTGAGGGGTCCCAGGTTCGATCCCGGTCAAGGGCACATGCCTTGGTTGCAGGATCTTCTCCAGCCCTGGTCCTGGTCCAGGCACGTGCAGGAGGCAGCCAGTCGAAGTGTTTCTCTCACATCGATGTTCCTCTCGGTCTTTCCCTCTCTCTTCCACTCTCCCTGGTAGAACACAAAACATACTCGGGAGCCAGGCAGCAAGGCAGACATCTTTACTTCTACGTAGAGGGGTGCGCCCACATGGTCTGGAAGCCGCACACGGAGCAGGCGGGCTGCTCGGGTTTATAATCCCTGACGCACGTGACCTGTCCTTTGCTCTTGAGTGGAGCTCAGGTGCACAGTCTGTCCCGATTGGCTAATTCAAAGGGAGGGGCTGGCCTTTGCTGTTTCAAGATGGTGACCCCCAGGGGAGCTGCAAGCCATGTGGCCAACATGGCAGCTGCCAAGTCAGGCAGTCCAAAATGGCAGCTGTCTGCACTGTTCTTAGACAGAAAAGATGACTTGTTTATTCTCACATCCCTAAAAATCAATAGAAAAAAATATCCTCTGGTGAGGATTAACAAAAATAAAAATAAAAATAAAATAATAAAAAAATAATAAAGAAAAGAAAAATACATCTTCAGTGGAAAGTACAGAGTTCACCTGTGCCCCTGACACCCCACACGAAGAAGCCAGTGCTGTGGACACCTGGCCTGGCTGGGGTCCGGCAGCATGGTCAGTGGATGAACCGATAGTGTACATCATTGTCAACTACAGTCCCTTTACCTCCGGTTCCTACTTTGTGTTGAACATGCTGAGGTTTTTGGCAAATGCGTGATGTCACTACGCACCATGGTAGTCCCAGAGAATAGCTCCCCTGCCCTAAAAATCTCTTGTGCTCCAGTAAGTCCCGCCCCCCTCCTGCCCCAGCCCTGGTCACCTTTCTTGCTCTCTACTCTGAGATGTCTGATATTTACACAGCGATTCCAGCTTCTTAAAATTAGTGTCACATGGTGCCCCGTGTCCATCCCTCTACTCTCACCTCACTGTGCCTTATAGTTGAAGTGGTTTCTTAAAAGCAACACTATAGCTGGGGGTCTTGTTTTTTAATCCACTCAGACAGTCTCTGTCTTTCAAGTAATGTATTTAGGCCATTGACATTTAAAGTGGTATTGAGATATTTGAATTAATACTGACCATATTCATTATTGTTTTCCCTTTGTTGCCTTTGTTCTGTTTATTTTATTTATGTGGTTGGAGTTGCACATTTTTATGTTTCTGTTTATCTTCTCTCTCAGCATGATCAATCCTACTTCTCTTTTAAAATGTTAGGAGTTGCTCTTGAGTTTGCAATGTACCTTTTTCAGGTGAGCCACACTCACTAGGGTGACTGGTGTCCCCAGGGTCCACTCTTGCTGATTTTTTAAAAAATATATATTTCATTGATTTTTCACAGAGAGGAAGGGCGAGGAAGATAGAGTTAGAAACATCGTTGAGAGAGAAACATTGACCAGCTGCCTCCTGCACACCCCCTGCTGGGGACGTGCCCGCAACCAAGGTACATGCCCTTGACCGGAATCGAACCTGGGACCCTTGTGTCCGCAGGCCGACGCTCTGTCCACTGAGCCAAACCAGTTAGGGCACACTCTTGCTGATTTTAAGTTATTTAGTGTTGGGACATGAACTGTGTTCTTCCAGAATTCATAGTTGCCGCCTTAAAGCCCAGTAACTCAGTATGTCACCTCATTTACGGAGGTCCCATCTGTAAGATGGGCACAATGAACCATCCTCCCCGGGCCACAGGGAGGGAGGCTTGCAAATGGTACCGTATTTCACTGTTAGTAATTACGTCTTTGCATGTTGATGAGTGCGATTCGGTGGAGTTGGCCCCCGTACACGGAGATGGGCCACAGTGGACATTCAATTTTCTTTGCTTGTCGCCCCCCTCATGCCATGTTCTATTCCCCAGCCAGAGCAGCCACGGGCTCCCACAGAGCAGCATTTCTGGCCCCGTGCCATGCAAACACACACATGTGCGTGCTGAGCCCTGCTTACCTACAGCAGAGCACGCAGCCGCAGACACAGACACGGCTGGCGGGGGCAGATGTGGCAATCCCGGGCTGTTTTGCCATCTGAACATGACTTTGGGAGACGAGGCGGGGCCGTTACTCAGAGCACGTGGACAGAGGCCGTGTCAGTCCCAGTCACGGTGTCATCACACCGGCTCTGACCAAAAATGGTCTTCCCCCGACGCCAGGTGCCAACCCGGCCCCGCCAGGGGTTGCAGAAGTTCCACAGAGGGGATCCCCCTGGGCCAGGCACGCCCTTCTGTTTTGCTCTTACAGAAAAGACAGATTAGCATCTGGCCCAGATGACGGGATTCTGCATCTGCTCAGACTAAACTAGCGGCCGCCAGCTGCGTGTTCTTTGGGTGGGAGGCGCGTGGGTAATTTACGATGCAAACCCCCGGGCTGGGCAAGGAGGAACTGGCAGCGTGGGGGACCCCGGGGAGCAGAGGGAACAGCAAAGCCAACGTGCATGGTTATCGTGGCCGGAGAACCTCGGGGAACAGAGGCCTGGGGTTGAGTCGCGGTGGGGCCCGCGTTTCTTCTCATGGAAAAGAGCCGCGACCCTCAGGACCCCTATGTTCTCGGCAGCCCCCCTGCCAGACGGCATGGCTCCCGACTTAAATGGAGCCCTCAGGCCACTGACTTCCCAATCTGACACCAAGGGTTCGTCATCCACCGCTATCCAGCCACCCCACTTTAGGGGGGGGGAAACTGAGGCGCAGAGTTTAAGTCACCTGCCTGAGGTCACACACCAGCGCACGACAGTGATAACCCAGAGTCTGGCTCAAAAGTACAAAAAAGCCCCCTGCCCCCTGCCCCCTGCCTGATGTTCCCCAAGCAGGGGAAACAGTCTGCTCTCTTACCCTCCCGCCCCCCCCTCCACCTCCACCGCCTCCGCCCCACTGTCTGCGCCTCAGATACCCAACCAGCAGCCCCATCAGGCCTGTGGTGAGGTCCACCCTGGGCCATTCACAGCGATCTCAGGCCTATATGAGGGAGAACCAGGACATGGCAGGGTCGGGGCGGGGGGGCGGACGGGGGAGCGGGGGAAGAGAGCTAAAGGCAATTTAAGTTTGCTTCTTCTCCACCACGTGGAAAAACTGGGGGAGAGACCACGGGCACCTCACCTCATCCTTAGTTTTGAGTACATTAAGAAAAACGAATTAAAAAATTGTGGCAAAAGATACATCTTATTCTAAGTTTAAAACATTTTGGATTGGAGTGGAGATAAAAAAGGACGGAGTGAAGGGTGTAGAGGACCTTGAGAGAATCCAGTTCCCCCGCATGAATGACGTCCATCCCACAGAACCAGACGATGCTTTTCATTTAAAAAATGCTTCTTGTCTGGCTGAGAAAAGACTGGAAGCATAGACGCTGGGTGAGCGAGGAAGATGGTGCTCCCGCCCTCTCTGCTTCTGGAACCTTCCTCCAAGCGAGGTCTCTGAACAACGGGGCTTCTGACAGCCTTTTGGGGGGAGGGGGAACCCCCAAGCTCAGAATGGTTTTTGAATAATAGGAACGCTTTTGGCTCTCTTACTGGGTTGACATTTGCACAGATGGGTGTAAAAGCAAAGGCGGGAAAAACTGCCCAGACCTTGGCACTAACCTGTGCTGGCGACACTGTGATCCTCAGCACCTTGAACTTGCAGGGAAAGTACCAGTCTCCTTGAAAATGTCCTACATGGAGCCGTAAAAATTAATTTTAAGAATAAGTGAATACACATCTTTTTAATTTCTGGGTAATAAAACGAAAAGTGCACATATCCTTATGCTGCTAAAGAATATAGTCAATCCTATCTAATGAAAGAGTAATATGCAAATTAACCATCACTCCGCTACACCCACAAGCCTCGCCCACAAGCCATGCCCACCAGCCAATCAGGAGCAAATATGCAAATAAACCCAACCAAGATGGCTACAGCCACAGAGAGCAGGAGGGAGGCTTGGGTTTCCCCGGCAATGGAGGAAGCCAAGCTTTCCACCTGCCCTTGCTGGCCTAGGCCTCAAGGCTACAAAGTTTCAATGATAGAAGATACATAAACCCAAACAGAAATGGCGGCAGCCACGGAGCTGGAAAGAGCAGGAGGCTAGGGTTGCCCGTGGCGATGGAAGAAGCCAAGCTTCTGCAGCCCTGGCCGGCCCAGGCCTCTGCTTAAGGCTACAAAGTTTCAATTAGAGAAGATACATAAATCCCAACAGAAATGGCTGCTGCCTGGGAGCAAGCAGAAGGCTTGGCTCCGCTCCAGGCTACAAAGTTTCAATTGTAGAAGATAAATAAACCCCAGATACCAGGGCCTCCACTTGGGTCTCCAGGGGGCGTGGCCGGCTTGCAAACCACCACAGGCCCCTCGCCCAGGCTGCCCCACACCCCAAGGGAACCCCCACCCTGATCCGGGACACCCTTCAGGGCAAACCAGCTGGCCCCCACCCATGCACCAGGCCTCTATCCTATCTAATAAAAGAGTAATATGCAGATTGACCATCACTCCAACACACAAGATGGATGCCCCCAGGTGAACACAAGATGGCCGCCACAAGATGGCCAGCAGGGGAGGGCAATTGGGAGGGACCAGGCCTGCAAGGGAGGGCAGTTGGAGGATATCAAGTCTGCAGGGGAGGGCAGTTAGGGGTGACCAGGCCGGCAGAGGAGGGAAGTTGGGGGCGACTGGGACTGCAGGGAAGGGCAATTGGGGGTGACCAGGCCTGCAGGGGAGAGCAGTTGGGGCAGGGGGAGACCAGGCCTGCAGGGGAGGGCAGTTAGGGGTGACCAGGCCTGCAGGGGGGGGGCAGTTGGGGGAGATCCAGGCCTGCAGGGAGAGCAGTTGGGGGCAAACAGGCTGGCAGGGGAGCAGTTAGGCATCAATCAGGCTGGCAGGGGTGTGGTTAGGGGGAGATCAGGCTGGCAGGCAGAAGCAGTTAGGGGCAATCAGGAAGGCAGGCAGGCGAGCAGTTGGGAGCCAGCAGTCCTGGATTGTGAGAGGGATGTCCGACTGCCCGTTTAGGCCCGATCCCAGGCTCGGGCAGTCGGACATCCCTCAAGGGGTCCCAGATTGGAGAGGGTGCAGGCTGGGCTGAGGGACACCCCCCTGTGCATGAATTTCGTGCACTGGGCCTCTAGTAATAATATAATTATAAAGTAGAGGCCCTGTGCACAAAATTCGTGCATGGTGGGGGGTCCCTCAGCCTGGCCTGCACCCTCTCCAATCCGGGACGTCCCTCTTGCAATCCGGAACTGCTGGCTCCTAACCGCTCACCTGCCTGCTGACCTGATTGCCCCTAACCACCTCTGCCTTGGCCCCAACAACCATGGCTTTGTCCAGAAGGAGGTACAGACGACCAGAAGATGTCTGGTCGACCCAATCTAATTAGCATATTACCCTCTTATTAGTAGAGATTAGTATAGATGGTTACAAGACTTATCGGGGGGATCACTTTGTAAGATATATCAGTGTCTAACCACTAGGCTACACTTAAAACTAATATGTATAACCATTGTATGTCAACTGGGGAAAAATTAGAAAAAAATGCTTTTATGTTTTAATATTTTAAATTTAATATATAAAGTAAATATTTATGCTATCTTCCAAAAAAAGAACTTGTCTGAGTTATAAACTAAACTAGCCACTTTATTCGTGAACACCGTATTTATTGAAAGAACAACTTGACAAATTATGTTTATTCAGACTTGGGTATTTGACAAGTATTTTCTCAAAAGTAACTGAAATGGGTCTGTCACTTTGAAGAAAAGTTGGTGTTTGTTGCTGATGATAAAATTTGAGCTTTCAAATAAAAATCTGAATTTTTCAAAATTTCTGGCTGCCCCTTTGAGCTTGATTGCTTCCCAGTGCTTTGCTGATGAAATGGGTGGTAATAGTAACGAATGCGATTGCTTGATATTGTGTATCGACATGGGCCAACATGTTGAAGCAATATTTCCCATGTGACTGAGGCACGACATTACGAAATCACACAGGGCTCAAAACCCACGCAGAGCGCCAGGCAGGCCTGCGGGACTTCTCCCAACCACAGGGAAGTTTACTGACAGGTTTCACTTCCAGCTGCCATTTAAGCAATTGGCGGGCTTTGGTGTAATAGCAAACAATACCCACCGTGACCTGAGAGTTACTACCCGCCCCTCCCTCTTCCAGTTACGTATCTGCGCGTGAGGCCTGATTTTCTTCAAAATGTGTCACAACAGACTGAAGGCAGCACTGTCAGAATCCAGCCCTCTTCCATGAAAACAGACGTCAGAGAGATCGGGAAGCAGGGAACAGCCACGCTCAGAAAAATGGTGATTTTTCATAACAACGTTAATATGTAATGTTATTTTACGTTAAAGTGGATGAATTTCTAATGTGGTGAACATGGGTGACCAGCGGTGTGCTGGTCCATGTTTAACGGGCAGCTCCCTGGGCCGGGGAGCCCTCCCTCATCTGCAGTGTGCGCTGGTTTCTTGGTGGAATTAGTCTCATCCGACCAAGTTCAAACGACCAACTGACGCAGACCTGGGGAGACAGTGCGTGCCCGCGAGCTGGCTCCGCCGCCTGTGATGGAATCCGCCCAGGTTCTGTGGCGTTCTTACTCCTTCTGGAGCGGAAAGGAGCCCTGAGGACTTGGAGCGGAGGTGTCCCGGGGCCATCACCCTCCTGTCTGGTTAAGGCACCCCAGCAACGCCAGGAGTCCCCAGGAGTCCCACCTCAATCACAAAAGTCCTTGGACCTCAAAGCCTAATGTTCTTCAATGTAAACATCCCCAAATCCCTTCGGTGTGCCTGCCAACCCCCCCTCCCTGCCCCGGGCAAAGATGGAACCTGAATCTTCCTATTCTAGGTGCTTCTTAAATGAACTTTCCACTTTAAGGAACACTCTTCGGGAATGTCTGCAGGGAGGGCTCCCGGCTGGGTCCAGCTTGGTCACAATTTAGTAGGTGGCCGCGTGTAAAATCCCTTAAATGGAGCCGTGACTCAAGGCCGGAGGGCTGCTGAGTGAGCAGGGGCTGAGCACAGCCTCCTCCCTCTGCCCTCCCTGCTGGGGTGGGGACGAAGAAGGACGACTCTAACGCGGAGGAGTTTATATAAACAAAATACTTTATTTGAGAAAGAAAACGGCCAAATTACAAAATCTCTATACTTATATTCTGTTCGTTACCATGCCAGAGGTCTCGAAGGGACTTCAGTTCCCATCACTATTAGGTTGGACCGCGTGAAACTGCCAACTTGGTCGATAAAAACAACAGCAGTCCAGTATTGATTTCATGTGGTCCGACCCCATATAAAATGAGCCGATGGCTAACATTTGCTTTGGCAGCAACGTGTCCCCAGTCACATGTCTGTCGATGTTATAAACAGACGTCCGAGCGATAAACAGGTCCCGCCTGAGAAACATCCTGTGTTTAAAGATGCTGGAGCCTGTCTCGTGCGGGTCTGGAGGCGGCTCTGCCCTTCCCAGCGCGTCCTTCTGGTCGAGCGCATGGTCTCCTCCCAGGGACGGGCCCAGGTGTCCTCTCACGCTGCTGGGGACACCTGTCCGGCTCTGCAACCCACTGGGCTAGGGCTGGACCACGGACGAAGGCCAGGAATACACGCTGCCCCAGGTGCCCCTTAGAAACGGCTGAGAAGTCGCCATCGCCATCAAAACGTCTTCTTCGCATGACCCAGTCCCATGCTTTCTCTCCCGCCTTGCTCAGGCCCTGGGCCTCTGGGCGTTCTGCATCCAAAATATAAGAATAAAACAAAACGATCCCGCCGTGGCCGCTGAGCAGGAAGGGGCGGCATGGCATCTAGACAGACAGCCCAAGACTCGCAGCGAACAAGGATGGGACCCACACGCTCCATTCACGTCTGAGGTTTCCTAAAGGTTCCCCTCCCCCACCTTCAGCTCCCGACAGCATGTTTACACGGAGCCGAGATAAAAAATAAAGCTTTCTTGTTACAAATTACATTTTTTTTCCAGTGAAATACTTTTACAGTAAAAATAGCTGCTACATAAATCCTTCCTGATCTCAGAAAAGGAGTTGCATATTTCCAAAAATAGTATTCTTATTTTAATCAGAGTTACGTGGGGCTTGGGAGGGGCGCGTGGGTGGGATGGCTGGTCAGGAGGGTTAGCTGCAGGAGAAACACAAACAAACTAGGAAATAAGTTTTGTGTACCAACTGGTTCAAAGGCATGCGTAGGTATGGGAAACATATGCCATCCGTCAAGAAAATACTGCTTTATAGGTTTTACATTACAATCAGAAGGAGAAATGAGAGGCCAGAGGCGCCCCCAGATAATAACATTAAGTTTCTTATAAAAATTCCCAAATGAACAAAGTCCTTGCCAGATAACAGCCCAGGCAAAGCAAACACACACACACACACAAAAAAAAACCAGGGATGAACCCCCTTAGACCTTCGCCTGTAGGCACAGTAAATGCAAATAATACACATTTTACAAATCCTCTTAGCCTGCCCCGGGGCAGGGTCACGGTTTGCAAAAGGCTGTAGGTGCTCTTGAAAAATGGAATACGCATGGCATTCTTATTTCACACAGTCATAGAATTATTTTAAATTACAATATACAATTTCTGTTAAATAGAACTGTTAGAGGATTTTGATAAACAGTGATAAGATTACAATCATATATACAAACCAACGTCTGAAATGGCACGATCGTTCCTTGCCCCTCCCGCCCTCTGAAACGAAGAGACCGCTTTCTTCGCGTTGGTGGTTCCCGGTTGCAAACGGCCGAAGGAAATGAAAAAATGTGCGCGTCCGCATGCTCCCTCCTCAGAGAGTGTCCACAGCCTCACGCAGCCTCTCGGAGCGCCCCCTCGGCCACTTCCATGGCTGCAGCCTAAACAGCATGTTCCCACCTGCAGGCTTCGGGCGAAGAGCTGCAGTTTCGGGTGGAAAAGGCCACTGCTTCTTGGCGACGTTCCTGGAGCGTGGGAGCGGCCTGGCAGGGCCCGGGGCAGCCGGTCAGGATGGCCCCGCTGGCGGTCCCCGGGCCTCAGTCCTCCGTGTCCGGCTGGACGCCCAGGATGGCGTGCAGTTCCTCGGGCGTGAACCCCAGCAGATTCTGCAGGTCGCACACGAAGCGGTACACGTAGCGCTTCCCCGACGTCTTGTGGATGATGTTCTTGTCGTAGTAATAGCGCAAACCCCGGCTCAGCTTCTCGTAGTTCATCTTGGGTTTATTTTTCCGCTTGCCCCAGCGGCGGGCCACCTGCGGGGGAGACACGGGTGGAGAAGAGCTCAATTCCATCCCATCGGCAATTACGCGATGCTGAGATGCTGCTCACCGGGGAACTTGCCCACTAAAGGACCCCAGAGGTCCCATCTGCCTTAGAACGTGTACCAGGGCTCTGCCCCTTGGCTGGCTCTTCGAGGACGAGGACGAAGGGAGGGGCGGAGGGGAGTGTGGCGCCCCCACCCACAGTGCCACCTGGCACAGGGCTCCTGCAGCCTCTCACTCAGCAAAACCTCTAGAAACCAAGGGTTCCGAATTGGGGGTCTTGAGGCAAGGGACAAGCTGTGTTCACCCTCCTGCCCGCACCCCCACCCCTCACCCCCCGGTTCTTAGGTTCTTATTCCCACCAGCAGATGCTGAGTGGGGCTCTGAGCTGGTGACATCAGTGATCTCAATGCTGCTGCTTCCCAGGGGGTGGGTGGGGAGGTGATAGTCAGACCCAGGGCTTCCCTAATGCTGTCCCCCCGATGGGCAGGGGCTGGACCTGTCCTCGGCTCTCTCCTCCTGACACGACTGGGGCGGCTCTGCCCAGCCCAGCTGAGGGGCACAGGAGCCCAGCCAGTGTGCGCACGTGGGGGGTACGAGGCTCTCTCCCCCCAACAGGAACAAGCAGCTTTCCCAAGGCCTTTTAATCACATGGCCAGGGGAGCCTCAGTTTACTGCTTGCGCCTCTATATTCAACGACAGAGCAAGACGGTCAGCGGAGCCAGGACACACTCACGTGTCAGGCCCACCAGGAGAGCTCGCCTTCGTACCGGGACCCTTTCTTGTGCCCAGGGAACTGAGTTTGTGAACCCAAAGGGGTGAGGGCGGGGTTGGGAGCCCAAGACGGATCCCCGGGGCTCTGGCCATACCTCATCGGGGTCAGCGAGCTTAAACTCCCATCCGTCGCCGGTCCAGCTGATGAACGACTGGCAGGATTTATCCGAGAGCAATTCCAGGAGAAACTGCCACAGCTGGATCGGTCCGCTTCCTGGGGAGAGGGCAGTCACAGGTTTTTATTGATTTTTAGAGGGAAAGAGAGGCAGAGACACTGATGAGAGAGAAACATGGACCGGCTGTCTCCTACAACGCCCCCTACTGGGGATGGAGCCCAAAACCCGGGCACGTGCCCTGACCGCGAATTAAACTGGTGACCTCTTGGTTCATGGGTCGATGTTCAACCCCTGAGCCACACTGGCCAGGCCAGCTATCGGTTTTCACAGATTTAAAATACAGCCAGGCTCCAGCCGTCCCAACGACACAGACAGGCTGTGGAACGTGAGCCGGATCCTGGGTGCCGACGTGACGGTGCCACTCCAGGTGGTAGGGACAGTCCCGAAGGCTGGTGGGACGAGGCTGGGCCCCAAACAGAATCCCTACTCCAGGAAAGGAGGTCACTGGCCCCGGGTGCCCGGGTTTGGTCTTTCTGGGGAAAAATCCAGGGCCACTGACTTTTGGCGTCAGAATTCCAAACCCTGTGCGTCCTGGAGTCACGTTCAGTGCTTGTTTCTATAGACGCTGGGGGGCGGCGGGGGCAGTTAACCACAGGGCCACGTGGTGTTCGTGGGATCCTGTGCTGTGGCTTCCTGGCCACGTGACGGTGGCTCCATTGCTTAAACCAAGACTCAGTTTCCTCAGGAGCCACTCGCGCCCTGGGAGCGGCCTCCACAGCCTCACCGCCTCCGAGGGCCGCCGCCCACGCTCTGCCCAGGGCCCTCTCCCGGCCGGTATTTAGAACCACCGCCTCGTGGACGAGCAGCAGGGCCGCACCGTCTAAAGACGAGGACCAAGACGTGCTCAGAGGCCAGGGGCCCTGCCGGGTCACACGCCCGTCCGAGAGCTGTTCCCCTTTAAAGGCCATCGGCAGCGAGGCGTGGCTGCGGGCACCAAGGACAGGCGTGCTGGAACCCACGGAGCCGGCTGCCTGTGTGCCCAGGGAGCTGTGTCACCGAGCGCATTTCCCCATCTGTAAAATGGGTTAATTCCCGCCCACGCTGGGCCGGCCTAACGACTCCGACAACCCGCCTGGCGAACCCCACGGAGCAGGCAAGGAGCACTAAAATGGAAAACACCCACCCCAGGCCCCGACCCCCAGGTATGAGCACCACAGCCCCTCCCCGCCCCCCGCTGCGTGCCCTTCCACACGTTTCCGTGGCTGGCTGTGTTTCAGAGGACAGGAAGATGCTGTGGATGCCTACACAGTCTTATTTTAACCAATCAGGGCTTGTAAGTAGGTATTTTTTAAATCCCCAGGGGCTCTATATATAGTCAAAGTACGGGGGAAAAGCTCATTTAAGGACACATGAAGCAATTAAAAAAAAAAAATAAAAATCTCGGTATTTTTGCTAAAATGCTGGAAATAATCTAGTTCCAAAAACAGCTTTAATATTTGTCCCCTGCCTAGAATAGCTCTTGCCCAAACTTTAAAAATAAGAGGGGTTTTAGGAGCAGGAAAAGGTAAACAGGCCTGTGTTATTTGAGGCCGGCTGGCTGCCCTCCCCGAGCCAGTTTACATTCTTTGAAATTCCAGGAGTGGGTGAGTCAGAGCTAAAGCCTCCACGGCCTCAGTGCCCTGCTCCTCCTCCTCCTCCTCCTCCTCCTCCTCCTGGGAAGGCCGAGGGAGCTGCGTGCCCTTCCCTCCACACCACCGAGCAGCTGGCCGTGGTAGAACTTAGAGACGCAGCTAAGACGTGGCTCAGCGACCAGGTGTCTGGATGCAGGATGACACCCCCCGGCTCAATGCGGGGTGCAGATACAATGTGCTCAGACCAGAACCACCCTTGATAAACAAACACGGCTGAGCCGGGCAGGGCCCAGGGAAGGGCCGACACCCGGAGCCGCACACTCACCCGTGAAGCCGGCCAGCACGGCCGCAGGAATGACCGGTTTGCCCTGCTCGGCCGGGTCGCTCCTCTCCTGGATGTAGTCCTTGAAGGACATGGTGGGCTTGCTGAGGCCCAGGGCCTGGCTGCCGTCGTCCTCGCCGCTCTCGAAGGAGGGCACCCGCTGCTCCAGCAGCGACGACTGGCTGCTCCAGGACTGCAGCAGGGAGTCCGAGCTCTCAAAGCTGTCCCCGCCCTGCTCGGGGGAGTCGCGGTCCCCGGGCTTCCCTGGCGGAGAGAAGCAGACACACACTCTGACTCCTCCGGACGAGGACATGTCGGCCCACAGCTAACACCTGACTGCAGGCTGTCTTGGACTCACGGGCAGCGTCGCTGCCAACCACCCCCCTTCCACGTGTCCCCTGCGGCATATAACCAGTCACACTTCAGGAAGCTCTTCAATGGAGGGCTGGTTCCTGGTACGCATACCACACACACACCTCCTTCCACAACAGAATCAATAAACCATGTGTAGCCGTGCGGGGCGGAGTACTATACAGCGGTGAAAAAGGACAAAGGAGGGCTACATCCAACAACACAGATGGCTCTCGGACACAATGATGAGTAAAAGACAAGCACACACACACCCCAACCCAAAACGTGTGGCTCTACTTATACCAAGGTCAAGAAAAGGGAGAACTATGATGGTAAGAGGACAATCAATGGTTTCCTCGTGGGGTGGGGATGCTACTGACGATGGGGAAAGGGTACGAGAGCCTCCTGGGATGCTGGAAACCCATCTCCACCTGGGTGGCCGTTACACAGGTGTACACATGTGAAAATTCAACCAGTGGTACAGCCTGAGATCGGTGCACTGCGTGTACACATCTCTGTAAAAAGAAATCTGTTACATCCCTACACTGTCTCCCAAAATACCCCGCTGGGTGGAGGAATCCACTCCCAACAGCAGGACTGTGTGTGGCTGGCGCAACACCCTCCGGGCCCAGACCACAGCCCGAAGCAGCCAGGAGTGTGCTTGCTGGGGGAGTGGTCGGCGAGAACGGCCTCAGGAGGCCAGGACACCCGCGCAGCAGCTGGGGTCGCCGTCTGCTCTAAGGGACGTGCGGGAGGGAGCTCCTTACGGGGACCACTGGCGATCAGGTTCAAGGTGCTGCCGGCGAAGTCCTGCCCGACGGAGCAGTAGCCGACGCCGACCGTGCTGAGCTGGGCCTTGGGGAACATCGGAAATTCCTGCTCGGAACTGAGGGCGCCGGGCGCCGCGGCGGGCGGGCACATGCTGTCCAGAAGACCGCCTTTGGGGTAGCTCTGTGTCTGCATTCCATACGGCGCCTGCTCCACGCCAAAGCCTGGAACAGAACCATCGACGGCGGAGCTATGAGGCGACAGTCTGTGATCCTCAGAGACCCTCCACCCCTCCGCACACGAGCAGTTCCGCGGGCCCGGCCTCTGCAGGCCCTCCGTGGACGTGGGCTCTGATGGGCAGGCTTATTGGCCCCTTTCCGAAATGCCCGCTGCCTCTGGACCCTGGGTGCCAGCCTCAGCGTTAATGTTTCGGTGGCTCTCGTCCAACAAGTGCTTTCTGTGACCCGTAGGAGGACAAGGGTCACTGGCTTTCGACCTCCAAGGACACTAAGGCTCGGACTGAGTGACACACCCCTGCTATGTGACTCCTAAGAGGCATCTCCTGTCCTGTCTGTCCCGGGCTGTAACCTGCACTCACCGTGCCAGCGACCAGAGGGAGAACCTGAATGCCCCACTCCTCTTTCAACTCCAAAGTTCAGAGCGAATTGGGTATGGCTTCGCACACACTTCCTGCGCCGGCCCAGCCACCTCTCCTCTCTTATACTAGATGGGACCCCAGCACCCCGCTCTCTGCATTCTGCCCCCCGCTCTGTGCGTGGCCTGGACCAGGTGGCCACTAGGCAATGTTACATTTTCTGGTAGCCACATTAAAAAGGTAAAACAAAAAAAAACACATACGAGAACCTGAAAAATTTTACTTGAGCCTAAGGATATCCATGATCAGTTCAACAGGTAATCGATATCTTTAAAAGTAGGAAGGAGCCCTGATGGCTTTGGCTCAGTGGATAGAGCGTCGGCCTGCAGACTTGAAGGGTCCCCGGTTCGATTCTGGTCAAGGGCATGTACCTTGGTTGCAGGCACATCCCCAGTAGAGGGTGTGCAGGAGGCAGCTGATCAATGTTTCTCTCTCATCGATGTTTCTAGCTCTCTATCCCTCTCCCTTCCTCTCTGTAAAAAAATCAATAAAATCTATTTAAAAAAAATAAAAAAATAAAAGTAGATATTTTACATTCTTTGTTTCTTACTAAGGCTCACAGATCTGGTGGGCATTACACTCTTATCACACATCTCCGTGTGGGCCAGCCCCATTTCGAGTGCCCAGCAGCTCAAGAGCCACGTGGCCACCATGTGGGCCAGTGCAGGTCTAGATGGTTCGGACTGTCCGTGAACTAACAGGAGGACTTCACACCAGGACCTTGAGGGCAGAATCCAGACTGACCTAATGAATTGCTGTTAATCCAATGGGGAACTGAGTTGAGGTGAGAATTTTCTTCATACTGGTCTTCTGCCTTTTCTTGGTTCTCTGAGAAAACAGACACAGGAGAGATAAGATTGCAAATCGAGATTATAACCACACAAGCAGCCCTGGCCACTGTTGTTCACTGGTTAGAGTATCAGCCAGGGCACAGAAGGGTTGTGGGTTCAATTCCTGGTCAAGGGCACATGCGTGGGTTGTAGGTTCAATCCCCAGCCCTGGTCGGGGCATATCTGGAAGGCAACCAATCAATGTGTCTCTCACACATCCATGTTTCTCTCTCTCTCTCTCTCTTTCTCTTTCTCTTTCTCTTTCTCTTTCTCTCTCTCTCCCTCCCTTCCACTCTCTTTAAAAATCAATGGAAAAAATATCCTCAGGTGAAGATTAAAAACAAAAAGACACACAAAACAACACAAGAAAAAAAAAAGTGGCTTTCTAAATTACCGCTATATGGTTATTTCAGGATAAGTCAACGCATTTAGTGGTTCATTTAATCTGACAGGTCCCAAGACGTTACGTCTTTTACAAAACTGGAGGCGGCGACACACTCTTTAATGAGTGAGTTTCCAACATGAATGCCGCCATGGGCAAAGTTAAGTTTTCCACTGCCCAATCTGAGAGACCTAGATGGGGTGTCACTGAGCAGGGAAATGTCGGTGAGGTACCACCGGCTCCAGAGGCTGGGGATGGAGGCGGTGCGCAGGGCACGCTCTGTTCCTGCCTCCAAGAGGCTATGGCCATTGTCTGAGACCCTGAAAGTTCCCCAGGGTGCGGTGCGCAGCTGCTCAGAGGGGGCCACGCAGGGACACACGTGCCCGTGAACTTGGAAAGGGAAAAGGTTTGCGGTTCTGTATGCCTACTCCCTGCAAACACACGTAACCACACACACCCCCACACACCCGTAAACCCAGACCCACAGCCTCACACCGAGCAGTGGCGCAACAGGCCCAACGTACCAACCAACAGACCCTCCCAGAACCTTGCCAGGCCAGTCTTGTCCAAGGTCAGGGGAATGTCGGGGTCTTTAAGTCAGTCACCCTGGCCTCGGGGCCACCCCAGCAAGGGCTGGCGGCAGACTCCCCCGGTATCCACGAGGTGCCGAGTCTCTGACAGATGCTGAAACTCAGCGCTCATTTAAACCGGGACTAGTTCCCTGCACTCTCCAAAGGGGCTGGTTTTCTTCAAGTTTTCCCTGAAGGGAGCCCTTACCACAATGTCTTCCTTTTTTAACTCCATGTATTTTTATCAGCTGCTTCACACGCAAGTTTAAAATACAACCCATCTCTATAGGATGACAGTTCTTGGCTGAGTGATCAGTTTTTGTAGGACAAATCAGCGTGGAGATATATATCAATCACTTCCACATTGGTTTAAAAAAGAATAAAACCAAAGAACTTCTTTGTTGGAATCCATTTGGACTTAGGGAAATCCACGGTACAATCCACGGGGTTTGTCTGAATAAAGGCTCCCCGACGTGGAGGCTGAGCTCCGTGGTTCGGGTCTGCAGGGGGAGGCACGCCACAGGGGGAAGCTTGTGGCCTCTATGTTTGCGACAACACGTCCTCCCTCACCAATGCCGCCTCGCGACAGCGAACAAGTCAGTGACTAAGGCTATGGCCTTGGGGCTCTGCTCGATGCCACACACACACACTTAGGTGGATTCAAATCTATAATCACTGCACGTGAGTCACTCCAGTGGCGTTTGCAGGCGACCGACCCCATTAGAAACTCTGACCCTCGGTTGCACGCTCTCCCCTCCCACGCTGGTACCTTTGATCATCTGCTCCAGATGCTCCCAGAGAATGTCGCCCACGAAGTCAGGCGCCAGCTCCAGAAAACGCTCCTTGCCAAGGTTGCACAACACCTGGCCGTTCATGCCGAACCTCTGCAGGTTCACGTTCACCAGGCTGAACTCGTTGGTGGCCCAGAGCAGCCACTGGCACACCTGCTGCTCCGTCCACAGCCAGGGGTCTACGGGGAGAAAGACAGAACACAGAGGGGGAAATGGAAGGAGGCGGTGAGACCAGAGAAATCGCTCCTGATTTCCCCACCACGTCCACACGGGCACCAAAGGCCAGCAGCGCGAGGGAGGCCCCCAGGTGAACAGCGTCCAGCGGACGGGGGTTGAAATAAAAACTGGCTCGGCTTCACCGTGTCTCTGCCGCTCTTCGGGAGCCGCCTCACACACGAGCTTAAAATACAACCCATCTGGCGCCAGGGCAGCACGTCCGTCCAGCACGGCGCAGACCCCCAACGGCAGCTCGACGGGGGCACTTACTCTTGGGGATGCCCAGCCGGCGCTGCTCCTTCTTGAAGCCACTGAAGGTCGCTTTCAAGGCTTGACTCATCACAGCCTTGCTGCAGGGGGTTAAGAGAGGCAGCTCACAGCTGGCCGAGTCTAGGAAGAAACCCGGGCGGATGTTAGGATTTCAAGCTGGTGACCGCGGAGGAGAAGTTAGGGGAGAAATCGTAGCTTTTAGAAAAGAACCATTTTGATCTCAAACCTTGACATAATTCCTTAAAAAAGTATAACTAGTACCCCAACTTTTTTTTTGACTGAAATTTAAAAATATACACCCCATAACTTCACTTAGTAAAATGAAACTCAAGTTTTATCTATGACCCAATACTTCATACAGCAGCTTATGTCTAGATCAGGGGTCCTCAAACTTTTTAAACAGCCGTTGGAGGGCCGGACTATAGTTTAAAAAAAAACTATGAACAAATTCCTATGCGCACTGCGGGCCCGGGACGAGTCGGCTGCTAAGCAGGACAGGCAGCGGCACCCGGCGGGCCGGGTAAATGTCCTTGGCGGGCCGCAGTTTGAGGACGCCTGGTCTAGATAAAATGTCTATAGACAATCAAAGAAAAGTGCATGATTTTGGGGCCAAAGGCTCAAGGGCTTATAAATACATAATTTGGAAGTCGATTCCATTAAACTCAGCCACAGGCAGAGGCCCTCCCCGCGCCCCCGCCTGCCCCCCCATCCCCCCGTCCCCACAGCCTTCCGCCCCGTGACGTTGGCACACTTTCCACTTTTATTAAGAAATAAAAAACAGTCTTCTCTGGATTCCCTCAGCAATTTCAAGAATGATAAATGACTGTCACGTGATGGCACGCTGACGCCAGCGCATCTGCTTTAATTAATTTTCTGGGCTGTATTTTCTAGCACCTACTTCATGTGACAAAGTCACGCCTGGAATGTTTCTAACTAATAACTATCCCAGTCCCTGCAGAGGCACCGGCTGGCGTGCCGTCCGCTAGAGAGAAGAGACGATGACATGAAGGAACACAGCAGTCCATGCAGACGGGGACGACCAGCCAGTCACCTGTGGCCCCAAACCCCCGGGGAGGATCTAAGCGAACCCGGAGTGAAAGCTGAGATGCATCTGACTGTGGCCTGGTCTGCTCTGGAGTGGCCCCGGGAAGCCGCGGGGGTGACAACGCCCTGGTGGAAACATCGGGGTCCCCTGCAGTGTGCCAAGGGCGGGACATTTGCTCTCCCTGGGGGGCATCTGGCAGGGAAGACACCAGAATCCTCACACTCAGCAAAAGGGAAAAGGGCCCTGCCCCAGGTCCAGAGCCTCCATCCGACTTGTCACGCCAGAGACTCAAGACACCAACACTCATGGCTCATCCACTGCCCTCTCCATTCCCCGCGTTACTCCGGGCAATCGCGCGCGCCGGCTCAGTCGGGGCAGCGGGTTACCGTGAGAGATGGAGTCCAAGCCCGTCGGCACTTCTTGGAGCGCCTGCTTTTCATTCAGGGAGGGGAAAATGGCAAACAGGGACCCGTCGAAGGTGTCGAAGGCCGGCTGGCGCTGCGAAAGTGAGAAAACGGGAAACTTAATATTTACTTACTGAGCTACCTGTTTCCAACGTGGTCCGTGGGTCGTCGGACCCCACACCCGGATGACACCGGCCACTGTGAAGCCACGCCTGGAGTGGACCAGTCGTACCCAGACTTCTGGGGTGGCCCAGGTGGCCAAAAGGTCATTGAACCCCCCTCACACAGAGGCAGAATGACCGGGAGTTTATTTCTAAGGGCCTAATCCACTTAAATTAACAAATTAAGCAAAGACACCTAGAAATGCTAGGATCCCAGAACGGTGCTGGGCGGGGCCTCAGAGCCCACCTGCTCCCCCAGCACCTGCCTTTCTGTGACGTCATCGGAGAGCCAGACAGTCAGCCCCGGGTCTGAAGGAAATGAGCCTTGGCTAAGCCGGCAGTTTCAGGTCACCGCCGTGAACACCGAAGGCAAACGATGGAATGGACACGGAAAACCGAACCGTGAAGGAAGAGGCCCGCGGAAGGACTTATTTTGAAATGTTTACAATGAAACCCTTTAACCAAAACGGGTGCTTTTCCTCAACAATCCCAACGGCGCAGGAAAGAGCGAAACACACGTGCAAGTTCCTGCAGGGTGTCTGTCCTAAAAGTAAAGCGTATGAGGGAGAACGCCCCTGCCCCACACTCCCCGATGGGGACAGATCCCAAAGGGAACCGGTTTAACGTTAAACTCACTGCGGTGGCGGGAAGGAGAGCAGAGAGACACCAAGAAAACAACGTCACCCTGTCCATTTCCGATCCTTTCATCGAAGATTTAGCCAAGAAAGGGCCTTGACTGTTCAGAGTCGTTAATAAGTAACAGATAAGGCCTTGATTCATCATTGCCCAACCAGCCGAGGAAAAAATGTGAAGAAAGAGTACTTTTCCAGCAGGGCCGGGACTCCCGTGTTGTGTGTCATATGATGACACATGTGTTGAGTCATCAATAAGAAAATGTGTAACTCATTTTACACATAAAATCGGTTCATGTGCTTTCGTTTTAGAAATGCAGAACCACGGATGACATTACCCCAGGGGGCGGGCAGAGGTGGGAGCTGGCCCCAAACACTCAATGGAGCCCGGTCCCCCCCGAAGCCCAAGGCAGTGAAGTCCAACAGGTGTCCCCAGACATCGAGGGACAGAACCACGGATGACATTACGCCAGGGGGCGGGCAGAGGTGGGAGCTGGCCCCAAACACTCAATGGAGCCCGGTCCCCCCCGAAGCCCAAGGCAGTGAAGTCCAACAGGTGTCCCCAGACATCGAGGGAGCGGCCCGTCAGGCAAGGGCTGGAATTCTCATCTAGTAGATTAAGACGCTACCGTATCACTTTGGACTAACTGTGCGTGAAACAGCCAGTCGGCTTTGAAAACCCCCCCTCGCTCTGCCCAGGTGACTAAGAAATGCCTTCGCTTCACCGACAGCAAGTTCTTTTTTTAAAACGAGGAAGTCCAAAGACGACACAAATTCACGGCCTATTTCAACACGTCCACTCCGGTGGCTGCTTCTCCCAGCCCAGGAGTCGCAGGGACACCGTCAAGCTCTCTGAATTGACAGGGGAGTTTCCTTCCTAGGGCCGTGCCTTGGACTTGGGGCCGACACAGCTTGTCCACGTCCGTCCGGCCGCTCTGCACACGTGTGACCACACCGACAAGGAACGCCCCCTCTGAAGTGGAGGCCTGGCCGCCATAATACTCAAGAGAGGCCGAAACCGGTTTGGCTCAGTGGATAGAGCGTCGGCCTGCGGACTGAAGGGTCCCGGGTTCGATTCCGGTCAAGGGCATGTACCTTGGTTGCGGGCACATCCCCAGTAGGGGGTGTGCAGGAGGCAGCTGATTGATGTTTCTCTCTCATCGATGTTTCTAGCTCTCTATCCCTCTCCCTTCCTCTCTGTGAAATATCAATAAAATATATTTTTAAAATAAAAATAAAAAATACTCAAGAGAGGCCCGAGCCCGTTTCTGGCTCTTTGGGTTCCACAGACAAGTAACCTCGCAGTGACCTACAGAGGAGCATGGAACCTGCCAGAGACATGCATTTGTACAAACCCCTGAGCTCAGAGGAGGCCGATGGAAAACCACGGCTCCTGAGGTGTGTTTACTACACAAAACGAACAACAGGCAGGTCACGCTCTCACGGACGGAGAAGCCGACGGGGAACGGCCAGCTGTGCTGCCACGGCACGTCCCCAAGAGGAATTAAGATAGAGACTCAGGAAATGTGCTGGCTGGGCAGCAGAGGCGGCGCTCATCTTTAATCTGTTCCTTGGTTCACAGATACGGGCTGTCCCGCGGGCTCAGCGGCCTCGAGGAAGCGGCACCCCCTCCACGTCTGAAGCAGCCCCCCCCCGTCCCGGGAAACCAGCTCCAGCTCCGTTCCACTGAGAACCACAGGCTTCTCCACCGGGACGGAGTCTCAGAAACAAACTGCCAGGGCCTCACCTTCTACAAAAGAGAATAGTTCCTATCTCGGAGGACAAGCAGAGCAAGCATCAAGGATGCCCATTTCACAGATGAGAACACTGAGGCCCAGAGAGATTCAGCGAACAGTCCAGAGTCACACAGCCAGTAAGTTAAAAGCTGGGGCTTAGCACGGGTCTTCTGGGACCCCACCCATTGTTTTTTTGTTTGTTTTTCTTCTTCTAGAGATGAGCTTTCCAAATTAAAAAAACAAAAAAACCAACTTTTAGAAGACTTGCTCACTCACCTTGAGCGTCCCTCTGTAACTGTTAGACACAGGGGCCACCTGGTCCATGTTCTTGATTCCAAAATCATTCATCTTTAAAAAAAAAAAGGGGAAGAGGAAAATAGTCAGAGGCAAGCGCTCCCTTTTTAAGGAGTCTTCACTGCCTGCAGACCCCCCTCCCCACTCCCCCAGTCAGTCAAATTCTACAGCATAAAACATCATTCAGAACGGAATGCCAGGGATTCTTATTTAAAAGGCCCTTCTCACAAAGGCTATGCTATTTCAGTCGCTCAATGATAATGCTGATTCCACTGAATTCTACTTAGAGACGCAGTACACAGATAAAGGCACTCTCCGCTGGCTGGCTACTGACTCCCAAGGCAGCCTGTGCCCCTCCGCGGGAGGGGCTGCTGTTCGAGGGTGGGGGGGCCGGGGAGACCCAGAGGGGTGCCAGGGGACCG
Organism: Plecotus auritus; assembly: GCF_963455305.1. Lineage (NCBI taxonomy): Eukaryota > Metazoa > Chordata > Mammalia > Chiroptera > Vespertilionidae > Plecotus > Plecotus auritus. The sequence continues at coordinate 224,569,160 of NC_137771.1, forward strand.
CGGGCTACCTCCTACCTGCAAGGGGGGATCCTCAAGGGTGACCCCCCCAGGCAGCTGCAGGTATATCAGATCTAGGAAAGCATGCTGGGTGGGGCCAGAAGGCCCCTTCCTCTCATTGGAGGAAGCTCTGGCCCAGGAAGATCAAAGGGAGAACAGTGGCTTCAGACCAAACCCTCTCCGGCACTCCCACCTCCGCCCCAGATCCTCCCCCAGATCCTCCGGGACCCAGGTCCTCCCGTGTTAAATACAGGGCTCCAAACACGTTAGCTCTGGGAGTCGCTCAGCTGTGCTCTCCCTCAGAGGAGGTTCCAAGCACAGATCTGCCTTCGGTGCCCTGATAGCATCTGGGCTTATGCTCGACCTGCGCTGCCCAGGGCGGTGGCCACCTGGGTGCCTGGGACATGGCTGAGAGGGCCTGAGATGCGCTTTGCATGTAAAATACACACGCAGGTTTCAAAGATCTCACAGGAAAAGGTAAACTATCCCAGTGTTAATGTTAGGTTTACGGCATGTGTATGTAACAGCTTGAATATATTCGGCGAATGGAAATACACTGAAATTCAGTTCACCTATTTTATATATTTAACGTGACTATTACAGCATTGATAGTTACATATGTGACTTGCCATTGAACCTTGCTGAGACAGGCGGAGAACTTATTTGGGGCCCTAAAATGTAATTGATCGGTTATATATTAGAAAGTGAGAAGGGTACATAGATAATGCCACCAGGATGCTAGGGAAAAAAAAAACAACCCCAGAGAAATGAAAATGAAAATTCATTTTCAAATAAGCTGGGTTAGCATAGCTGATAGTAACCTTTACCCTACTGGCTTTCTGGCCGCGGAACTGAAGGCTTACCAGGCAGCTTTAGGGGTTGGCTAATTGCACCCTCCCGCCCCGCCCCATCTCCACTGGGTGTTCCCGCCTGTTACAACTAAGACCTTCGAGTAATTAAAATATTGCTTAAAACATTGCGCAACTGATAATAGCACTTACTGGCGGTGGCAAATAGCATATTTCCCCCTAATTGGTTTTTTCTTTATGATCAATGTTATAGCTAAACCAGACCTCCCAACAAAACACACACACACACACACACACACACACACACACACACACACACACACACACACACACACACGAAGGAACACACACCTCTCCTGGATGGAATGGCAGCGTGGGAGGTGAGTGTATGCCTCAGGGGAGGCCAGAGGCACTGCAGAGGGCTGTTAAACCCTCAACCCCTCCGAGTGCCGGTAATTATGGGGGGTGGGGGGGGGCAGTGGAGCCTGGAGCACTGGGAATAATAATAGTGCTGTGGGGGGAGGGCGGGGGGGGAGGGTGGGGCTGTCCTGGATCAAACGTGGCCACATTTGCTCAACCTCCACTTGGTGAGCCCGTGTGTCACCCACATGCACTCAGGAATCAATATTCATGCGATGGTGGCTGCGCTGACAGACTCCTCCTCGCTCAGGGCTGAGCCTGACATCCCTGAGGGTGGATGTGACACAGGTCAGCCCAGGGACCTCCGGGAACTTGCCCAGGATCACACAGCTACGGTGGGGGTTTCTAAGGGGCCCAGTGCGGACCACACGGCAGCGGAGAGGGACCCTAAATCCTGAGCGCCTCCATGTGCTGGGATAACCCGAGTGGTGGGGCCTGGGCCTCCTCCCGTCACGTCCTACAGGTCGGACAGCACACAGATGTCATGAGACCAGGCCCCTGCATGCTCCTCTTTACAGGTGAAAGGCTCCTTAATTCAGAGCTTTCGGTCATGTATCCGAATGTTAACCTGTTGATTACATACACAAGCCTCACACAGAAGACCAAACTGCCCATTACCCACCCAGGCCGCCTCCTTCTCCACGGCCCGTTTGCAGACGCTTGGTGACTTGGGAAATGGAGAAGAAGGTCCCACCTTCACCGAGACGGGCAGAGAATGGATGTGGAAGGCGATGGGAGAGCTGGGCCGGGGCTTTTGTGTACAAACACTCGGGAGAAAAGGCAGTCTACCTCGCCCACATAAAGAGCTGTAATTACTCGTTACAGAATAGAATTCTTTTGTTGTCCAGCTTTTAATTTGTTTTGTAAGAACCATGCAGAATCAAAGCGGATTCGGGCAGACATAGAACTAAACAAATTTAAGTTCACTTCTTTTACTCAACATGGCTCCTTAAGGTGACAGACAGGCCAAGAGCCCTCTCCACATAAATCAATTTCAATTTCAAGTGTGGGTCCTTTTGGTGTTGCCCTTTGGATCGCTGCTTGCGGGAGGGGGGGGGGGCGGAGGGGAGAGAGAGAAAGAGGATAGAGAGGAAGGAAGGAAGGAAGAAAGGAAGGAAGGAAGGAAGGAAGGAAGGAAGGAAGGAAGGAAGGAGGGAAAGGGGAAAAAAGGAAAGAGGCAGAAATGTAAGTGCTGAAGATGGTTAAATTTTTAAAACAAGCAGAACTTGCCTGACAACCGTACCCTTCTTGGAACAAGTGATCACTTATGTGAGATTAGACCACAGGTTTGTATTTAGGCCAATTTGGAAAGAAAAAGAAAGGAGCTCTCCCCGCCCCCCCCCCCCCATCCCCAATGTACTTTTTGAAGGTTGGTGCGCTTTTTCCTTTGAAAGTTATCACTTTAGTGAGAGGAATGACTAATCCCAACAATGAGCGTTTGCTATTCCCTGCAGGGCCCACGGTGCTAGCATTTACTGTACTATGATATTACTCAGAATTTTAATAAACCTTAACTTGGAGATTTATCTGCCTGATGGGTGGCGGTGTGGGCAGGCAGATGGCGCACAGGCGCTGCCATTGTCCGGAACACACATAATCTCTTAGTGGCGAACGACAATAAATTACCCTTTATCTCCAAAGAGGACTGCTCACTGCTTTACTTTCTAATAAGGAGCGCTCCACTGTTTTAGGCTATCCACTGACACCGAATACAGGCCAATATAAAAAGTCTCTTATGCTTAAAAAAAAATCCTCACATGCCCAAACGCTCGCTGATACCTTCATTAAAAATACGTTAACAGCGAGAAAATAAAGACAGCCCTGCGCACCCATGCCCCCCATTTCCCACAAGCTCTCGGCGCTCGCCCCATCCGCTCCCGGGAGCCCTCAGGGGGTCTTGCCCTCCAGGCCGGACACGCGGGCCGCCCCGGCTCTGCTTCCCCGCGCCTCCCCCGCTGGCCGCCCGGGCCGGGCCCTGGACGTGACTGCGCAGGTGACCCCGGCTCTGCGTTTCCCGGGAGCCGCAGCCTCCAGGTGTTTCAGGGAGGCGGGCGCCCCAGATCCTCCCGGGCCCGGCGCGCTCTAGTAAGTCACCCGCAAACCCGGGCGCGCCCGGGCCCCTCGGGCCCCCTCTCCTGAGTCCCTCCAGCCCCTACGCGAAGTCAGATCCGCCGGGCGTCCCTGGAAGGAGCCCCCAATAGGCCCTCAATTCCTTTTAAAAACAAAAGCAAGCGAAACCAGCCGGCGCGCACTCCCGCCCCAGCCGGCTCGGCCACCCCGGGGGCCGCGGCCCAAGTTCGCACCAGCTCCGCGCGTCACGACCGGGCCCACCCCGCACCCTGTCCCGGGCCCCGCGTCTCGGCCGCTCCCAAAGCCCCCCGACCACCCGGCCCCGCAACACAAGCCCGAGAGGAACGGAACCCAGACGCGCGGCGCCCGGTCCTAGAGTCGCCGCCACCCCGCCTGGACCCGGCGTCCCGACCCGTCGCTGCCCACTCCCCAGCCCGGGTTCCGAATCCCCCGGGAGAGGACCGGAGCCGGAGCCGGAGCCGGAGGGCGCTCTGCACGGACCGCCCCCCCCCCACCCGCGCCCGCCCGCCCGGACCCCGCTCTTACCGCGCCGCTTCGGGCAGGGCCGGCGCGCGGTCGGCGGCGGCTCCGCGAGGCCCGGGCTCCTCGGTGAGAGCGCGGCGGGGAAGATCGCGGCCGGGGCGCGGGCGGGTGCTCCGGGAGGCCGGGCGAGCAGGCGAGCAGGCGGCTCCGGGCGCTCGGGGCTGGGCTACACTGCGACCCGCACCGCCGCTGGAGGAAGTAACCGGCCCGGCCCCTTCGCGGCCAGCTCTTCAGGATCGAGGCGGGGGGAGGAGGAGGGACAGGGGGAGGGGAGGAGGGGCAAAGAGACGGGAGGGGAGGGGAGGGGAGGAGAGAGGCTGAGGGGAGGGACCGAGGGGAGGGACCGAGGGGAGGAGAATGAGGAGAGAGGAGGGAGGGGAGGGGTGCGGGGGTGGGGTAGAGTGGGACGGAGTCGGGTTGTCCGGCCGGACCTTGCCGGCACCCGCTGTCGCCCGGCGCTGTCCCTACTGCGCTGTGCCGGGTGGTGCGCCCGGGAGCTGGGCGGAGAGCCTCCCCTTGGTTTCCTCCCCGCGTCCCGAGGATTTGACATCAAACACTCCTCTCCCGTTCGGCAGGAACGGGGCGCTGGGGCCAGTGGACCGAGCGGCCGCAGGACTTGGTTAATAAAGGGCCCCATTCTTGGACCTCTAGACTTTTAATTTCTGATCACTCTTATCCTGAAAAGACTCTAAATGAGATGATAAGCGGACCCTTGGCTGGGTCGTTGAGTCCGCCGTGCTCCAAGGAGCCCGGGCGCCTCCGGGTCAGTGGCGCCCCCTAGAGTCGAGCGGTGCCTTAATAGTAACCAACGTGAGCGTCTCGGGGCTAATGCGCAGGATCATTCTCCCCGGCACCATTGCTGCCACTGAAACAGGAGGGAATCGAACCGGAGGGTAAATAACTTGCCCACTCATGGTCAAAACCATCACCCATACTCTGCCAGTTCCCATTTTTAGCAGAAAATACTTGAGCCGGTGGCTAGAAATGTGTGCCTGTCCTATGCAAATTCATGTCAAAGATTCTCAATATTTTGGAGGAAAATTAGCTGGATATAAAATAAAACCGCTCAAGGCCACGGGACTTAAAATTGATGCATCTCAGGGACCCAGTGCCATGAAGGGAGAGGAACTGCCTCACTTCTCTGTTACCAAGGTTCCCGGTCTCCATGGCAACCCTACATCCGGAGTTATTGGGATAATTGAGATACTACGGGTGCCTTAATGTTTCCAGGTACCTGAGGGTATCCAGGTATCATCATTGCATGGGTCAGCGGCAGGGTCCACACGGCTAAAACAACCAGGTGTGGAGGGGATACTGAATTCATCCTGATGGCTTCTCAGTGTCTATTCAGGCCCCATCAGCAACCATAGATGATAGGTCAAGAAGAGTTTCATAAATGGAATACAGATCCACAGTGAGTTACCATGGAGACACGGAGAGTATGCTACTTTTTATTTTTTAATGGTAGCAGAAAATACTGACTCATCCGGGCTGCAGTTTTAGCTAATAGAGGGGTCCCCCACTCCAGGCTCCTCACCCAGCCCTTAGTGTGTCTGAGAAGCTGGGTGCCCACAGCTATGGGGTCAAGTTCAGTAGCCCGATGAGACTGCCTGTCCACCTGCTCCTGCACTCCCCGGTGTTCAATGTGGGATGCTCAGGGCTGAGTCACTGAGGTCCAGGGACTCTGGGAAGACATGGTTTCTCCTTGAGGCTCTGGTGCAGAAGGGCGGCGGGGGGGGGGGAAGGGGGGGTGAGCAGGAGGGGCACTTTGCTCCTCCTGGGCCATTCCCAACATATAGGAGCAGAAAGATGTCAAAAGAAGGCGCGTGGCAGTTTGCAGGCAATCCCTTCCGGACAACCAGTTTCCTTCTGCTCTGACTGGTTAAACCTTGGGCTCCTCTCCTCTGTAGAAGTGTGTTAGGCAGTCAGACAGACAGGAGCAGAGCAAGGACGATGGGCCAGGGACAGTAGGTCACCAGGGCAAAAAGCCCTGGGTGCCTAGCAAAGGACAGTTGTAGGGTGGGACCTCGCCCCCGGGGTGACCTTTTCTCCCCTAGCAGATGGATGGTCATGCCCTTTGGACCCCTGGCCTTTCCTCCCTAGAGATCACATCTAGGCCTCGGTGGTATTTCAGCTCCCGGCCCAGAAAAGCAGCAAAACCAGACCAGCGACCCCATGGCTGCCTCAGGACCAGCTGCATTGACTAAGGACCCCCTGCCTTGGCGCCAGCCAACCCATCAGTGGCGAACACAGCTCTCAAAGGACACACCTGGAAAGCTGCTGAATGTTCTGTTAAGATCTCCTAGGACCTCCCCTCAAATCTCCACCCTTAACACCCTAAGGCTGAGGACCCAGTGTGCTTGCTCTCCCTCCCGGGAGCCACAGAGGCTTTCCCTTTTCCTGTTCCCTCCCCATACCACGCCCCGCCCCCAGGCTTGTTACCATTATCACTACCTTACCTACCTCACTCCCAAGCTCCTAGCACTCTTCCTTTACCTCATAACGCGTTTCCTCAGCCCGTCTCTTCTACAAATTACTTCCTCTGCCTCTGTGACTTCATAAATAAACACTCTCTTGCAGTTGAGTCTCGGCTCTGAATTCTTTCCCAGCCAGAACCCAAGTACCGAGGTTGCTGACACCAGGTCCAGTAGGACCCTACGGGTCTAAGATCCAGTGCCATCCGCGCCACCTACAAGGGAAGAAAAGATGATTCTGGAACCTACATCATCAGGCTGGGATGGACACTGGACCCAGAACCAAGTAGGTCCAGAATGTTTCAGTGTTGAGCACATGGGAGAGAGGCTCAAAATGATCTAGCTATTAAGTTTCTTCTTCCACGTTCTCTTCTGAAAGCATCTTATGAAAGAGACCCTTTGTGGGGGGGAAATATATATATATATGTGTGTGTGTGTATATATATATATATATATATATATATATATATATATATATATGTGTGTGTGTATATATATATATATATCCTAGTCCGTTTGGCTCAATGGATAGAGCGTCTGCCTGCGGACTGAAGGGGCCCAGGTTTGATCCCGGTCAAGGGCATGTACCATGGTTGCAGGTCTGATCCCCAGCCCTGGTTGGGGCATGTGTAGGAGGCAACCAATCGATGTGTCTCTCTCACATGGATGTTTCTCTCTGTCTCTCCCACCCCCCCCCACCCCGCCCTTCCACTCTCTCTACAAATCAATGAAAAAATATCCTTGGGTGATGATTAATTAAACACACACACATACACACACACACACACACACACACACAATTGTCCCTACCCTCTCCGTGATAAGTGTGTGAAACCCTATTGAAAATGATGGGACCAGAGCACAAATGGCACAGGAGGCAGGGGGAGGGAGCCCAGGTCACACCACCTTGGACCCTTGACTCGCACCCGGGCCTCTGCCACACCCTGAGTCCCTCATCCAGCCAGCACCCTTGTCCTGGGCCCTACTCTGTGGCCACTCACCTCTATGCCTGGGCGGTCGCATGGTCATAATAAAATGGCTTATCCTAGTTCCGGGGGCTCGCAGGCTTCCTAACATTTTTCACCTTTCTGTTATTAGTCGGTTTCCTAGTTACTCAGCTGAACTAAGACCCGGGCCTGGCTGAAGCCTGTGATTACTCATTGACTATTATGGCTTAATTTACCGAGCTTCGCAGTAAATCAAACCTCATAAAAGTCCGGCCCTTGTGCTTCCAGATCAAAAGTCGAAGGTGTTAGGAGGAAATTAACAGTCAGAAGTCACGCGGGCTGACATGATCAGAGGCACCGTGTCAGCTGAGCGCAGAGCGGCCTCTTTTCCCTCAGAGAGAGGCCCACAGGGAAGGGGGGAGGGGAGACTGCAGGGGGGCGCGTGCGCTCTGAAGGCCAAATGTCTAGGGAGAAAATGGCAGATAAAGAGCTCTTTAAAGTCCAGACGTAATTCTTAAAATGATTAGCTTTCCAAGTCATCCCTCAAAAAAAGAAAATTAGTAAATACGTTTCCTTAGAAACATGTCTGTTTCCCTTGAAATCCAGATCAACAGTCAACATACAGTTGGAGGTGGTTTCCCATGCAAGCTAAACAGACGTCATTGGGTCTGAGAGGCCTTCTGTATTCCCTCAGCAAACAGTGTCACCTGCGGAGAAGACCGAGATGAGGAAGGCTTAGAGACAGAAAGAATGTCATTCATGTGTATTTGCACCTGTGTTTGCTTCGCTGACCATTCCCCCCGCCTCCCTGGGTGGGGATTAGAGGTAGCAGTTATTCCACTGATACTTGTTGGGGTCAAAGAATGGATAAAATAAAGCTTTATACCACCCCCACCCCCCGCACCCCACCTCTACCTCCCACCTCCAAGTGTACGTACAACAGGTCTACTTCCACTTCATGCCCATTTGTAGGCCGCCACAAGAACCAGGAACCCTCAGCTGACCTGGGGTCACCTAGCAGCCTCCCAGCCCCCCAGCAGGGTGGTCCCAAACCGGGCAGGAGCAAGCAGTTCTACCCAGGAGGTCACGGTTTGATCCCTAGTCAGGGCACATGCCCAGGTTGCAGGCTCCATCCCCAATGGGGGCGTGCAGGAGGCAGCGGATCAATGATTCTCTCTCATCATTGATGTTTCTCTCTCTCTCTCCCTCTCCCTTCCTCTCTGAAATCAATAAAAATATATTTAATAAATAAATAAATAAATAAATAAATAAATAAATAAATAAATAAGTAAATAAAATTCCCGGGAATAGCGCGCCAACGTGGGACTCTCCTGGAAGTCCAAACCTTTTCCTAACGTCCCACTGTACTTGATTGCAGCCTCACTTACCCTTTAGGCTCCCTGCGGGCACAAACGTGTAATAATGATGGAGCCTCTAATCTCAACCTGGGAAGGGCAGCTTGTGGGATCAGATGTCCCGGGGTTAAACCCCGCTCAGCCGCGCCCTCGCCCTGCCGCTGTGAACCCCTGGGCAGGTTGCTGAACCTCTCTGGGCCTCAGTTTCCTTCCCTGTCAGCTTTGCATAACAACAGTACTTGGGGCCAGGACGCCCTGCGGGTGGAGTGAGTTAATGTTTCTTAAGCACTTAGAACAATGCCCGGCGTATAATCAGGCGAAGGGTGTGATGAATAAGAGGCCCCTGACGGCGGGGAACCCCTTCGCCATCCGGCAGACCGCTGCTCTGCTCTGGACTCCAGGCGGGATTTAGGTCACAGCAGAGAATGGAGATCAATAGGGGCCCACTCCTTCCCGCCTTCCTTCACTATAATTCTCTTGCCTTTGGTGGTAAGAGATGGGGCTGGGGGGGGGGGGGGGTGAAACACTGAATTTTAAAACTGGAAAACGCGTTAGAGAGTTAGAGAGTTGATAAGTGAGACCAACTCCTGTTTGTATAAGGAACCTGAGGCCCCAGGGGGATCAATCCCTCCCCACGGCCTTGGGGCTCCCTCCTGGCTGTCGGAGACCACGGTCCTCCCCGACAGCGATTTGCCCTTATAAGGCAGTACCTGAAGGATCTACAGGGCCGTTCAAATCCCCCGTGTTATTAAACTGCATGGGGACAGGCTTACGGCAAGTCCCAACAGCAAAACCAGCGAGAGGACCTGTTGTATTCTGTAGCATCGATAATCCCAAATATAAATGTGTCTGCAGTGTGAGTCACAGCCTTACAGGTGTGGTGTGGTCGCTGTGTGTGTTTTCTGCATCATGGCATGGTCCCCACAGGAGGCCCCGGACTGAAGAAGGCACAGAGTGTGGACTTCATTACTTATCACACCAACGGGGCACTCAACCACCAGTCTTCACACACACACACACACACACACACACACACACACACACAGCGTCCTCAGGATCGTGCCAGCCAGTCTAACAGATGATTGTTATTTAAGTTGCATGCCACTTTGGGTGAGAAAATAAAAGCTGGCTGAACATTCTAAAGCAGAGGTGGGAACGTCCGCCTGCAGGCCATAGAAGGCCCACAAACTCCTTTGGCCCGGCCCTGCGTAGGCATTGGGGGTGAGTTCATCAAATGTTTGACCACTTAGAGCAGGCTAATGTTTAAGGTGATACTTCTGCATGGCCCTTGAAGGATGTTACAAATATCCAAATGGCCCTTGGCCGAGAAAAGGCCTCCCGCCCCTGTTTTACAGCAAATAATGCACCGGACTTAAGCAGGAGTGTGAGTGAATCCCTAGGACTTTGAGGTGTTCACGTCACATCCACACTTTTGGGGTCAGCTTTCCAGCCGCTGCAAGGCTTCCCCCACTTCGTGGCATTTGAGAATTGGGGTACCCGTGTCTGTTTCAGGCCCACGGAGCTATCAGCACCTCCTGTGTGTCTCCGTTATAAGTCTCCTCCCTGGGGCGCTGTGCTCCAAGCGCATGCTTTCTTTACCCCTAAACGCCAGACTTCGCCACCGGACCAGGCCTCTGGTTCAGCTGAGCTGCCCGCACAGAACGAAGACGAGGGAAGCCGGCCCCCTCGCCCCCCGCCCCCCCGCCCCCCCGCCCCCCGCCCCTCAGAGTGTCAGCGCCTGTGATTCTTGGTCTCAAGGAGGACTTTGGACTGTGCCTTCCTGTCTCCGTTTTCACCTGTATGTTAGTGTTGGTATAGAAAAATGAGTAGATATTTATCTGCCAGAACCACCTGCTCTAGTTCAGGAACAAAAAAAGCAGCCGTCTGACATTTTATTTACTTATTTATTCATTCATCCGTTTTACTGAGATATACTTGGCATGATTTGACATTTTAAAAATGATTGCTCGGTGTGACGTGTGAATGAGAACGCTCACACTCATTTCTAAAGACTTCTAGACATTACGTTGGTTCTCCGGAGAGTAGCCAGAGGGGTCCCGTTAAAATATCAGCCAGATCAGCTGAAAACCCGTCAATGGCCCCAGTGTGACTCAGAGGAAAAGCCCACGTCCCCACCGGGCCCGTGACCTGGCTGCCCTCCATCTCTGTGTCTGCTCCTGGATCCTGGATCCTGGACCCCTGCCAGCCACCGCCCGCTGGGTCCCCAGGCACCGGGCAGGCCCTTCCTCACGCTGTTCCCTGTCCTGGGAATCTCCTGCCAGATGGGTGCCCCCGGGCTCCTGGCCTCACTCTGTCAGACTGTGAGGAAACAGCCAGAAACAGCCCCCTTTGCCGAGACCTTCCCTGGCTCTGCATCTGGAATGTCACCGCCCCCCCCCCCCCCACCGCCCCCCAGCAGGATTTCTTTCCTTAAGCCTTATCCCTGTTCAGCATCCTTTATGTCTGACCCAGTTACCCTGTTCACTATCTCCCCAGCAGGAATTCCGCCCTAGTGGGTGGGCATTGTGTCTGCTGCCCTGCGATGCTCAGAACAGTCCCGGACACGCAGCGCTCGGCAAGGCTTTGTTGAGCGCAGGACGAACGTGTCAAATGTTGGTTTGGGCGCCAGAGATGGAAGTCAAGAGATACGAAGCTTTCTGGAGGCATATGCCTATAAATGTGCATCACCCATGGCCACGGACAATAGTGAGGTGGGCTAGAAGGGGTCTCTGGGAGGAAAGGGGGACATATGTAATACTTTCAACAATAAAGATTTAAATATTAAAAAAAAGCTCCCCCCGAAACAAACAAACAAAACAAAAATACAGAAGAGATACAAAGCTTTCTAAGAAAGTGAGGAATCTTAGTCCGAGTAAGAAAGTTTTTTTTTTTTAAATATATTTTATTGATTTTTTACAGAGAGGAAGAGAGAGGGATAGAGAGTTAGAAACGTCGATGAGAGAGAAACATCGATCAGCTGCTTCCTGCACACCTCCCACTGGGGATGTGCCCGCAACCAAGGTACATGCCCTTGACCGGAATCGAACCTGGGACCCTTCAGTCCACAGGCCGACGCTCTATCCACTGAGCCAAACCGGTTTTGGCCGAGTAAGAAAGTTTTGAGTAAATTTTAAAAATCAGGTAAAGAGTGAAAGGTTAAATTAGGCAGTGACTTGGATCTTCGACATTCTCTACAAGAAAAAAGGATTTATGAAATCGCTGTAGCAAACTCTCCAGCAAGGGGTGTGGGGGGATGTGGGGGGGAAGCGTGCACTTATGATGGTGATTACACATTGGAATGTTAAGTGCTATCTTGGGGGTGAGTCGCCATGTAGAATTGATGCCAAAGATATCATAAAAATGGGAAAATCAGAACTTATGGATTATGTGGTGAGTATCAATGACATGTTAATGATGGTGTGAAGTGGTCAGTGGCCAGAAGACTAGAAGGAACCAGAAGGTCATCTTCGGCTCTCCTGTCCCTCCTTGCTCATTTCTGGTTTTTCCCAGTTGGTTTCTCTGGGGATCCTCCACGTTCGATCTGATTCCACCCCTGTTCCTGGGTTGGTCAGAAAACTGGGCTGGCCCTGTGGCCCTCCGGGCAGGGACCGGAACACCCACAGCCAGCTCCGCAGTGTGGTGGGGTTTGGACGGCCCATGTCACTGCTGGGCCCCAAGAGCCCTTGGTCCCTGCTCTGTGGTGCCCGAGATCCTACCCCTTCTGCTGCTCTGATCTCTTGGATGGAGCTGCTGTCTCGGTCTCATTTCTTCCCTCCAGACGTCTCCCCTGCCTGCTGTCCTCATCCCCTCCCTGCCCAGAAGCATGTCCACGTTCTGCCACCTCAGGACAATCCACAGAGTGACCCCCCAGGTCTGCCAGTCCCCTGTGCATGGTCCACACGGGGGTCTCCTTCCAACCAGCTGTTAGCAGGTGTAGTGTTCATGCGGAACCTTAGTGCTGACCTCAACCTACTCCATCCTAGACTGTGGGGGCCGGGCGGGTGGCAGCAGGGAGGCCAGCCAGGGGACTGCAGGGGGAATGAAGGGAGGTGACGGGGTGGCTTGGACCAGGGAGTTTTTGGTGGAGATGAAGAAAAGGGTTTCCTATCTCAGATACCCGCACCACCCCTGACCAGTTGCTCAAGACAAGGTCCTGGGAGTCGCCCTTGGTTTCTCTTCTTCCCCCAACCCCACAAACCATCAACAAACCCTGTGGACTCTACTTCCAGGGTGCATCTCACGCTTCTGCTTCTCTACTCTTGTCTTCATCTTGCTCACCTTGACCAAGCACCAATCTCCTGTGGAGCATCCCCCGTCCCCCTGCCCCAGCCCTCCTGTACTCCCTCCTCCACTCAGCAGCCAAGACAGTCTTTGAAAAAACAATCCCGTGATGCCACCTCTCTCCTCAGAATCTTCTAAAAGCTTCTCACTCCACATAAGAGAGACACCCAACTCTTTTCAATGCCCTGGAAGACCTGCCCTCACCTCCTCTGCCACCGCTCCTCTCCTCGTTCATCATGCTCCAGGGCACCAGCCTCCGTCTGCACCCTAAACCTGCTCCTGCCCCAGGGCTTTGGCACTTGCTAGTCTCCGGAATGCTCTTCCCTGTCTCTGCAAGGCTGCTCCTTCTTATCGTCCAGGTCAAATGTCACTGGCTCAGGGCCGGGCTTTCTGGCCCCCGATCAGAAGGTGGCTCACCTTCCCATCACTGTCACATCATGTTGACAACGCTGTTCCTAGCATTTGTCGCTACACAATTTCCCTGTTAATTTGCCTTTTTTTAAGATTTGTTCTCCTGAACACTAACACGCAAGTTCAGTGAGAAAGTTCTGACAGTTGGAAGAGTGAGTAGACTTTGTCCACCTTGTCCATTGCTGCAACCCAACACCTCCAATAGCATCTGGCCTGTTCTAGGTGTGGACGAATGTGCGTTCAGCGAGTGAATGAATGAATTTGGCTAGATTCAGTGCATCACTCGGTCTCTCAGATCTTTATACCTCCCGAGTTTTGTTATCCAAAGTATCTGCCATTACTAACGGCTCTGATCACCTATAACCTTGGCAAACAAGTCACTGAACAAATAGTGACTCAGGCCAAGCCCCCGGTATGTCACCAGGACTCTCCCCCTCTGGGTGACAGTAACCCGGATGATTAACTTCTTTTGTATAACAAACCTGGAAGATAGCAGACAGGATGGGAAATATCCTGCTGACGAACAAACAGCGACATCTGTCACAGGCGCTTTATCTGCTTTTCCAGTAAACCTCTCGGCTCTAAAACAACAAAATATTCATGTGCAGCGTGGCACTGGTCCACGTTGCTGTAAATCTCCGTAACGTCTGGCTCCACAGAAAGCTGCGGGTTCTCATATCTGCCTCCGAATTCAACCCGTTGTGTCTCGCATGTCACACAGCTTCTGAGAAACCCCACTGTACCCTCGTGAGCGGGCAAGGGTGGAAGAGGCGAATACCATCTACAAAAGTTCTTCCCAGATCCCAGCCAGAGGCTCGGGGACCCCTAGGGTTCCGGGCCCACCCTTTGAGAACCACTGCTCTGATGCACCCAGTCTCCTCATGTTTCAGATGAGACAGCTGAGGCTGCCTGCGGGACAGAGTGAGTTCCGGAGGTGTCACCACTTCCTACGTTAGCCCAAGGTTCGGGCCCCGAATAATGTGTGTTTGTTGCTTGATTTTTAAACACAAAGCAAACACCCAGGCATTACCTTCTGCTGATCACGAAGCCTCCCCTTTTGAAATAAGTACAAGCGCGATGCCATGCGCAGCCCAAGGTAAGTGGCGTGGGCCCAAGCTCATGGCTGTGAATGGCGTGTTTATCGTCTGTTTGTTGTCCGTCTATCTCTTGGGCGCGGTGTGCACAAGGCCCCTTTGTGCTTTCTGAAAGGCCTGTGTGTTTGAGGTGCAGCCTTCTGTACCGCGACAGGAGTCAGTACAATTACACTGACTATTCCCTTTGATGAATGGAACAAAGGTGAATGAACTGAGTCGCGACCAGAAAGAAGGCAGGTAATGAATGAGCTGCTCGGGGCCAGCGATCACACTTGGGAAAGGATCCCACCTTCTGAACACACCTGTGACACACCTTGATCTCCAGGTTGGCTTAATCACAGCCAACTAGTGTGAACGGGCCAAGTGCTCTGGCTCAGGGACAAGAGGGACATAGCTGCCGGGGGTCAGGCACAGCTTTTGGTTTCTATTCCGGGAAGGAGTAGAACACCTTTGGAGTGAGTGTGGACAGAGCAAACAGTGCCTCCACCGCTCCAGGTGCCCAGCCTTAGTCATCCAGACGGTATCAAGATGTAGAAAGTCCTGACAGTTGGGAGTGAGTCACTTGTCCCCAGCCAAGGCCAATGAGAAAAAAACAGAAATGAAGTAGGAACATCAGTATGGTTTGCTTCACGCCATGGGTCTGTCTGGGACGAGCAAGCAAAGACTTCACACCAGGAAGGCGGTATCGGGCAGTCCCCAGACCCCGCACCTGCTGTTGGGGCCCATGGGTTAGTGGGGATCTCCAAGCCCTGCCAGGACCTGCTACCTTAGTCCACTATTCAGATGCCAATCTCTCAGGGTGGCCCTCCTGGTAGAATGTAAGCACATACAACCAGTCACATGGGGGTCAGGCTGAGGGCTTCTGGGGAGGAAAGGGGCGGGGACATCGCAAGAGGAGGAAAGGGATGCTCTTGGGAATAGGAAGGCCAACTCCAGAGAATTTAACGTTTATTTGTTTAACAAACAGCTTTAAGTAAGAACCAATATTTTAAGATTCTTGTTCCTTATTTTTAGACATTTTTGATAGGATAAAATAATTGGGTGGACAAAGCTTTTATGGCCATTACAAACTTGAATTGTTAAATTTTACCATGTTTCTTAAGACTCTGGAGTAAGTTGAAGGAGATGTGTAATGTACTATATTCTATAAAACAACAAAAAAATTATCTTCACGTTTTCCTTTTCAAATTTTCAACTCTTTCATTGATTCTGGCCATAAAGCAACACTATAGTAAGCGTGGATAGAAAACCCTGGGCCGATAAATACTGTGTCGTGACAAGGCTCAATACTAATGCCAACTTAAGAGTTCCTGCTCTAAAATTTAGAGAAACTATACAGACAAAAGTTAGAATATGTACATAGCTTTTTACTGCTAACATTAAATAGTGTAAAGAACCAAAGGCTTATTCCTATGGAAGTGACATTTGAATACCCTTCTCTCTCTCAGAATAAGAATTGGACGTTCTTCTTAGTGACCTACCTTAGTCACTCATCTAGTATCACTTATGATGAGTGCATCCACTAACCTAACATACTGATGTTGGGCGCTCTGATTTGGGCCAGTACGTGGGTGTGGGCAAGATGGGAAGCTTTGCTTTTGTGATTCTGACTAAGTTTTTGTCTGTCTTCCCAGGTCCCATAAGGACCTGGACCCCTTACTCAATCTATCGTATTCATCCGACCAGCCTAGCTCTACCCGAGTCAGACACACTGATTTCCCCAGGGGTGTGATGGAGTGAAGGAGAAAATGCAGGCTCCTCAGGGCTGCATGCAGTCCTAGTTCTCCTTTACCTCAATCCGCTCAGCAGGTATAGGTGCTCAACAAACAGGAACAGATGCAGAAGAAAGAAGAAAATGTATTACGATGCCATTAAACCACACGTTTTACGAGGAAATCCTCATCTTGATAGAGAACACTTTTCTTTTCAGTGGTTGCTTTGCAGTGGCCTCAGACTTCTCAGTGGGCACAGTAATTGCAGGAGAAACTTAAGAAAAGATACAGACGCAGAAGCTGGCACCCCCAGGAGGAGATGGCCGTCATGCCTGGAGCTCCATCGCCCAGCCTCAGGCCGAGGGTGACCCCTAAACTCACAGTTGTTGATATATGTTTTAAAAATATATTTTTATTGATTTCAAAGAAGAAGGGAGAGGAAGAGAGAGAGAGAAACATCAATGATGAGAATCACTGATGTGGATCGAGCCCGAAACCTGGGCATGTGCCCTGACTGGGAGTTGAACCGTGACCTCCTGGTTTGTAGGTCCATGCTCAACCACTGGGCCACACCTATCAGGCTCACATTGTCGAAATAAACTCCTAGGCCCAAGATGGAACTGCTCCTGCCCGGGGTGCCCCATCAGCAAATCAGAACAGATAACTTCCGTGTGCCTGTGAATGCTGTGCCAGACCAGAAACACAGACTCCACGGGGCCGATCCCCAAGCGCAAGCCAACTCCTGGCTCTGGGCTTACATCCTGTTTTTCCTTCCCAATCCCAGCAGAGCTTCCTGCCTCCCGCCCCATTTGGCAGCTCTCCGAATGCACATTGTCTGCTTTGTGACGTGTTCATTGAAGTTTGTCTGTCTCACCTAAATTGTCTTCGTTAATAATTTTTAACAGTAGCTTTGGGGCCTATTGAAAGGTAAACTGAGGTGTATATAATTTTTAAGAGTTGCTTTGAGCAAAAATCATTTGAATTTGGCAGTGCCAAAGCAGAAGTGGAGAGGAGAGCCCCCTGACCAGCCTGGGAAGAAGGAAACTGTCAGAGAGAAGGTGCGGAAGGAAGTTAGTGATTGGCTGTGACCTACGGCTCACTGGCTGTTTGTCATCGGTTGCCCTGGCTTTCTGACATCCTAACCTTGAGGCACTTACAGGCTTGGGTTTTGGTTTGCTGACCTAGGCTGCCATGGCAGGGGCATCACCTCTGTCCAGTGGCCTCCTTGTTTAATTAATTTCACAGGGCTGAGTGAGCTGCCCAAGTTGGCATTGGAAACCTACAAAAACGGAATCGTAGGATCCCGACCTTAAAAGAAATAGTTGGCCAAATAGAAGCCACATTTGAACAAAAATACAGTATGAAGGCACATTTTTTATTTTTTGACAACTAGATATTTTAGTTTGTGTTTTACAACTGTGTGAGTCAATTCAGCGTCAACCCAGTGGGAGGAAATGCTCGCACTAGACCAAGTGTGCGTTCTGTTCTGGATGGGATTCTGAAGACAGCCAGGCCGCGTGGGTTTGGTCCTGGCATGGGTTAAGTCTTGGCTCTGCCATTCACTAGCTGTGTGACCTTGGGCTAGGTGCTGACCCTCTCTGGGCCTCAGCTGTAACATGGGGATCATAGCATATATGGCAATGATGCTGTGAGGGTCAGTAGCCACCCTGACTATCTATCTATCTATCTATCTATCTATCTATCTATCATCTATCTATCTATCATCTATCTATCTATCTATCAATCATCTAGCTAGCTATCTATCTATCATCTACCTATCTATCTATCATCTATCTATCAATCATCTATCTATCTATCTATCTATCTATCATCTATCTATCTATCATCTATCTATCTATCTATCTATCTATCTATCTATCTATTATCTATCTATCTATCATCTATCTATCATCAATTTCCCTTGGTACACCAGGCCACAGACACAGTGTGCTGGCACATTCTGTGTTGGAAACAGAAGCACTGTCATTGGCTACACCATATCCGAAAATAATTGAATTTGACGCTTTTGGAGAAAATAAGATCGGGCAAGGTTTGCTCAGAGTCAGGCGGGAGCGAACACTCTCAGGGAGACCTGCTCCTTCCTCCCCCGGAGGCCTCTTCAGTTCTGTAAGTACAGGCAGCCGTCCTTCTACTGCACTTCGCTTCACTGCGCTTCACAGATACTGCAATTTCTTAAAAATTCAAGGCAAGACCCTCCACCAGCAAAAAGGTTGTCACTCGCTGGCTGAGGGCTCAGATGATGGTTAACATTTTTTAGAAATAAAGTATTTTTTTTAACCTAGGTATGTACATTGTGCTTTTAGATATAATGTTACTGCACTTAATAAACTACAGTACAGTGTAAACGTAGCACTTATGTGCACTGGAGAACCAAAATATTCATTGGCTACTGGCTTTATTACAGGATTCGCTTTGTTGCTGTGGTCTGGAGCCGAACCCGCAATATCTCAGAGGCACGCCTGAGAAACTGTTTGGATTTAAGTAGAACCTGATGCCTGGTTAACAATGACTTGAGAAGTACCAGACCACCTTCCAGGTTAAGAAACAACTGGAAATGATGGTTGAAATCACCCAGGCAGCTGAACGTGTGGCAATCACAGAAGAGATTCTTCCTCCTTCCAGGGTCACCTGGGCACATGATCGGAACTATTTCCAACCCCTCATTTGACTATCGTGAAGACGAAAAGGATCGTTCCTCCAAAAGTCAAGCATGGAGTTACCCTATTAACCGGCAACGCCACTCCTGGGTGTATACCCGAGCGAAATGAAAATGTATGTCCATCCAGAGACTGCCCAGGAGTGCTCACAGCCGCACCGCTCATCACAGTCAGAAGGCGGGAGCAGCCCGAGTGGCCGTCAGCAGACGAATGGATAAGCTCATTGAGACGTGTCCATACCACAGACCCTCACGGGGCCATGAAAGGGCCACCTACCACCTGGGTGAACCGTCGAACACTCTGCTACGTGGAAGAAGCTGGCTGCAAAGGGCCACATGGTGTGTGGTTCCATTTGTAGGAAATGCCCAGATAGTCAAGCCTCTAGATCCAGAAGGATGACTAATGGTTGCTTAGGGCTGGGGAGACTGGAGGGGAACTGGGTGATAGCGAATGGGAACAGGGTTACTTTTTTTTTTTTTAATATATTTTATTGATTTTTTTTACAGAGAGGAAGAGAGAGGGATAGAGAGTTAGAAACATCGATGAGAGAGAAACATCGATCAGCTGCCTCCTGCACACCTTCCACTGGGGATGTGCCCGCAACCAAGGTACATGCCCTTGACCGGAATCAAACCTGGGACCCTTCAGTCCGCAGGCCGACGCTCTATCCACTGAGCCAAACCGGTCAGGGCAGGGTTACTTTTGAGGTGATGAAAATATTCATAAAAAAAAGAAGCCAGGCACAGAAGGTCACACGCTGTAGGATCCCATTCGTATGAAATGTCTACAAGCGGCATCTCCATAGAGACAGAAAGCGGAGGCGTGGCTCCTAGGGGTTCGGGGTGCCGGCGTTATTGTTTGATGGGTACCGGCTATTTTCCAGGGCTGAGAACAAGACTGGAAACTGGACAGAGGTGTGGCTGCACAACGTTGTGAATGTGCTAAGTGCCACCAAATTGTACCCTTTAAAACGGCTAATTGTAGGTTATGTGAATTTCACCTCAATTACAAAAATGATGAAAGGAACCACAGCACACGATAAGTGTGCGGTGACTAAGTGACCAACCACCACGGAGGACTCTGTCCGCCACGCCGGCATCCTTCCTGCCCCGTTACCCACAGGCCTTTGTGAGGCCTGTTTGAAGGCCCTTCCACTTTCAGAGGACCACAAGGCGCTGTATCCCATATATGAAAACGCACACATCACATCTTAACTATTTCTTGAATGTAGACTAGATTTTTAAAAAATGACATTGTTTTCAAAATTCGTTGGCTACGAGGTGCTAATTTAATCTATTGTGCATACTCGAGAACTCTGAATTCCGGTGAATTGAGAAAATCAAGCTCACCAATTGCTTTCCAACTAGTGGAATTTGCATATATTCAGAATCCAACAATCAATGAATCGAGACAGCGTGATAGTTGGTACACATTTCACGAAACTATTTTGATATCATCCTTTTCCTTCCCCATCGGGGCTTTCAAACATCTGCACACCCCGCCCACAACATTATAAGCTGAAAGTAGTCACTTTTTTTTAAAAAAAATATATTTTTATTGATATTTTACAGAGAGGAAGGGAGAGGGATAGAGAGCTAGAAACATCGATGAGAGAGAGAAACATCAATCAAGTGCCTCCTGCACACCTCCCACTGGGGATGTGCCCGCAACCAAGGTACATGCCCTTGACCGGAATCGAACCCGGGACCTTTCAGTCCGCAGGCTGATGCTCTATTTACTGAGCCAAACCGGTTTCGGCAAAGCAGTCACTTTTGATGCCTAATAGACAAACCAGCCCCCCAGCAAGTGCCGTTTGGGTTCCTGTTCCATTGTTTACAAATAATCTTGACAGGAGACAGAGTCCAAGCAGCGCCTTTGGTGTGTAAGGCCACGTTGAGCTATTACTAAGGTATTGAGGGTTTGGAGGGTCTTTCAATGTGGGAGGCAGCTCGATCAGGAGTGGGGAGGGTCATGGTGTAACTGGGCAGGGTAAGTGCCCACCGCGAGGGGAGGGGCTTAAGGCAGATTCTCCAAAGAGTCGTGGAGAAGAACTAATCCTTGATACTATCTATTGAATAGTGGGATCCTGGGCTGTTTATCTCAATGGATTTTTCTGAGAAGATCCAGTAATTGGCAACAAAGTTAGTAACTTCTATTTTCCCGGACAAGGGTTTCTGGGAATAGCAAAGCCATCGAGGAGCAGGGGACAGCACAGCCAGCAGCGGAAGGCGGCTTGAGAGTGAAGCCACGTCAATGTAGACAGGAAACTGTGGGTGTAGGCAGTTTCTGCTCCTGAAGGTAATCCGAGGCCATGTCACAGGGGATTTAAATATTTGCAGGAATTAGGGTTTTATTTGGAGGAAAATGACACAGCCAGGGCTTGTAGTGGAGCATGAATGTGGCAGCGGACCAAGGACCCAGAGGCCGATGAGGCGGGTGCTGAAATAGTTCAGGCGAGAGGGGATGGAGACTTCAGCTCGAGAGATTGTAGCATCTACTACCCACGAGCTCATTCACCCCGAAAACACTGAGCTGGCTTTCATGTGAGTGGCAGGCACTGTTCTCCACGCCGGGGCGCTGGGGACCAGGGCGGGCCAGGACCTGTTGGTGTGATGCTAACCCGAAGCTCACGCCGTGCACACGTGTGGGATGAGTGACGTCATGCCTCTGCTCAAAGGCCTTCTGAGTCCAAGACTCGGATGGTTTCAGGCGAAAGTCTCACCGGCCTCCACGGTGAGGTCCTCTGTGTTAGTGTCCTGTGGCTGCCCTAACAAACGACCACACACTGAGCTCCTGGAGAGAACACAGGCTTATTCTCTGACCGTTCTGGAGGTCAGAAGTCCTCATGTCAAGGTGAGCCGGGCTGCATTCCTGGCGGGGTCTCTAGTGGAGAATCTGTTTCTTGGCCTCTTCCAAGTTCAATGGGCCATCTCATGCCTCGGATAATGGCCCCGCCTCTGTCTTCAAGGCATAGCATCATGCATAGCATCTTGAAACCTCTCTCTCTGACCTCAACTTCTATCACGATGGTGCTTTCTTTGAGTCAGAAGATTCTTGTGGTTTTATTTAGGGTCCCCCTGGATAATCTAGAATAATCTCCCCATCTCGGGGTCCTTAACTTAATCACACCTGCAAAGTGCAGCTGAGGTAACATTCGCAGGCTTGGGGGTTCAGACTTGGACACCCACGGAGGGCCGTTGGTCTGCCTACTGCACTCTCCAAGACTAGGTCTCACTCTTCTTCTTGACCCCTCTTCCTCTCTGTTCCCCAGTGGAAGTTTCCACCCCAACCAAACTGGGT
Organism: Plecotus auritus; assembly: GCF_963455305.1. Lineage (NCBI taxonomy): Eukaryota > Metazoa > Chordata > Mammalia > Chiroptera > Vespertilionidae > Plecotus > Plecotus auritus. The sequence goes on from NC_137771.1 coordinate 224,591,251, forward strand.
TTCTCAGCATCCTGCCTCACACTCATACTGGCTTCCAGAATTCTCTCATAATATCCTAACCCTTCTCTTGACTCTCCCAAGTTCTCACCCTCAGTGAAGGCCTCTCAGACCCCTCTGGGAGGCCCCCCGGAGGACTGCAGGCCGCCTCTTCCTGTGCCACAGACCCTTCTCACTCTCCGCAACCTAAGATCCTGTTAGCTTGTTTGTGTTTCCACCTTCTCTTTTTGAGGGCAGGGACGGAGCCTCGGCCATTGCTGGTTGGATCAAATGCATTTAAGAGCAATGCACTGTTTTACCTAAAGAGCAACAAGCAAGGAGAAGTTCATACAATGCCAGTAACCAAGTAAATGCACCGAATAAATGAAACCACAGAGTGGGAACTATGAGCGACATGGAAGAGAATGAATGGGGACCAGGTGTGGCCTGCCAGTGGGATTGGACAGGAACTCAGAAAGAACCCCCTCGTCCCCGAGTTTTGAGTCCCTGAATCACAAGGGTGTGCTGTGGAAGCTCACGGGTCCGGGGTATTTTCCAGGCTGCCTTTAGGAGCAGGGCACAGACCCCCCCCCCCCGCCCCCCCCACACACACATCCAGCAGGCAGCTGTGCCTAGATTCAGGGAATGAACGGAACAGCCCTTTCAGCTCCCTTTTGTTCTCGGAGTCGAAAGGGAATTGGGTCTGAGCATCCCTGCATCTCTCTCATCCCGCTTCTCTTTCTCTTCCCCAATGCGACCCTTTGGGGCTGATTTGGAACTATACACCTGCTCAGGAAAATGCCCCCAAATAGGTTACTCGAAAGCACCCTGCTCGGCGGTTTCTATCTATCCTTCCCAGAAGCTAGATGCATCGGCAGGATACTAAATGCGAATGAACAATCTCCAAATCTCAGTGCCTTGCCATAAAGATCAGGTTTTCCCTCCTCCACAGGCTGATGCAGCCGGGCGGGCAGCCCCGTGGACTCTCCTCCAAGCGGTAACTCAGGGGTCCCGTCGGCTCGCACCTTTGAAACCACCGTCTTTACGTAGGACCTCCAAGGTCCTGATGGAAGAGGCACAGGAGCACCGAGGACCCTGCAAGGAGCTTTATGGCCGAGCCCACGAGGAGGTCCCAGCCCTTCTGCCCACTTTCCCTCAGCCTGGACCCAGTGAAATGGCAGCCTGACTGCAAGGGAGGCTGGGAAACACACCCCCCCGTGTGCCCAGGCAGAGGGCATGAGGCCGCGGCTGTCTCACCTTGCCCAGCTCTGCTACAGCATGTCTAGACAGACCAGCCATTGCCTGTGGCTTCACCCAACTGTTTGATTGATCCGGCGTTTCATCCCAGGACTCACAGATGTCCGGCAGCGCGGAGCGAAGCTTCAGGTCAGTTGACTGACGGTGGCATTACATCGACGCGGTCACAGACGGCTTTTGCAGCCCCTGCCAACGTGCCCAGCCGGTGCGCACAGTCCAGAGGTAATTTCCTAGGAATAACAATGCTCCGTTTCAGGATGAGGATAACGTGCATCCTAAAGTGATTTGTGACTGGGGATTTGTTTTGACTTTCTTTTCTGATAGTTTAAGAAGAGCCAGGCAGACCCGGCCGGCATGGCTCAGGGGTTGAGCATCGACCTATGAACCAGGAGGTCACGGTTCAATTCCTGGTCAGGGCACATGTCTGGGTAGCAGGCTCGATCCCCAGGGTGGGGCATGCAGGAGGCAGCCAATCAATGATCTCTCTCATCATTGATGTTTCTCTCTCTCTCTCTGAAATCAATAAAATATATATTTAAAAAAGAGAAAGAACCGGGCAGACGGTCATTTATAAACAAAGCACGGCCACCTTGCTGACCTCTTACAAGCGTGGACACACTTTGTGGCCCTGATGGCCAAGGGCACCAGCCTCCTCTCTGCGGATCCGGCCACACCCTGGGTGGGTGGGGAGGGAGTCACCAAAGGTGACCCCCAGGCCAGCTCTCCAGCCTGTTTCATCTCCAGCACCAGCACCCCCAGCTCAGCAGGCCCCTCCAGGGGCTCTAGCCTCCTACCGGGGAGAGCGTGGGCTGGGGACGGGGGTCTTTGCTGGGCCTCCTGGAAGGAAAAGGTGGCTGGCGCTGGCAGAGTCTGGTAGAGTTTTACCATATAAAAGGGAGTATGGTCAGCGATGCACTTCTGCCCTCTCTACACCCTTTTGAGGTTGAGATTCTTTACTCTCGTATTCAGCGAGGGAATGTCTGTGAACAGCTGCCTAGTACCTCCCATACGGAAGAATGCCCATCGCTCTGTTTATAAAAGGCCTTCTGCCTGGTTGGCATCTCCTTGGCCATCTCACGGAGATGCCCCCCACTGAAATGCACATGTGTTGATCATCTTTCGGGTCTCGGGTCCTTGCATTGGAAGAGAATGAGGGGCAGGCCTGTGCCCACCGAGGACCGTGGTCCCACGGCCCCGCTCACTCCAGAACCTGCTGGCTCCTAACTTCTTCTCCCACTGATGTCAGCATGGCCAACCCCCAGATCCCAGGGACTTGTTTCCCAATGCCTCCCACTTGGTACTCTCTGAAAAATATTCGGAGGCAGGCTGAGTACCGGAGTGTTCTGGAATGTTCTTCAGTAAATCAGTGAATACCATGAGAACGTATGCGTGAAGGACGTATCACGACGCAGGCGAGTGGGCGCTCTCTTTGACGGTGTTCACACACCTGCTTCCCAGGGCGCAGCGTACCTTCCTCCCCAGAAACGAAATGCTCCCTCTCCGGCTCCTGCTGTCCCAGCCCCGCCAAGAGTCGCCTACTGGGGAAGAAATGAAAGCCATGATGTCTTTGAACTTAACTGTTTTATGTGTTTTCGTAACATGTTGGTCTGGGACATCTGTCTTTGCTTAAAAGCTCATCTATTTATATCAACAAGCGTTTACATTGCGTCCCTGGACACGGAGTCACACAGATGTAGCACGATGTGGGCTTTTACTACAATCCACTTTGAAAGATATGTGGCATTTACTTCCAACCCACTCCTTCCCCAATAAAGTTAAATCCCAGAAACTTGTAAACGGTACAGTTCCATGTACGCAAAAGACATCCTTTTAGCTTTTGCAAACACGTGACTCATGTGATTGTTGTGATGGTTGAGCGAATGAGTCATTTTCGTACCAGGAGGTCTGGAGGACTGTGGGCCGGGGGAGCCAACTGGCTTAGAAGGCTGGCGATGGGATTACTCATTCAGACAGAGGCCCGGTGCAGGCTGGGAGCCACGGCCCAGATGTTGACAGAAGCGCTGCCTGGGCGGGGAGCACGGAGCAGGGGCAAATTGGAAGTGGAGGGGGCGGATGGGGTTGGTGTGATGGAGCACAGCCATGCTAATGAGGGAGACTCTGAAGGACAACTGAGGAGGAGAAACTGAGGCTGAAACCTAACTCTACGGAATTCTCTGCCCGCTCTGCCCATCCCAGTCATTGGTGGCACACAGGCAAGGTAATCTTCTCCAGCAGGTATCTGTCCGTATTGGTGCCTAAACAGAGTTCATTTTGATGGAATACAATTTGTGAAGTCATTTCTTCTTTAGTCTATGACAGTTCATCTGTAAATTATATACTCAGGGACCTCTTTCCTTGGAGAATTTTTTTTTTTTTTTTTTTTTTTTTTTTTTTTTTTTTTTTTTACTGAATAAAGCCCACTTAAAGTGAATGTACTCAAGATGGGGAACACGATTTCACAGACCCAGTGCGGGGAAAGTGACAACTGGAACGCCATCTTGGGAAATAAAACTAACGTGATGGCAATGTGTGTTTTGGCTTTTCATGAATGAATTTCGGTTGTAATTGCAGCGCCGGGCCTCCCTGCACAGGGAACAATTCCAGCCGTTCCTCAATCACGCTCTCTCAGGCGAGACACCCCAGGTCCTGGGCAGGATTGGAAGATTCGCTGTGTCATTAGTTTGCATCGTCTTTGCACCGTGTTTTCAGAGGGTCTCAGTCCCTGCCTGTGCGTGAGACCGGTGTTGACACTGACCCACCAGCCTGTGGTCAGGACTGGTATCCAGTGTGGAGGGCTTTGAGTGCCACCACTTCTGTAAGGGGTCAATTCATCACAGGATATTTGAGAATTATGGTTACTTTGGTTTGTTATACAATATTATCATAGTTCTAATTTTAGGAGAAATACGCTAACAAAATACTCTAATAACATCTATTGGTGGTTATTAAGGGCAAGGCACTTTATCTCCATTAGTTCACTTAAACCCCATGATGACCCAATAGTTGAAGCATGACTGTCCAGTTTTATAGATGTGGAAATCAGAGGCTCAGAGAGGTCAGGTAACAGGCCTGAAGTCACACAGCGGCTAATGGAGGTGTGCCTGCTTTCAAAGCCTGTGACTCTAACCTCGCCTCCAAGTCCACTGTGCTGGGTGGTTACTTATCGACAGATCACAGTTACCCACAGACAGTAAGCAGGCCTCAATTTTCCAAGCCCAGGGGTGGGCAAACTTTTTGACACAATGGGTTCTTAAACTGGACCGGAGGGCCGGAACAAAAGCATGGATGGAGTGTTTGTGTGAACTAATATAAATTCAAAGTAAAGGACCGGAGGGGAGAGCAAGAGAACCCTCCACTCTTTCGGCTCCCCGGGCCGGATAGAACAGCCGAACGGGCCGGATCCGGCCCGCGGGCCGTAGTTTGCCCACGGCTGTTCCAAGCCTCTGAACCTCCGGCCTTGATCCAAAGGAACCTCTCTTAACGCATTTGACAGGTGAGGCCAATGAGGAGGCGCTGGCTCAGTTACGATTTTAATTCCATGCAGCTCTGTCACACTCCAGGGCCAGCTCTCCATTGGGCCACTGAGCATCTCAATCTGTCCAAGGTGCCTCAGTAGCATATTCCCATGAGGAACAGGTTCCCAAGACATAGGAATCCTACCCGGCAAAGCCCATCTCTACAGGTCACGTGATATCTGAGACAAGGCGCTGCAAGAACACCACAAACATAACCATTTTCAGACACACCCTCCCACCCTACTTGCAGCTTCTTTGATGTCAACCAACGGATCAGGCGGTGTGCAGGCCGGGACAGTTTTCATCAGCTCTTCCTGTGCTCCCTGCAAAACAAGAGACTCCTGCAAAACGCCAGGTCCTTCCTGGGCGCTGAGTGTGCCCTGTGCACTGCCAACAGGCAGGGGGAGGAGAGCAAGTGGAGGGAGCTGCGTCCCCAGGTGTTTCCTATGGTGGCTCCTGATTGGCTGCTGGGCCGGGTGGCCCCGCCCATGGAGAGTGATGCTGTGTGACCACGTGATGGCTTGGGCCAAGGAAATAAGATCTCCAGGACAGGGAGGCCAAGTCGGTGGCCTGCAGGTTACATCTCAAGCAGGTGCCTCCTGAGCGCAGCCCTCGGAAGTCTCAGGCCGGCCTGATCATCTTTCCAAGCTCAGTGGGCTCATTTCTAATTTGCAAAAAATAGCCACACCGACTGTGGGAGGTATTGGAGGATCAGATGCAATTTCTCTGGGTCTAATAGGTGAGTGTTGTCAGCGATAAAACGCTGATTTCTAGAGAAGGGCTGACAGGAACCATTGGGCTTTGCACAGAAGTTAAGTTTCCCCCTCAGTCTTAGTTGCTCCTTTAGGGTAAAATCATGTGGCCATGTCAGAAGGCACTTTTTGGGATGAAGACATCTGGACCTACAAATCCGAAAGGAAATCCGAGCCAGTAGAGTCCAAAGCAGGGGTCCTCAAACTGTTTAAACAGGGGGCCAGTTCACTGTCCCTCAGACCATTGGAGGGCCGGACTATAGTTTAAAAAAAAAACTATGAACAAATTCCTATGCGCACTGCGGGCCCGGGACGCGTCGGCTGCTAAGCAGGACAGGCAGCGGCACCCGGCGGGCCGGAACAATGTCCTCGGCGGGCCGCATGTGGCTCGCGGGCCATAGTTTGAGGACGCCTGGTCCAAAGTAGTGCTTGAAGGGGGCAAACCTGTGAACTGGACGACTCTCCGAGCACCTCAGGCGGCTGCTAGGCGGTGTCCTCAGCGACCCTAACAAACAGCCCTGTCGGCCATCGCAGTTATCAGAAAAGTAATGTATGTGCCACGTTTGGGTTTGAGCCCACGGTCATCCCATGGCGAGCCCTGGGAATGCACCAGATTCCAAGCCCTGCTACTCATCGGTGTGGGGCGCACATTTGGATGTGGCTGCCTGCAATTAGGCCTAATTAAAGCCACCCACCTAGAGCATGCTGCAAGACTGGCGTTTACACATTGGGGCTGGGTAATGAAGGTCATTAATAGGCACTGAGGACTCAGTTGATGGTCGCTTAAAAAACAAACCGGGGCCAGCAGCTTTCTCATTTCTAATAAAAGCAGGGAGGGCAGCTCGAAGCTTATTTGGAAGGAACCCCTCACTGGACCTCCAGGAATGGCTGTCTGTCTGTGTCAGGCTGTTCAGGTCCCTGGGTGGGGGTAGGGGTGGCGTGGGAGGAAAGCTGCCTTCCTGGGCAGGACAAACAACCTAGGGTGGGAGGAGGGGGGTTGGGGGGGGGGACGGGGGACTAGCCGTGGGCAAACTACGGCCCGCGGGCCGGATCCGGCTGTTCTATCCGGTTCTCTTGCTCTCCCCTCCGCTCCTTTACTTTGAATTTATATTAGTTCACACAAACACTCCATCCATGCTTTTGTTCCGGCCCTCCGGTCCAGTTTAAGAACCCATTGTGGCCCTCGAGTCAAAAAATTTGCCCACCCCTGGACTAGAGTCAGTCTCCCCAGACCTCTGAGGCTTGGAGCTCAGCCTGGCCAGCCACAGGTGCACAGGCCCTCCTTCTGGGACTAATTCTTCATCATCGCTGGTGCTGTGGGTTTTTCTAAGGCCCTAGGGCAGTGGTCGGCAAACTGCGGCTCGCGAGCTGCAGTTTGCCGACCACTGCCCTAGGGAAGCTGTTGCTGAAACTCGGGGCTGCCCTCAGCCTGTGACTACCTGCGGCACAAAAACAGTCCATGTGCCCGGGCCCCAGAGATGCTCCACCTCCCCCGCCCGCTGGCGGGCTTGGAGCTTCCACCTCCCTGAACAAGGGGGGCTTTCAGAGCAGGCGCAACGCAGCCAGACACCCCCGCTCTGGCAGCGCCCCAGCTGAGCCCGGAACTCACCGTCCACGCAGCTGGTGCCTGGGTGGGGTCGGGGTGGGGAGGTGACAGGTCAGACGCAAGCAGGGCACCAGAGGCCAATACGTGGTGGCTGGTGCCCAGTGAGAGAAGGACAGATGTTTCCTGGCTGTGATTTTCCTCCCCTGGGCTTGAGCTGGGTCTTATTCACAAGAAGTCAAGAATAAGTGTGTGCGCGCATGTGCATGTATGTGTGTGCATGTGTACGTGTGTGTATCCCCTCCTGTACGCGTGTGCTCCAGGCTCGGGTGGCATCCTCAGGCTGTGAGGAGGTCACTGTGAGGCCGTGGTGCCTGGAGTAGTTGCGGGAGGGGCTGCCCCGCCCGCCGGGGCCTGAGGTCACGTCTTGCCGACCTGGAACCGCTGCTCCGTGTCCTGAGCGCGGCTGTTTCCCCTCCCCTCACGGTTTCACAGGGGAAGTCAATCCCGTTCACAGTGCTGACTCCCACATGGGTTTTTTGGGAAGAGGGGGAGGGGAGGGCAGGGACTTGATTGGTTTAGAATTCAGTGGTGGGCAAACTTTTTGACTCGAGGGCCACAATGGGTTCTTAAACTGGACCGGAGGGCCGGAACAAAAGCATGGATGGAGTGTTTGTGTGAACTAATAGAAATTCAAAGTAAAGGAGCGGAGGGGAGAGCAAGAGAACCGGATAGAACAGCCGGATCCGGCCCGCGGGCCGTAGTTTGCCCACAGCTGGATGCACAGGAAAATGATGTGACTCTGTGTTTCTGAAGTTGGTGGACTAGGGTTTCGTGCACAGTATAAAGCAGAAGGCAGGCCCTGCAGGAAAGCGGCACCGGGGGGTCCCGCCTCGGCACTGCTGACAGGCTGGGTCAGTCGCTGCTGGCTGCCCGCCTGTCCTGTGCAGTGCGGGACGTTTGGCTGTGATTTTCCGCCCGCGAATCCGTAGTCTCCACCCGAGAACACCAGCAACACCACACCAGCTGAACAATCCAAGACAGCGCACCCCATGTCCCCTGGGGGTGGGAGCTGATCGCCCCCATCTAAAACCCAATGTAACGATGAATCGGGGGGCAATGAATTCTGCTCCCCTCGATGCCTCAAATATCTCCAACACATTCTGCTTTTCTGAGGCATTTGAGGCATTACTGAATCTCAAGATGGTTTATCCTCCTCAAGAAGGTAAAATCCACTTTTTTTTTTTTAAAGTATTTTTTATTTCAGAGCGGGGAAGGGAGAGAGAGAGATAGAAACATCAATGATGAGAGAGAATCATTGATTGGCTGCCTCCTGCACACCCCACACTGGGGATAGAGCCTGCAACCCCGGCATGTGCCCTGACCCGCAATCGAGCCGTGACCTCCTGGTTCATAGGTCGACATTCAACCACTGAGCCACGCCGACCGTGCTAACATCTACTTTCTCAATTACTTTCTTTTTGGTGTTTTTCTTTTCTTTGTGATTTATGTCCAGAATGTTTTAGATTCAGGAATTAAACTGCCCATTAGCCATCTTGCATTTTATAAGCGTCTATTTTCTACCTGACGAGAGAAAAATGCATCATTTCCACAGCCCTTCACGTCCCTTCTCCACTGACAGCATTTCTGGCCTTTGTAACTCCTGACCTTTGGGGACTCCCTGGGGAACAGAGACTCACACACCTACGGTGACGAGCCTTAGCTTTAAAACTGATGGTTGGATCGGCCACTTCTCTTGATCTCCTTAAAACCTATTGGTCTCCAGACATGTGGCCAAGTGAGCGTGTTGCTGGGTGACCCCGGGGAAGTGGCGGGTGTCCCAGGGCACATTGTAAGTGTGTAATCGCCCGTCTATCCTATAGCACGACCCTAAGGCCCACAGGCAGGGACTCTCTGAGGTCAATCCCCTTTGGCTGGTGTGGAAAGAGGCCGTGACGTGCAGGTGAGTGAGAAAACAAGGCGTCTGACACTGTGGCTTTACAATAACACGAGATGACACAGTGGTGCTCGGGCCTGTGCGCACGGCAGTGGAGAGCGTCCCGCTCGGCGTGTGCACCTGTGCTTAAAACAGTTCCTTCTGGGGAGTCTGACTGTAGAGAAAGGTGGGGGTGCAGGTGGAGATGGCGCTTCTGCTCGGACTTCGGGTGCTGTTACAGAGTTGTAAGTTTTTGAATCAGCATTACCACCTTCCGAACTTAAATAAATGAAAGGTAATTTCGCTACTGGATTTGAACCGAGCTGATATCTGAGACGAAGGCGCTGCAAGGTCACCGCAGACATAACCGTTTTCAGACGCACCCTCCACCAATATTTGCAGCTTCTTTGATGTCAGCCAATGGATCAGGCAGCGTGCAGGCCGGGGCAGTTTTCATCAGCTCTTCCTGGGTTCCCTCAGAGACTCCTGCAAAAATATCAAATCCTTCGTGGGTGCTGAGTGTACCATGTGGACTGGGAACAGGCAGGAGAAGGCGCCGCAAGTGGAGAAAACTGAGTCCCTGGGTGTGTCTTATGGCGGCCCTTGATTGGCTGCAGGGCCGGGTTGCCCCACCCATTGAGAGTGATGCTGTGTGACCAATATTTTGAGGTGATGGCTTGGACCAATATTTTGGGCTCAATCCCCAGTAAGGGGCGTGCAGGAGGCAGCTGATCAATGATTCTCTCTCACCATTGATGTTTCTATCTCTCTCCCTCTCCCTTCCTCTCTCTGAAATTAATAAAAACATATTTCTTAAAAATCCCTTATTATACACCCACATTCATAGCAGCCCTACTTACAGTATCCAAAAGGTAAAAACAACCCAAATGTCTATCAAAGGATGAATGGATAAACAAGATGTGGTAAACGCATACAATGGAATATTATTCAGCCTTAAAAGGGAATGAGATTCGGACACATGCTCTAACATGGATGAGCCTTGAACACCCTATGCTAAGTCAGACACAAAAGAACAAATATTGCATGATCCCTTTCATAGGAGGTTCTTAGAATAGGCAAACTCATAGAGACAGAAAACAGAATGGAGGTTACCAGGGGCTGGGAAGGGAGGACGGGGAGTTAGTGTTTAATGGGGACAGAGTTTCAGTTTGAGAAAATGGGAAGTTCTGGAGAGAGATGGTGGTGATGGTTGCACAACAATGCAAATGTACTTCATGACACTGAACTTTACCTCTAAAATTGGTTAAAATGATACATTTTATATTATATATATATAATTTTAAAAATCCATTGAGATACCACTTCACACCTACTGGGATGGCTACAATGAGGGCAGATAATAACAAGTGTTGGAGGGGATGTGGCGATTTCAGGACCCTCTCACACTACTGATGAGAATTTAAAATGATACAGCTGCTTTGGAAAACATTCTGACAATTCCTAAAGTGGTTAAATAGCTAGCTACCACCAGCAATTCCACTCCTAGGTGTATACCCAAGAGAAATGAAAACGTGTATCCACACAAAGCTGGTACATGAATATTCATAGCTGGCTCCTAATCACTCACCTGCCTGTCTGCCTGGTCACCCCTAACTGCCCCCACTACCAGCCTGGTCGCCCCCAACTGCCCCCCTCTGCTGGCCTGGTTGCCCCTAACTGCCCCTCCCCACACTGGCCTGGTCACCCCCAACTTCCCCCCCGCCACCGGCCTGGTCGCCCCCAACTGCACCCCTCCTGCTGGCCTGGTCACCCCAAACTGCCCCCACAGATGGCCTGGTCGCCTCTTACTGCCCTCCCTGCCAGCCTGGTTGCCCCCAACTGCCCCCCTCTGCCAGCCTGATCGCCCCTAACTGCCTCCCCCTCCCCCACCGTCCTGGTTGCCCCATGTAGCCTGCTGTTCAGTCATTTGGTCATCCCTCACTAACCCCTCTGCCGGCCTGGTCGCCCCACGCAACCTGCTTGTTCAGTCGTTTCAGTTGTTTGATCGTCCCTCACTAGCTCCCCTGCCGGCCTGGTCGTAGGCAGCCATCTTGTGAGGGTGTGAGGGTCAATTTGCATATCACCTCCTTATTATATAGGATAATCAGAAGCCCATCTAAAACTCTGAGCTTTTTTGCAGGTTGGAAACAAAGGTTTCTAATCCTATTTTTGCCAAACTTAGCATTTTCTTGTGGATCATGAAAGGGGCCCCATTTTCTTAGAAGTGAGGCCCCCCTCCCCACCTGGCCTCCAGGGCCTCCTGTGGGTAACACGGTGTCTAATGATGAGTTATTGGAGTCAGACGCACTCATGGGACTGTGTGTGGGAGTACAAGATTGCCTTCTAATGAGACATAGACCTGAAGCTTGTTGGCATGGCGGATGGGAGCTGTGTTTACATGCAAACCTGAAACCCAACCAAGCCAACGGAGTGAAATCCTCCAAGGGGGGCGGGGGGGTCCATCTTGAAATGTCACATTGCAGAGCAGCATCCAGCAAATATCATCAGATGAGTGTGAAGTGCTATTGTGAAGACCCCAGAAACGAAAGACCGGGTGGACAGAGGCGGCCGAAGAGCAGGGGGCACCTCCAGACAATGTGAGAAACTTCTAGAAATTCCTGGTTGCTCGCGTTAAATTAATACAGACATCCTGAAAAGATTCTCTTGGATTCAACAAAATTATGTCAGTAATACATAGGTGCTGTGCTAGGCCTCAGAAACGAGGCAGACATTGTCACTGTTGTCAGAGGGTTGCCGTGTGAGTGTGTGTGTGTGTGTGTGTGTGTGTGTGTGTGTGTGTGTGTGTGTAGAGTGTCAGGAAGAAAGGACAGTCAAGTCAAGCTGGCTCTTCTGACCATAGCATAAGGCAGGGATATATAGTTCTGCTCAGGATAACCCTCTCTTCTCCCGTCCCCCTTTCCTGGTCAGTCTTCACCCTTTATCTCGCTTTGTTTTTCTTCAGAGCAGCCCAGACATCAGGCTACATTGCACATCCCTGTGGCCATCACGCTGGTTGTGTGTGCACCCTCCAGACCATACAGCCCACTGGGACACAGCTCCCTTCATTCCTAGCACTCAGAGCTGCGCCTGCCACATTGAGCGCCATAAATAGGTGTTGAGAGAACAAACACTAAAGAGAGGAACAACACAGTGAGAGAGAGAGAGAGAGAGAGAGAGAGAGAGAGAGAGAGAGAGAGAGAGAGAGAGAGACTGAAGGCGGGGGGGGGAGCTTTCCCGCGTCCCACATCTCAAAGGGGGAGGGGACTGGGGACTCTAGTTTCACCAAATGGTGGGAGTTCCAGGCTGGCCAAAACAATGGGGTGCACAGTCTTCACTTCGCATTGTGATAGAGAAATCATTGTCTTATCCAAAGATTCTTTTCCAAGTCTATTAAGTAAGTGACACAGAGGCTGTATGAATGGGCGTGGGGCATACACAAGAGAATGCAACTCGTACCTAGTTTATGAGAAATCGTCCCATGAGCCATTGAAGAAACGGAAATTTGAGGAAAATTCAGCTGTTACCTGTGACATTTATAAGGAAAACATAAAACGTCATGCTATCCCCCCCCATTGGCAGGGAGATAAAATATTGAAAAGAAAGATACCCAAGTACTAATGTTGGTTTCTTCACGATGGAGGAATTATGGGCGACATTTCTCTTTGGCCTTTAAAAGTTGTTTTGCTTTATAGACACGTCCATCTTCTCTAACACACATGGCGTGCCACTGCCTTAGAGGAGTCTCCGTTGGGGTCGAGGCAGGGCAAGGGGTCCGCTGCCCGCACAGGTGAACATAGAGGTTTGAAGAAATATGTGCGCACGTCCACTTCTAGAAACTTCCTAACACCTTTACCCCCCTCTGAAGGAATGTGCTGAAGCCGCAGCTGTGAGATGAGATGGGTGACTTCCGTGGCTTGTGGAACTGTTACTCTTTTGTATGAGCTCCTGGAACCCATGCTTTTCAAATTTATTCGTGAACTTGTCAGAGGTTCATGAACAGAGATGTGATCCCATAATCAAGAAAGAGTCCATGATGGTGTCACCCAACAGGGACACCTGCCGTGGAGAAAGCGGCCGATGTCAGCGAGCACAGACAATTGGTTCATGAAGACCAGCCCCCGAGAAACCGGTCAGAGACGGGAAGAACAGCCAGTCCTTATGATCCTCATCTTCACACAACACGTTTTTCCTGGCACTGAATGGAAAAGAAAGGTTAGAGATGAAATGTTCCCAGCATGCGTTAACACTTCACCCGGTTTCAAGAAAGGCAGTGTTACTATGAGACAGCACTACGGTGCGTTAAAGGATTCTGAGAACTGGTCACAGCTGTTGGGGCTAAAAGATACAAGGTGTCCATTCTCTGAGTCACTGAACCCACGCAGTGTGAATCCAACATACCGCCCCAGGGGCAAGCGGGAAGTCTGCATCCGAGGCAAGTCTACACGGGGTTTCCTTGCATGTGGGATGGTCTACAGAGCCCGAGGGAGACGTGCTCCTGCTGCTACGTTGGTGACGGTGGACCACGGCGATGGAGGTGACCAAGGTGTGGGCAGTGGGATGCAGAGGCCTGGCCGTGACCACGGGCCCAAGACCTACAGGTCATTGTAACAGACTTCGATATGTGAATGTAGCCTGTGACCTTTGCAGCCTACAAGATCTGTTTGCAAAGAATCGCTTTCATTCTTTCCAACCTGGTTGGGTAGGTAGATACGCTATTATTACGTCCATTCACCACAGGAGAGAGCCAGGACTCAGGGAGCTCAAGTGGGTTTGCTCAGGGTACACAACTAACTGGTAACAGGATCAAGTCTGCAGGATTTCAGTGGAGCACTTGCCCCCTTATGTCAGAGGTTCTCCATCCATGGTCCTCAGAGTCACTCTTAGGGCTTCAGGAACCCTAACCATGATGAAATTATACCTGAGGGGGTCACATCTAATAAAAGACGAAATCTTTTAACGTTGTAAATGGACTCGCAGTGCCTTCTGGCATTATAGTTCTTGGTTAATGAAGTGGCTGCACAAACATGTATGAAGTACCTAATGTTGTCAGAAGCTGGGGACACAGAGTGAACAAAACAGAAAGCGTCCCTGTCCTACAAATGTCGTGGGCTACACTCACATCTAGGCCATTCTCATGGCGTCTGTTATAACTTCTCTCTTGGGGTCTGTAGACCATCCCACCTGCAAGAAAACCCCATGTAGATTTTTCTCGGAGTTCATTATCTTGTGAGGAGAGAAAGACAACACACCAGGAGAGGAGTAATGTTGTTGAGAGGACGCAGTGTGAAAGAAAGAAAGCAGCTTAAGGGGGCGTGTGATGGTGGTGGAGGTGAGGGTGCTGTAGACCTTCCTTCCTTGGGGCGCTGAGAACGCTGCCACCCAGCCCCGCCCCGGGAGCAGCTGATGTAGAAAGAGGGTTTTATAAAAGTCCTCATCCAGCCTGGCTGGTTTGGCTCAGTGGTTGAATGTCAATCTATAAACCAGGAGGTCACAGTTCAATTCCTGGTCAGGGCACATGCCCAGGTTGTGGGCTCGATTCTCAGTAGGGGGCATGCAGGAGGCAGCCAATCAATGATTATCTTTCATCATTGATATTTCTATCTCTCTCTCTCCCTCTCCCTTCCTCTCTGAAATTATATATATATAATTATATATATATCTGTAATTTTTTTTAAAGTCCTCATCCACTCACAAGATGTTCCCTCCACAAGGGCTGGGTGGCAGGAGGAGGTGTCGCTGGGAAAGTGGTTTTGTTCACAAAAACAGTAAGAAAGGTCATGAAAAAGCATTTATTTCCATGATTGAACGGGGATTTTTATAGCTTGAAGAGAATGAGATGTGTGTTTACTAGAACAGGGGCCGTTTACGGGGTAATATTATCATAATGCTCTTAAAGCACAAGCAGTTCTCAAAATTATTCTGGGCGCCGCTAACGATGACTGATTTTGGAGACAATATGTCATCGCTCTAAATTTAAGACTTCGAGTGTGCTTTAAGAAAGGAAACCTGCTTCACAAAACGTCAACACTTAAAATATTTGACTTTCTTGCCCACTAAACTCTCTCACTTTCCCATCAAAATGATTATTTGGGCGACACCTGAGTTGGCAAGATGCACGTGGCAGGCTTTGGGGGAATTGCCAGCCACCCAGATATTATCGACGGAACAGATCCATTTCAATTTTGTTTAAGATCAACAGACCTTCTTGGCTTTCAGCTGAAGATTTCTCCTCGCCAGCAATTTCTCCAATTACATAACAAGTGATGGATGGCTCAGACTTCAGATGATTTCCACATTCCATTTACAAGCTAGAGCTTGTCTTCAAAATGTAAAGCACATTCAAATGCAAACCGAAGGCTGGGAACAGAACATCCTTGGACTTGGAAACGCTATGTACTACACCTTCCTCTTTATTTATTTTTTTTAATATTGTAGAACTTGTCTACACAAATTTAGCCCAGTCTTGAACCAATCCTAGTTAAGACAAGGGAAATGATAAGCGGAGGGGGGGGGGGGAGGGAGGGAGGGGAGAAGAAGGGGGGTAAGATGAGATATTACATTTTTAGCGAAATCAACTTGATTATTGCCCCCAAGGTTTTCATAAATTGTCCACAATGGGAAAGGCAAAGATTAGTCATATTTGCTGTTTTCCGAAGAAGCCGTGCGTGGCTGTGGGCCCCTCTGTCCCCAGCGCAGCCGCCTCTCCTCCCTCCTCCCACTGAGAACTTCTTGCTTGCTGCCCTCGCCAATGGCACTGGCCATCAACTTTTTCAAACACAAAGCGGATTTACTTTTCCCGGAGACATAGCAGTGGAATTGTATGAATTATGGAGTCCGCTGTGGCTGACTGCACGATCCCTGTTGGGTGTGGTTTTCTGTGTTTTTCCCAGGAGGCCAAGTTGTCACTGGGGCCACCGAGAAAGTACGCCCCCTCCTGGGGGAGGTGGGGATTTGTCCTGACCTGACGTACCCCATCAGCAGCTTCCTTTCCTTGGGGAACCAGGCCTTACTGGGGTGACAGCAGGGACACAGAGGGGAAAGTCCCAGGAGTAAGGAGAGTCATCACTTGTACTTTCCTTCTCCCTGTGCGGTCCTTGTGGAGGGCTCATCTCCATCTCTCAGGAGATCCTGGCAATGACACTGGAGGAGACCAAGGCTCTGGGGGTGGGGGAGTGGCTGCCTGAGGCCCGGGGGCGCGAGGGGGGCGGGGGGCGGGGGAGGAAGGGGGTCCTGCAGAGGCCATGTGAGTGCAGAGTCTGGGTCACTTATGTGTCTGCTGGCTGAGGGCCCTCTCTCCTCTCCCATGTGATGGGACCCCCCACAGAGCCCAGCCATGGAAGGTTCTGGCAAACACACGTTCCTACCCTCCCTGCCATCCCTAAAAACCGCTCCTCTTGCTTACAAGGTCTGGAGTGGCTCCCATCCCACCCGGGCAGCCTTCCCTCCAGATGGGAGAGACATGCAACCCGCAGCAATTTGACTCCCAGCAGGTTGTCAGGATCAAATATCATGGCTTTCAGCCCAAGGACCGTTTTCAAAGATGCTTCAGCTGGATGGGGAAATGCTGAAGTGTGGGAACAGGTCTCAGCAGAGAGCAGCGAAGAACACAGCAGAGAGGAACCGCGGAGGCCAAGGGCAGGGTCAGTTCCCAGTACGCTGGGTGCACCCTGGGTGGGGTCCGGCCCGGGAGGGAGGCTGCCTGTCCGGGGGGAAGGACCAGGGGTGCCTGCTCTCATTGCCCAGGGCATGGATGTCCTCTGTCTGGCCCATGTGTCCTTAGTTGCCACAATCGTGGCTCCTGGGAGAATAAGAAAATGGCTCTTTGCAGGAGGAGAGGGGTGGATGGATGAGAGGAGGTGGCTGGATAGGACAGAGTTTGGGGATGCTGTGATGGGCGGGCCAGATTCAGGGGATATAGAGGACACGCATGATCACAGCAGAGAAACGTGAGCGACAGATGGAGGAGTCATTTGAAGGTTTTGAAGTCGGAGGAGAGGCGGTAGGTGGCATGTACCCAGTGGGCTTCCAAGAATGTGATGAAGACAATAGGTCCGGAAAGAGATGAAAGGAGCAGAGAAGAGGTAAGAGCAGACCCTTGAAATAGTGTCACAGAGCAAACTCTTGCTTTGGTAATGTCATCTGATTCCTACCTGTCAGGAGATCCCACACTCGCCCGTGGGGGTGAAAGCGTCCCACACCCTGGCTTGTGGCTCTGGGCACATGTCTTCGAGCTCACAGAGGCCGCTTCATCGCTCACGGCTTCCCTCATGGGTCCGTCCTGAGTGGTTCGGAGTCTTCCTTGAGGTCCATTCAACACTCTGTAAGCAAGAGTCCTCTTCTTTCCTTCCTGCATGATACATCTATGGTGGTCCCCGAGTCAAGCCCTCTGTGTTCTTCAGACCACGTCTGGTGCTTCCCTGTCTGCGATGGACTGAACTGTGTCCCTCCCCAAATTCACACGTGGAAGCTGTTCTTCCACATGGACTGCATTTGGAGATTGAGTATTTAAGAGGTAAATGAGGTCATTAGGGTGGCCCCTAACCCAATCTGACTGGTGTCCTTCTAAGAAGAGCAGAGCCCGCTGGCATGGTTCAGGGGTTGAGCATTGATCTATGAACCAGGAGGTCCCCTGTTCGATTCCCGGTCAGGGCACATGCCCAGGTTGCAGGTTCGATCCCCGGCGTGGGGCGTGCAGGAGGCAGCGGATCAGTGATTCTCTCTCCTCATTGGTGTTTCTATCTCTCTCTCCCGCTCCCTTCCTCTCTGAAGTCAATAAAAATATATTAAAAAACAAAAAAAGAGAGCAGATTAGGGCACAGACACACACAGACGAACGACCAGGCGAGGACACAGGGAGAAGCCGGCCATCTACTGGCCAAGGAGAGGCCTCAGAAGGCGCTCCCCCTGCTGACACCTTGACCTTGGGTGCCCAGCCTCCAGACGGAGATGTAGCTTTCACTGTGCAAGCCCGGGACTGTGGCACGTTGCCCGAGCCCACTGACCCCCCGTGCAGAAGCACAGCACGGTGGCTGCAGGCGCAGGGCTGGCTGCAAATGCAGAGCCCAGGCCTGGGGGACCCGCTTGGGACCAGCTGCAAATGGTGATGCTTGAGACAAGAGAGAGTCATGCTGAGGTTCTGGGCTCTTCTTTTTCTAAAGAGGAGGCCCCTGTCCACATCAAATCACAATTAAAAAAAAAAAAATATATATATATATATATATTCTTACTGAGTTTAGAGAGGGAGAGAGAGAGAGAAACATTAGTAATGAGAGAGAATCATGGATCGGCTGCCTCCTACACGCCTCTTATTGGGGATCGAGCCTGAAACCCGGGCATGTGCCGTGACTGGGAATTGAACTGTGACCTCCTGAACAAGTGACCGGGCAAGTCACACATTTTAAAATGCAGCCACATCTCACCTTATATCTACACCGAGTGGCCAGATGATTATGATCTCTGAACCATAATAATCTGGCGACTCAGTGTGTGTGTGTGTGTGTGTGTGTGTGTGTGTGTGTGTGTGTGTATTAGAGGCCCGGTGCATGAATTCGTGCATGGGTGGGGTCCAGCCAGCCTGGCTAGGGGGAGGAGACATGGGCGGTTGGCCGGCCTGCACGCTGGTTGAACTCCTGGTCAAGGGGACAATTTGCATATTAGCCTTTTATTATATAGGATATACACTGAGCGGCCAGATTATTATGCATTCAGAGATCATAATAATCTGGCCACTCAGTGTATATGTATTAGACTATAAAATAATTTGAAACAATTGTTATATGTTTATTTAAAAATGGAGTTGTTTCATGTTTGGCTAAGAAGCTAGGCAAACAACCTGCACACTTACGGATGGCTTCATTTTATAAAATTGCACCTACACATTATTTCCAGGTGTGATGGAATTTTCCTGAATGCCCTTAGCTTTTTAAAAAGTTGATAAGCACTCTGTGGTGTGCACACCTAATTAAATAGATTGGTTTTGTTTTCACAGTTTTTATAGTCTGGAGACGATTGACATTCTCCTGTCACTGATTTTACACATCTTTCATAGTCTTGGGAGAAGCCTGTGCCCAAGGGCTAGGTTGACTCTGGGTGAGGATCACCTGCGCAGCCAGGCCTGGAGGTCAATCCATGGGGTCCCCTGGGGCTGTGTCCTGCCCCACCACTTTCTGGGGACCTGAGCAACTCACACACTCTCCTGTGCAAAGTTTCTTCTGCAAAATGGGAGTGACACTGACATTACCCTCTTGGGGGGCTGGTGAGGGCAGGCTGAGTTACAAGGAAGCACCTGCTCAGCAGGCGTTAGCTCTCGCTGTGGAATAGGAGGGTGGGGAGGAGAGTTAAATCAGGTAATATCATAACGCATGTACAACAGAGATGGGCACATAGCAGGAGCTGTGTGTGGACTTTGCTTTCCACTCTTTAAAAAAAGCCCACACTGGGCATCTCGCGAGTGCTGGGCAGCGCTAACACACCGTGGACATGGCCCTGTCTCATCCCCATCACATCCTAAAAAGTGTCTCCATAACCCCCATTTCACAGAGGAGGAGACGGAGGTGTGGAACGATGTTTAACGTCCCCCTGGCCACATTGGACTTAAGACTGTCTGACTCCAAGAGAGAAGCTTTTCATCACTCTGTTGTGTTTCTCCAATGATCAGATTCTGAGGACAGCCTTTATACATAGATAAACACACAGTAGGTCCATATTATGCCTACATTGTTTATTGTATGAGTCAGGTCATATCTGTTCTTGTCCTGATCACAGTCACAAGAACTTTTCTGTCCACATCCTGAGAGGTGGTTTCTGCCCTGTGGGTCATTCTTTGAAGTTTATATAAACGTTGGTGCCAGGACAGATTTACTGATCACAACATTGTCAGCTTACCCCCTTACCACGCTGGAAATCATGCAGTTCAGTGATAATTTCCGGGCAGCTTCGGATTAAATTTCTTTCAATCTACTGCGAGGTGTAACCAGGCCCCCTGGGAGGTCATTGCGTTCAGCTCTCTAATTCGATTTGGAAAGAACGGAAGTGAAATCTCGCCGCTTCGAACGGAGCAGGCGCTTCAGTGCATTAGGACATGTTCCGATCTCAGTGTAGGTGTTTTTAATAACTTCCCCTAATTGTATTTCCTCTCCACTAAAAGAGAAACGTCCTCCCCTCATGGGCTTAATCTTCCTAAATTATTTTCTGGTTTTAATTGTGCTGTCTCCCACGAGCACCTAACTTAATTATGAGGTTGTAATGCCCTTTCTGTGCAGAGCTGGCTTGCCGGTTCGGAAGGCTGCATCCAGATGTTGGGGGGTGGGGAGCGTGCATTCCCACTGTCTCAGGGGTGAGCAAGACACTACCTGAAGGCACCCCTGCCTCCGTCAGCAGGTCTGTGGGAGGTGAGGGGTGCGAGGGCGCTGAGCAGACCCTGCCCTGCCCCAGGACCGGTCCAGAGGGAGCGCTGAAGGAAATGACATCACTCCCAAGCCCGCGAGCTTTGCCTGAAATGACAGCAAAGCTATTGGCCGGAACCCTGCAGTGGGCTCAGGAAGTGTGTGTCTCCTGAACAATGCGTGTGCAGGCATGGCAGGTCGAACAGTTATTCTGTAACGGCTTTGAGAGATGTTATGCTACCTGCCCCCCGAAGGGAGAGGCCACAGGAAAAGGAAGTGCATTTTTGCTTGGGATGGGGTGCGGGGAGGGGAGATGAAGCTCTTCCTGGGGGCCAGGTTTCAGCTGCAGGGCCCTCTCTCACCTCAGGGAGAGCTGCCAGCCCTGGAGGTGCTGGCCCAGCCCCGCGTGTGCGTGTCTGTGGGTCCCCTTCCCACCCTCTTTCTCTTCTAGGGCAGCAGGTCCGGAGTGCCCTCCCCTCCCCCCAGTCCTGAGCTTGAAGCCAACGCTGAAGCTGTTCGGCCTGTGTGAGCAGCTCGGGGTCCAGACCATCTGGGGGAGACAGCAGCCGGTTCCCAGGGTGCACTTGGGACGATGCCCGCGACAGGGAAGGGGATGGTCACGCAGGGGAGGCTGACGCTGTGCCCCTTACAGATTCTACCTCAGCAATGCACGGGGCTCGGGCGGGAGGAGCAGAGTGGAGCCTGCACCAGACACTTCTTCCGTTTTCTTGGTGAAATACCTGCTGAGTTGGGAGGAGGGAGACAGGGAGGCCTATGCATCAGTGTAGGGAGTCAGTCACACCAGTGCTTTCGCTGGGTGACGAATGGCCTAAGGGCAGAGCCAAGGACAGAACCAGGTGCTGAACTGGACCGAATTCTGGATCCAAAGCGCGGTCTGCCTCTGGACCAAGGAGACTGGGGTGGACCAAGCCATTCGTGCCTGCCCTGAGATTCATAGGTTGAGGCCCACACCCCGTTGTGAGGGCCTTTACCAAGGTCATTAAGGTTACATGAGGTCATAAGGATGGGGCCCTAACCCAAGGGGGCTGGTGTCCTATGGGAAGAGGCACAGATGTGACAGCTCTCTCTCTGCACAGACCTAGGAAAGGCCATGGAGGAATTTGTCGGCGCCTTGATCTTGGACTTCCAGGCTCCAGCACTGTGAAAGAGCACATGTCTGTAGCTTTAAGCCCCCCAGTCTGTGTGTGGTATTTGTTACAGCAGCTCGAGCAGATGAATAGAGTGAAGCAGTCTCCAGAAGGGGGTGGTGGATGGAGGAAGGGCCCCAGGGATGTCAGCACCACCTCACTCTAAAAGTGACCCCTCTCGCTGTGCTCCTGGCTCCTCAGTGATAAGACGGGGGAGTAATAATAACTACCCCGCAGGGATGGCGTGAGTCTTAAATGCGATAGTATTTGTAAAGAGCTTAAGACAGTGTTCATAAAATAAAATAAAATAAAATAAAATAAAATAAAATAAAATAAAATAAAATAAAATAAAATAAAATAAAATAAAATATAAACCAGATAGGAACTAACATTTATTGAACATCTACTTGTGCATTTTATTTAAAAAAGATATATTTTTATTGATTTCAGAGAGGAAGGGAGAGGGAGAGAGAGATAGAAACATCAATGATGAGAGAGAATCATTGATTGGCTGCCTCCTGCATGCCCCCTCCTGGGGACCAAGCCTGCAACCCAGGCATGTGCCCTGACCAGGAATTGAGCCTTGAGCTCCTGGTTCATAGGGTGACGATGCTCCATCACTGAGCCACACTGGCCAGGCCACACTGAGCATTTTAGAGACAACACGTCGTTTAAGGGTGTTGGGAGGCAGTGCCTGGGTCCCGTCCTGTGACACGTTCGGTGACATGCCAGACCCACGTGCAGTGCACACAGCAGTCGCTAGAGCGGTAGGATGAGGCCAGAGCTACGAGCTTCAGTCCTGAGCTCCCGACACAGGCTTCCTGCTCAGCCTGAGGCGAGAAGGTACATGTGACCACGTGCTAATTACATATCAAGCCTAGTAATGAAAACATCAATACTTCCGGCTGCACAGAGCGAAGCGAGAAGCTGATGGCGTGCGTTTAGGTGTCCTACGCAGCACCAATTACTCATCAAGTCTCCAAGAGGGGCAGTCGAGAGGTTTTGTTTCCTGGGCATGGATTTTTTTTGGGGGGGCGGGCATGGATATTTTTAAATGACCCTCAGCATCTTCCCAGGCCGGTGACTCAGGGACCCCAAGGGGCACCTTCCAGGGACACAAAGGGCTTGCTTTATAGAAGAGATCCTGACTCTTTAGCTACTTTCGAAGAACTGAATTCTCTTTTCAACCGCAGAGTCTCCGTATAGGGTTCTGCCTCGTCACCTCCTTAGTAATGGTGCTGGTTTTTAGATTTATGGCTTTTTTGTTTTGACTTGCTTGAAGTGCTCCTGACTCAGCCGTGCATCTGGGACCTGTAATCAGGTGTGTGTGTGTGTGTGTGTGTGTGTGTGTGTGTGTGTGGTGGGGGGGGGGCGGTTTCATGCTACAAGGAGGAGAAACTGTCCAGGTCACCCCAGTGACGCTCCTCCTAAGGACCAGGGTGTGTGAGAGAGCAGGAGCCCGCCCCGCCTGCACCTCAGAAACAGGCTGACCACAGCCGGGCACCAGGAGAGCAGTGCCCACCCACAGCCCATCTCCCATCAGCCCCCGCTCCCACCCACCAGAGAGCAGTGCCCACCCGCAGCCCATCTCCCATCAGCCCCCGCTCCCACCCACTAGGAGAACAGTGCCCACCCGCAGCCCATCTCCCATCAGCCCCCGCTCCCACCAGAGAGCAGTGCCCACCCGCAGCCCATCTCCCATCAGCCCCCCGCGCTCCCACCCACCAGGAGAGCAGTGCCCACCCGCAGCCCATCTCCCATCAGCCCCCCGCGCTCCCACCCACCAGGAGAGCAGTGCCCACTCGCAGCCCCCATGCTCCCATCCACCAGAGAGCAGTGCCCACCCGCAGCCCATCTCCCATCAGCCCCTGTGCTCCCACCCACCAGGAGAGCAGTGCCCACCCGCAGCCCATCTCCCATCAGCCCCTGCGCTCCCACCCACTAGGAGAACAGTGCCCACCCGCAGCCCATCTCCCATCAGCCCCCGCTCCCACCAGAGAGCAGTGCCCACCCGCAGCCCATCTCCCATCAGCCCCCGCTCCCACCAGAGAGCAGTGCCCACCCGCAGCCCATCTCCCATCAGCCCCCGCTCCCACCAGAGAGCAGTGCCCACCCGCAGCCCATCTCCCATCAGCCCCCGCTCCCACCAGAGAGCAGTGCCCACCCGCAGCCCATCTCCCATCAGCCCCCGCTCCCACCAGAGAGCAGTGCCCACCCGCAGCCCATCTCCCATCAGCCCCCGCTCCCACCCACCAGAGAGCAGTGCCCACCCGCAGCCCATCTCCCATCAGCCCCCGCTCCCACCCACCAGAGAGCAGTGCCCACCCGCAGCCCATCTCCCATCAGCCCCCGCTCCCACCCACCAGAGAGCAGTGCCCACCCGCAGCCCATCTCCCATCAGCCCCCGCTCCCACCCACCAGAGAGCAGTGCCCACCCGCAGCCCATCTCCCATCAGCCCCCGCTCCCACCCACCAGAGAGCAGTGCCCACCCACAGCCCATCTCCCATCAGCCCCCGCTCCCACCAGAGAGCAGTGCCCACCCGCAGCCCATCTCCCATCAGCCCCCACGCTCCCACCAATTCAAGCGGATGCTGGGATGTCCTGGGAGTGGGGTCCTGCAGATCAAGTGGGGCTGGGATGTCCCAGGGGAGGGGCTGGGTGGCTGGGCTGGGGTGGGACACTTGCCAACCAGCATGGGAGACACTCAGCACAGTAGCTCTGGGGACAGCCGGACGCCGTTCTGGGTAAGTCCTGGAGGTTCCTGGGGCTCCCTCCCCATGGAGCGGCCGCCCCTGCCCGCTCACCACCCTCCTCCCTGGCTTCTGCGGCTGCCTGGTTGACTCCCTCTCAGACCCGTGCTCTCTGCCTTGGCACTGATGGTCTGTTGCACTCTGCTGATTCCCCTGCAAGAGCGTGGGCCAGGAGGGCTGTCCAGGGCCAGGCAGGCAGGAAGCTCCGGCCAGCTTGGTTAAGCGCCCGCCCAGTCCCCGCCCGAACGCTCCTGGCGACCTGTGGCAGCCTGTGATGCTCACGCAGCAGGAACCACTTTGGCAAGGCGGGCGCACTGGGCGCCTTGGGGCGACAGAAAGAACCTGGTGGCCCCTCCATGACGTTTCCAGTGTGTGTTTCAAAAAACCTCGATTTGGAAAAGAGATAAGTAACAAGGAAAGATGCCCAAATCATCTTAGCTGGGGCAGGATTATCAAGTTATCAATGATTTTTCTACTCTGCATTTTCCAACTCAAAGATAATTTTTAATGATGATGGTCACGCATCATTTGTGTGTGTGTGTGTGTGTGTGTGTGTGTGTGTGTGTATGAGAGAGAGATGGGCGGGGGGGGGGGGGGGGAGAGACCACAGCAAGACAGCTAATCGGCCTGATGGTGATGACATGTTTAGTTCACGTGAAGTTTGGCTGGAACACTTCCCCAAGAGGAAAAAGGACATTTGGCATGGGTTCTGGGCTCTTCCATAGCAGGCGCTGTGCTGTTGGCTCTGTGCTGGTTTTCCTAAAGCAGTGCGTGCTCTTCAGATGCGTTCCCCTCGGGTCTGCTCCTCAGAACCATGGTCTCAGGGTGCGCTCCGGAACAAAATGACGCGAGGGTGAGCCGAGGTTGGGAAGTGGCCATTGCCAGTGAATCCTTTATTTAGTGAACAAGCATTGAAGTCGTACCGGGTTTGAGACACCATTCAAGACATGGGGTCTCGAAGAAGATGCGATCTTTGCATTCCTGGTGCGCCACACTCTCCAGGCAGACAGGAAAGCAGAGACGCAGAGGTGGGACGGATGCTGTCACCATGGTGACACGGAGACCGCCACGCTGCAGCTACCGATCAAGGGCTGTGAGATAGGGGCTGAGCCCTCCTGTGGTCACGAAATCGACTGAATCTCTGTGAACCCCACATTGCCAAACCTTCCCACAGAACATGCTTCATCACTTTGCAAAACATGCACAGTCCACACTCGGGGAAATACTGCTCGTTCGTCAACACAACAATTGGGTCCAAGTTGACCATCAGCTTCCCTGAAATGAATGCAGGGAAGTTCTTGTCATTGGAGGCGGGGACCTCACTGATCTTTTGCATGAAGGAGCCAGGCAGCTGGGAAAGCCCCTGGGTCCCCTTCCTTCCTCAAATGACTGGTCTCTTGAATGTATTGAGCAGAGGGCAAGCCCTTCTGTGCTACAAGGAAAGGTCAGATTTAAGGAACAAGCAGCAGATAAGGCTGGGAGGGTGATGAGACACAGGACGCACTGGTGAAAGGTAACAGCCGTGAAGTGGAGAGGGACCTTCATCTCAGGAGAAGGCCAGGGCTGGGGCCCGGGCGGCTGGGTGTCTGCAGGGAGCACCCACATTGCAGCCCGGGGTTCCTGGCACGTGGCTGGTATTCGCACTTAGAATAAAACCCGCACCTGCTGCCTGGCATCCTGGGCCCTGTGGACCCACTCCCACCGCCTCGAGATGTTCTGTGTCTGCCCCACTACCTCCAGCCAGGCTCGCCGCTCCGGTCTGGGACTCCCCAGGCTCCCTGAGGCCCAGGCCCCTGCACACAGCTCTGCCCAGGGTCTGTCCTTCCTTCCCTCAGGTCCCCTCTTTCCTGTTCCGCTTGTGAAGGTGTCGCCCTGTCACTCACTCTCAGGACACTGGCCTCTCCTCCTTGGAACCAGCAGTGCTAGCAATCTATACACAGTTGCTCCGTTCTGTCCGTTTCCTGCCGCAGAGACCCCCACCCTGGGGGCAGGGGCAGGCGCCGTTCCGTTTTGTCCCCACTGGAGAAGCAGGCTCCTCAGTGCCAGCCGCATAAGAAATGGACTCTGGCCTGGCCCGTGTGGCTCAGTGGTTGAGCATCGACCTATGAACCAGGAGGTCACGGTTCAATTCCCAGTCAGGGCACATGCACAGGTTGCAGGCTTGATCCCCACTGTGGGGCATGCAGGAGGCAGCCGATCAGTGATTCTCTCTCATCATTGATGTTTCTATCTCTCTCTCCCTTTCCCTTCCTCGCTGAAATCAATAAAAATGTATTAAAAAAAGAAAAGAAACAGGCTCTGACATATTTGCTGGGTAAATGCACGGCTGATCATGTTTCACAGGCTGCTGAGAGGATTCAATGATGAGTACAGAATAGGCGAGTGTGGAAAAGCTGTTCATTCATTCCCTGATCTTCATTCCTTAGCGAGTGATACTAGACTGGTCCCTCTGTCTCCTGGGGCCCTAAGGAGATGCTGAAAACCCAGAGGATGCGCAGGCGCTGGTGACTGAGAGCCCGCCCCTCCGGGAGGACGTGGTTGGCTGGATGGAGAGGGGCCAGGTGGCACACTCAGCACCCTGGGGAGAAGGACAGCCTCCCTCTGCTCCTGACACCCCATGGTTCTAGGCCAGGGGTGGGCAAACTTTTTGACTCGAGGGCCACAATGGGTTCTTAACCTGGACCGGAGGGCCGGAACAAAAGCATGGATGGAGTGTTTGTGGGAACTAATATAAATTCAAAGTAAAGGAGTGGAGGGGAGAGCAAGAGAACCGGATAGAACAGCCGGATCCGGCCTGCGGGCCGTAGTTTGCCCATGGCTGTTCTAGGCCCACAGCCTGAGAACAAGACCTCGGGCAGGCTCCGCTTCAATCTCTCTCTTTCGGACGAACAATTCGAGCCTGAGCGGTGACGATCGATCTCCCTCCTGACCACCCCGCCGGGACCCCGGACCTCCTCCAGCCTGGAGGGCCCAGGTCCCTCAGCCCATGGGTCCCTCGTCTGCTCGGGGTCTAGAAGAATCTCCTAAAAACTCTTGCATAGACACCAATTGTGCTCACCGTTGTCGCATCACGTCAGTTTCCATGTTACCCCTTCACATAAAGAGAAAGACGAGATTTCCTTCCATTTCCCCACAAGCCCTTCCATCCGCGGGACGGGGATCTTTCAGAAGCAATCTGCAGCGCGAAGGGCGATGCCTCTGTGGGGACTGCTGACTGAGGGGAGGAAATGGTTCTATTTTCACACTTCCCCGAAGCCTGGGAGACAAAGCCACTCCTGGTGTAATTTTAGAGCTACAAGGAAGTCAATTTGAAGGGGAAGAAAATGTCTTTGGCCCTAACCGGTTTGGCTCTGTGGATAGAGCATCGGCCTGTGGACTCAAGGGTCCCAGGTTCGATTCCGGTCAAGGGCAGGTACCTTGGTTGCGGGCACATCCCCAGTAGGGGGTGTGCAGGAGGCAGCTGATGGATGTTTCTCTGTCATCGATGTTTCTGACTCTCCCTCTCCCTTCCTCTCTGTAAAAAAAAAAATCAATAAAATATATTTTCAAAAGAAAATGTCTTTGGTGCAAATGGAATAAACTCCAATGATTTCCTTCATTCTGCAAGTTGTGGGAAGGCCAGTGCCATTTGATGAAACACACAGGAGAGCAGAAGAGGACAGTGTGGGGAGCGTGGTTTCAGGTCAAGGCCCCGTGTGAGCCCATGAGGGTGTGTTTTTTAATTCCCCCAAGTTCACTGCTTGAATGAGGCTCTCGTTTGGTTTCCCGCAGGCACACTGAACTGGTGAAGTTTCCCCAGAATCTTTCATAAACTCCGTTCTTAGATTCCTCCTTCTCATCACCACCAAACCCTTGTCTACTGTTCCCGTCGACCCAGACTCTCAGGACGCGTTCTTCATGCTCCGCGTTCGCCTCTTCGAAAGGAAGCTTTGTCCAGGGTTGATGCTGACCGTTCAACATATCCCAGTGCCCCGTTTCCTGAGAGGCAATCCTCTGTAGACTCTTGGTTTAAAACCTCAGACCCCTGGCTCGAGGGGACATGTCAGAAAGGATGTGGCCAGTGTTAGCACTGTGGCTGGCGCGAGGGACGCGCTCCAATCAATGTTTGTTGGATGAGTACATCGGACCGTCAGTTAACGGGGTAAGTGCCCTTGGTCAGTGTAACTTGCCATCTGCTGGGACCTGGGACTAGCAATCCTTTCTTTTTTTAAGACATAGGGGTGCTTCACTGAAGACATTAAATTGTATTTTCAAATGAAAAAGAATTATCTTCCTTTCCTTCTTTATGCTCAAGTTCTTTTTTAAATTGATTTTGAGAGCGAGAGCGAGAGAGAGAGCGAGAGAGAGAGAGAGAGAGAGAGAGAGAGAGAGAGAGAAACATTGATGTGAAAGAGAAACATGCGTCAGTTGCCTCCAGCACGCGCCCCAGCTGGGGATGGGAACCTGCAACCTTTTTGGCGCAAGGATGATGCTCCATCCTACTGAATCCTCCGGCCAGGACTTCATGTCCCAGTTCTTAACCTGGATTCTCAAAGAAGACATGAAGTGAAATGAGCTTGGAACTTTCTGGAGCTCTATGATTCTTCAGTAAGCGGAAGTCAGGCCCCGCGCGGCTCAGCGTGTCCTTTTCTTTCCCACAAGCTTGTTTCCATATCCAAGCTGCAGAAAAATATTCCCAAGTACCCCCGACTCAAAGGTGCCTTCTAAAGTACATTCTTTTACTAGTATAGTAATTGGGTCTTCTCTTTGTTTAGCAGGGAAATCTGAATTTGTATTTCTAAAAGGCACTTTCAGCACAATATTTGAAATTTGAAAGAAACAATATTATAGACAGAGCAAAGTAAGTCATACACATTTAGTATTTTGCAGATATTTGGGGCCATAGAAAGACTAAATCCACAATACGTATGAAGGACGTATTCTAATGTAAACACCAGACTTTGTCAAATTACCTGTATGACCAAGTTACATTTATGAAAGTGATTGGTTTTCTGATTCCAACGTGATAGTCACGTGAAGAGGCAGTGTGGCCTGATGGTGAAGGGCACTCTGGAGCAGAAGGCGGCTTTAGAACCTCGGCGCGCCCACGACCTAGGGGTGCAGCCATGAGCAACTTATTTATCCTCACTCTTCCTTGGTTTGTCCATCTGCGAAAAGGGGACATTTTATCATCCAAGTAAAACGGCTTTTGTGAGGAGCAAATGAATGGATGCACGGTAAACACTGAGAGGTTTGCTTTGCACAAAATAAGTGCTCAGCTAACGGTGTGGAAACCTGGCTCGTTGGAAAGGCACAACAGAGAGAGTAAAAGCCACCCATTTCCACCGCTCCCAGAACCCGCAGCCGGAATGTCAGCATTTCCCTTTGTTCTTTCTCTACCCGTTGTGTAGCGTGCTTGGAAGTGTGCTCGTTATTAAAATGCCGTTAAAATCCTTTGTAAACATCCTGTGCCCCTTGCACAATTTTCTTAACTATTTCCCTGTCATTGGACACTTAGGTGGTTTCCAAAAACATCAACACGCGTTCAAAAACGCGTTGTTCTCTCCTTGTCATGCGGCGCTCTCTTTGAACCGTGGAGCCGTTTGTCCGCCTCTGCTAGGAAAGTAACACACATTTTGGGAAACCTTAGAGAACTTGTATGTTAGACACAGGACTGTTGAGACATGGTGGGAATGAGGCGTTTTTATCTGTGTGTTGGGGAAAAAGGTGATCAGGTATGAAAAATAACAACATTAGGCATTTATATGGAGAACATGTAAAGGCTGAATATATTTCAGCACGAGACCTATCTCCATGACGTTCCGTGGATGAACTCGGACCTCACGGCCTCCTCAAAAGGCAGTTCTGTGCCGAAACCGGTTTGGCTCAGTGGATAGAGCGTCGGCCTGCGGACTCAAGGGTCCCTGGTTCGATTCTGGTCAAGGGCATGTACCTTGGTTGCGGGCACATCCCCAGTGGGAGGTGTGCAGGAGGCAGCTGATCGATGTTTCTCTCTCATCGATGTTTCTGGCTTTCTATCCCTCTCCCTTCCTCTCTGTAAAATATCAATGAAATATATTTTAAAAAATATTTTTAAAAAAGGCAGTTCTGTTATTATCCCCATTTAACAGATGAGAAAACTGAGGCACGGAAAGGGTGATGCCTTTCCCAGGGTCACCACTCTGCTCATCCGCAGAGATGGGATTGGAACCCAGGAAACCACCTCTTTAACGGTGTCCTCGGCCCCTGGAGCCCCCTATCCTTCAGGCAGGGTGCTTATTCTGCATATGTAATCAGGAAGCTTCCACCCCCTGCTTTCCTTCCCTTTCTCATTATTCGTAAGACAATAAAAAGATCAAGTCAGCCGAAACTGGTTTGGCTCAGTGGATAGAGCGTCGGCCTGCAGACTGAAGGGTCCCAGGTTCGATTCCGGTCAAGGGCATGTATCTTGGTTGCGGGCACATCCCCAGTAGGAGGTGTGCAGGAGGCAGCTGATCGATGTTTCTCTCTCATCGATGTTTCTAACTCTCTATCCCTCTCCCTTTCCTCTCTGTAAAAATCAATAAAATATATTTAAAAAAAAAAAAAAAGATCAAGTCAATTGTGGTAAATTGATACTTTTTCCTGGATATAACGGCTGAAGCTTGGATGGCTGTCACGTGATGCACTATTTAGGCATTTGGCTTCTGCACGCCAACTGAGAGCTGGGTCAGAGTATCAGTGGGTGGCTTCCCGCCCTGTTCTCACTTGGATTATGGTGTAACTTTGGAGAGAATGATTGCATTGTTTTCTAACAGGCATTTCCCCCCCTTTTCTTTTTTTTTTTTCAGACCAGGACTATTTCACCAAAGTTTGCATCTGTTGTGAAAGATGCACGCGGCTGGCAAAAACAGCATGGCCTCTTCTGTGTAGGCGTTTCCAATCAGCCACCAGGACACACATGAGCACCGCTTTCAGTGAATGGGTGAGGACCTAAGCATCCCCACGCCCTCGCGGGGCTATGGGAGAGTGAGGGCGGGAAGAGAACCCTGTACACATACATGTACAGCATGCTTCCTGGGGAGAAAGAGTCTCTGGCTTGGCCAGCCTGGCTCAGCGGTTGAGCATCAACCTATGAACCAGGAGATCACGGTTTGATTCCCGGTAAGGGCACATGCCCAGGTTGTGGGCTCGATCCCCAGTGTGGGGTGTGCAGGAGGCAGCCGATCAGTGATTCTCTCATCATTGGTCTCTCTCTTTCTCTCTCTCTCTCTCTCTCTCTCTCTCTGAAATCAATAATAATAAAAACAGAGTCTTCGTTTTTCATTCATAGGACTTGGCTTCTCCCAGAGCAATGCTCCCCTTTGTAGGAAATGAAGACAGGAGAATTTCCCGGGGCCGGTACACAGTGAAACAGAAAAATAGGGAATGACACGACGGAGGGTCAGGGTCTTTTCTCTGACCTCCAAGTCTGGCTTGGACGTGAGCGTTTCTGGGAGAGGGAGGCCCTTTGCTACTCGCTGTTTCCCGGCTCGGCCCCAGGAATAGCGGATCTTGTGCCAGAGAGCGCTGGTCTCTCCTCGACGGTTCTTCCTTCCGCACTGCTCGGAGCCACAGTGCTTTCCTGCCCCACATTTTCAAGGAGCTGAAGGAGGGTGTTTATAGCCATGCCTCCAACCAGCGGTTACTCACAAACTGGAAAGGAACCCGCCTGTGGACTATACCAGAGTCTATTCAATCCTTACGAAGGGCAGGGTGCAAAATAGGCTTTGCTTTATGGAAAAGACTGGGTATTTGCCTTTACATTTTCAGGTTCCAGGAACATTCCGTCTTAACAGTCTTCCCTTGAAAAATACGCACTCAAGCAAAATGCCCACAGCCTAGCTGGCTCTTAGGACAACTTCCTTCCGTAAATTAAACATTTGCCTACGTGGCCCTGTTTTATTTTCCCAGGTTTACTTAAACAGAGGCGATAATGACCTGGGTTTAAACTCGCACCCGAAGGACAGAAGATCTTTTTACTTGCAAAAGGCGATCGTGATTCCGTGAAGGAACAAGACCCCCGGGGAAAACAAGCCCCTTAAAGCCATTTGCATACGAAAGGAGAGCCAGTGTGCCTTGAAAAGGACTCTCCTTCTCTCCGGTGGGCAGAAGCGGGGGTGAATTTTAAAACGCTGAATCTTAATAAGGCGAAGATTTGTTTTTTCCCCTGGACGTGGCTCCCTTCCTCGCGTTGACCCCACCCCCGCTGCACACCGGCAGGGGATGCCCTGCGCTCCCGCGGGCCCGCCAGGTGCCCTCTGCAGCTCCCAGGGCCAGACCTGGCACTGCTGCCCCCCGAGAGGAGAGGAAGCTCCCCGAGCCGTCCGTTTCTTTCCCCGCAGTGCCCGCCCCCAGCCCCCGCCCCTCCTGGTTGCTGTCTCCATCCCGCCACTCGGCGTTTCCCCGCATCCTTTCTCTGACCTGCGGCGCTAGCAGCACCATTTGCCTCGAGCGCCACCACCTGGTCGAAACGGGAACACCTACGCCCGTCGCTGAGGCTTCTCTTGAAAATGGCCTAGGGCCGTGGTCGGCAAACTGCGGCTCTTTGGCCCCTTGAGTGTGGCTCTTCCACAAAATACCACGGCCTGGGCAAGTGTGTTTTGAAGAAGTGGCGTTAGAAGAAGTTTAAGTTTAAAAAATGTGGCCCTCAAAAGAAATTTCAATCGTTGTATTATTGATATTTGGCTCTGTTGACTAATGAGTTTGCCGACCACTGGCTCAGGGGGAAAGTCTAGGTGTTGTACAATCCCCAGCCTTACCCCTGCTCCGTGAAGTGACTATGATGGGTATCCCGCTTACGAGCGCAGGGAGTTTTCCTCGGGGTAACTACACGGTTGTCTTGCAATCATCTGGGTTCAAAGATACTGAAACGAGAATCACCCTCAACTAGAAATCAGGTAAACTGTCTTCTGTATAAACGAGCCGGGTGGGGTATGCTTTGGTGACATAAAAATACAGCGCAGGACCAGGCGGGACGTACTCTCTTGCTACGGGTTTTCTCAGCCTGTCCACAGTGGAGTTGGTCTGACGTGGAAACGGCTGACCCCTCCCACGGCTCCCCGACCACCTGACACCCCAGCTCCCTGTAGGCCAATTCCCAGCCCTGATTCCATGGGCCCCGGCTCGGGATGGACTGGACTGGAAGGTTCTGCAAAGTGAGTGGACACCTCAGGGCTATTTGAGTGACAGCTGTGACTGAAACCAGGTATGGTCCCACTGATGTGGCCCAGACCACTGCGGAGGACAGAGCCTTGCCTGATGCTATGAGGACAAAGACTTGTGCTTCAGGCTTGCTGGCAGCTGGCAGCTTTATGGTTATTTTTATTGGAGATTTAAAAGCAGAGGCTTCCCTTTGACCAGCTCGAGGCAGGAATGCGTGATTGGTGTTGGGTTTGTCTGCAGTGACGAGCGGATTCCTCGTCACGTGGGTCATTTGGTGACGGCGTGGGTGAGGAAAACCGTAATTTGACCATGATTTGGGAATGTCCTGGCAGGTTCCAAGGGGTGCAGTTTCTGGAATCACTGAAGACAGAGTGTGTGGTGTTGGCTTTGAAAGAGAGTCTGTGGGTGGCCGGGAGTGGGAGGCGGGGATGGGATGGAGAGGGGATGTCCCAGGCTGGGGTATCTCTGCCAGGCAGGTGGGTGTCTTCTGGCTCTGGGTCTACCTTCTCCTGCTTCCAGGGAAACATTATCTGTGAGTCCCACCTGGTTTTGTCATGAATCTTGGGCAAGACCCAACAGATCTGGGCCTTTTTTCCTCATCTGTAAAGTCAGGGTTCCGTGCGCTGGGAGGGAGCCCTGGGCTTTATCCAGCTGGTGGGAGGGGACAGAGGTCAGACCTTCTGGGCGCACCACTGGGCAGCAGGAACCACTGGCCTCGGTAGCCACACGCATGCCCTCTGAGCCAGCAGCTCTGCCCCAGGATAGGTCCTGTGATCGAGACAGACTTACGTTCATGCCCACTTACTCCCAAATGTTGTTTGACAAGAAGCTGCATGTGTAAGAGCAAAGGCGTTTCTAAGTACATCAAGGCAATTGGTTCAACGGAATATTGTGTAGACATTACAAGCTATGTTTTCAAAGAACATTAGCACAACAAATGTTCGTGGGATGATATTAAAATTGTAAAAAATAAGACAAAAAGGTTGACTTGCAGGATACTAATTTTGCATCGAATATTGGAGACATATATTCATACGTTTGCAGGAAAAGAAGTCTAGAAGGAAAACAGCCCCATGTGAACAGTGCTCCTAGGTGATTCCTTCAGTAAGACTTCCTCCCACAGGTCTCTCGTGGCCTTGCTCCCCGTCCGAGCCCGCCTGGCTGAAGCAGCCCCACGCTGTCCATCATTATGCTTCCCCATTACCCTGACTCACCCAGGGGCCCTGGGTCCTCTTAATGGCCCAACAGCTCAATACCGGACTCTTTTAAAAATATGTACATATGTTTTCATTGATTTCAGAGAGGAAGGGAGAGGGAGAGAGAGAAACATCTATGCTGAGAATCATAAATCAGCTGACTCCCGCACCCCCCCTACTGGGGATCAAGCCTACAACCCTGGCATGTGCCCTGACCCGTGACTTCCGGGTTCACAGGTCAACCACTGAGCCACACCAGCCAGGCATTACCTGACTCTAATGTTTCTGCCTTGAGAGAGTCCTTGTCACTGCCCCTTTATATTTAGGCCCTTGCTCTCTGCTTCCCACTGTCTATTTAGCCAAGATGATACAAAGGAGTGGATTCCTAAGGTTAGTAGGTTGTTTCATCATGATACATCCGTTCCTCCCAGCAGGACCTCTGGGTACTATGACCACGCAGGGCGTCGCTCTAACCGCGTGGTCCAGGCTCCATGACAGTCACTGGAAGCCACGAGGGGGGCAGGTGGGGCCTTGCAGAGTCCCCTGTGGGCCAGGCAGCTCCGGGTTCTTCTGAAGCTGGGCCGGCCCAGGGCTCTGCTCTCTCTCACCCTTCTTTGCCTAAATGACTTTTTTTTTGCTTTTTCTTTGAAAAGTAGAGAGGTTTTTTTGTTTGTTTGTTTGTTTTTGTTTTGTCACAAATAGGTGGGATCATAAAACCCAGGTGCTTTAAAAACAAATAAATGTATTAGGGCTTAAATTTCTCCATAAAAATGGATTTTTCTAAAAGCTATCTGGGGAGTTTGCGCATGTACTCGTGTGCAGACTTAAAGCAAGCCTCAGTGCCGCTCGGCACCTCTGGAGCGTAACACATGGGCAGCTCAGCCAGCCGAGGGATGAGCCCGCCTTTCAAAACAACCGGACTGTTAGCCACTAACCTGACGAATGCAGGAGAGGTCCAGGTGCGTGGAACTACCACGGAAATAAAAGGTGGCTCCAGAAACCGGTGTCAGCGAGGTTTTGGGGAGAAGTTTTGCTCTCTGGTCACAGCCTTTCAAAGGGACAGCTTTGAGGGGATTCATTGATTCAGAGGTAAAACACTGGTATCATACCTAATAATAGACAAACATGTAAATTGACCGTACCTCCGCTATGCCCACAGCCAATCAGAGTGAGTATGCAAATTAACTCAACAAAGATGGAGATTAATTTGCATACATAGGCACCCAGAAGCCTGGGTCCGGGGAACTTTCTCAGCACCCAGGACACTCCGAGGTAGGCCGCCCGTGGATCCTGAGCAACCTGGGAAGGGCCTGAGCCAGGGGGCTCCTGGGCAGGGGCGGAGCCAGGCCATCAGAGGGAGCTGGGGGTCCCTTGTCCATGCCCCAAGCCTGGGCCAGAGGCTTGGAGCCTGGGCAGGGGTGGAGCTGGGTGATCGGAGGGAGCTGGGGGTCCCCTGTCTAGGCCAGAGGCTTGGGGCCTGGGCAGGGGCGGAGCCGGGCAATTGGGCGATCAGAGGGAGCTGGGGGGCCTCTGCCCAGTCCCTGAGGCTTTAGGCCTTGGCAGGGGTGGAGCTGGCTATCAGAGGGAGCTGGGGCGCCCCTGCCCAGGCCCGGAGGCTTTAGGCCTTGGCAGGGGCGGAGCCAGAGATCTGAGGCAATGGGTGTGAACTACAGAGGAAATACCTTTTCTGACCGCTCATTGGCTAAGCTCCCTGTTTGCCACTGGTAATATTCTTAGTAACTTGGGTATAAGAATCCAAAAAGGTGATCTAGGGTTTTTCCACCATACTCATGGACAAAAAAGGGAAGGTCCGCTGCTGCAGGGCTAAGAAATGTCATATCCTGCCCTAGCCGGTTTGGCTCAGTGGATAATGCCTTGGCTTGCTGACTGCAGGGTCTGGGTTCAATTCTGATCAAGGACATGTACCTAGGTTGCAGGCTCCTCCCTGGCTGGGGCCCAGGTCAGGGCTCATGCAGGAGGCAACCAATCGAAGTGTTCCTCTCACTTTTATGTTTCTCTCTGTCTTTCCCTTTCTCTTCCACATTCTCTAAAAATCAATGGAAACATATCCTCAGGTGAGGATAAAAAAAAAAAATAAAGAAATGTCATATTCTATGAAAGACACATCTTGAAAATGCCTAAAGAAAGTTGTCATTTTTTCATGGTAAAGGGACTGGAGTCCGTGTTGATGAAAACACCTCGGTGGCTGCAGTGACTGGCAGTGGCTGCAGCAGCGGGGTGACGGGGCTGGTGCCTTCCCCTGATCAGCCCGGTCGCCTCAGTAGGACTTCCCCTGAGGGCTCCCAGTATGTGAGAGGGGGCAGGCTGGGCTGAGGGGACCCCTCCCCCCCAGTGCACAAATTTTGTGCACCGGGCCCCTAGTCTATCATAATAAAAGCGAAATATGCTAATTAGACCAGACGTCCTTCCGGACGAAGCCAGGGCTGTGAGGGAAGCCTGGGTCCCGGGTGCCAGAGGGAAACTGGTGCCGGCAGCTGGGGGAAGGAAGGCCTACTCTTGCACGAATTTTGTGCATCGGGCCTCTAGTTTAAAATAAAATACTAATAGCTCACGTTTCCACAAGCCCAAGGCCCCTCCTGTATCTTTATGAGCAGGCGCTGTGGATGAAAAGCCATTCCTGGAAGTTGTTGTGGCTCCGAGGGATGCTCCACCCCTCACACAGCCCACTGCTCTGCACCCTCACCCTTCCTTTCCCGGCCAAGCAGGAATGAAAGGATACGATCAACAAATTAGCAGCTGCTGAACTAAAGATGGCTGGTCTCTGCTTCCTCCTGGGAAGTGACTAGCAGCCTTGCTGGCTGGTCTCTGCAGCAGGTGGATCAGATCGTCACTGTAGTAAGTCACTTAGCGTGCCAGTGGGGGCCAACCAGCAAACAGGGAAGACTGGGCTGATATGAAATGGCCTTTGCAGGTACAAAATGCAGATGTTGGTGATTGCACGTGGTTCACCTGCCCGTGCCTCCCCCAGCGGACAGGGGTGTCAGGCTGCAGAGCTAGGGTGTGGGGGGTGCACTCTTAGGCCCCCAGAGGGTCCACTCAGAGGCAGGGAGCTAGAAGTCACATCCAGGGTGTCACAGCCAGATGGAGATTGGCTAAGCTTTGACAAGGAGAGCTCCCTCAAAAGGCAGGGCCTTGACCCAGGAAAAGGGCCATTGCAGTCATTCCAGTCTCTGTGTGTGCCGGAGGAGCGCACAGTGGGGCCACAGGGCTCTGCAGAGTGCGGGTCGGATGGACATCATGCCAGGATTAACCGTCTGTCATCCCCTCACTGCCCCTCTGCCACTTGATATCACAGATACAATGTGGCTGAGTGGCTGTTTATGAAATGTGGTTTGAGGAGGCACATGGGTTGAATCGTGTCCTCCAAAAAGATACCTTGAAGCCCTACCCCAGGGCCTGTGGGTGCGACCTCATGTGGAACCAGGTTGTCTGCAGTTAGTCATGTTAACGTGCGGTTACACTGGGTTACCGAGGGCTCCCACCCAATACCTGTGCCCTGAGAAGAAGAGGGACCCAGGGACACAGACACCCGGGAGAATGCCACGTGACCACAGAGCAAGTGTGGTGTGCACACACCGAGGGACCCCAAGGGCTGCCAGCCACCACCAGAAGCTGAAGAGGCCGGAAGGACCCCTGAGCCTTCAGAGGGGCAGGCCCTGCGGACCCCCCCATCTCAGAGCTGAGGCAGGAAGGACCTCCCCCAGAGCCTTCAGAGGGGCAAGCTGTGCTGACCCCCCATCTCAGACCTGAGGGAATGCATTTCTGTTGTTTGAAGCCCCCAGTTGGTGGAACTTGGTTCCGGCAGCCCCAGGACACTGAGATGGGGGGCAGGGGACCTTGAAAAGCTAGGAGAGGGCTGTCTGCAAGAGCTGAGGCTGCACCTCAACTTCCAGAATCTTCTCTCTACTCCCCGCCTCCAGGGTCACCCCTGTTGGAAACAGTGTTAGTAATGAGGCCTCCTCCATCCCAGAGGCGATGCAAGGCGGTCAAGGTCAGGCCCAATGAAACACTCCACAGGGTGTTTTAAAGAAAGGAAAAAAAAAATCCTTCCCTCTTTCCTTCCTCCCATCCATGTTTCTTTCCATCCTTCCTTCCATCCTCCCTTCCTTCCATCCATTCTTCCTTCCATTCTTCCTTCCATCCAACCTTCCTTCCATCCATTCTTCCTTCCATCCTTCCTTCTTTCCAACCTTCCTTCATTCCATCCTCGCTTCCATCCTTCCTTCCTTCCAACCTTCCTTCCTTCCATCCTTCCTTCCATCCTTCCTTCCTTCCATCCTTCCTTCCATCCTTCCTTCCTTTCTCCCATCTCCCTCCCACTCTCCCTCCCACTCTCCCTCCCACTCTCCCTCCCACTTGGCCTCCCACTTGGCCTCCCACTCGGCCTCCCACTCTCCCGTCCACTCGGCCTCCCACGCGACCTACCACTCGGCCTCCCACTCGGCCTCCCACTCAGCCTCCCACTCTCCCTCCCACTCTCCCTCCCACTCTCCCTTCCACTCTCCCTCCCACTCTGCCTCCCACTCTCCCTCCCACTCGGCCTCCCACTCTCCCTCCCACTCTCCCTCCCACTCTCCCTTCCACTCTCCCTCCCACTCTCCCTCCCACTCTCCCTCCCACTCTCCCTTCCACTCTCCCTCCCACTCTGCCTCCCACTCTCCCTCCCACTCGGCCTCCCACTCGGCCTCCCACTCTGCCTCCCACTCTGCCTCCCACTCTCCCGCCCACTCTGCCTCCCACTCTCCCTCCCATGTGACCTCCCACTCGGCCTCCCACTCAGCCTTCCACTCTGCCTCCCACCTCCCTCCCACTTGGCCTCCCACTCGGCCTCCCACTCTCCCGTCCACTCGGCCTCCCATGCGACCTCCCACTCGGCCTCCCACTCGGCCTCCCACTCTGCCTCCCACTCTGCCTCCCACTCTGCCTCCCACCTCCCTCCCACGCGACCTCCCACTCTCCCTCCCACTCTCCCTCCCACTCTCCCGCCCACTCTGCCTCCCACTCTCCCTCCCACGCGACCTCCCACTCTCCCTCCCACTCTCCCTCCCACTCTGCCTCCCACTCTGCCTCCCACCTCCCTCCCACTCGGCCTCCCACCTCCCTCCCACGCGACCTCCCACTCTCCCTCCCACTCTCCCTCCCACTCTCCCTCCCACTCTCCCGCCCACTCTGCCTCCCACTCTCCCTCCCACGCGACCTCCCACTCTCCCTCCCACTCTCCCTCCCACTCTGCCTCCCACTCTGCCTCCCACCTCCCTCCCACTCGGCCTCCCACCTCCCTCCCACGCGACCTCCCACTCTCCCTCCCACTCTCCCTCCCACTCTGCCTCCCACTCTCCCTCCCACTCTCCCTCCCACTCTGCCTCCCACTCTGCCTCCCACCTCCCTCCCACTCGGCCTCCCACCTCCCTCCCACGCGACCTCCCACTCTCCCTCCCACTCTGCCTCCCACTCTGCCTCCCACCTCCCTCCCACTCTGCCTCCCACCTCCCTCCCACGCGACCTCCCACTCTCCCTCCCACTCTCCCTCCCACTCTCCCTCCCACTCTCCCACCCACTCTGCCTCCCACTCTCCCTCCCACGCGACCTCCCACTCTCCCTCCCACTCTCCCTCCCACTCTCCCTCCCACTCTCCCGCCCACTCTGCCTCCCACTCTCCCTCCCACGCGACCTCCCACTCTCCCTACCACTCTCCCTCCCACTCTCCCGCCCACTCTGCCTCCCACTCTCCCTCCCACGCGACCTCCCACTCTCCCTCCCACTCAGCCTCCCACTCTCCCGCCCACTCTGCCTCCCACTCTCCTCCCACGCGACCTCCCACTCTCCCTCCCACTCTCCCTCCCACTCTCCCTCCCACTCTGCCTCCCACTCTGCCTCCCACCTCCCTCCCACTCAGCCTCCCACCTCCCTCCCACGCGACCTCCCACTCTCCCTCCCACTCTCCCTCCCACTCTCCCTCCCACTCTCCCGCCCACTCTGCCTCCCACTCTCCCTCCCACGCGACCTCCCACTCTCCCTCCCACTCTCCCTCCCACTCTGCCTCCCACTCTGCCTCCCACCTCCCTCCCACTCGGCCTCCCACCTCCCTCCCACGCGACCTCCCACTCTCCCTCCCACTCTCCCTCCCACTCTCCCTCCCACTCTGCCTCCCACTCTCCCTCCCACTCGGCCTCCCACTCTCCCTCCCACTCAGCCTCCCACGCGACCATCCCACTCTCCCTCCCACGCGACCTCCCACTCTCCCTCCCACGCGACCTCCCACTCTCCCTCCCACTCTCCCTCCCACGCGACCTCCCACTCTCCCTCCCACTCTCCCTCCCACGCGACCTCCCACTCTCCCTCCCACTCTCCCTCCCACTCTGCCTCCCACTCTCCCTCCCACGCGACCTCCCACTCTCCCTCCCACTCTCCCGTCCACTCGGCCTCCCACTCTCCCTCCCACTCAGCCTCCCACTCCGCCTCCCACTCTCCCTCCCACTCTCCCTCCCACTCTGCCTCCCACTCTCCCTCCCACGCGACCTCCCACTCTCCCTCCCACTCAGCCTCCCACTCGGCTTCCCACTCTCCCTCCCACTCAGCCTCCCACTCGGCTTCCCACTCTCCCTCCCACTCGGCCTCCCACTCGGCCTCCCACTCGGCCTCCTACTCTCCCTCCCACTCTGCCTCCCACCCTCCCTGCCACTCTGCCTCCCACTCTGCCTTCCTTCTTAATTGTTTCGGGAAGCCCTGTCCCTACCTGCATGTGATGGGCTCACAGGCAGGGGTGACAGGCAGATGTTAGGAAGCAGTGCTGCAGGCTCTGGCTTGAACCTGGAACAGACAGGTGCTGGGTGATCACAGCATCTGCGCCTTTGGGAGCAGGGGAGCCTCGGTCCCCTTCCTTCCTTCAGATCTCCTCTCTGTCCTTCCTGACAAAGTGCTCCCACGGGCTGGGCCCATCTCATGCTCCTTTCAACACCACGCAAACGAGTGTGAGGAATGGATGGGAACCGAGTCCCAGCTGCTGTGAATTACTGGCCTTATTTATTTATTTATTTATTTATTTATTTATTTATTTTAATCCTCACTCTAGGATATTTTTCCAGTGATTTTCAGAGAGAGTGGAAGAGAGAGGGACAGACAGAGAGAAATCTCGATGTGAGAGAAACTCATCGATTGGTTGCCTCCTTTACGACTCCCGACCAGGGCCTAGGCTGGGAAAAGCCTGTACCCGAGATACGTGTCCTTGACTGGAATTGAACCCGGGACCCTTCAGTCCACGGGCTGACCCTCTATCCACTGAGCCGAACTGGCTAGAGCTCTCTCTCTTCTTTTAAATACCCTTGTGATGACAGGAGGCCCACCTGGAGGATCCAGGACGCTCTCCCTGCTTCAAGGCCAGCTGATTAACAAACTTAATTCCATCTGCTGCTCCAGCTCCCCTTTGCCCTGTAACCCCCTGTGGTCACAGATTCCAGGTGCTGACATCTGTTGCTCTGCACCCTTTACCGGCTTCCTTTCCTTCTCCGCCTCTCTACCCCACTTCCCTACCGGCCTTTCTTGGGATCACTGCCCCCCAAAACTACTTGCCCTGGATGTCTTAGAACCTGCTTGTGCAGAAAGCCCAACCAGAAATCCTGCCGAAAAGGGAATCCCTGCTTTGAGCCACAGGCCTAGGGCTCCAGTGAGTCACCCTGACTTAGTTTCTCCCTGTCTCTTGGCTCTTCCTTTCACCGGTGGCAAAGGGCTAAGGTGACTCCCAGCAGCCCAATTGCCTTCCAGATTCCATTCCACTGGGAAGCGTAGCTCTTGCTGATGCCCTGAGATTCATTCCAATTGGCCAACTTCAGGTCACGTGTCTATCCCTGAGCCAGTCGTTGAGGCTGGCGGATTGCAGCGTTTTCATTGGCCGTGCCTGAGTTACATCCTCACTCGTGGAACTGGGGGTGGAGCCTCAACCAGGCTTTGTGGAGTGCGAGTGGAAGAGGCAGCGGTGAGTGTGGGGAAGGCCATGACAAATACTGTCTGGGTCTCTCCTGCGATTTCAGTCATGCTCTTGGGGACTGCATCTTTCTGAGAGTTTGCAGCTGGAGGATCAGCTTCTCAAACAGCTTACTCACATGGCCTGCCAGTCCCATCTGGCTGCTGGCAGTAACCCTGGGTGTCTGTCTTCTCAGACCTCTCTGTGAGCTGCTTGAGCATCCTCACAACATGGTGGCTGCCTCTCCCCAAGCGAGGGAGGCCGCAGAGAGCAGGACACCACTTGTCACATCTCTTGTGAGCCAGACTCCAAGGGCCACGTGGTCACTTCCGCAATCGCCTCCTCGTTAGACAGTCAGCCCTTTTCAGGTTGATTGCGAAAGGCAGGACGTGGGGATCACTGAGGCTGTTACCAGACACAGATTAATTGTATTTGATCGATATGTGGATTATAAAGTACTACATCCTGCACGGCATCTACAGTTACTACGAGTCCTGGTCACTGTTGAAATCAACATCTCTGGTGTGTGATGAGCTCCGTCAAGCATTCCTGGGTTCTACGGGAACAGATTTGATGGTGGCCCACTGGGTCCAAATGCTAATCCATGTGATGGTCATTGACGGGTGCGTGGGGACTGGCTGCTCTTGTATGTAATTAATTTAGGGTCCCATTGAACGGATGCTGCAGAAGATAGTTCCAAACGCATCACTCCTCTGATACAAGCTGAAAGGCTTGCCTGGTCATCCCGTGCAACTCAGGCCCCGTTTAATGAAGGTGGGAC
The DNA here is from genome assembly GCF_963455305.1 of Plecotus auritus. Lineage (NCBI taxonomy): Eukaryota > Metazoa > Chordata > Mammalia > Chiroptera > Vespertilionidae > Plecotus > Plecotus auritus. The sequence goes on from NC_137771.1 coordinate 224,634,633, forward strand.
ATGCGTAACAGCTGAGTGACCAGCCGATGGTTCCAGCTGAGAGTGGTCACGGCAGCCAGCTGACCGTCTTGGCCAGGGAGGCGTGGCTCCAGCAAGACCCGTGTGCCTTACAGGAGAGCAGGCACTCAGAACTGTCGCTTTTATGGTGACGATGAGGGTGATGGTGATGATGAATGATCAATGACTAGAACGAGAAAAATGACTTTCAACTTCAGAAATGACAGCACGTTCGATGTTAGTGTGGAGACAGAGATTCCTTTGGCACCCAGACCTGTTCACATCCCTTTCCAAGTATTAACGCGGGACCCAGGCATCTGTGCCTCCCGCACCATTTATAACACGCATTGCAAATTCACGGGGCGTAGCTGGGAGTCAAGCTGTTCCTCCCCTGAAATGTATGAGTTGGATCAGCTGCGCATCCACTCAGCATGTCTTGGGCTTCCTCTCTCCGTGGACTTTCCTCCTCCTGAGAACGAGGCCACACCGGCTGATGGGCGGTTTCTGGGAACCCCACCTCTTCATTCGCTCCTCGAGGCCCCGCGGTGTGCTTCCCAATCTTAACCTTAGGTGAGAAGTTTAGCCAATTGCTTCCTTGAGTGTCCTTCCTCAAAACAAAAACCAAAACCCCGAACGGCTTCCCCTCAGCCTCTTCTAAGCCACCTGAGGACTGGAGGTGGGGGGGTGGGGGTGGCGGGGGTAGGGGGAGAGGGAGAAAGTGTGTGTCTGTGGTTGACTGTGTGAACATACAGGCAATAGTGACAAGGAATGACTTCAAGTCAACGTTTCTATAAACTTAGTTTATTTTTATTTTTCAGTTACAGTTTACATTCAATATTATTTTTGTATTAGCTTCAGGTGTATGGCACAGTGTTTAGATAATCATATACTTTACAAAGTGTCTCCCCTGATATTTCCAGTACCCACCTGGCCCCATTCAGTTATGAAAATATTACTGACTTATATTCTCTGCTCTGTACTTGACATCCCCATGACTATTCTATAACCTACCAACTTGCGTTTCTTAATCTCTTCACTCTTTTCCAACCATCAGTCTGTTCTCTGTACCTGTGAGTCTGTTTTGGTTTTGTTTGTTCATTTATATTGTTCTTTAGACTCCACATGTAAGTGAAATCATATGGTATTTGTCTTTCTCTGTCTGACTTATTTCACTCGGCATAATATCTTTTAGGTCCATTCATGTTGTTGCCAATGGTAAGATTTCATTTTTTTTTTATGGCCGAATAATATTTACATGTACATGTAAACTTTTTACAATGCCCCTTGCAAATGACAAACCATCATGGGGCAGAAAGGGCTGTGCATTAAGAGCTGGCAGAATGAAGATGTGCAGAAATAGACACTGACCTTGGGCTTGACCTGAGGGTGGGGGAGGAGAGCCGATGGCCAAGTGGGAGAATAGTGTATGTAGACCTTATTTTCTTTCTGTGTTATGACTTTTACGTTGGTTGAGCATAAGACACATCAATGCACCATCGTGTTTTTTGTATGTATTTCTTTCTTGGCCAATTCTAGTGTGACATGGGCAGAGAGAGAACACCAACAAATTGCATTGTTTAATGTAATGTAACAGTTAAAATTGGGAGGAGAGGTCTGGGGGACCTTGAGATCATTGGCCTTGGAGTGTCAGTTTTTAAGATAAAAAAGTTGGTCAGGGGATCCCTAGAGCCATTTTCGACTTCAGCATTTTAGAATTATCCCGCGGGGTCCCTGTTTTAGGGTTCTCAGTGCCTCCTGCCTCAGGTGGCTGCTAGGATGCCCAACAAATACCCTTAAAGGCAGCTGCTTGGGAAGCGAAATGCCCAGGACTGTGAGGTGGGGGGAGGGCAGATACTCTGCTGTGTTCACCTGTTACACCCCGATCTCCAACTGCTTCCATCTGTAGACTTGGCCACCAGTGAGAAATGAAGTCATTGCAGCTGGGAATATAGGCACACGATAATGACTAACCCTTTTCTGCACCCACATCTAGAATCCATGACACTGAAGAGGAAGCGAGGGAGGAAAGACATTTGGGAAAGGCAATGCTTTTCCCAAGTGAGCGTTGTTGATTGGTTTAAAGACTGTGTGCAGATTTTGCCTGGTTTTGATGCTGTTCTAATGTGCAGGAAAGGGAGGAAGCTGAGCGGTTTAGAATTATCTGGCAGAATTCACGGCTCAAGGGAGGAACATTTGGAAGTGGAGAGTGACCCTGCTAGGTGCGTCAGAATCACAGGGACGAGGAGGTGGCCATGGGTCTGTATTTGGGGACTCCTTTAAGGAGTCATGAGGCACATACACACACACACCCTGCACAATGCAGGGTAGGGCCCGTCAAAGAAGTCGAACCTGGCAGGTGTGGCTCAGTGGTTGAGTATTGACCCATGAACCAGGAGGTCACAGTTCAATTCCTGGTCAGGGCACATGCCTGTGTTGCAGGCTCGACCCCCAGTAGGGGGCATGTAGGAGGCAGCCGATCAATGATTCTCTCTCATCACTGATGTGTCTCTCTCTCCCTTCCTCTCTCTAAAAACCAATAAAAACATTTTTTTTTTTTTTAAAAGAAGAGGTGGAGGACCATCTTAGACATGCGTTGTTTCCGTTGGTAGCCGCTGCGGGATGGCAGTGGGAAGGGGTTACTCTACCGCCACTGAGCTGCTGAGGGCTGATGGTGAACCCGCAGGCCCTGGGGGCTCTCTGGGGACCACAGGAAGGACAACCTCATGTAGAAAGACAGGGCTGAGAACTGGATAGGGGGTGACAAGTTGGTCAGTATCCCTGCGTCTGGATTCATTTCTCTCCTTGCTCTAAAATCATGTGAGAGCAGAGACTTAAATTCAATGTATGGATAAAGAGATGGGGGTGGCATTGTTGTAAATGTTTGTACAGCCGTGGGCAAACTACGGCCCGTGGGCCGGATCCGGCTGTTCTATCTGGTTCTCTTGCTCTCCCCTCCGCTCCTTTACTTTGAATTTATATTAGTTCACACAAACACTCCATCCATGCTTTTGTTCCGGCCCTCCGGTCCAGTTTAAGAACCCATCGTGGCCCTCGAGTCAAAAAGTTTGCCCACTAGCAGCTATGTCAGTGGCCCAACCAATCATCGTGCTTCCCACTTTCTCACTAGCAGATTTCATTGCCTCACTGAAGAAACCCCAATTTCCCGGGCTCCCAGCCCACGGAGGAAGCCATGGGTGCTCGGGGCGTAGGGCATGGAGGGGCACTGCCGTCTCAGGCGGGCAGGCCCTCCCCAATCACCTGGTGACCCTTCTCTTTCACCCGTGGATGGCGGTCATGAGGACGGAGTGCGGCAGCTGTGTCGTAAGCGGCGTGTGCCATGGAAGGAACATGCCAGATGCATGGAGGTGTCTGGCCTGACAAAGAAACCAGGGTTTCCACGAGTCAAAGGCGCAGGGAGGTTGCCTGGAGAGCCAGACCTCCGCTTGTGCTCAGCTGCCTCTCACATGGCCCACCGCTGTTGCAAGGCCAAGGTCCTTACGGAGATTTTTATCACGTACGGTGGCTGATGGTCTTCTGAGGACTCCCCGAAGGCTGGCTGGTGTTGTACACACCAGTAGACAGAGCTTACAGGGAAGATGTGCGAAGGACAGGACCCTGCTCCGGCGGGAGCCTCAGCTGGTGGAGCGTCCTCCTGTAAACCCAAAGGTTTGGGGTTTGATCCCTGGTAGGGGTGCATACGGGAGGCAATTGATGGATGTTTCTCTCACATCGATGTCTCTCTCTCTCTCTCTCTCTCTCTCCTTCTCTCTCTAAAAATCAATAAATTAAAAAAAGAAAAATAACTGGCACAATGAAATGATCTCCGTGTGTGAGGTCCCCACGGGGCCCAGCCCCGAACACACAGCTGGCCTGGCGGGGACAGGGCCCGGGAGGGGGGGGCTGGGCTTCCGGACCCCACGCTGGCCTGGGGAGCCCTCCCGGCGGCACCGAACGCCCTGGCAAAGCCAACCGGTCGGGTTAGCGGTAAGAGGGGGAGCCTATCGCATTTCTTTATGGACGGCGGCCCGATTTCCCTTAAGCTCGTTCAGATTTATTTTACACCCCGGACACCTTAATTAGTGCTTACTTCTAAGCTGTCAAGGGATCATTTCGGAAATGAAAAAATACGGCTCCTCTGTTTCCGTAGACCTCGGAGTTGCCCGCTCACTCTCTCCATTTAAGTTCCTCCCTCCCCGCTCCCCGTTTTTAATTTATTACTTTTCACATACCCTTTAAGTAGCAGATGTTTAAACACTTTTTAATCCGGGAAACTGCGAAGTGTGAGTGCCGGCTTGGCAGGCGGCGGCCCCGAGGCCCTGGCTGTGGGATGAACGTGACCCGCACGCGATGCCCTCTCCCTGCCGATGCGGGTTCCCTGCTTGGCCCCTGCTGGTCAGAGGTCTCCTCCCAGGCTCTCCCGGCCACGGTCCCAGCACCCTCCATGGGGGGCCCTTGAGCCAGCTTTCAGATCCGTCCGCTCTCCTACCTGCCCCGTGGCAAACAGCGGGGAGCCCTGCGGTCGGCTGTGGAAGGGTCCTCACGCCCATGCCCTGGTGAGGTGAGCCCACGGCCCACAGCTTCCTGCAGGGGCCCTTCCCCCAGGTGTCAGGCATCAGCCCACAGGCCCCCCCAAATCCAGGTACATGGAGCCAGGCTCCCGTCCCCCTGTGGAAGCGGGTCTCTCGGCCTGAGATGAACAGGGACACGTATGCCACCCACCACCCAGCAGCCCCAAAAGGGTGGCTCCTTTGTTGGCCAAGGATTCAGCAGTAACGAACCAGGGTGGGGTGGGGGGCGGTGGGGTGGGGGGCGGTTCCAAGTTGTGGGTGCGAGCATCACCTGAAGAGCCCACCGTGTGTGTAAGCAGGGGTGGCCTGGCTGGGAGTCGGTGTCCAGCAGTGAACATGTGTCCTCGGCTGGAATGACGGGGGGTGAGAGGGGTGGGGGGGGGTGCCGTGAGGTTCGCTGCACCCCCCGCCTCTCACACCCACCTCCCACACCCACCTCCTCACGTTGATCTTTCAATCACGTTCCCCCTTTTCACTGACGGCTACATAATTCCCCCTGAAAATAGCCTTCCGTGGATTTTTCTTTCCTGAAAAATAGGCTGTGTTCCTGGGGAAGTCTGAGAAAGCACAGGCAAGCGAAAGTAAAAACCTTCAAGTCCCGCACAGGTTGGCCTTTGGTTTCCTCGCTGCCTCGCACTCCCCGGACTGAACAGATAACTTGTTACTTTTCCTTCGTTTTTATTTTGCCAAACGCGGACCTACTTTCCTGCGCCTCTGACTGCCCCTAAGCAGGGCTGCAGGCCTCCTGCCTTTGACCGCTGTGAAGTGCCCAGGACCACTTCTGAGGTTGCTTCCCCCCACCGCCATCACCACGCTTTTCCCAGTGATGGTGTCCTTGTTTGTGGCTTTGCGTGCCCTGAGGGGTACCCGGTGGGGTTTGCTCGGGATGGAGGGCAGCTTGGGTTCCCAGCTTGGGCAGAAGGCACAGAGGTTCCCCACGCGTCCCCTGTCCCCGCGCACAGCCTCCCCGACTATCAGCATTCCCAGAGCGGGACAGGTGTTACCGTGATGAATCCGCACGGACACGTCGTCACCCCCAAAGGCCACAGCTCACGCCAGGTTCCCTCTTGGTGCCGGCATGCCCCGCGCGCGGACAAACGGAGGGTGACACGTGTGAAATGACACGATGGTGCCGCACGGAGCGTGCTCACTGCCCTGAGAGGCGCTGGGCTCTGCTTCCATCTCCTCCTCAGCCTTCCCCCGCCCTGGGCAGCGAGTGGCCCTCCGTTGTGTCCAGGGCGCTGCCTCTTCCGGAGTGTCACACGGCTGGAGGCAGACAGCCGGCTTTTCAGGTTGGCTTCTCCCACTTGGTAACACGTGCTCAGGGTTCCTCCACGGTGTCCCTTCCTCCACTTCCTCCATCGTCTGCAGGGACCCCAGTTTGCCCACTCACCCACTGAGGGTCATCCTGGCTGCCTCCAGGTTCGGCAGTGACGGGTAAAGCGGCTCTAAACGCGGCGTGCAGGTTTCTATGTGGACATAAGTACGTAACTGCTCTGGGCAATTAACAAGGAGCGTGAGTGCTGGATCGTGTGGTGTGAGCAGGTTTCATTTTGCAGGAAACAGCCAAACTGTCTCCCCGAGTGGCTGTGCCGTGTTGCATTCCCACCAGCAGTGACTGAGGGTCCCCGTTGCTCCAGGTCCTCGCCAGCACTTGGTGTTGTCAGGGTTCTGGATTTGGGCCATTCTAATAGGTGTGCAGGTTAATTGAGTTTTGAAATGAGGAAAATACAAAATACAGAGAACAAAATATTTCCTGCAATGTTGCCAGGCATAGATATAATTATTAAATTTCAATATTTATGCTTGATCTATTTTGATTTTTAAAATATTGATGTAACAGTGCATGGTTTGTTTGATAACCACTTTAATTGTTACTTGATAATGTGCCATAATAATTTTTACACACAATTTTTAATCTATATATATAAAAGCCTAAGTGACCGTTATGACTGGATGACAGCTATGATGCGCACTGACCACCAGGGGGCAGACGCTCAATGCAGGAGCTGTCCCCTGGTGGTCAATGCGCTCCCACGGCCAACCAACCTCCCGCAGTCCCTCCCCCCACCGCCGCCAGCTGCCCTGATCAGCCCCTTGGCCTTGATCGCCAGCCAGGCTGAGGGACCCCACCCATGCACGAATTCATGCAACAGGCCTCTAGTATGCTAATAATGTATCATATAAACGACTCCTTATTTAACCTATTTCCTAGTGTTGGAAAATTATACTATTTCCTAATTTTTACTATTATTAACAAGGCTGAGGCAAACGTGCTGGTGTTTGCACAAGTCCTTTGTTATTGCCTGATAATAAAGTCCTGGAAGCAAAATTCGGGCATTTACCAAAGTTTTCAAGCTTTTGATATATGTAACCAAAGAGCTTTATGGAAAGGTTCAGTGACTTTATATTTCCTACGTATAAGAGTATGCAGTTCCTCAAATTTCACCGATGTTAAGTTTGGTGAGGTTTTTTTAAATCTTTGCCAATGTGAACTCTCTTTTACTGCTGTTTAATTTCTATTCCCTCGCGGCGGGGGGCATTTCTTTTGGAGAAGGGAGCAGAATGGTCTTCTCTGGACAGCAGAGAGGTTCCTTAGGCAGGAAGCACCCGGGGGTGAAGAGGAGATAGCGGGTGGGTGGGGAGGGCGGACGTCTGCGGGGCAGCCAGGGCCGAGCGCGGCACCTGGGAAAGTCAGGACTGCTGCTCCTTCCATGGGAGATGGCGGGGGCAGAGAGGGGTACGGGGGTCCCACGGAGGCAGAGCGGGGCGTCTCTTTCGCCCTAACCTTTGAGCCTCGTCCCTCGCACCTGGCGCAGCCCTGGGCAGTGGTACCCCGCTCTCCGGTGGCTGAGGCACTGGCGCAGGGTAGCTCCTCTGAACCTTGGAGGGCTTGCCAGGGCATTCTCCAGAGGCCCAGCCTGGAGATGGCTGAAGGTCCATATGCCCGTCAGGCGGGAGCGTGGCAGAGAGGGCCTGGCATCTGCTGAGAGCATCTCCAGCGTCAAAGGTGGACTGAGACCTCCCACAGTGCCTTTCCATGGGAATGGAGCCAGTGGGCAGAGACAGGGCTGGGAGGGGGGCCCGGGTGGGAGAGGGGGCCCGGGTGGGAGAGGGGGCCCGGTGGGAGAGGGGGCCCGGTGGGAGAGGGGGCCCGGTGGGAGAGGCTGCCCGGGTGGGAGAGGGGGCCCGGGTGGGAGAGGGGGCCCGGTGGGAGAGGGGGCCCGGGTGGGAGAGGCTGCCCGGGTGGGAGAGGGGGCCCGGGTGGGAGAGGGGGCCCGGGTGGGAGAGGGGGTCCGGGTGGGAGAGGGGGCCCGGGTGGGACAGGCTGCCCGGGTGGGAGAGGGGGTCTGGGTGGGAGAGGGGGTCTGGGTGGGAGAGGGGGCCCGGGTGGGAGAGGGGGGCCCGGGGGGGAGAGGGGGCCCGGGGGGGAGAGGGGGCCCGGGTGGGAGGGGGGGCCCCGGGGGGGATGGGGGGCCCGGCGGGGAGGGGGGGCCCGGGTGGGAGGGGGGGCCCGGTGGGAGAGGGGTCCCGGGTGGGAGAGGGGGCCCGGTGGGAGAGGAGGTCCGGGTGGGACAGGCTGCCCGGGTGGGAGAGGGGGGCCCGGGGAGGACGACCCCGGGCTCCCGTTCAGACGAGGGCTCGCAGGAAAGGGCTCCCTCCCTCGGTGACAGTGGGCAGGCATCTCCCCCCCGTGGTCCATGCCTGTGACCGAGGGGCTGGCCAGAGGTGCAATGGGGCGCCACCAGAAGCCAGGCTCTATAACGATGCCAACTGGCATCGGTGCCCACCCGCCGTCCTACACGGGTGCTTCGTGCCATTTAAAGTGCGTCTGCCGGGGGCACCAGCGACTACAATGGTCTGTTTTACAATAAAAACAGGGACATGCTGTCTGTGTGACTCTCTCAAACCTGACTTTCCAAACGTTTAATGCTTGACTTTGCCACGTCGCTCGTGTCCCCAGAATGCACTTCCAGGACTGTGGAGGGCTTCCTCCCTCCGGTCCCGTGAGTCTGGGCCTGGAAACCTGGGTCGGGGGGGCGGGGGGGCGATGGCTCCTGTGGGCCCAGAGAGCGGGCTCCCTAAGTGGGCCAGCCACCAGGTCAGCCCGGGGAGCGGCTGAGTGGAGGGCGTCACTTGCTCATGGACCATCCTCACTGGCACGTGATGTTCCTTCTCCGCTGCAGACAGAAGCGACGGACGCGTAGCCTTTCTAGAACGCTGTTCGTCGGCAGCGCAGAACCACTCAGGTGTGCCGAACCATCTCCACAGGCACGGGCACGTTGGATGTAGCGATGTCAAAACTCGTTTTCGGTGTTTCCTTAGACTTCTCCCCGCAGAGGGTCGAACTGGGTGCATTTTGTAAATCGCTCAGAGCACAGAAAGAAGCATCCTTTCGTGCTCATTGGCGGGGTTTAAGGTGAGCACATTTGAAACGTCCTGGATCTTTGGCACCTCATTCATCTCCCCATCAGGAAGTGGGGGAATGTCCCAGCGGGGCAGCCCACTCCCCACTCTTCTGAATGATTAACACCTTTATTCGTCTATTCCTCCATCAAACACGGCTTCAACTCCATCTGTGCCTAGTGCCTCAGCTTAAGGAGAAGAAGATGAAAAGGGCAACATCAATTGGAATCCTAGAGGCCATAGCATAGGCTCTGTTGAAAACCAGGAAGGCTTCACAGAGGAGGCGGCTTTTGCATTGGGTCTTGAAGGAGACACAGAGGCACAGCAGTACCTGAGGTAGGGCTGAGAGCTGTTTGTTGCATCAATATCTCACCTGGCTTCTCCGGAAGGTGATCCCTGACTGTTCAACATGTGTGCTTGGCATTCTTTCATGTGCAGAAAAGAGCATGCCATGCCCGGCCGGTTTGGCTTTGTGGTTGAGCATTGACCTATGAACCAGGAGGTCACAGTTCGATTCCCGGTCAGGGCACGTGCCTGGGTTGCAGGCTCGATCCCCAGTAGGGGGCGTGCAGGAGGCAGCCGATCAATGATTCTCTCTCATCATTGATGTTTCTCTCTTCCACTCCCTTCCTCTCTAAGATCAATTAAAAATATATGTATATAGAAAAGAGCATTTCATGAGAAAGCACACTTCATCCACTTCCCACACCCTATTCAGAAGGCCAGTGCCATTTTAAAATGTTGAGTTTAATACTATTGTGAGCCTCCACCTCAGCTGTTGCCTGTGGTGACTGTTTTTCTGTAAAGGTGAAGCATGTTGCATTTGTTAATTAATATTCTTTAGGTAGGATGTGTACGGTTTTATTTTTAACTCTTCACGCATTTTTCCACGTTGAATTTTTAAGGGATGAACGTGTAGCGGCAATGGTGCCAAAAGCAGCAGCGTGTCTTCATAAAGCACCTGAAGGCATTATGCACAGATGCCCTTGAGCGGGGATTAACAACAGTGCAGGCTGTCCTTCCCTCCTGCGTCCGAGCATTAAGCTGTGAAGCGGGAGAAAGCGGATTCTAGTGGAGGGAAGCTGGGGGGCTCCTTCCAGTTACAGTTTGAGAGGGATGGGCGGCGGGGACCAGGACGGGGCCTCCTCCGGTGGCGCAGGGGGGAGGGGGGAGGTGGGGGTGGTGAGAAGGATCAGAGTTGGGTGAGGGCGACAGGATTCCATGACAGATGGATCTGGAGCAGGAGGAAAGGAGAAAGGGGACCACGTCTCGGTTTCTGCGCTGGGCCAATGGCACCGCCCAGGAGGCAGGGTGGATGGATCACAGAGGCCGCGTGCGGGGCGGGCATCCATGGCTCGGTCTGGCTGGGAAGTGGGAAGTGAGTCCCTTAGACTGGGTTTCCCAGAAGCAGAGGCTGGAGCGGGGGGGGTGGGGTGGGTGGGTGTGCAAGTGGTTTATAGAGTGGGCGCTCGGGAGAACGTGAAGTGGGATGTGGAACGGGGCAGCGGGCAGGCTGGGCAGGGATGGGGCTGCAGCCGAAGTCTCCCCTGAGCCTCACCCCTCAGGGAAGTCTGGGGTGGGAATGTCACCGTGGAGTTGTCCCTCCTTGATGCACAGAGGCTGAGCTTTTTAAAAAATATTTTTTTAAAATTGATTTCAGTGAGGAAGGGAAAGGGAGAGAGAGAGAGAAACATCAACAATGAGAGAGAATCATGGATTGGCTGCCTCCTGCACGCCCCACACTGGGGATCAAGCCTGCAACCTGGGCATGTGCCCTTAACCAGGGATCCAACCGTGACCTCCTGGTTCATAGGTCAACGCTCAACCACCGAGCCACGCCGGCTGGGCGAGGCTGGGCTTCTGTATGCCCCTAACAGCCAGGCCCTGGCTGGGGCACCCGCCCACCCCTTCAGGGCTATGCTCCTCCCAGCTTTTCTGGGTGCGGTGTCTTTCGTCAGCCTGGCCTCTCTCATCCGCCGAGGCGATGCTTCGGAAAAGGTGCAGCTGAGCCAGTGGCGGCCACAGCGCCTGGGCGAGGGGCGCTGGCCGGTGCAGGCCGAGCATCTGTCAGCGTTAGACAACCAAGAGGCTGAGGACTGGGCAGGGGAGCTGAGGACAGAAGTGGGCTGGGAGGAGAAGTGCAGGCGATCACCATGTCTGTCCTGGTGCTGAAGCTGCAAGTCTGCTGAGAACACGTCCGCAGGTAGCGTGGATCGCAGAGAAGGGCCTCCAACACAGGCCTGGGCCCCCACGGCCAGGTGTGGAAGTGGAGAAGAACCCACCGAGGAGGGAATGGAGAGGCCGGTGAGGCAGTTAGACACCCAGACCCCAGGGGAGAATGGGTCCCTGGAAAGGGCGTGACCCAGGAAGAGGGGTTCTGAGAATGGATCCTTAGACGGGGCGACCTCTTTGAGAACATGCTGAGCAGAGTGGCGGGCACCAAAGCCGGGTCCGAGCGGGCTCTCCAAGAAGGCATCCCGACAGCGGGACGGACAGACAGACTGGAGAGCGTTCGCTTTGCGGGTAGGCAGTGTGACGGGCAGGGGGACAGGAGTGGTGAGGGACGGAGCCTGGGCGGCAGCGGCTGGCTTGTCGGGGGCTTGGCACCCGTGTCAGGGGCTGGGATGTGAGGCCACGGGAAGGAACCACGGAGGGGTTTGCAGGAGAGAATCGCTGGCGGGACGTCCCTCTCATCCTGGCCCTATTTCACGGCCTGTGTGGAGCGTGTGCGCCCACATTCACGTCCTGTCTAAGCCTGCGGGAAGTCACAGGGTGTGTCTCCCTCACCGTCGCTCTCTTTTCCTGCAGCTTAGACAAGATTTCACCTTCCTAGGTCTCCAGCCAGCTGGGATGCTCACTTTCAATTTCTTTCAACTTTTTTTTTTGTTGTTTTTTGAGCAAATGATGCCAGAAAATGATGCATAAACGCGAAGAGTTGGAAAATTATAAAAAATGTGTCCCACGGTAAAGAAGGCAGCCGCCCAGTGGCCCCATGTCCTGTCTTCCCGGGGCTCCCACAGGGCGGCATCGGGCCGTGTCTGCATCCCAGGCCCTGAGCAGTGGCCACAGCAGGTCCATGCTGAACGAGGAAACGACGGATGGCTCCTGCGCACGTTTGGTGAGCGCGCGTCTTCCCGGGAGCCGCCTTGTGTGTCTAGCACAGGGGTGGGCAAACTTTTTGACTCGAGGGCCACAATGGGTTCTTAAACTGGACCGGAGGGCCGGAACAAAAGCATGGATGGAGTGTTTGTGTGAACTAATATAAATTCAAAGTAAAGGAGTGGAGGGGAGAGCAAGAGAACCGGATAGAACAGCCGGATCCGGCCCGCGGGCCGTAGTTTGCCCACGGCTGGTCTAGAGCCAGGGGTCCTCAAACTTTTTAAACAGGGGCCAGTTCACTGTCCCTCAGACCGTTGGAGGGCCGGACTTATAGTTTAAAAAAAAAACTATGAACAAATTCCTATGCGCACTGCGGGCCCGGGACGCATCGGCTGCTAAGCAGGACAGGCAGCGGCACCCGGCGGGCCGGATCCATGTCCTCGGCGGGCCGCATGTGGCCCGCGGGCCGTAGTTTGAGGACCCCTGGCAGCCGAGGTCACGCCATGAGCCAGCGCCTTTGTTCAGGGACCTGTTGTGGTCTGTTTGGGTATTCTGTGTCTGCCGCCACTGACCTCTGGCAGGAACGGACTCCCTTTCATTGGGATAAAAAAAATGGAAAGGTTTTCAGAGGGGAAAGTTCCTTACATGTGAAGTCTGATCTGTACTTAAGTTAGAAAGTCAGGCCCTGGTCGGGTGGCTCAGTTAGTGGGAGCACTCTCTGGACACCAAACGGTTGTGGTGCGTTTCCCACTCAGGACACTTACCCGGGTTGCAGGTTTCATTCCCGGTGGGGGGCGGTCCGGGAGGCAAAGACCAATGTTTCTCTCCCACGTGGCTGTTTCTCTTTCTCTCTCCCGCCCCCCTTCCCCTCTCTCTCTCTCTCTCTCAAAAAAAAAAAAAAAAAAAAAAAAATCAATAAAAACATGTCCTCGGGTGAGGATAAAAAGAAAAAATCAGTTTCCTGATAAAATCTCAGGTCTGCTTGCGCTCAAGAAGAGACCGCGTATTTCTACACCCATTACATTTACATCTTCTGCAATTTTGGTTTCTTTGAATTTGCCTCCGGAGACCAATAAAAAAAATGAAAAAGCTCCAAAGAGATTTATCCTGTGAATTTTCAAATTCTCGGCAGCCTTTTCTTCCCGACGCCTCCACGGAAATCAATCCTTCTCTGCAAAACGGGCTCAGCGTCGTTGCCAGATCGCCCTGAGCGTCTGACATGTACAATTTTACCCAGATTTGGGCCAGCTGAGTTCAAGACAAGGACCATCATTTTCTGGAAACATCTGGCTCTCCTCACCACCATCTGGCGTGGTCTGGGTAACGCTGCACTGTTATTTTGTACCATTCTACCGACCTTTGTTTATGCTCCATTACTCATTCACCTCGGAAAGCAGTCCTTCATGCTCACCGGAACCAACTTTTTGGGGGGCTCCTTCCTCTCAAGACCCACACAGCGTACCCTTAACTTTTCTTCTAAAAAAGCAACAGAAATACTCAAGCTGTCAGGTGATGCTGACTCGGTAGAGAAGGCTGTCTTCAGGATGTATTTATTGCCCGAGGGAACATTTGAGTTTTGTTTTTTTGTGTTTTTTTTTTTTGTTAAGTAAATCTTACCGACTTTCTGACTGCTGGTGGGAATAGAAATTGGTGCAACCGCTTTGGAAAACGGCTTGGCAGAACCTGCTAGGTCTGACAACTCACAAACCCTGTGGCCTCGCGATCCCATTCCGAGGTGTGTGCCAGACGGGAATGCATACACGTGTTCACAAAAAGACAAGTGCAGGGATATTCCTCGCAGTACTCATACCAGCCCCACGCAGGAACCTGGCCACGTGCTCTTCATTCAGCAGTGCGATGGGTAAATCGGTTGTGGTATCGGTTGTAGTATTCCACAAAAGGGAATACTATACAGCAGCAAGAATGGATAAAATACAACCATAGGCACCCATATGATTGACTCCTTTAGCATGATGCTGGGCAAAGTGTATCTATGTGATTCCATTTATATAAAGTTCAAAAATAGGCAGCATGCATCTATGGCATTGGAAGCCACGCCAGCGGTGGGGACAGTTAGTGGCGGGAAGGGTCACAGGTGAGCCTCTGAAAGGACGGGCACGTTCCATTTCTTGATGTGGGTGCTGGTTCCTCAGGTGCGTTAACTCTATGAAAACCCTTCAGATGTAAATTTTTGATTTGTTCATCTTTTTGTACCTACGTTACGCTTCAATTAAAAGTAAAAAAAACCAACAACATAGAAAGCATAAAAGGCAATAAACACTAAAACTAATTCTAAACAGACTAATGAAAGTAAATGAGATACATTTATCCATAAAAGGAGAACACTCTTAAAAAAACAAAACAAGCCTGGCAGGTGTTGCTCAGGGGTTGAGTGTCAACTTATGAACCAGGAGGTCACATTCGATTCCTGGTCAGGGCACATGCCCAGGTTGCGGGCTCCATCCCCAGTGTGGGGCATGCAGGAGGCAGCTGATCAAGGATTCTCTCTCCTCATTGATGTTTCTGTCTCTCTCTCCCTCTCCCTTCCTCTCTGAAATCAAGAAAAATATATTAAAACAAAACAAAACAGATGGTCATGTGTATGTCAGACAAGGATGCGACTTCATCTCATCCCAAAGGATATTAGATTCCACAACCCCAGTTAAATTCTCCTCTCTGATTAGGCCCAAAGCATAGAGCACCCCAACCCCCGTTTCCTTTTGTAGATGCTTCGATAAGAGAGAAATCAGAGAAATGGCCCCACCACAGTCATCACCTTGAACACGGATGCACTCCTTTCTCCTGCGTGATATTTCCCCAGGCTTCCCGTCCTAAGCACTGCCATGCTTGCCTAGACTCCCAGTACCCGGGGTCCATTCCTAACCCCATCCCTTCACCATGGCCATCCCCTCGCATCCTAGCTCTGAGCCTGGCTTTTCCTTTTGGCCTCAGGGACTCCTGTCAGCTCCGCTCCTGCCCAAGAAGGCAAACTCCTGGAGGTCCAGGGTCCTTGTTCCTTCGTTGTGTGGCCCCTGACCCCCACAGCCAAGTTCTTGGTGGATGCTTGGGAAGTGGCTATTGTGGTTTTCCTGGGTGGTTTTTGAAAGCTGCTCCGTGGATGTCTGTGTTGTTGGTGACACTGCTGAACACCTACTACCTCTTAGAAGCATCTCTCTCAAACAGAGTCTGAACAACACCAGGGCACATTACTCTCACAAACATGGCAGTTCCGCCTTGGGGATGGTTTCCTATTTGTGGTTTTAAAAGTTGTCTCATCTGATGGACGGAAGGCCTGGCCACCATGGAGAACTGTAATTGCTGCTCAGACACTCTCAGCCTCCCCGGGGCTGGACCATCGTCAGAGCGTTGGACAGACGCCCTTGAGCGCCTTTCCTGCTGGGAGAAGGGGCCTGCCAGGTCCTTTCCCTTCTTAACCATCAAACTCTCAATTGCTCATGACACGAGCGACATAGTCTCAGCTTCCGCCCAGATCACACCATCTCGTGTGTTCTCATCGCTTATTTTGAGCTTATTTTTCTCCTCGAACCCAGCTTTTCTGCACATAGTTTTTATAAACCCACCATGTACCATACGTTTGGCCTATGGAGCCCATTGTTGTCGAGCTCTCTGAAGACTGAGTAAGATCGAATCCTTTTCTGATGGGGAGAATTTTTTCCGATAGAGCTGTGTGCTTTCACAGACTTCCTTGTGAAGGTTGGGGGCAGAGTTCATAGTTGGCATGATTCTACTTTGTCTAGAAGAGAGAATTCTCCAGGTGGTTTGGAAGTCTGAGGGGCAATTTGGGGAGACCAGGAAAAATTCCAGCATATAACTGAATAACTGATTGGAAATGCCTGTTCTCTCTCTCTCTCTCTCTCTCTCTCTCTCTCTCTCTCTCTCTCTCTCTCCCCTTCTCTCCCCCCAAAATCCTATTTTTCCTTTCCACCTGTATACCCTTTTCTAAGTTATCCAAAGCATCTCTTCATGAAGTCTAGACCCCTGTCTTTCAGAAGCAACTTTTAACACTTTTTAATGCTGGGGACAGTGACCAGTGTTCCCCAAAGTTTGTTTATTAGATGGAATCATGAAATTGCCATTTTTGTAGGTCAAAGGTGATCAAATGGCAGCAATTTCATACGGCTTCATAGACTCTGGTTCTTGTGATTGTATCCATCTACTTATCAAATGCTTGTTCAGTGCCTCCCACGTGCCCACCGCAGTGCTGGTCTGTGAGGAGACAATGGGATAAGACACAGCCTTGCCTTCCAAGCCTAACAGGGAGAGGCAAAGACAGCACTGGGATGGGGTGCCCCAGGCGCCAGGCGGGGGGCGGGGGGGAAGAGGGGTGGTGGCGCTGAAGCCAGTGCTGGCTGGGTAACCATTAGGGAGAGCAGTGACCTCCGAAGAGTGAGTGGGAGTTGGTCAGCTGAACGGGGAACAGGAGTTATAAGAACAACACCTGGTTTTAGGGTGTTCCAGGGCCAGGGTGCAGAGGGCACAGAACCCACACGGCTGTGGTGGAAACAGAGAGCATTATGGGGGCGTGGGAGCTCTGAGGCTGTGGAGGTGAGTGGGGGCTTGTAAACCATGCTGTGGTTTTAGAAATTATTCCACAGGCAGCAGGGAGGGGGGCTGAGCACGGAGGCCTGGTTAACGCCACTCTGCACACAGCTTGGGGGACAGAAGGAGAGGCGAGGACCTGTGGGATGAAGGCCTGTGTACTTCTCCTTTGTTCCGCGGATTGTTTGTTCTTGGGAGAGCAGCTTTCTTTCATTTTGGTGTGAAAGCAGGAAGAAGACAAAGAAAATCTGATCATGCTCACAAGACAGTTCAAGAAGAGCGCTGGCCCGGCCGGCGTGGCTCAGGGGTTGAGCATCAACCTATGAACCAGGAGGTCACAGTGTAATTCCAAGTTGGGCACATGCCCGGGTTGCAGGCTCGATCCCCAGGGTGGGGGGTGCCGGAGGGAGTGACTCAGCCCATGGCCTGCGCAGAGGCCAAAGCAACAGACTAGCTGGGGCCAGCAGGAGGCAGGCCCCAGACAGGCAGTGCCGCCTCTCGGAGCAGTGTTCCCCAAAGTTTGGGGCAGCTGGGGCAGCGTGGCAGGTGGCCGATGTTCCAAGTGTGGCAAGGATGGCAAGCCATTGTCTCGGGCTTGGCAGCCACACAAAAATACCAAGACACCAGCCAGCACTCCCCTGGCAGAGTTCTTATTAACGATGTAAAGGAGACACAGAAATACACCGTTTTGTCCAAAAAAACGCAAATGGGAAAGAATCACATCTGGACACACCGCACACCTTCTTTTGGGAAATTGTCCCAATCTTTGGGAGGGGACAGGCAGAGAGACCTGCGGAAGCGCTCAGCCCGAGTGTTGCGTTAGTTTATAATCTAATATTAAAACCCAAATCTCTAAAGCACATAAATTTACCGGCTCCTGTACAGCCCTTTGGCTACCTCCCCGAGCCCCCTGTGATTTTTCCAAGCTGGCCTGAATTTTCCAGATTGTTGGAAACGCTGGCTATCCTGTGGCCTTCAAGAACATCTTACATGAAAGCCAGTCACGCTGAGTTATGGTTTTTCCATCAACTCAACCTTTTCACCAAATTGCCCACGGCTGAAACTATTTTCTGATAGATAAATATTTTCAAAGTTCCACTGTCAGGCCCAGTTTAGAAATGTTAAGTTTGTAATGACTCTACCCACCCGCGTCTCTTCCTCCTCACGGTGCTGTGTTCTCTCCAGAGCCACGGATCTGGGGGAGAAAAGCAGAGGTCACGTATTAAAATGATGTTAGCAAAGAAAGAAACAATGGCTTCTTTGTGGTGCTTCACACTCCTTCCGAGAAGAAATTGTTTTCATACTCTTTTATTTTAAAATCACACCCATTCTTTTGTTCAATTTCAGCTCGTGTGGCCATGGCTGTTATGGCTTACGATGAACCACAAAGAGCAGCAAGAATAATATTTAAATTCTGCAGAGGACGTGTAGTCTAAAACTTTTGAGGGCATCACTTTTCCAGAAATTGAAAGATACTTGTCCTGTTTGGCAAAGTTTAAAGAAGGGATAGGTTTAGGCTTTCTATCAGAGACAATATCTAGATTATTCTAGGGGTCCTCAAACTATGGCCCACGGGCCACATGCGGCCCGCCAAGGACATTTATCCGGCCCGACGGGTGCCGCTGCCTGTCCTGCTTAGCAGCCGACGCGTCCCGGGCCCGCAGTGCGCATAGGAATTTGTTCATAGTTGTTTTTTTTTTAAACTGTAGTCCGGCCCTCCAACGGTCTGAGGGACAGTGAACTGGCCCCCTGTTTAAAAAGTTTGAGGACCCCTGATTCTAGATTAAAACACACACACACACACACAATATAAATTTGGGCACCAATGGAAAGTCGCTTATTCTCATTGTGGGACATGTCACATGATGTCTTTTTTGTTTCTTTCAGGGTTATTGGTCTGAGCCCTCCCTCCCCCAGGATGGCCACTCCCTGGGAGGCTGCTTCTCGCTCCCCACTGAGATCCCAGCACCTGGTGCATGGAAACATCAGTGAACAGGTATTAAGTAAGTGACAGGAATGAATGAAGGGCAAAAGTGGCTTAAGAAAGTACATTTTTTATATACTGGGCAATGGAGCCTTGAAGGGCGTAATTAACATTAAGTAAGTCCAAAAGGGTGGGCTGGAACGTGACAGGGTGAGCGTCTTTGTAAGAAGAGACACCAGAGAGCTGGCTCCCTGTCTCTCCCTGGGCACACACTGGGGAGAGGCCACGTGAGGACACAGCAAGAAGGCGGCCGTCTGCAAGCCAGGGGGAGAGCCCTCACCAGGACCCCCACCCTGCCTGATAGGACGTGCCAGTCTTTAGAACTGTGTGAAAGTATATTTCCGTGGCCTAAGCCACCCCACCTATGGTATCTTGCTATGGCAGTCTGAACAGACTAGTACACAGCCTGGTATTTTGTTGGAATGTGGAGCCCAGAGTCTGTTAACTTTGGCCCTGATCAGGTGGCTGGTGGCTGGTTAGCCCAGGGGTGGGCAAACTTTTTGACTCGAGGGCCACAATGGGAGCTTAAACTGGACCGGAGGGCCGGAACAAAAGCATGGATGGAGTGTTTGTGTGAACTAATATAAATTCAAAATAAAGGAGCGGAGGGGAGAGCAAGAGAACCGGATAGAACAGCCGGATCCGGCCCGTGGGCCGTAGTTTGCCCAAGGCTGGGTTAGCCCATGATGAGAAGAGTCAGATAATTCAGTTCATTTTATCTGTAAACCTAGAGAAGCTCCTCTCCTAACAGCAGAGCTGATGCGCTGGGCACGGGGCCGTGGTATCGGGGCTGGGCCCTCAGGGTCAATGCCCTTCCCTTAGATGAGGTCAAGCTTAGCACGTGGGCGCTCCAGAAGGTGTCTTGGCAAAACGTTGCCCAGTAACTCGTGAACGCTGCGTTTTCCTTTCAGTCCTTAGAATCAGATCAGTACCTTTCCCACAGACCTCTTGGGGGGCTGCACCCTAAGTTCACACCCTGAGCAGTTCCATGCCCTGGAAGCAGCAGCAGTGAATATTAATATTCTTTTAAAAATTAACCTCAGGAAGTCGGAGGTGCGGGTGCAGACTGCATCACCCAGAGGATGGGAACAATGATCAGGTTCTCAGAATAAGGTGTCTTATCCTCTGGCAAAGGCATACCTGTTTGGCCAGTCTGCATAGTTTATGGCGTAACAAGCCCCTCTTGGTCTGCTTCTCTGTCACCCACAATCACCTGCCAGGGTATTCTCATTTCGGGGTGTTGTTGGTGGAGGTGACACACACATGCCACCTGAGGACTGGGAGTGCCGCATCCCTGCAGGTCCCGTCAGCTTCCTGCCACCCTGGGCCTTGCTCCTGCCTCCGTGGTCTGGATTCTCACGGTGGCCTCTCACCATGGAGCTCTGTAGACTTCGCTGCTTCAAACTGCTCTGAGGTCAGCTGAGCTCCCAGCTCGGGAAAGGGGCCCAGGGCAGGCCAGGCTGCACCCTGGTGCGGGGAGAACAAAGCCGCATTCACCAGGGCATCCAGAGGCCCCGGCTGCTCCTGGACCGGTGACCTGGACCGGTGACCGGGAGAGCTCGAGTTACAGTCACCCAGGGAGCTCGAGAGAGCAAACAGATGCCGTGCAAGGCCTCCATCTGCAAAAGCAGGGTCTGCCGAGGCCTCGAGGCCGTGAGAGGTCCCTGTGGGGCCGGCAGGGCCCTGCCTGCGCACACCTGCCCAGGAGAGTCACCGGCTCTGACAGCGCAAGGAGAGCCGTCATTCCACACGACCCCTGTCTGCGCCAAGGGCACCTCCCAGCGAGCTCCAGCCAGCGCCTTGCCCTCAAAGCCTTTAGTCCGGGATGGAGCCGAAGAATGAGCTGTGAGGCTGGGTCTGAGCGTGGCCAGGCCGGTTCCCACCACAGCACGTGGCCTTGGGGGAAAACGTCCCATGGGAACGTCTGCGTTTGTCAAACGCGGGCAGCCCGTGAGCAGGATTAAAACAGGGTTAGTGTCAGGATTCAAGATGGCGATGCTCATTTGGGCCCAAGTCAAATGCTCTGACGCTGTTTGAAAATCCCGTGTCACGGAAACCTAGGTTTCACCATTCCTTATATTTCTTCCAAAAGGCCAACACCTCTGCTGTGCACATCCTGGAAGTTCACTTGCTAATTAGTTAGTGACTGGGATGATAAATAACACTACCAGCCTCCGAGTGTGCAGCCTGCAAACCTGAGCCCCCGTCCCACGCCCGAGAACTTATCCTAATTGTTCCTCTTCGTGCAAAGGATCGGGTTGGCCTTCCGCACAGAGGGGAGGGGAACCGTGGCTCAAGAATTGGCTTTTGCAATAAGGAGATGTTTGCACCCGTGGGTGCTCCACCCCCACCCAGCCGGGGTTCAGGGAGGGTCCACTGGGTACTGCCCAGGGCCCGACCCAGCGGGCAAGTCAGACACGAGATAGAGCTTGAAATGGCTGGAGAGGAATGAGGGGGCTGCTGCCTGCAGGGGTGGAGGGTGCGGGCAGGAGGGCAGCAGGCTGTGTAGTAGGAATTTCATGGTGTTCATGCTTTGGCTCAACAGAGAGCTGTTCTCAGCTCCTCTCAGAGTCAGGACCGGCCCTGCCGACCATCAGAGGTTCCAGCTCTCGCCACCCCCCCCCCCCCCCCGACCAGAGCACGGAAAAGCCCTGCTCCTGACGGAGACAGAGATGGAGGGGAGCAAAGACCTGGGCGCTGGTGGAGGTGGCTCCCAGGGGGCACACAGCTGTCATCTTGCAGGATGTGTCCAGTCAACACCTGTCGGAAAGCCAGTGGGAAAGACTCGGCTGTGTGGTGACAAGCTGGTCAATATGGACCCAGAGGGACAGGTCGGGACCTTGAAGGAAGAAATGAGCAAAGGGTGGAGATGAGTGTGGTCCGTTCACCGGGAGCAAGAAGGGCCGGGGCCAGCTCCTCAGACCCTTGGCCACACGGGACTCTCTGCGTGTTTGAATCGTCTGTGAGCCCAGAATCATTTGATGTCCTGAAATGGTTGGGAAAGAACCAGATGAAGAATATTTAGTGACAAGCGCAAAATACTCGTATATCAGAGTCAAATTTCAGTGTTTACCCCAAAGTGGGACTGAAACACAGCTCGCTCACTCATGTGCTTATGGCTGCTTTCACACCAAAGCGGGGCAGAGGCCACAAAGCCCACCAAAGCTCCTCTCTGGCCCTTGAGGGAAGTTCGCCGTCTCCTTTCCAGGCAGTCCCGGAGGAGAGCGGGACGCCCAGCCCACCGCCCGGCCCACCGCCCGGCCCACCGCCCGGCCCACTGCCCGGCCCACTGCCCGGCGGTGGTAGTATGTTGTGGATACTGAGTGACAGCCGGTCCTCAGGTGTGGCGCGATCCTCCCGAAGTGCAGTGCTAGGAGTGTCTCAAGTGTCATCAGCGAGAGCACTGGTCACCGAGCAGGGGTGCCCGCAGTGGGCGGGGCCAGAGAGCACAGCCCTTCGGGGTTCGTGTTGGGCTCCCCCTGGCTGGCTGGGCTCCATGCACACAGGGTGGGGTGACCATGGAAGATGACAGCCTGGAGGGGTTAGATAGAGAGTGGATGGCGAAGACCCTGGTGTGTGACGGAATTACAATGTCATGGAGACGTTTAGCTCTTATGTTGACTTTCCACCCGTGATGGGCTGAAGTGTGTCCCCTCAATTCAGTGTGGAAGCCCTGACCTCCAGCACCTGAGAATGTGACCCTATTTGGAGGTGGGTCTTTCCAGAGGTGAGTAAGTTAAAATGAGGTCATTGGGTGGCTCTAATCCAATAGAATAGGTGTCCTTATTAAACTAGGAGATTAGGTCCGGCTGGTGTGGTTCAGTGGTTGAGCATCTGCCTAGGAACCAGGCAGGAGGTCAGGGTTTGATTCTCGGTCAGGGCACATGCCCAGGTTGTGGGCTCAGTCCCCAGTATGAGGCATGCAAGAGGCAGCCAATCAATGATTCTCTCTAATCATTGATGTTTCTATCTCTCTCTCCCTCTCCCTTCCTCTCTGAAATCAATACAAATAGATTAAAAAAATAAAAGAGGCAATTAGGACACACACAGACACACAGAGGACGATGTGAGGGCACAGGGAGATGATGACCATCGACATGCTAAGGACAGAGGCCTGGGACAGAGTCTCCCTCTCATCCTTGGAGGAACCGGTCCTGTGCACACCTCGACCTGGGCCTTCTGGCCTACAACTGTGGGAAAGCAAGTTTCTGTTGTTTGAAGCCGCCCAGTCCCTGGTACTTTGCTTTGGCAGCCCCGACAAACTGACCACACTATCTCCTCCGTGTCGGAGTGACATTGCACTAATAGTCAAACCTTTCTTACTGCATCATTTCACAGTGCTGGTCTCATTACGCCCAGGTTTTGTGTCAATGTGACACCATGTTTGAACTGGAAGGACAGCACTGATGAAGGCTGGAAGGACTTCCGCACGTCACCCGCGCTCACTGAGTGTTCGGAGTCGTGTGCTGTAGGCACGGTGAGAGCTGGGCGCTGTTTGGCTGTCAACATCGCCTCCTCCATAGGCAGTGGAAAAATTACGCTAAGAAGTGATTCTGAAAAGATTAGTCTTGTTCTTTGTGGCAAGTTTTCCAAAAGAAGTCACAAAAAGATTGCTTTGTCCAGGGGAGTTTTTCAGCTGTCCACTCCCACTGGCTCAATTCTGCCTCCTCCACCTAATTTTTTTGGGAAACTTGTTAAACAAATAATATACACGCCCAGGGTTGGATCTGTGATTTTTCTACAGATGGTTAAAAATAGCACAGCTGTGGGCAGAGGGATGACCACAGGAAGTGATTCATTTCCTCTGGTCAGATACTCGGACACCTACCCATCCCTGAGAAATAGAAATCATAGAAGACGCTCAGCTGAGTCATTGCTAGACTGGGCCTGGTCAATCAGGTGGACTGACAGCCGTGCTGGACAGCCGAGGAGCCTTCAATCATCAAGTGCAAAGTGACATTGGGACATGGGGGGTCCAGCACCACCGCTTGATCCCCATTCCTGGGGAGAAATCACAGTTCGAAATTTGGGATGTATCTACCCATTCTTTCACATTAAAAAAATGCATAGTTAGACATATGAAACACATTACACATAAACATAGGCAACGTATGTTGTATGTATCTTGCTAAATTTTTGTCGGTCATCTCATGGAAAATAGTGGATACATTGCCTTGTCAGTACTTAACAACTACTTCATTTATTTTTAAGTTTTTTAAAAATATATTTTTATTGATTTCAGAGGAAGGGAGAGGGAGAGAGAGAGAGGGAAACATCAATGATGAGGGGGAATCATTGATCGGCTGCCTGCTGCATGCCCCCCATTGAGGATCGAGCCTGCAACCCAGGCATGTGCCCTGACCAGGAATCGATCCCCGGCCTCCTGGTTCACAGGTCGCCCCTCAACCACTGAACCATGCCAGGTGGGCAACTATTTCATTTATTAAACAAACTTTTTAATGGTGACGTGTGCTGGAATGAAACACAGCACAGGAGAAGTAACTGGTCCTAGGACTGCAGACTGTCCAGCTGTGTGTACTGAGGGACTGTGGAAGGCCCAGAGAGGAGATGGTTATTTCTGCCTAAACGCCCCCGCTTCCCCCCGGCTGCCGGAGCTTGTCGGAAGACGCTGGAAAATGGCAACCCCAGCTGCTCCTCCTTGAGGCCTCACCATTCTGTCCGGCACAACATCCATTCGGCCAAGCCATCCTTCAGGGCACTGGTTTCCATGATGCTCCCTCCTCCCTCCCTGGAGCCCGGTGATCCATCTCGGACTTGCTTGGCTATGAGAACCTGCTTGTGGGGACGGCCTGGAAAGTCGGCTCACTCGTGCTGTCTGCTGAGAGTGACAGCCTTGGAGACCCACACTCTGGCCCTTGGACAGCACGTGGCCGGCGGGGTGGGAGCCTGGCTGTGAAATTGCCACCATCATCACAAAGCCTGTGGCTCAAGAGCTCTTCCTACCCATCAGGCATTGTGCCTCCAGTCATCTCTGATTTTCAAAAGCCCGTTAAGGAAGGTATTGATATCTCCATTGTAGCCCAGGCGGCATGGCTCAGTGGTTGAGCGTAGACCTATGAGCCAGGGGGTCACGGTTTGATTCCATGGTCAGGGCACATGCCCAGGTTGCAAGCTCGATCCCCAGTAGGGAGCGTGCAAGAAGCAGCCGATCGATGGTTCTCTCTCATCATTGATGTTTCTCTCTCTCCCGCTCCCTTCCTCTCTGAAATCAATATGAATATATATATTCTTTAAATCTCCATTTTATCGACAAGGAGAACAGAGCCCAGAGAGCTTACGGAACTTGTGCAAAGTTGCAGTTTCATGGTAGCGGCAGGATTCCCTGTGGGGTCCCCCTGGGTCCTTGACACTGTACCCTGACAACCTAGTACAGGAGACATGGGCTCTGAAGTCACACCGTGTGGCCCTGAAGCAGCTGCCTGGCTAGAGCTGAGCCTGCCCGCTGTCAGGACCCCCTGGGCGGGGACGGAGGTGGAGGCAGGGAGGCCGTCAGCCTTTCCAAGCCTCCACAAACGGTCCTGGATGGCAGCCTCCTAGCCTGCTGGGCCTCTGATTTGTCACAGAAACATTTCTTCATCGGTGACTTAAATGCTTAGATCTGGGTCTGACCCCCAAGCCGGGGTTTCGACATTTACAAGCTAACCCCTCCCCATTACGACTAGCAGTACTTGTGATATTGTTACCAACACAGTTCACACGTATCTCCATGGCACATCATAGGTGTTGTAGATACATGGATTTTGCTCATCGTGGCTTCAGTATTATAACTATCAGATGTTCCCACAGATCCTTTCCTCTAATGAATTAATAAAGAAGCACATATATCACGCATTTATTGTTGTAATAATTTAATAGCAATGTGATTGGCTCGCTTTTATGGATTTAGAAACACTTCCTGAGAGGCGGTTCAGGGGCATCACCCCATGGCCCAGGGGATCATGGCATACAGACAGGAGGTGCTGAGGGTTCCGCTGAGAAAGGACGATGGGGCCTCAGCTGTGGGGTGGGCGGCCCCATGTAAACCAGGAGCCCTGGCCCCGCCCATTCAGTCTCGCTCTAGGTGGGACCTGGGACTTGGGAACGAAACCACCCCCTACCCAGGCTTTTCCCCTTTATTCTTCCCTCCAATCCTCCTTCGATTCCAGCCCCAACTCGCTCCACCACACGCGATGACATCACTCTTATCCTTACAGGATTTGCTGCTGTCTAAGGGGAGGCACTTTGCCTGTCCCTCACCTGCTGTAAAGGTGACGACACCGGCATGAAAACCCTTACAAAGTCAGCTCCCACTCCTGGGCCCCCAGGTCCCTAACCTAGACAGGGTCTTCCTGTTTCGGACAAACTCTACATTCATAGAGACAGATGGTCAAATTTTCCTATCGAACTCAAACAAAACACAAAAGATGGAGTCGAATGAGTTTCTAAGACCAGGGCAAAGATTTGGAGAAAGACCGGTGGTCAGCAGGAAGGAACGTGGAAAGTGTGAAACAAGTTGTACGCGTTGGCTGGTCATGCGCACTATTATTCTCGTGAAACACTTCTGTTCGCAGCCTAGGGGGCGCATGAAGGAGGTGATAGGAATTACTTTATTTTGGTTTCAACCATAAAAGCCACTGTGAGAATTTGGGCAGGTCACTGAAGCTTATTGCATTTCTCATTTAAGAGAACAGTCATAGCCCAGCCAGCGTGGCCCAGTGGTGGAGCATCGACCTATGAACCAGGAGGTCACGGTTTGATTCCCAGTCAAGGTCATATAGCTGGGTTGTGGGCTCGATCCCCAGGGTGGGGTGTGCAGGAGGCAGCCGATCAATGATTCTCATCGTTGATGTTTCTATCTCTGTCTCCCACTCCCTTCCTCTCTGAAAGAAAACAGTCATATTCTCTCCGTCTGCCGCTGTCTCTGTGTCTCTTGCCCCCTGTCTCCTTCTCCCTGTGTTTCTGGTTCTCTCTCCTTCTCTTTCTCTCTCTCTGTGTCTGTCGGCCTCTGTCTCTCCCTAACTGTTTGCCTCTCTCTATTGCTCTGTATTTCTCGTTTTCTCTCTTGGTGTTTCTGTCTCAGGTTATCTGTCTCTCTATCTCTGTATTTCTCCCTGTCTATATCTCTCAGTCTCTCTCTCTATCTTTCTCTCTGTATGTTGTGCATGTCTGCCTCTGTTTCTTTGTCTCTGTTTCTCTCTCTCTCTCCGTGTCTCTCTACCTCTGTCTTATTGTCTCTGTCTCTCCCTGTCACGCACGCGCGCGCGCACACACATACACACACACACACACCAGCTAGCTCTGCCATGTCATGTAAGGGTAGGTTTGGAATCTCTTCTCTCCTTTCATTTCTCTGTGCAAAGAGACACCGGGCCATCAGAGGCTGCACACGGCGCCCTCTGCAGCTCCAGTTCCTGGCCACAGCCCCCTCCTCTCCGGGGGCCCCAGGAATGTATGTGACGGAATGCTAATATCGGAAAAATGCTTTGAACTCTTGGAAAAAGACACCGTATTAAAGGACTCCTAAGAAAATCATCATCCTGCACACAACACATGACCATGCCCAGCAAGAGGCTGTGGTGGCCTGCGCAGGCCCAGCGCACGATTTAAAGTTATCGCCTTCACAACAAACTGACTCACTCTAAGTCAGATCCCGCATAGCCCAGCGGACCTCAGTCTTGATCTTGATATTTAGCAAGGTCTTTATAATAGAAATGTGGCCCTAGCCGGTTTGGCTCAGTGGATAGAGCGTCGGCCTGCGGACTGAAATCTCCCGGGTTCCGTTCTAGTCAAGGGCACGCACCTTGGTTGTGGGTTCCCTGGCCCTGGTTGGGGTGCATGTAGGAGGCAACCAATCGATGTGTCTCTCTCACGTCGATGTTTCTCTCTGTCTCTCCCTCTCCCTTCCGCTCTCTCTAAAAATCAATGGAAAAATATGCTCGGGTGAAAATTAACAAAACAAACAAACAAAAAAACAAAAGCAATAGAAATGCGTCTGCATCCCCATACAGGCGTCCTCAAACTACGGCCCGCGGGCCACATGCGGCCCGCCGAGGACATTGATCCGGCCCGCCGGGGGCCGCTGCCTGTCCTGCTTAGCAGCCGACTCGTCCCAGGCCCGCAGGGCGCATAGGAATTTGTTCATAGTTTTTTTTTTAAACTATAGTCCGGCCCTCCAACGGTCTGAGGGACAGGGAACTGGCCCCCTGTTTAAAAAGTTTGAGGACCCCTGCAGCATAGAACCTACTTTAGCATCTAAACCTTCTTCCTAGGCTGTGTCCACTGGCCTAACTTAGAACACACTGTGGATGTTTGGAGGGGTGAGAGGAATACAACTTCCCTGGAAAAAACCATCCCAATGCCAAGAGCAGGGAGTGCGATAACCCAAGTCAGAATATACGTGGGGTACGGCTGCCGCAGGCCCACGCGCCCTCCGAGCATCTATTTTCCGAGCAGCAGAGCAGCGATGCGCACATTTTTCATGTGTAATTAGGCCGTGTAAGGCGATCCGCGGCCGGCGGCTGCGCTGCCCTCGCCGGGCGAATGGCTTCCAGATTTCACCCCCATCTCTTCTGTCTAGACTCTGCGTTGCTATTTTTTTCCTCCTCACTTGAAACAGACTCCAGTATAAAATGCCAAAAACAGAAGTTTTGTCCCTCTTTCTCATAAAGATGTGGGACGCCGCGCGCTCTGCCAGACGAGCGGGGCCCAGACGTTCATAAGACACGTGTCGTCTGAAGCTGACAGTAAAGATTGTCCAGGCGTTTCAGCGGGTCATGCGGACCCTCTTTTTTCTTTTCTTTTCTTTCTTTCTTTCTTTTTTTTTTTTTTGTTAAATATGGTTTTGATTAAGAAAGCGAGTATTTCTAGAGAGGTGTGGTTGGGAGGAGGCGGGAGGCTGGGTGGCAGGGAGGTGGGAAGGAGGCAGAGAGCGCGGAAAGCTGCCTCAGGAGTTTTGAACAACGCTGTTATTTATGCCGCCGCCGCCGAAAGCTGCATCGCTTAGAAAACGGCGCTTGGGAGTGAAAAAATTGTCATCCCGGGAGCAGGGCACATCGTGTTGAGTGTGCTGATAATTCAAGTGAAAACATAGTCCCTTGAAAGAGCGAGGACGGACACCTTCTTATGGCACAAATGCCCTTTCTTGATTGCTTGTAAGAATTTTTACATACCCCAGGCTTGGGGGACAGAAAGTCATTTTTTTTTTCCTGACTTAGACTTAAAAACAATTGTTATAAGTGAATTTATGTAGTCACATGAGATGCTAGAAAGACGACTGGTACCGATGGGCCATGAACCAGAGGTACCTCATTGTCGGATACATTATTATTATTAACTTAAATCCCCTCCTGAGCATATGTATTTTATTGGTTTTTATTTTTATTTTTATTTTTTTTAAAATATATTTTATTGATATTTCACAGAGAGGAAGGGAGAGGGATAGAGAGCTAGAAACATCGATGAGAGAGAAACATCGATCAGCCGCCTCCTGCACACCTCCCACTGAGGATGTGCCCGCAACCGAGGTACATGCCCCTGACCGGAATCGAACCCGGGACCCTTCAGTCCGCAGGCCGATGCTCTATCCACTGAGCCAAACCGGTTTCAGCTATTTTATTGGTTTTTAGAGAGAGGAAAGGAGAGAGAGAGAGAGAGAGAGAGAGAGAGAGAAACATTGATCCATCCATCAGTTGCCTCCCATATGTGCCCCAACTGGGGATCGAACCCACAACCTAGGTATGTGCCCTGACTGGGGATCAAACCTGCAGCCTTTTGGTGTACGGGACAACACGCCAACCAACTGAACTCCTGGCCAGGGCTGCTGGGCAACTGTAGACTAGAACAGAGAGGCAGTTGAGGGCCCACGTGCGTGTCCAACCAGGGCCGGGAGGGTCACCTTGTGGTTGGTAAAGCTGCCGGTCTCATCCCCGATACCTGTGGTTTCTATGGAGACGAAGCCGCTCTCTTCTGTTTAACAAGCTGCTTCCCTGGGTGATGACCAAATAACGTTAATAATGCAGGAAAGGGTTTTAAAGAGCAGGGAGCGTGGAAGCGTGCTGCTTGCTGCACATCGAAAAGGAAGGGGCCGTTTCCCAGAGAGTGGAAGGTGCCTTCAGTCCCCACTGAAACAAAGCACAACAGCAGGAGTGAACATGGCATGCGAGAGGAGGTGAGCTTCAAATGAGTGGGTGGCAAGCAAATCAAACTCTCTCGTGCGTGGTCTTTTTCCGTCTCCCTCTCTGTGCTAGTCTATCATTGTCCAACAGCCCTGGCCGGGGGCTCAGTTGGATGGAGTGCTGTCCTGTACACCAAAAGGTTGCGGGTTCGATCCCCGGAGAGGGCACTTGCCGAGGTTGTGGGTTCCATCGATGTTTCTCTCTCACATGGATGTTTCTCTCTCTTTTCCTATCTCTAAAAATCAATAAGAAGCATATCCTCAGGTGAGGATTAAAATAATAATAATAATAATAATAATAACAATAATAATAATAAATATATCCAACAATGAGGTACCTCTGGTTAATGGCCCCGGGGTATTGCGTTATTGGAGTTTGTGTGATGAGCTCTTCAGAAGCTATCCTGGCCTTTTCCTACAAATATGCAAAATTGTCTTATGTTATAGAACTTGGGTGGAATTCTCAATTCTTCAGAGTCTGTTCATTCACCTCCAACTTTTCCTGAGAACCTACTTTATACACTGGAATTATCTGAACTGTACAAATTCCAACTGTATTGTAATCTCAAAGGCGATTTAGCCACAACTTCCCTGAAACACGCGATCTGGCAATTACCTCTACGTGCCTGCGTTTACTGGTGTTCCGGGGAATCTGAGATGCAGAATAGAGAAAAAAGGGGTAACTGATGCTGGGTTTGGAAAAGTCCGCAACCTCAGGGGAGAGGCGGGAGTCCTGACAGCTGAGCAGTGACTCCCGCAGAGAGGCGGGACGTGCTGGTCGCCTGAGGCAGAGAGAGGCAAGCCACACGAGGAGGGCGTTTCAGATACCTTGCAACAATCACAGGAAATAAAACATTTTCGTGAGCCAAGGTGGTCCGGGAAGTCCCACCACATAATTTCACTTCTGAATTTATACCCAATTTTCTTCACAGGGTTAGTCAGACCCCAGCGCTTCATCACAAACTCTTTTGGAAGTACCGGTGGGCTTTACCAAATGTGTGCAAAAGCTGCTCATGTTACAGAATTTGGGTTAAAGTCTCAGCTCTGGAATCAACACAAGAAAAAGCCACGTGCGCTAAATGAATTGTTTCAACTACTTTTTTTTTTTTTTTTGACTTTCAATTTCTAATCGGACTTATCTGATTAGCACAATACTTCTATAAGGTGGGGTCCGACTTTAATCTATACAATTTGTGTTACACGATTGATCAGAATTCCATCCTGCGCCTTCACGTGGAGACCTCATTTATGACATTGGTGTCAATGGGAGTCATCTGCCTCCTTGGGGTTTTTGCTAAATATAGCTCCCTAGACAGATGTGCTGTGCGTCTACTTGAAATTAAACGGCTCTGCCCACCAGATGAGGCCTTATCTCCATCTGTATTGCATCTGGCTGCTGGGGAGTGAATCTTGGGAACGAGACAGTTTCTCCCATTCCAATTATCACAGAGCAGGGATGGCTGCGTTTGCATTGCCTCCCTCCCACCCCCCACCCACCCCCAGCATATCCTGAGCTCCCGGGGGGAAGAAGTCCTGTCATCTTTTCGCCCTCAGTGCCTGGCATGATGCATGCACTCGGTGCTCAACATGCGTGTGCCAAATGCATAAACGAGTGAGCTTCTCTAGCTGGGAGCTGACCCAGGCCCAGGGGAATGATGAGAACACAAGTGCACAATAGTTGGAACCTCTTACAGCAGCCGTGGGCAAACTACGGCCCGCGGGCCGGATCCGGCCCGTTCGGCTGTTCTATCCGGCCCGCGGAGCCGAAAGAGCGGAGGGTTCTCTTGCTCTCCCCTCCGCTCCTTTACTTTGAATTTATATTAGTTCACACAAACACTCCATCCATGCTTTTGTTCCGGCCCTCCGGTCCAGTTTAAGAACCCATGGTGGCCCTCGAGTCAAAAAGTTTGCCCACCCCTGTCTTACAGGAAGCCCACCTTGGTTTCTGGTATAGGAAAAGATGTTGCATGCAGCTACCTACACTCTATGCTAGTACTCTCTTCTACAGCCCTTATCTTATCCGCCCTTTCTGTAGATTCTCGTGTAGGACGTGAGCTCGTGGAAATCGGGATCCTTTCGTTCTGCATCTCTGCAGCCCTCCTTGCCCCGAGCCTCGGACAGTACGCGTCTTGTATGCTGAGCAATACGCCCTCGGACCTCTCGTTCACGTCACAAGGGCGTGGGAAGCAAATCATCTGCCCCCGTGTTTCATTTTGCTGTGCTCCTGGCTTTATTTTTCTCTGGATAGTATCTCAGTGCCGTGTTCTGTCTTCACATGTCCAATGACCGTCAGAGGCTTTTCTGGAAGCCAGAGGACACTGTGGCCAAACAGAGACGGAGAAACCTGGTTCCTGGCTGTGGCTCCGTCTCTGATGTATCTACTTACAACGAGGGGAGACAAAACCCCAGGAAAATCTGATGATGGATGTAGCCGTAATGTAACCGAGAGAGCTCCCCGCCAGCCAAACCCCGGGGCCCGATCTGCCAGGCATGCCGCCGTGGAAACCCTCCGCCCAGCCAGGCTCAGGGCAGCTTCTGCCAAGACGGTAACAAGCGTGGATGGTGCAAAACATGCCATCTGCATGGGCTCAAATTCTGCACATTGGTGCATATTTTTTTTTTTCTGTTCACATCAGAGAGCACAGGGTTGGCGTTGTTTTCAGAAGGCTTAAGTAGCTCTCATTTAAGTTATTCAAAAGTTGTATTTGGCTGAATGCTGAGTTTCGTTCCTTCTTAAGCTGGGATCATTTCCAAGGATTGTTAAAAAAAAAAAGCCCAGTGACTTTGGTAGTGAAAGAATTTAAGTACTTTGGTGATAGACCCCATAGAAACAGACAGCTAACTCCACAGACGTGGTCTGGTCTGGGCAACGTGGCCCGCGGAGGGATGGGGGCCGCCGGGCTCTGCTGGAGCTCATGAAAGGGAGTTTGGTCCCCGAGCAGCCACAGGGCCAGTGGGGAGCCAGGGGGGGTGGAGGGAGGGGGCCGAGCTGCCACGGCTGCTCGGGGGGAGGAGATCATAAAAAGGGTGCAACTTTCATCGTAATTGCCCTGAGTAAGCGGACAGCTCAGTCGGCCTATTCATTAGCAATTTGGCACTCAATTGCGGGCCCAGAAACAATATGCACCAGGAAAGCACTCCTTAGAGCGAAATGCTGTGGAGAAAAAGCTCTTTTTTCTTTTCTTTGGAACTGGCTGCAAGGCCCCGGGTGCTGGGGTGTCTTTCATGATGACGATTTGAAATCCTCCGTTGAATGCTGTTACAATTGAACCAAACTCTGGGCCTGATTGATTAATGCAATGAACACAAGTCTGCCTCAGCTTAGACCTGTTTGGAAGAGAGAGCGAGTGTGTTAACACATAAATATCCATTATATTTATAGTCTATCTATCATCTATCTATCATCTATCTATCTATCTATCTATCTATCATCTATCTGTCATCTCTCTGTCATCTATCTATATCTATCTATCATCTATCTATCTATCTATCTGTCATCTATCTATCTATCATCTGTCATCTATCTATATCTATCTATCTATCTATCTATCATCTATCTATCTATCTATCTATCTGTCATCTATCTATCATCTATCTGTCATCTATCTATCTATCTATATCTATTTATCTATCTATCATCTATCTATCTATCTATCTATCTATCTATCTATCTATCTATCATCTATCCATCTGCCATCTATCTATCTATCTATCGATCTATCATCTATCTATCTGTCATCTATCATCTATATCTATCTATCTGTCATCTATCTATCGTCTATCTGTCATCTATCTATCTATCTATCTATCTATCTATCTATCTATCTATCATCTTTCTATATATCTGTCATCTATCTATCATCTATCTATCTATCTATCTGTCATCTATCTATCTACTCACACAAACCACATAATGTTTTGCTTTTAGCTCCAGTGTGTTTTAATGCGAGACAAAGCACACACAATTTAATTCATTTCAACTCAATTTAAAAAGCATTTATTCAGTATCTACACGTGCCAGGCCCTGAGAGAACTAAGAGAAACTGGGTAAAACCAACTGCTGAGGATCGAAGGGCTGGCAGGAGACAGACACTGACTCACCCCATGTGCCCAGTTCCACGATGGAAGGGCGTGGGAACCGAGTGGGACGCTGTGCCCCATGGGAAATGGCATCAGAAATGCCAGCCGCTCTGCGTGGTGCCCATCCCTCGCTCCGACTTGCGCAGACAGAGGTCCACCTGCCTTCTTAGTAACGTGGGGCCCAGGCTGCCCTGGGATGTGGGTGCAGCGCTGGGTGGGGACTCGCTTCCTCTGACCACCCGCCAGGCAGTCACGGTCACCGTGGGAGGCAGGGTGACACCTGTGCATTTCACCCTGACCTCCCAGCGCTGCTTCTACCACTTTCGTCTGCCCTCCTCAGTTAAAATGACTTTTAAGAGCTACAAGGAAAAATCAAAGTAGGCGCTGTGGGAGGGGACGCTGTCCTGCCTACCTGTGGTGATGGAAGGATGAGGTTGGATCACAGCAGCGTTGGGCTCTTCCAGACAACAAGTGACTCAGCTGCCACCTTCCTGACACCGGCTACCTCATCAGTCAGGTTAAGAGGGCAAGGCCCCCAAATCTCTTGATGCCCGATTCCTCACAGAGGTGATCTCTGACCTCAATCCGGTTCTAAAGCCTAACAGTGGCCACACCACCCGGGCCTCGGCCCGCTCCTGGGCCACGCCAACCGGGCCCCGGCCCGCTCCTGGGCCATGCCATCTGGGCCCCGCCCCGCTCCTGGGCCCGCGCCACCCGGGCCCCGGCCCGCTCCTGAGGCCGCGCCACCTGCCAAGAGGTGCCCAGACCATCTCTGGACAGCGAGCTCCAGCAGCCACAAGCTCTGGCCACAAATGCCGGCAGGGTGCACGCCCCCTACTGGGGATCGAGCCTGCAACCCAGGCATGTGCCCTGACCACGATTCGAACCATGACCTCCTGGTTCATAGGTTCAGCCACTGAGCCACACCCGCCGGGCCCCCAGCTAATCTTGATGGCGCACAGGACTCTGATCCTGACACCCTGGGAGGTTGCCCTGGGCAGGGGGCTCAGGCCTGCTCAGTGCCCTACGAGTTCTGGGGTCTTAGACAGGAGCTCTCGCCTGCTCCACGCTCCTATTCTGCATGTCACAATCGTCCTCCTGGAGACTCTTCAACAAATCCTCACCCCTCCCCACTGCCGGCGGCGGGCAGACAGGGCAGAGTGCCGGGGGTGAGGAGCTGGCCCTATGCAAGGCCTGTTCGTGACTGTCAGTCTCCCCTGGGGACAGGTGGCCATGCTTCTGGAATCTCCCCAACAGGCAGGAGGCACTCCCGAAGGTCGCTGATGTGTGATGAGGTGAGAGGGTGCTTGGTGTGGTGGGCGGCTGTTAGGAGATGCTCCAGTGGCCAGGTGTGAGGCTGTGAACTTGAGCGGGAGGCCTGGGCCCTGGGAATAGACAGAGGGGTCCGCGGGAGCTGTGGTGAGTCATGTGGCCCATGGTGACTATTTAGCTACGGGGCAGGGTTCAAAGACCAGGTCTTGTTGAGTAACTTGTATACAGTCACCTCAGGGAAACGGAGGTGGCCTGGAGGAGTTCACGGTCTGAGGCAGAAGCTCGATGTGGTTCTAGTTCCACCGTGGGAGGGAGAGGTTAGGTACAGCCGTGGGCAAACTACGGCCCGCGGGCCGGATCCGGCCCGTTCGGCTGTTCTATCCGGCCTGCGGAGCCGAAAGTGCGGAGGGTTCTCTTGCTCTCCCCTCCGCTCCTTCACTTTGAATTTATATTAGTTCACACAAACACTCCATCCATGCTTTTGTTCCGGCCCTCCGGTCCAGTTTAAGAACCCATTGTGGCCCTCGAGTCAAAAAGTTTGCCCACCCCTGGGTTAGGAGATACACGTGCTGTGAGAGGAGGGGGGCTGGCTGGAGGGCAGGAGTGAAACCAGGCTGAGCGCTGGCCAGGAGGGGTCCAGAGGCTCTTTGAGTAAAGAGGGTGGCCATCTGCCATGGCCAGAACGCTCCTGAGGCCCGGGATTGAGACTCACTTCGGAGCCTTTGGACTTGAGCATCTCGAACCTCTCTTTACTGTGCAGGTGACTGAGGGCCCCTGAATGATAAACGTGCATGCAAGGGCTTCGTAGATGGGAAACCACAGAAGGTGGAAGGACGTCCCAGGAGAAGGAGGCAGAGATGAGAAAGAAGTCCCGAGATTCCGGGACTTTGAGACGGAGCAGAAAGTGACGCTAACCAGAGAGAGAGGAAACCCTGGCCAGGCAACTGTTCGGGGTGATGGAGTTTATCTTTTCCAGAATTAGCTCGTTAGAAGATTCTGGACTTCCTTCATGATTCGTTTACTGACTGTCTTTTCAACAGTTCTGAGCCTCAGCTGTGGATGTCCATTCCCACCACCTGCAGAGTCACAGACATCCGTATCGAACCCGGGTTCCCCAGTCCCCCGGGAGTCTGACTCACTCAGTCTGAGGTGGGGCCCAGGGACAGCGTTACCTTTGACGCTGCCAAGGTGATTGGATGTGGGGCAGGGCTCTGATCACTGGGGTGCGGCTGCAGCCCCCCTCAACACCGGGTGGACATAGGACCCAAAGGTGAGGGAACCCGGCCCAGAAAGCTCTGCTCCTGCTGCTTGAGGCCTGAGAGAATCAACAGGTGTGTGCCTTAGGGCTTATCCAAGAGGAGAGGCGTGTCCAGCAGGCTACCAGGCAGTCACGCAATTGGTCCCTATGCTGAGAGCAGGGCTATAAAGACGAATCCCCAGGTTCTTCTCTGGGAGGTCCTGTGTTTAGCATCAGGTCATCTGCTCTGACAGCCCCAGTTAATAGATAAGAAAATTGAGGCTTCGTCCCGCCAGTGGTTGAGTGTCGACCTATGAACCAGGAGGTCACAGTTTGATTCCTGGTCAGGGAGCATGCCCGGGTTGTGGGCTCCATCCCCAGAAGGGGGCGTGCAGGAGGCAGCCCATCAATGATTCTCTCTCATCATTGATGTTTCTATCCTTTTTTTTAACTCCTCTCTCTGAAATCAATACAATTATATATAAAATTGAGGCTCAATCAAAAGGCTGTGACTTGGGCAAGGTCGTATGGCTGATAAGTGCTGGATTCCTACTCACATGCATTCCCTACCCATGGTCTGTGCATTCTCTCTGAAGTAGACTTTTCACCCATTAGAATTATATCAAGTCGCACATAATCATAAGATAATAATTTATTATTTAAAAGGAAGTCATTAAGATATTGATTTTATTTGCATCCACGCACTGTGAGGCCAATGCCTTCATCAGTTCGAAAATCACTGAGAAGAAATTGTCTCCATTGTCTAAAAAGGCAACCGTTTTTGCACTCGTGAGCAATCAGGTTGGTGAAAACGTACATGACGAAGTTGTGCATTGATAGGTTGTGTCATCATCCGTGAAGCTCAAAAGCAAATCGCCTCAATACAACCACCACGGGAGCTGGCGTAAGTCTCCTGAAGGGCTGCATGTAATTCCATTTACAAAACACACACACAGCCTCCGGATTCATTTGTACAACCTTTGTCACCAACGCTCACTGACAGAAGAACAATGTGTTTCTTATCAACTTATTTTGTGAATTATGCAAGTTGATAGGAATTATGCATTATGCAATTTTACGGAGCCGTTTGTGGTCAGCACGTGTTATTAAGAACTGCTGTGTGTACTGGAGACCAACTACTTGTGACGTGTACTGAAGAGGGCTTCGGAGAGTGAGAGTCAGTCTGGAGGGCAAAGAACACAGAAAACAAACTTCTTAGCAGCTGATAATCTATAATAATAAAAGCATAATATGCTAATTAGACTGGATGTCCTTCCAGACGTCCTTCCAGACGACCTTCCGGACAAAGCCCTGGCTACAAGGGAGGCCCAGGTCCTGGGTGCCGAGGGAAGCTGGTGTCAGCAGCTGGGGGAAGGAAGGCCTACTCTTGCACGGATTTCGTGCACCGGGCCTCTAGTAAAAGGTAACAGCAATGCTTGTGTAGTAGGTCCCAGACCCTTCCAAGGGAGTGTGACCTCTGCCCTTTCGTGTTCACTAACAATGAAGGACAGAAGTCCAGGAATGGGATGAGGATGGTGGTGTGGAGAGTGGGACCCACGGATGCTATGTTTAGAATCCCAAGGCTGGAGTCCTGTCATATATTCCCTCCCTTCCCTTTTTTAAAAAATGTATTTTTTTTATTGATTCCAGAGAGAGGGAGAGGGAGTGGGAGAGAGAAACATCAACGATGAGAGAGAATCATTGATTGGCTGCCTCCTGCATGTCCCCCACTGGGGATTGAGCCTGCAACCCAGGCATGTGCCCTGACCAGGCATTGAACCGTGACCTCCAGGCTCATAGATGGAAGCTCAACCCCTGAGCCAGGCTGGCTGGGCTCTCCCTTCCCTGCCTTGGATTGCCCTGAAGCCAGGTGGATCTTGGAATGGAAGATCCTTCCCCGCCCCCGCCCCCGCCTCCACACACACACACTCCACAATGGAAAGAAGGTCCCAGGGACTGAGTCAGGTTGTGGGGTGAAGGGCTCAGGATGCCCGGAGGGATACTGAAGGGCACACGTGGCGTGGACAGTGACCAATGACTGAGGGAGGCCTGCCTACTGTCTCCTTTCCCAAGCCACACTGTCCTCCCCCAGGGCCTCATGCCCCACTTGAACTCATGGAGGATGAGGATGTGGATGTGTCAGTGCAGGGACCTCGCTCCAGTACCTCATTTAAAACAGAACCTGAGACTTCCTCTCCGGTGAGCATTTACTGCAAGGGATAGGCTACCCCAGTGGTCAGCAAACTCATTAGTCAACAGAGCGGCAGTTTGCCGACCACTGGGGTACCCTTTCCGTATTTAACACACGCACACGCAGACCTGACTGCTGAGCCATAAAGAGAGCTCGCAGACGCCGGGCCAGGACAACAAAGACCAGGCTTTACAAAATGATAACCAGGAGTTTAAAACTCATAACTCCATGCCCGCGATATTAAGAGGGGAAGGCTTTTTGAACTGCAACCTTTACATCCCCATCCAATAGCTCTTTCAGCTTTGAAATATCCACAGTCTGAATTTTATAGGGATTATTTTTATTATAGGTAAAGCAATTAAATCTCCATATTGAAGGATGTAAACCTTTTAAGGCCCTTCTCAGAATATCAAAAGGAAAGGAGGCTTATATTTAACAGGTGTGACAAACCAACGCAGGACATTTCATTGAACGAGAACTTGACATTATCCAGTAACAAATACTTAAATTAATCCAAAACATCTTTTGGATAAAAGGGATTTCAAAAAGAATTAAGTCAACCACAAAAGCCTTATATAGAGAGACGATTATCTCATGTATGAGATACTTAAAAATGCTAATTCGTAAAAGTGTGTCAAGTGCTATGTTTATAAAAACCTTCCTTTTAAGTGAAATTTTTATTAACTTAGAATTACTGTGCCTCTTATTTGTCCTGCGAAACAGACAGTGAATGCGTCTCCATTACTTATGTTCCGCTGGCCTCTCCGATTAACTCAGTCCATTTAGCTCGTTGAAAATGATTTCCTGTATTTGACCTTGACCATGCACCAGAATGAGGGAATGCTGTGGTAGTAGGTGGGGGTTAGACTAGACAACAGAAAGAACTTCCCAACTTCAACTACAAGATACAATCAGTTGAAGTTGATGTCCTAACTCTGCAAAACTCCGGGGTTTTTCAAAGTAAATCACCCCAGCTTTGTGAGTGGGCTCAGTGTATGCCTTTAAAAAATTCCGTCTCTCTCATCTATCTACCTCTCCATGGTGTCTTTTGGGGAAGAGGTAGCACTGACGTTGTTTCAAATATTGTGTTTTTTTCTGAACATATTCCCCCCCACCCCCCGTGGTAACTTGGATTGTTAAAATCATGTTCTTTTTATTATTAAAGTGCAGCTCTTGATGCATAAAACATGCTCTTTGTCAGCTGGCACACAGTCTCATTTTCAGTCCTGTTCTCTATTATTATAATATTAGAGGCCCAATGCACGAAATTCGTGCAAGGGCCTCGCCCTTGCAGCCCCAGCTGCCTCGGGCCTCCAGCCCCGGGTTTGTTCGGAAGGTCATCCGGATGGTCGTTCCGCTGTTCGGTCTAATTAGCATATTAGCTCTTTATTATATAGGATTAGGTACCGGTGACAATAATGGAGAAACATCGAGAAATGCAGTATTACAAAGCAGTCATTGCCCGGTGGATTGCCGAGATCGCCGGACAGGTTGAGAAT
This sequence comes from Plecotus auritus, assembly GCF_963455305.1. Classification (NCBI taxonomy): domain Eukaryota; kingdom Metazoa; phylum Chordata; class Mammalia; order Chiroptera; family Vespertilionidae; genus Plecotus; species Plecotus auritus. The sequence goes on from NC_137771.1 coordinate 224,674,700, forward strand.
CTGTTTACTTTAAAGCACTCCCCGAAATGTTAAGGGCTCCCTGCGGTGAGGTTTGGAAATTAGTGGCTAAGAAGAAAATTTCAAAACACAGCGAGGTTTCTTGGATCTGGAATATTTGGAGAATAATTAGAGAGAAAAGGAACCAAAATATGCAATTGGTAGTCCAGGGGAGAGGCAGGTTGAACATAGTTTGAAGACCAAGTGAACAGCAGCAACGTGACTTCTGTGGTTCTGGGGAGCCCTTCGGAAGCATCAGTCAGTTCTGCCGATGATGACTCCAGCACGCACGGGCTATATACATCAGCAGGACCCTGTGGCGATGCACCTTCTAATGTGCCTTCTGCCTTTTGTCTTATAACCTCGGCAAGAAAAGGAGGCGGCTCTGGTTTTCGATATTTATTTTTATTGTATCAACTCCTGGCCCCCCTCGAAGAGGTGGGCTTCTCTCTGACCTGCCATGGCGTGCCTGTTTGCTCAAGAAGTTTCCTGGCCGTGCATCTGCACTTGCATGAAGGCTGTCCATTTAAAAGAGAAGCAAGTCCTTGGAGAGTTTGTGATGGTAGATTCTCCAATGAATGAGCCCGTTTTGGCATCTCCAGGGTTAAAGGCCCTCCCGGAATCTATAGGTCCTGGAAAAGGCAATTCCTAGGCCCAGCCTTTCAGACCCATTTTATTTTTTTCCCCCAGCAAACAGGAAATGGAGCCCTGAAGGCTTTTTTTTTTTAAATCTGGAAAGTGTGTGGGAAGGGGGCATACCTAAGATGCCCACTTACAACCCTGCGCCTGACCCAGACTTGGGGGTCTCTGTGTGTTTTTTCTTCCCTCTCTTTTTTTTTCCTATTATTTTGGCAGACTTTTTGGAATGTCTGGGAGCTAAGGGCTTTGCTTCATGGAGCAGAATTCTGAAGCAAGAAAAAGAGAAAGTTATAGACTAAACCACAGAAATGTAAACACGTCTGCAGCTAAAATAACTCCACTCTCATTGAAAACACTCCTCCTTCACAATCAGACTTCTGTGTGCTACGGTCAATAAAACTGCATGTTAATAGCGACCAATTAATAGATTGTGTTGCCCGGCCTTAAAGGTTGAGGGAGTTTTAATTATTATTTTTCAAATTAAAGGGGTGCTTATTCCCTCCCTTCCCTTGGGGTGGGTGGCGGGGGGGACTTAGCTTTCCTTCTGGCTGTTTGCTGAAATTCTTGGCTGTTAAAGTTTGGAGAGGGAGGGACATGAGCAGTTCTCACTTGGTCGGAAGGGCAGCGTGTGCTAGAGGACGCTCTGGGATGGGTTCCTGGCGATCGGCGCAGGGACGGTCGCTGGGTCGCGATGGTCCCTGAGGGACAGAAGTGAAGAGAAGCGGCAGGCACTCAGGTAAGCGCGATTTTGATGTCAGCATTCATTTTTTAAATTAAAACATCTGGAGGGGCTTAGCACGGTGCCCCCAGGGTCGAAGAGCGGAACCCGGAGGCCCCGCCTTTTGGAGGCTGTTTCTTGGGGACATTATTGTCATGGGGCTGCTGTCAGCGCGCCCGGCAGGCTGGGGTGTCTCCTCCGCATCCTCGCGACCGCATCCCGCTCCTCCAGTGCCCCCGCATCTCTTCCCGAGCCTGCGAGCTCCGTCGTCTTAATTCTGAGCAGCTCCCAAGGCAGTCGGCGGTCATTTTAAACTTCTGCAGCAGCCAGTTCTAACTTTTGTTATTTCTAATGCCTGTAACGGCTGAGCCTGGGGAAAATTACTTCTCCCTGAAAGCCACACCGAGCAACGAGGACCCAGCCCCTCCGCGCTTCTCCATCTCCCCGTCCTTCCCTCCCTTCGCCCGCTCGGCGGTCCTCGCTCCTCTCCCCTCCTGGAGGTGCGTCCCGGCTCCTCTCCCGCCCGGACCTGGCCTCGGTCGGTGCCCAGTCCGTTCCAGGCTCCGTTTCTCCTCTTTCTTCTCCTTGGAGCGGCCAACTCCGCGCTCAACCAAAGCAGCGTCCAGACCCCCCCACCGCCCCCGCCGCGCCACCCGCGCTCCCCGGCCGGAGGGCGCGCTCACGCCCCACGCGCACCTGGACACGCGCGCGCGCGCGCACCCCACGCGCCCTTGGACACGCGCACCCCCCGCGCACCCGCTCCGCCCCCGGCGCTCACTCCGGGATCGCGAGTCTCGCGTCGGGGCGGCCGCCCTGCGCGGCGATTGGCGGGAGAGGGAGCCTCCCCGAGTCGGCGCCCACACCATGGGCTGAGCCCGTAGGCGCCCCGAGTCAGTGCGGCCGGCTCGGCGCGCACGGCCAGGCACGCGCGCGGGCACACGCGGGCGCGGACACGCGCGGACGCACACGTGCGGGACACGCCTTCCCCCGACGGCGGCGCTCGCCTCCCGGTAAGTCCCGCGCTCCTGGCGCCCGGCGCCCTGCCTGGTCCGGGGGTCCCGGTCCCGGTCCAGCGCTGGCAGCGACTAGGACGGTGGCGGCGGATGGCCGGCTCTTCCGACGGCTCCGGGACAGGTGGGGCGTGCGACCCGGGGAAGGTCCTTGGAAAACGCGCGTGGTAGGGGACTCCTGGAGAGGAGCTGGCGCGCCGAAATCGGCTGGGTCAGGAGAGCAAACCGCGGGGGCCTCATCTGGGGCGCTGAGCAAGAGGTTATTTGTTCTTGTCCGGTGTGGAAATCAGGGCTGAATTAAAGCCCGTGCTTGGCTGAAAGTAGAGACCAGATGTGGGCTTGGTTGTCACTGCCCGGTTGGTCCTTCGGCGCGTGCAATCGGCCTCCGACGGCGCCGGCCGGCCGTGCGCTCCTAAACCCGCGGTCTCTGTCCTCGCCCCCCTCTCCCTCGCCCCCCTGTCGGTCTGTCTTTTCACCTCTGACACCTCAGCAGTCATGCTTCCGCGCTTCCAGTGTTCCTCCTTAGTTAGAAAACTTGGCATGTTTAACATGGAGACAGTCATTTTTTTTTATCAGCTAGTCGTTCTGGCTGCTGTCAGAAATCCATCTACCATATCGCTGTTATATATTGTATAGATGTTTTAGCAAAGGTAATGCATGAAGTTATCTTTAATATTTTTAAGCTTAAGATGTGTATAGTATTATTAATAGCAGACTACACTGCCCAGTGAAATGGGTAAACCATTTTAATGCAAATGCGAATTTAAAACAACTTGTCGTTAGTATAAACATTTCGTTTATCCTTGCAAAAAAAAAATAACAAAACACATACTTATATGTGCCACAGATTTCACACTCACGTTTCTGTAGCTTCTGTAGTTCAGAAAACTTTCAATGTGAGTACCAAAAAAACCCACTTTTTATTCTTCCCGGGGCAACCTAACATAGGGCATAGAGTTTATTTACCACTGGGACTATTTCTGAGTATTTTCAATTCTCTCCAAGTAATTAAGAGCCCTGGGCTGGCCTCAGCTCCCCGCCACCTTATCGCCAGGAGAACTGTCACATTCCTGGGTTTAACCTCTGCTGTGCTGGCATCAGAGCTCCTTCCTCAGGGGGAGGAGCAGGCAGGAGCAGTTACATAAAACTCCACCAGATAAATCAATTCACTGTGTCAGTAATGGGTGAATTAATTGTGCCATTGAAATTACAGTTCTGTCCGAAACAGGATACGCTGCGCACACTTGCGGTTGGTAAATAAGAAATGCTCTATAGTTTTTAAAGGAAGGCGTATGAGTGCTACAAACGTCACAGAGGCTTCCCTTGGGTAATCCTAGCTTCAGTTTGAGGCAGTGACTTTTGGAAATGACACTACGCTAAGTAAATGGGTATTATATTTTTTGAATTATGTAAGAAAATACAATTCCAATCACACTTAACATTTCAATTTTTTTTTTCCTTTTTGGACACTTTACCATCACTTTATTTTATTTTTAAAAATCCAGGGCAGAATTGTGGTACATAATTTTACATGTACCTGTTGTTTCATGATGATGAGTTCTTGGCGATTTAATCTGACGCACCGTCTTTAGCTTAACTTTTGAAAACGAGTGTTTAACGTTGAGTGGGTTATGCCGGGGCCTGCCTGTCCACGTGAACATAAATAACTTCCTCCCACCAACCCCTAATGTTTTGTTTTAAAGAAAAAGCTTGTTAAAATTTTAATCTAAAAAGTCAGATATTTTATTTGTGGTAAGGGCTATGATCCCAGTGGAATGCCAGCTTTGTAGGGAAGAAATTAATCATCTGTGGAAGATGTCAGTATTGCCTTGTAACTTAGGCAGTATTCTGAAATGTGACCTGTTATGCCTGCATGGAATATATCGTATCTCATAAGCGGTACTAGAAAACTTTGAACATTTTTATCTAAAGTTAATATTAGCTGTTCTTTTTTTTTTTTTTCCTTGTTAGCTGTCCGTAAACAAAGGAATAATAAAGGGGGGATTTATTTCTTCACAAGACAGAGGAGGTAATGTTTCTAGCATCCTTTCCTGTTTCCCAGTGGGAGAGGGTAGCAGGTCGGCATCAGTCCTCTGAGCTGGGTGGTGGGAGGCATTGTCACACTGTCAGCTGTTGCCTAGACCTCCCCGTACCAACTCCACGTAGGCCGTGTTGACATAGAGACACCGACCCATTTCTAACAAGCCTTAGGGAGCCTGCGACGCCAGGTATGGGCAAGGTGCTTCCGTGAGCAGAACCCAGGGTTTTGGAAACTGCGAGTCAGTTCTCGGTTTAAGTTGGGAGTCGGCCTGTCCAAATCAGTGGTTCCCAGCGTGGGGCCCACGCCCCACCCGGGGGCAATTTGATTTTTAAGGGGGGCAATTTGAGAATGAGCTACTAACAGTGCATTTTTTTTTTGCATTTCTTACGGTTCTAGGGGCCTCATATACAGTGTATAAATATATATTGTGACACACTTATGCATTTCAATTCTCTATTATATGTTTTGAAACTTTATTTGCTATTTTTTTCATATCACTTCATATTATTATTATTATTTTTAACAATTTCTTAGTGATTTCTTCCTCAGTACTTCAACTGTCCTTTCGTTCTTTGATTTTTCTCTTTCATGGATGCCATGTTCTTTGGAAGCGTGTTTAGACCAAGTTAATGGCCTTTTAGGCTTCGTCCCTGTGAATAGGAGTTCACTGTTTGAATAATAAGAATTGCCATGGCGGGGGGTGGGGGTGGGCATCAGGATTTTAGAGATGCTTAGGTGGGGCATGGCCAAAATCGGGAACCACTGCTCTAAATGCAGGTGTCTGTCACCATCCTGGCTTCATCACCTCTGCTTCCCAGGCCAGCCTTTCCGTGAGGAGGAGAATGCCAGAGGGGTCGGATTTGCTTCCCCCATGTGTGAGGAGACTTGGGCATTCCGGGGAGTGTTGTCCTTCAACACACAGCTTTTGTCTGTGATCTACAACTTGAACTTGAAACGCATCAACCCTGTGCAGTAGCAGCGTTTGTCAGAGAAACAAGCTGGTACCGCGGAGGTATTGAAATATTTTGGACACAATTTCAGATCATTTGGTGCCCTGTTAGTGGCAGGGTGAGTGTGCGTTGTGGGGAGACTTTGAAAGTCACTGCGGCAGTCGGTGCTGATGTAGGAGGTCTGTGTTGCTGACGGTCATGCTGACATTCTCCTTGGCCCTTCTTTGCCCCCTCCGTGGGCTTACTGGCAGTTAGTCATGGAGTTGAACACGACGCATTGTCAAGACACGGCTCCTCCTTGTATTTAGGGACGCAGAGCAGGCGACTCTGCAGATAAACAGGATTTTCCAATGGCCAGACCAGCATCTGAACCAGCTTTGCAAAATAGCCACCCTCCCCCCCCCTTTTAAGTTACCTTTGGTTTTAAACATTTCAGTATTTAAAAGAGGGAGGATTGGATGCTTCATGTTTGTAACATTGTGAATCTTAAAGAAGGTGGTGGAGGCGGGCCATCTAAAATTACTTTGCTAAATTTAAGTGTAAGTGAAGCGTAGACAACAGCGAGAAATTAAAGGGTGCGCTCCGCACGGAGCCTCCGTCTTCGATTTAAACCGACTTTTAAGTCCTTCTATTTTTACAGCGGCCTGTCACCATCTGGAGGACCCTGACTGTCTGAGCAACAGCCGCTTAACAACGCAAGTGAGGGGTGTGGTCGCCTTGACTCCTGCGTGTTTGGGATGGGGTGCAAAGGAACGTTGGTTGTGCGACGGTTTCCTGTTTGAAAATGGCTGAGTGTGAGGACCGAAATACCCTTAAAGTGTGTAAAACGGGCCTTTTGAACGAATTTTTCACTTTCAGATTATAATTGTAGAGAACTAGGCGGGGGACCTGATCTATGACAATCCGTTCGCTTGTCTTTGGGTTTGGGGAATCCAGATCTGTAGCTACCTCCTGCTAAAACATCGCCTACATTTTTGAATGGTTTCTGTGGGAATGAGATTTTTACACATGCTGGCGTCTCACATGGAATTCCTTTTAGGAGTAATAGTATTTCAATAATTACCCCCCCCCCCCCCGCCCCACCCCTGAGAACACAATCAACGGGAGAGAAACATCCCTCTGATGAATAGGAAAGAAAACAGGCACGTCTGGGGTGATTTTTTTAAAAAAAGCAGGAAACCCTTATTTTCACTTGATTCGGGGTGGGTTCGGCAAACCTCCGTTTAAAAGGAGAGACGTGTGGGTGACCTCCGCTTGTGAGCAGGGGGCAAAGGAGCTGACCCCTGTGGGCGAGGTGACACTGTTGTCTTACTCCATTAAGTCAGCCATTTCCAACGTTTTTCATCTCTCCGCACATGAACTAATTACTAAAATTCGGCAGCACCCCCAAAGTTTTACATATATATTTTATCTATCTTTGGCCAATCTGACAAAAAAAAATAGGTATAATTTTGATTCACTCACACCGGACGGCTGTTGTGTTGGCTGTTGCCGTTTTATTGGAGAACCTAAGTGAAAAGGGGCCGTGCCCCTGACTACATAGGTGTTGCATGTTTTAAACATCCTTGCGGCGCAGCGGGTGAAAATCGCTGCCTTAAGTGATTCTCGGTCCTCGGTGGGAAGGTCCCGTTTTCTCTGCAGAGGAGTGGCCCTGCGGGTTACGGATTCCCGGGGCCGAGTCCCGCAGTGTAAGTTGCAGAGTACAAGACCGAAGTGGCGTGGGCCCGTCTTCCTGGGCCCTGGGCGGGGAGGTGTGGGGCTGCCCTGAGGACGTATTTGTGGGGCCGCGGTCGTCACCGCGTCATGGGAATGGATTCGTGGGTGGTGGTCGCCCTCGGGCGAGCTACCGTGGCCTCAGGCTCTGGGCTGCGCTCGTAGGAGAAACCCAAGATCTTCCAGTGCCTGCTGACTACCCATTCCTAATCCCAGCAGTGATTGGGATGGCGCTGGGGAAAGCACTGCCTCTTCCTCCCAGTGCCCCAGGCTTGGCTGCTGCTGGGAGCTGGAGGGAATGGGGACCCCAGGCCTCCGAGAAGGGGCTGAAAGGGAGGGAGTCCCCGCCGCACCACATGGGCAGGAGGGCAGAGCTTCCAACCCCAGGCGCGAAGAAGGCACCGTTCAGGATTCTCCCACGACACACACAGACCTACGCAGAGTATCCTATCGAATAAAGAGGGAATATGCTAATTGACCATCACACCCTCAGAAGAGGGTGGCGCCCACAGCCACAAGATGGTGGTGCCCAGTCCCCTCAGCCCCGCCTCATCCAGCCGGAGTCCCCCAGTCTCCTCAGCCCTGCAGGGGAAGGCAGTTGGGGGCGATCGGGCCAGCAGGGAAGGGCAGTTGGAGGTGATCGGGCTGGCAGGGGAGGGCTGTTGGGGACGATCATGCCGGCAGGGGAGCAGTTATGCATCAGTCAGGCCAGCAGGCAGAGTGGTTAGGGAGCTATCAGGCGGGCAGGCAGGCGAGTGGTTAGGAGCCAGCAGTCCCAGATTGTGAGAGGGGTCCCAGATTGGAGAGGGTGCAGCCTGGGCCGAGGGACCCCCCCCCCTCCCCGAGCACGAATTTCGTGCACTGGGCCTCTAGTAAATAATAACCAGAGAAGAAAAACAAGACGCTTGGAAATGCAGACCACCCGCACTCACAATCTCAGCACAAACCCTTTACGTTAGAAATGTATTAGACAGTGGGGGCTTCTTCAGTTAGGAAACGAGGTAAAGTCGTGTGGAAGAGAAGCCAGCGGCTGGCCCAGGAGCATTCTGCCGGAACCTTCTATGCCGAATGGATCCTCATGAACATCATAGCCCACCTCCCAAAGCTGATGTGCGTGCGTCTTTACAAACCCAGGCTCTTTGCACAGGCCGTGAACTGCTCTCCTGCGGGGCTGGCTCTGTGGGCCGTGCAGGGTCCAGCAGCAAGAAGACAGAATGCGTGCGCGGAGCGGGAACATTTGCCTCTTCACTGTCACAGAATGCTTCGTGCGCTTGGCCCTGGCAGGAAAGGTACTTGGCCACGGAGTTCCAAAATGGAAATAACGACAACAGGGTCGGACCCAGGGACTGTGCAGGCCTTTTCCGGAGCAGGGGTCCCGGAGAAGCAGGTCACGGTATTCCCGGTGCTCGCTCCGTCTCGGAGGCTCCCCCGAGCGCCCTGCTGTGGAAGCGGAGAGAGATTGCTGGTGGCTGCTGGGCGGCCGCCGGAGGATTTTACGGCAGAAGTTGTATCAGTCCTGAAGCGGCGGATGATCATGTCGTGATGGAACTGGATTTATTTTTGCCGTTTTCTAAGACTCGTCACACAGGTGATTAACCAGAACATCCCACAAGAACAGTTTCTCCTCAGTACTCCATGCCCAGATTGCAAAACCAGAGGTAGGCCCATAAAATGATCCCATAAGGACGTCACACCCACAGTAAACTACCAGGAGACAGAGAAGGGGTTTCATTTGTGCACGTAAGATCGCATTTACAACTACATTTAGCGCCAATATAGTTTTTTCTTTGCATAAATTGTTCAATCCTGTTAGTTGTTCTTTATGAACTGAAAGCGCATGGAAACACATTTCCCAGTCAAAATGTATGGCTCACCCATTAAAGAAGGGTACTGTCCTAGAAAAGAGATGGGGAACATGGATTATGAGGGACTGTTATGACACTGGACATACCTAAACTAGAACAACAGCTGCAGATTTAGAGGGAAAAGCCAGAACATTCCAGGATGGTTCTTGCCTATCTGGCTGCCCGAATTGTTAGTTGTATTGACAGCATGTAAACAAAACTACAGCCCTTTCCACTCCAGAGAGCTAACAGCATGCACTCTGCGTGCAGAGCCCCTGGGAGGGCCAAGTCCGTGCCCAGGAATGCAGGGCGTCCCCCACAGGCAGAGGCTGGTCTGTGGTCCGAGTCAGCCAGTTGTGAGGTTCAGGGCTCCAGCGGAGGAGGGCGTCTGGGTCACAGAGAGGCCGTGTGAGGAAGGGAGACTGGAAGAGCAAGCTGTGTGGGGAACGGCAAGCTGCCGGTCCATCGGTGTCGTTACCGTGTCGTCTGTGCAAGATGCCTGCAGGGCACCGTGGGAAGACTCGGGTTGCCTTCGAGGAGTTGAAATATAGACAGGGAGTGAGAGCACGTGCCATGGAATTTAGAAAGGGGATGAATACACAGGTCCTGGAATCCAAAAAAGGGGGTGAATGCACGTGCCACGGTCTCTAGAAAGGGGGTGAATGCATGTGCCATGGTCTCTAGAAAGGGGGTGAATACATGTGCCATGGTCTCTAGAAAGGGGGTGAATGCATGTGCCCTGGTCTCTAGAAAGGGGGTGAATGCCTGTGCCCTGGTCTCTAGAAAGGGGGTGAATGCATGTGCCATGGTCTCTAGAAAGGGGGTGAATGCATGTTCCATGGTCTCTAGAAAGGGGGTGAATGCATGTGCCCTGGTCTCTAGAAAGGGGGTGAATGCATGTGCCCTGGTCTCTAGAAAGGGGGTGAATGCATGTGCCATGGTCTCTAGAAAGGGGGTGAATGCATGTTCCATGGTCTCTAGAAAGGGGGTGAATGCATGTGCCCTGGTCTCTAGAAAGGGGGTGAATGCATGTGCCATGGTCTCTAGAAAGGGGGTGAATGCATGTTCCATGATATCTAGAAAGGGGGTGAGTGAATATGCTATTCAATCTAGAAAGGGGGTGAATGCACGTGCCATGGTCTCTAGAAAGGGGGTGAATGCATGTTCCATGAAATCTAGAAAGGGGGTGAGTGCGTATTCTAACCAAAGTGGCACATTCAGTGGTGCCACCTGCTTGGACCAGGCCAGTGTGACCGTGAGCCAGGACCCTACACGGGGCAGTGATGGAGGCAGTGGCCCGTAGGGGCTTCTACTCAAATGCTCTGTGTGCCATGTTGGGGCCCTGACAGGGACCCACCCATTGGCACTCGGGGCCTGCTGTAGGGCCGCCTTTGGGCAAGCTTGTCCAATCACACGGGCCCTCTCCCTCAGGGACTCACGGGAGCACTTCGCGGTTAGTCTCAGCGTCAGGAGCGATGGGCTGCGCACGGGGCGGAGGCCGTCCCTCGGGAGTCTGTGTGTGCCTCAGCTCCGCCATGGCCTCCATGCTCTCCGCTCCGGTTTATGTTCCTGCCCTTGCTTCTCTTTACCCTCATCTTCATTATTTATTTTGCATCTACTTCTGAATTTTAACAAACCCTGTTGTATTGCATATATCCGTGTAAGTCGCTTTCCGTCCTTTTTTTTGGGAACAAGGTAGAGCAGGGGTGGGCAAACTTTTTGACTCGAGGGCCACAATGGGTTCTTAAACTGGACCGGAGGGCCGGAACAGAAGCATGGATGGAGTGTTTGTGTGAACTCATATAAATTCAAAGTAAAGGAGCGGAGGGGAGAGCAAGAGAACCCTCCGCTCTTTCGGCTCCGCGGGCCGGATAGAACAGCCGAACGGGCCGGATCCGGCCTGCGGGCCATAGTTTGCCCACGGCTGAGGTAGAGTATAAATAGAATAGTCCATCTCATAAGAACCATAGAATCAAAGAGTGACCTAAACCAAAGTGCAGGGAGATCGAAAACGCCCCCCGCAGGGCGGGGAGGCCCCGGAGCTGTGCCTTTGTGATGTTGGATCTGGACAGGCAGGAACGGGCCAGGCAGCCGCGGGCAGGAGGGTCGGAAGCGTGCCCTGGGGGCTGGGTCATGTGATGCAGGACCTGCCCAACCCCTCTTGGGTTTTGGAGGGACCAATCTAGACACCGATTTCAGTAACCCAGGTGTGAAGTTAAAAGGAGGGAATAAAGCAATCTTGCAGAGGGGACGGGAGAGGGCGGTGTTTGGAGGACGGTCCCTGGCTGACGTCAGCAGGCGGTGCAGGCCTGGGTAGGGAAGGTGTTGCCGCAGCTCATCCTCACCACCGCGCTTTGAAGGAGGTGCCCGTATTGCCCCCATTTTCCAGAACAGCAGACGAAGAGCCGGGAGGGCTAAGCCCCGAGTTACACAGGGGGTAGGGGCCGGAGCAGGATGGCCCCTCGGGCAAACGGCCCCTGGCAGCCACGCTGGGCTCTGCTGTCTGAGGTCTTGGTCAGAGCGGAGGGTCCACTGACCGGCGTGACAGATGCCAGGAGGGGGCTGAGCGAAGGCTGTGGAAGGAGTCTCATGTCTCGTTTTAAATTTCCGAGTCGCCACATTAAAAAAGAAAAACAGGGGAAGTGAGTTCTCAATAATCTATCTCATGAGACACCTGTCTATATGCACCCCTATGTTCATAGCAGCACAATTTACAATAGCTAAGATTTGGAAACAGCCGAGGTGCCTGTCAGCAGATGACTGGATCAGAAAACTATGGTCCATCTACACAATGGAATACTATGCTGCCATAAAAAAGAAGGCATTCTTATCATTTGTAGGCACCTGGATGGAATTAGAGAACATTATGCTAAGTGAAATAAGACATTGTCACTTTAAATGTAATGAATATAAATGCGGGTGATACATTAGACATTATTTTGGTCGATAGTGAATCTTTGAAATCCAGTGTGTACCTCACAGCATTTCCAGTGCTCGGGAGCCACCTGTGTCTGCTGGCTACTGGATTGGACAGGCAGGCTCGGACCGTTGAACATAAGAGTTCAGACTTAACAGAAGCAGGAACGTGGTGTCTGTATACAGCCCGGTCCCGGGAGTGGGAATTTGGGGTCTCCGCCAGCCATGTCACCCAAATATCACTGTGGAGGCGATACCGTAACACTAAAACATGGAATTTCAGAATCTGCAGTTTCCACGTCTTTTCAAATGGGGAGGGGGCGAGGAAGAGTATGTACATATAATTTCCTGTTGACTCACTCCATGCTTTTAAAGGGCAGCACGAACCGTCTGCTTTAAGAACTGAAACTTCCTATGCCTCGTAACCAATGGTGCTGCTTTCGTCCTCAGAATCACGCTCTGCTCTGACAACTTCGTGCATAAACATCATCTGGGCGTGTTCCCTCTTTAAAGACAATCCTGGCATCGGAACACATTTCCTGTTTTCCTTGGACGGATCATGGAGAATGATACAGTTTATCATTTTGCAGAGCAGCCTTCTTGAGGGGCTGGCAGCCCAGAGAAAGAAGGACCATAAGGAGGAATTGCTACAGAATTAGCTTCCCGGAGCTCACACTCCCAGGGTTTGGTGATGGCAGAGGGCATTAGCCCAGGCCTTTCCTCTGTAAGGAACTCTGTAGGTAACGTGGAGGTTCCTGCAAAGTCTTAGGAAGTCCGTCTCCTCGCTCACCCGCCACTTGGGATTATGCATGTGCTGCGTGTAACGTGTCATTGAATAACTTAGCCCTTTTACTGTGTGCATGTTGCAAGTTGATTTAATTTAATTTCCTGTCAAGTTAAAACCCCCCACTGTAGATTCTTACTCATCCCCCCGCTCCCTGAATAAGGAATTTGTTTCCAGTTCAGTGCCTGGTCTGCAGCAAACTCCTCATCCGCTTCCCCGCATAGCTTGCTTTCTCCATCACTCGCATAGCACACGGTGAGGGAATTCCACGCACTTGGTTATGGTTTATTTTTCCCCCGGTGGGCCGTGCTTCCTGTGAAAAACTAAACAGAACCAAGCTGGGCTAAATAAAATACGTGTGGCTTTTCTCAACGAATTGCCCTGGCAAACTTAACAGCATATCAGCACCGTCATGGTAACCAAACACCGGGGGCAAAGAATACCATGATTAAAAACAAACAAAAAAACAGACCCCAAAATCTCAGAACCAGCAAGCGCGGCTGTGTGGCCCGTCTAGACCATTATCCATCTCCCGTGCACGCAGGTTCTCGCGCTCAGGTTGAATGTTGCAGCCGCGTCGCGGTGCGTCCCCCACGGAGTGGCGGCCACCAGGCGAGGTCCCTCAGAGGCACCTGCGCTTCTGTTCCGAGGCCGCCGCACGTCCGCGCGATGCAATAGGGTTGCGGTCCGCCTCCCGGGCCCCCACGGGAGAACAGATTTAATTTAAAGTCTAAATTCTATTTGAGAAGTCTGAAGCACGTTAAGACTTCTTAAATAATTCACCGAGGGTTACATTCAGCGAACACGTGTAAATAGGAGAACGTGAGAGGCCAGTGGTCCGAACACAGAACAAATCTGAGGCCACGCCGATGGGAGCCACATGTCCTGGGTCCTCGCCGGCAGCCCGACCCGGGGCGGCGTGCGGCTCCCAGGGGCAGGGTCACATCCCGCTGCTTCTGCCCTGGTCCTCGCGATTTGCCACCTGGTCCAGGAGGGCTTCGGAGACGCACTGGTAAACGCAGGACCGTCAGCGTGTGGGTGCAGTGAAGGTGACAGGAACCCCAGGGCGCTGCCGGCCCCAGCCTCGAATGGAGTCCCCACCAGCTTCTCAAGTGGGGTGTTTGCGGGTGGGAAACGGCCACAATATGCTGTTGGGAGCTGCTGTCTTGCGTCAAGCTTGGATGAATAATGACAGCTGCAGAGGCCTTTTCCTCGTGAGGCTAAACAACGTCCATGCTCTAGGGATGAGTAGGTGCGTTACGCCACATGACAACTCAACACCCAGGAGAGTCACCTCGTTCGGCATTGCTCAGTGTTTCCCTCTCCTGCTCTAAATCTCCCCCCTCCCCTGCACCCCGCCTGCGTCCCCGCTTCTCCCTCCTTCCCTGGTCTGTCTTCCCTACCTGCAGGGTTTTGCAGCGTCAGCGTCGGGGCGTTTCACCTGCGGTGGACACCCAGGGGCTGAAAGAAACAAGCCCGCGGGTCTAATGAAACCAGGCTGCAGATCTGCAGCGATCGTGGCGTGGCCTGCCCTCGCCTGCTCGCCTGTGTCTGGTTTTCATGGAAATTGGTGTCTGGGAATGAGGGGGAAGCAGAGTGGATTTGCTGGAGGCAGGTGCCTGTGTTCTTTGGCCCTGGCCACGAGGAGCCAGGCCCAGGGACCTCCGCGGAGGGGAGAGAGACGGAGGCCTGACGAGAGCTGACGAGCGCCGTGCCATCTTTATGAAACAGCGGGGATTTCCGCCGACTTCCTGATCTTTGAGAATTATTCATACGTCTGCCCCAGCCTGGGGTTCTGTGGACAGAAAACACACACTCCAGTCACTGTCCCCGCTCTGTGAATTCACCCTTTGAAGTCGTCACCAAGTTAATTCTGTATTCTCTGATGCTGGTGTACATAACCTCTGAGATTATGAGTAAAAAGATTCCCTTTATTTTTCTTTTAATCCTCACCCGAAGATATTTTTCCGTTGATTTTTCAGAGAGAGTGGAAGAGAGAGAGAGTAACATCCATGTGAGAGAAATACATTGAGTGGTTGCCTCCTGCACGCGCCCCGACCAGGGCCCAGGCCGGGGAGGAGCCTGCAGCTGAGGTATGTGCCCCTTGATCGGATAGAACCCCGGACCCTTTGATCGCAGGCTGACGCTCTATCCACTGAGCCACACCGGCCAGGGCATCCCATTCCTTTATCCTGAAGGGCATGGCCAGTGCAGGCCAGGAGAAGGCCCAGCAGCATCACGGTAGCCGTGGCGGGGATGCGGGCGACCTCTCCGAAAGGTTGGGGATAAATTCAGGCTCATGCCAGGTGCACGGCGGGGAAATGAGGGTCAGAACGAGTTACGTTTGCACTGGCAACGGAAGCAAGGTTAAGCACTGTTTTAGGCTTTGCTCCGAGCTGGTGAGAGTAAGAATTGCAAAACACATATTGGAGAAAGTTGAATGCATGCCCCCTTTTGGAATAAGCAAGATTCGAAACAGACTAAATGGAGGCGGGATGGTCTGCTGCTTTGGACACTTCCTGCGGAACGAGGAGAAGTCCTGAGAACCTGCCCTTCACGGACATTTATGAACGAGCTGCCCGTCTGTGAGCACGTGCCGTCATTTGCTCCCCTGTGTCTGAGTATTAGCTCGTTATCTCTTCTTCGGTTTTCGGTTTTGTTTCTTGGGCTCAATACAAATTGGCGTCTAAAACAAGAGGTCATGGGCATGTGGGTTGTTGGTTAAAGCGTTATCAGGAGAGTGTATCCCTTTCATTCCTCGGCTTCCTAGTATATCGGTCATTGTGGGGCCCTCTTAAAGCGACTGGGAGAAATGCCGTCTTGGTGTCTGTGGGTCTGACCCTGGTCATTGGTGCCAAATACAAGAAGTAACGGCACTTGGTAATGCAGTTACCCTGGGCTCAGCCGAGTGTTTTCAAGCGCTTTTTCATGACTAACCCTAAGGAGTCTTTTCAGACGCTTTTTTTTCCCTGGGTACACCCCCCCGCCGCCCCACATGAAAATGTAATACCACAGGTGTAGTGTATATCTGCTTAGGCGCTTTTACGCGATACATACGTACCTACCTTTACGTAAATCTGGGCTTTGCAGATGAAAGGAGACTTTCCTCCTCCGTGTTAACCTGCCTCATCCCTGAAGCAGTGCCGGCCCCCTTGGCAGCGCATGGCTTCCGAACGCAACGCCGGCGCCTACCTTTGCACAGGTTCTGTCCGTGACCAGACCTCAGCAAGGACGCAGGAGGGGAGGACCTCCAGGGGACCCCAGGACGGCACTGGCTTCTGACCTTGTGTAGCATGTGGCCTGGAGACTGAGAGTGACTAAGCAACAGGCCATCAGGCTCCCCGCCCCAGAGGGCTCCTTGCACCAGGAGTGGCCGAGACACGCTCTCCGCTGGAGGGAAGGTGACGGGGAGACTCAGGTGGTCTGAGGAAGCACCCCCGTGGCAAGCACCCATTGCCACGAGAGGGCCAGTGTCCCCGTGGGCGTGTGCTGCATGCGGCCTGCACGGGGCAGCTGTGGGCTCCTGCGGGCAGCACTTTCCCTCCCTCGTCTTGGAGGTCTGCGTGCAGGTCCTGGGGCTGATGTGACGCAGCTGGGTCACACCGATGCCAATGTTTCCCCTCCAGTAAAAAATGGAAATATATTAAAAAGTGAACAACCAAAAAAGACATACTGAGTTTCAACCAAAAGTCAATCAGAAGAGAAAAACACTTGGGCCGGCGTCAAGGAAAATAAAACGGCGCCAGCACAGGCTTTTATGAAAATGATCGTCGAGTGGTATTTCCATGAGAAGGCCACTGACTCAGAGACGAGGGGGGCAGTGTTCTGGGAGGCAGTCTCAGCAGCCCACCCACGCCCGGCCCCGGCAGGACCCCTCAAGCACAGTGACTGGAAGTGACCCAATGGGACCGGGAGGAGGGAAAGGTACTCCCGAGTCCTGGGGAGGCAGAGCGAGACGTGAGCTGTACAACCAGGCAAGTTTGGCGAGAACCTCAGGCTGTGTGTGCTCCTCTCCGCATCGCCAGCGGTCCTGACAGGTCCCTTGGTTGTTCTCAAGGCGCGTGATGCGACGGCAGACTTCCTCATCAACGAGGGCGGTGGT
This sequence comes from Plecotus auritus, assembly GCF_963455305.1. Lineage (NCBI taxonomy): Eukaryota > Metazoa > Chordata > Mammalia > Chiroptera > Vespertilionidae > Plecotus > Plecotus auritus. The sequence continues at coordinate 224,691,414 of NC_137771.1, forward strand.
CGGCAAACTCATTAGTCAACAGAGCCAAATATCAACAGTACATCCCTAGGACCGTGGTCGGCAAACTGCGGCTCGCAAGCCACATGCGGCTCTTTGGTCCCTTGAGTGTGGGCTCTTCCACAAAATGCCACGGCCTGGGCGAGTCTATTTTGAAGAAGTGGCGTTAGAAGAAGTTTAAGTTTTAAAAATGTGGCTCTCCAAAGAAATTTCAATCGTTGTCCTGTTGATATTTGGCTCTGCTGACTAAGGAGTTTGCCGACCACTGGCCAGGTGGTCAGTCATGTGGCTGAGTGCGAAAGATGAAGATCCCGTTTTATTTTAAAGTGCTGTTAAAGCCAAAACCGGTTTGGCTCAGTGGATAGAGCGTCAGCCTGCGGACTGAAAGGTCCCAGGTTCGATTCCGGTCAAGGGCACGTAACTTGGTTGCGGGCACATCCCCAGTAGGAGGTGTGCAAGAGGCAGCTGATCGATGTTTCTCTCTCATCGATGTTTCTAACTCTCTATCCCTCTTCCTTCCTCTCTGTAAAAAAATCAATAAAATATATTTAAAAAAAAAATAAAGTGCTGTTAAATACACACACTTCCTCCCACCTTTCTCAGTTCTGGCTGGGCTGACAGTCAGATCACCATGAGGGAGAATTAGCAGGAGAGAATGTCCAACATTTACTGGGGATGTGCATGTGGAGGTGCCATGAGAATATGAGACCCGAAGACACGTTGGACAGTGGACGTTCGGTTATGTGCCATTTTGGACCAAGAGGGAGGGAGCAAGGGTCTGGGATTTGAAAGGGAAAGCAGATGATTTGCAAGCAGACAAGAAAGAACACACATGAAGTCAACAGATTCTTGCCCGGCCGCCCGGGAGCGACGGGCCCCACAGGGAAGGTTAGCAAGCAGCTCTGCTGGGTCCCTCCCTGTCGGCCACGTTCAGTCCATATGATGCTGAGGTGACGCCCCCTTCCTTGAAGCAGACTTCTTAATCTGAATTCTTTTAATTTTTCCCCCTGAAATGTCAGCTTTATTTTTAAAAATCTTTATTGTTGAAAGTATTACATCTATCCCTCTTTACCCCCACCATTGATCCCTTCTAGCCTGCCCCTGCCCCAGGCTTACACCACACTATTGTCTGTGTCCATGGGTCATGCATATATGCATACAAGGTCTTTGGTTGACCGCTTCCCACCCACACACCCTCCCCCGACTCCCCCCCACCGCATTGCTAAATCTGTTCCATGCTTCTGGGTCTCTGAACTTATTTTATCAGTTTATTTTGTTCATTTAGATTCCACATATGAGTGAGATGATGTGATACTCGTCTTTCTCTGACTGGCTTCTCTCTCTTCGCATAATACTCTCCAGGTCCCTCCATGCTGAATCAAAGGGGAAGAGATCTTTCTTTTTTACTGCTGCATAGTATTCCATGGTGTAGATGTACCACAGCTTTTCGTTCCTCTCATCTACTGATGGGCACTTGGGCTGTTTCCAGAGCTCAGCGATAGTAAGTTTCGCTGCAATGAGCATAGGGGTGCATACATTCTCTCTGATTGGTGCTTCAGGTTTTTTAGGAGCTACCCTAGAAGTGAGATCATGGGGTCAAATGGCAGTTCCATATTTACTTTTTTGAGGAAACTCCATGCTGTTTTCCATAATGGCTGCACCAGTCTGCATTCCCACCAGCAGTGCACGAGGGTTCCCTTTTCCCCACAGCCTCACCAGCGCTTGTCATTTGTCCATTTGTGGATGGTAGCCATTCTGACAGGTGGGAGGTGATAGATACCTCGTTGTCGTTTTGATTTGAATCTCTCTGACGATCAGCTCACCTGCTTTGGAAACCAAGCAGAACTGACCAGGTGCTATGTCACGGTCCCCGGGAGCACGGATTTGGGAGTTCGCGAGTGCTTGCGTTTAGAAGTCACTACAAATACCTCTTTGAGCTGTGGCTGTTCTCACAGTCGATGCCATAGCAGTAAAGTCAGGCTCTTTTTCTGTTTTTGGTAACAGGGTCAGATTGGATGACGCACCACGGATGTCTGCCTGCCCGAACACTTATTTACATTACGTTTATTTATTTGGAAAGCTATACACTTGATCTCCTACAGCTAGAGCTGACACGTGTGTCGCTCTTCCTTTTCTGGGAAGTTCGCTTTGAACCTCATGATTGGAGCTGTTGACTACAAAACAGTGGAGGAGTTTAGGAAACATGGGTGATCTTGACTAACCAGGGTCAGGGACAGATGGCATGCAGTCCATGTCTGGACCCAGACAGAGTATGTATCCAATGTGGTTTGTTTCCTGGGCCACTTCGGGGCTGTCCCACTGCTTGGCTCAGTTATCTTTAACATTATTCTTATGTGGTACTCCCTCCCCCCCAGTTTTTTAATACATGGAAGCTATTTCATATATTATACAGGATGGGGCGAGGTCGGTTTACAGTTTGTGTGGAAAGTAATACAGTAATTAATCTCTCTATATAAAAGCCCAGCCACCAAAGGGTGGAGCAATCAGAACGACTGGTCCACCAGTCGCTATGACGTGCACTGACCACCAGGGGGCAGAAGCTCAACACAGGAGCTGCCCCCGGTGGTCAGTGTGCTCCCCCAGTGGGAGCAGGCACTCAGAGGGCGGGTCCACAGCCGCTCGGCCGACTGGGATGAGTGGTAGGCACTCCAATCCTTGCAGCCATGCCCGTCACCAGTGCACGAATCCATGTACCGGGCCTCTAATAAATAATAATACAAGGATAAGCTATTTTTCATACAGCTATAGATGTACTTTTATATGTAAAGGGTTACACACATTTATATATAATGTATTACACAGATTACAGTGCTTACAATAATTCGGTCAATATTGCGATGACCTCATCACCAGGACCTAGAATTTAGGATAAGAATAAGTTGTCTCTTCCTTAGACGACTTAGACATTCAGAGAAACCCAGGTGGAACCCGCGTCATACCGTACTTCCCTCTATGACCAATTGCTCAGGTAGAAAAAGACCTGTTATGGGACCCTGGGCCTCCACAGCCCTGGCAGAGGGCAGTTTCTGTGGTCACTGGGCTAGGAGTCACCCCCTGCAGAGGATGGAGAGTGTGTTACCCTGCCTCATGTCACCAGCGAACACGCCCCTCAAGCCCTTGGTTCTTTTCTCATATTTACTTGAAATCTCTTCTGAACACATGGAGGCCACATAAACCCACAATGTAGTTGATCTCTGCGTTGACCAAAAATGGTACTGGGAAAAGTTTCAAATGATCTTGCCAGCCCTGAACATGGCAACACACAGGTGCATCCCGAGGCATTTGTCTGGGAGAGCGCCCCCGAGACAGAGAAGTGTCCAGTCTGGTCCCTGAGTGCCTCATTTTGATGCAAATGAGGAATCCAAATATACAGTTTGATTGGTCCAAATAGCCCTGTCCTGATTGGTCAGAATCGGGTGTTCTGATTGGACTTTATGGAGCTGCTCTGACTCGTCAGTAAAGATGCAAATGAGGATATGTGCAGCTCCAATTCGATGGGGCGGGTCTCAGCCCATGGGTCTAAATACCATTTCAGAAACTTACTTAAAAATAAGAGCCAGCTCTCATGGCAGGAGCTCAGTGTAGGAGGCTTGGCAGCACAGTCTGTGGGTGTTCCCTGAAACGGAGTCTTTTTTGACCGGTATATTCCTCCCGAGGGTCAGCAGGTTCATGGTTGAGTTGGATCTTCTTTCGACCTTTTGAGTGTCGTGGTGGTGATTTGGGGGCATTTCAGGAGACGGCTGAATGGAATGGGTCCTTTTGTCTTCAGAGCACCCGAGTCTGACGACCTCTTCTACCGTAAGAAACCATTTTTCCTCTTCAGTAAGAAGACGAGGACGTACACGGCGCTGGCATGTGTCAAGGTTAGAAGAAGGGAGAACTGCGTCCTTCCTCTGTTCCCCGGCAGACGTGTGCCTCCACGCAAGGCAGGGGCGGTTCATGGAGTGCATGCGAGCTCCTTGGCGTGTCCAGAAAGATGTTTTTGTTTCCCACTTCAGGTTTTAGCCCTGAGACTACCAATTACACCATCCCATAAACCATCCATTGTAGGTAGTAAAACCTAATTTTAGATTTCCTGCCTGCCCCAGTGTCCTGATTGCTACTGGTTGGCGAGGGGCCGGCCCTAGAAGGCCGACGGCTCATGCTATGCCATGTGTGAATGCCTTTTCTCACATATTTGGGGTTTGGTCTTAATTCCCGGACGGCTTGTATCTGAAGTTTCCAAAACTTCCGAAGAATTGTGCGGCTTACTTGGTTCTTTTTAATGGATAACTCCGATGCAGAGATTAGGGAAGGGGGCACTGGGCGAGGAGTGGGCATCTAGGAGTGAGGTGAGGGACTGACACGGGTGGTACCTCTGCCATCTTTGCTGAGAACACCTTCCTGGTGTTTCTGTAACTCAGCCTTTTTCTCCTGTTGGGAGCTTCTTAGGAAAACACATCCATGTTCAGAATGTCCGTTAGAATCCGCTCTTCCTTCATCTCCCCTCTTCAATGCCCGCACTTTCCACCAGCGATGCCAAATGGTTTAGGGATTGCACGGTGTCCCAGTGACTTCCTCCTCACTGTCTTGCTCACAGTCACCAACCCAGTGACCGTTTTTTTTGATAAAATTACAATAACAACAGCCGCCTTCTCATCCTTCAGATATGTGTGGAGGTGAATTCAGAAGGTCAGTGGGTGTAGCGAAGCTAGGAGGATGTTCTGGGTTTGAGGCAGCCCAACTTGGTGACCTGCAGAGGAAAGCTGAAACCCACGGGAAACTGGTGCTTTCGCCCGGAGACTTGGCAGGGCGAGTGCGCCCTGAAAGCCCGCTGCTGAGTGTTCGGTGTGTCTGTGTGCACGGGGTTATCGGTAGGAGCGTGGGTGGGGTGTGAGCTGAAATCTATACGAACAGTGTTATCATGTTTGAAACTTCAAGTGACTTGTCTGGGTATTTTTGGACTTTAGAAGGTAGTATCCGTAGTATTTTGTTCATTGTGGAAATATTAGAACATAAAGAAAAATATTTAAATTAAATCTTTCCACACTCAGACATTATGGCTATTGACAGTGATGCATTTAATTCCAAAATAGTGGCAATTCTTTTATATACACTTCCCCCCTCCCCACATTGATTATATGACATATACATTTTAATCATTTTTAACTTAGCAGCTCATTGTAAGTATCTGTCTATGTCAGCCGTGGGCAAACTACGACCCGCGGGCCGGATCCAGCCCATTCGGCTATTCTATCCGGCCCGCAGAGCCGAAAGAGCGGAGGGTTCTCTTGCTCTCCCCTCCACTCCTTTACTTTGAATTTATATTAGTTCACACAAACACTCCATCCATGCTTTTGTTCCGGCCCTCCGGTCCAGTTTAAGAACCCATTGTGGCCCTCGAGTCAAAAAGTTTGCCCACCCCTGGTCTATGTCAATAAGTATGCTTAATGAATTATCTGTTTCTACCACATAATTTTAAGACTGTCTAGGATTCCAATGGCCCCATCATGAGAGATTGAATCAGTCCTCTCTGTTTCCACTTTTCTTTGCCATCTTGGCTGCATAATACAGATCCCCAGGCTCCATCACTGACCAATTAAATCAAGGTCTCTTGGGGGTGAGGCCCAGGAATCAGTATGCTCATATGCTTTTAGGGTTGAAGGTCACTGCTGCCAGTGACACTGTAGAGTTTACCAAAGACTAGGGTACATTCTCAGAAGTGGAATTACGGTATCAAGGGCATATGTCTTCAACCTTTTTTTTAAAAATATTTTTATTGATTTCAGAGAGGAAGGGAGAGGGAGAGATAGAAACATCAGTGATGAGAGAGAATCATGGATCAGCTGCCTCCTGCATGCCCCCGCCAGGGATCCAAGCCCACAACCTGGGCATGTGCCCTTGAACCCAGGACCCTTCAGTCTGCACGCCGATGCTCTATCCACTGAGCCAAACCATCTATGGCTAATCTTTTTATTTTTTTTTGCATCCCATTTTTTAAAATTTATTTTTATTTTTTATTGTTTGAAGTATTACAAATAGTAGTACATATGTCTCCTTTTTTCCCCCCATTGACCTCCCCCCAGCCTCCCCTACCCCCCAGTACATGCCTTTACCTGCCTCCCCTCCCCCAGTGTCTTATGCTTATATGCATGTGTACAATCCCTTCGGTTGATCTCTTACAGCCCCCCCCCACCAACCTCCCCTGCCTTCCTGCTGTAGTTTGACAGTCTGTTCAGTGCTTCTTTGCCTTTGTATCTATTTTTTCCCCATTTCTTTCCTTTAAAAAATCTTGCCTCTGCAGACTAGAAATAAACATATAATAACAAAAAATGTTTGAGACCCAATTTCAATGTCCAACAGTTCTGAGTCCCCGTTTCAATGTCAAACAGTTCCTTAAGTGTACATGTCAGCGATGATATCTGGATGGTGGGCACATGGTGGCAATGCAGGTCCGACCCTCTCTGGTTTGGTCCTAGGCAAGCTGCTGCATCGCACAGCTGCTGACTGCTAGCGTGGCAAGGCATCGTCAGCGTCTTCCATCTCTGGACTGTTTCTCCTCTTGTCTTCGTGGTTGGAGCAGACCTGTCAATTCCTCTCTGTTGCAGGAATCCACATGGTCTTGGAGTTGTTTTCTGAAAATATACAAACATATTGTAAACCAAAAGTTAATAAAGGAATCTTTTCTATATAATTGATTTGGGATCCTTTTTATTTTTGCCCAAACGATTTTCCTTTGTCTTATTTAGACACCATGTGTGTTTTTCATGGGTGTCTTGCAGCTGCGCCTCCTTTGCCAATTCAGGCTGGATTGTTTCAGCTGCTCCCTCTGTTTGCTCCGGGACAAGGCTCAGGACACGTCCGTCTATTCCGCCGCCATTTTGTCTCCTCCTATGGCTAATCCAGGGGTCCTCAAACTACGGCCCGCGGGCCACATGCGGCCCCCGAGGACATGGATCCGGCCCGCCGGGGGCCGCTGCCTGTCCTGCTTAGCAGCCGACGCGTCCCGGGCCCGCAGTGCGCATAGGAATTTGTTCATAGTTTTTTTTTTAAACTATAGTCCGGCCCTCCCACGGTCTGAGGGACAGTGAGCTGGCCCCCTGTTTAAAAAGTTTGAGGACCCCTGGCTAATCTTTTGATATCTACCACCAAATTCCCATTCAGAGTAGTTGTTATTTTATTTTTTAAACTAATGGTGAAAGTTGAAAAACCTGCATGTGTGTGCAGCAGCTAGTAACTCCACCGAGCTGTTCGGTGTTTGCTTCGCTGCTTTTTAGGGTACCGTGACAAAGCAAACAACCTTGCTCAATAACAAAGGGGGGTTTACTGGATGCCTCTCTCCCCGAAGGCGAAGGCGGCGCTTTGGCCAGAGCCCGGGGCGGACTCCACAGCCCGGCCCAGCCCGGTCCGGACCCTGGTCCGTCCTCAGCAATCGCTGCCCGTCCGTCCGTTCTTTATTCACTCCCGAGCTGCCCGACACCACTCATTACTTTTCTAAGATCACTGTCATTTTTCTCAAAATAATTCACAGATGTAGTTTTAAAAGTCCCATGGCACTTCTGGCTCCTCATGAAAAGTACCTTCCCTTGCCAAAACCGGTTTGGCTCAGTGGATAGAGCGTCGGCCTGCGGACTGAAAGGTCCCAGGTTCGATTCCGGTCAAGGGCACGTAACTTGGTTGCGGGCACATCCCCAGTAGGAGGTGTGCAAGAGGCAGCTGATCGATGTTTCTTTCTCATCGATGTTTCTAACTCTCTATCCCTCTTCCTTCCTCTCTGTAAAAAATCAATAAAATATATTTAAAAAAAAAAAAAAAAAGAAAAAAAAAAAGAAAAGTACCTTCCCTGAGGGTCGCCCTGTCCTCGCAGCCGGCCTTCTGTCCTTCATCTCCACGTCTGTCCGTCCTGGCTCCTGCTGCTCCTTCGCCAGTCTTCCGTTGTCTGTTAAGGAAGATGGGAACTGAGGTCAGGCCTGCCTCCCCCTCCTGTGTCTCCGTCCTTCCACAGGAGATAAACAGCGGTGTGGGTGAAGTCAGTGCTCACCTCTAACACGCCTGTAACTGTGTGAGCTGCGGAACGAAGTGGGGGGCCATATGGGGTGTTGTGAGCTGGTTTCGTCTTTCCCAAGGCTTTGTATCTGGGGCTGGTGTGCTGCCTTGGTTTTTCTCTGTATTTTCAATCAGGTGCCCTGAGCTGGTAGGTGTCCTCAGCAGTCTCTCAGGTTTTTGGAGGGAGGGAGGGAGGGAAAGAAAGAGGGAGGGAGGGAGGGAGAGAGGGAGGGAGGGAGGGAGGGAGGGAAAGAAAGAGGGAGGGAGGGAAAGAAGGAGGGAGGGAGGGAGGGAGGGAAAGAAAGAGGGAGGGAGAGAAGGAGGGAGAGAGGGAGGGAGGGAGGGAAAGAAAGAGGGAGGGAGGGAGGGAGAGAGGGAGGGAAAGAAAGAGGGAGGGAGAGAAGGAGGGAGAGAGGGAGGGAGGGAGGGAAAGAAAGAGGGAGGGAGGGAGGGAGAGAGGGAGGGTGGGAGAGAGGGAGGAAAAGAAAGAGGGAGGGAGGGAGGGAGAGAGGGAGGGAGGGAGGGAGGGAAAGAAAGAGGGAGGGAGGGAAAGAAAGAGGGAGGGAGGGAGGGAGAGAGGGAGGGAAAGAAAGAGGGAGGGAGGGAGGGAAAGAAAGAGGGAGGGAAGGAGGGAGGGAGGGAGGGAGGAGAAGACCCTTGGGAGTCCTGTGCTCGGCTCCAGCGGAACTGGCTGCTTGCAGGCTCGCTGCTGTCCTGCTGTCCTCGCCCAGCACCTGGAGCCTCTGGCGCAGGGCTCCTGCCTGGGTGCCATCTCATCACCTCCTCCTTGGTCTCGGGCTGCCGGCTTGCTGGGGCACTGGGCGCTCATGGACAAGCGTCGCCCTTGCGGTTTGGAAAGGACGCCTCGTTGACTCCTCACGCTGGTTCCCGTTGTGGAGAAGCTCAGAGCCCCCTGGTTCCCTTTGGGGTTCCTCTTCACTCCCTGTGCCCTGCAACCTCCCGGCAGAGGCTGCTTCCTCTTACGGGGCTGCGCGCTGGGCCCTCCGTCCGGATGCTGCTCCTCAGCTGTGGGGAGTTTCCCGTGCTCTTTCCTTCCAAACTTCCCCTTCCTTTTTTTTTTTTTTTTTAATATGCTCTCTTCTTGGAACTCTCATTAATTAGAATTAGAATCTTTGACTTATTTTTTTTAGCATCTATTTAAAAAAATTTTTTAAAAAAATAATTTATTGAATTTTACAGAGAGGAAGGGAGAGGGGAAGAAAGTTAGAAACATCGATGAGAGAGAAACACTGATCAGCTGCCTTCTGTACCCCCCCTACTGGGGATGTGCCCACAATCAAGGTACATGCCCTTGACTGGAATCGAACCCGGGACCTCTCAGTCCGCAGGCCGACACTCTATCCACTGAGCCAAACCGGTTAGGGCTATTTACTTTTTTTTTAATGGATGCAATGTCTGTTCTCATCTCCAGGACCTTAATGATAATTTATTTTTAAGTCAACATTTTTATTTTATTTTATTTTTTTAAAAATTTCTTTATTGATTAAGGTATTACATATGTGTCCTTATCCCCCCATTACCCCCTCAACCTCCCCACTCATGCCCTCACCCCCTGCTGTCTGTGTCCATTGGTTATGCTTATGTGCATGCATACAAGTCCTTTGGTTGATCTGTCCCCCACCCCCCACCCTCCCCTACCTTCCCTCTGAGGGTTGACAGTCTGATTGAATTTTTTAAACATGAAAAGCTTTTTGCTCCCTGACACCCGTTTGGCTTTGCGTTGTTGCTGTTTCTGTCGGTTTTGGTCCCTGTGTCGCAGGCTGGGAGTGTTCCTGGGTCTGCCGGTCCTTGCCCGTGTGCTCACGTTCAGAACGAGCCCCTGGCAGGGCCAGCTTTGGGTCCTCGCTCCGCCCCGTCCTGTAAGTTTCCGTAAATTTCCTTCTCTCCACGGCTTTCCTTCCCTCCACACTTAAAGGCCCTTAGAACTTCGGAGTCCACGATTCCTGTATGTAAATGGGTTGTTGCCTCTCTCCTTTTGGATAGCTTGTCTTATTACCGAATAAATAATGTTGAATAAACATTGCTGCCTTCTGAGAGGGGCGATTCCCCGGATGGTACCCACCGGCCTCCAAGCACGGGCCCAGCCGTCCAGGGGAGTGCCCGCCCTAACGTTAGGCGCGGGATGGAGCGGAGCCCTCGGGATCACCAGTGGTCCACGGACCACCACTTGGCGACCGCTGCGCTGGACCATGTTCTGCAGAACCGCAGCGGAGCCCAGGTGGGGCTGGATGTGGGGTTTCCGGGAGCCCCGGCACCGTCCTCCCTGATAGGCCCCTCCGGTGAAAAGGTCCCCTCTGGGGGTTACATTTCCAGTTTCCTTGCTTCTCACCCGCAGGTGCTTTGACCCAGCTTGGGCAAACACCTACAGGAAAAAGGAACAAGATCTCTGGTTTCCCCCCTTAAATTGTTTTAGCGGAGGGGGCCCTTTGTTGGAATAAAATTGGGTATAAAAGCCCAGGAGGTAAATCTGTCCCCAAAGGGGGGAAGTCTCTTGGTGGAGGCCAGCGCCCTCCTTCCCTTCCTATCCCCCTCCCCCCGCACTGCCCCAGCCCTCCGCTTCCACGGGAGACCAGTGTGAGGTGCTGGCTGGTCTCTTCGGCTCATGCTCCGCTCAGAAAACAGGTGCCTGTAACCGCCCAACATGGCAGAGCGGGCGAATGGCAAAGCCGAGGCCCTGGCTCAGGACCTCCCTCCCTGCGTTTCGTTCCAGCCTAGTCCGCTGTGCCGATCCCGCGTGCAGGTCGGCGGGGAGAGCCAGGGGGCCTCTGCCACGGTGGGCCGTGGTCAGCCCTTAGCGCTCAGCCATGCAGTAGACCGCACCTAGACACGGAAAGGTCATTGCTAATTGTGTCATCAGTGTATTTTATGCTCAGTGAGTAGGGTTCAGAAACATCACCTGGAACCCTTTTATAACAGCTTTTGGAGTTTTTGAAATGAGAACTTTTTTTCCTTAAAGGAAGACCTACCTGTGAAGTTTCCTTATGCCTTTTTTTCATTTATTTAGTTACTCACTATTTATCTACATATTTAATTATTTTTTGCTCTCTCAGTGTAGGTTTTCTGTTTGATTTTTTAAAAAATTGTGGTATATTCCTGCTCTGGCCGGGTGGCTAAGTTGGTTGGAGCATCGTCCTGTACACCAAAATATTGTGGGTTTGATTCCCAGTCAGGGCACATACCTAGGTTGTGGGTTTGATCCCTGATCAGGGAGCATATGGGAGGCAATGGATCAATGTTCCTTGATTTTTTTTTCTCTCTCTCTTAAAATCAATGAAAACGTACCCTCAGGTGAGGATCAAAAAATGATGGTACATTTCCTTATAACTGACGAGCCAATGTTGGTACATTGTCATTAACTAGAACCCATTGTTGACATCAGTGCTCACTCTTTGTGTTTTGTGTCCTCCATGCTGTGTGGGTTTTGACAGGTGTATAATGACATTACAGTGTCACACTGAATAGCGTCACTTCCCTAAAGCCCCATGCCCCACCATTTCATCCCTCTTGCCCTCCCTCCCCTCAGCCAATGGCAAACATTGACCTTCTTACTGTCTCCCTAGTTTGTTTTGCCTTTTCCAGAAAGTCATGTAGTTGAAACCATACAGTGTGTAGTCTTTTAAAATTGGCTTCTTTCACTTAGTGATATGTATTTAAGGTTCCTCCATGTTTTCTATAGCTCACTCCTTTCTTGAACAGATACCTACTGGGGTCACGTGCGGTATGAGAGTCCTTAGAGACCCTCCCGTTATCAAGGAAGTTGCAGACACACTTGAGAGATTAGTTGGATCTCACATAATCTTCCTTCTGCAATGGGAGTGAAAAGAAGGCACAGTTAATACTTATTTTGACAACAGGCTAAGCTAGAACTGTTGGGCACACTAGCTTTTCATGAGACATGAAAAGCTGTGATAGGAGATGGAAAATAAATGCTAGGAAGAAGGGAGGGTTAACGTGTTACAGGATTTGCCTGGCTGGTGTGCCTCAGTGGCTGAGCATTGACCTGTGAACCAGGAGGTCATGGTTCGATTCCTAGTCAGGGCACATGCCGGGGTTGCAGGCTCGAGTAGGGGGCGTACAGGAGGCAGCCGGTCAGTGACTCTCTCTCATCATTGATATTTCTATCCCACTCTCCCTCTCCCCCTCCCTTCCTCTCTGAAATAAATAAAAACATTAAAAAATATTTAAAGTGTCTAAGGACTTGAGAGATGACTCTGCAGCGGTGGTGCTGAGGGAGAGATGCTTCAAGTGGAAATCGTTTGACCTGGGTCTCCCGAGCCTAGCCCATGTTCTAGAACCGTCTCCGGAATTTCGTTCACAGGCCTTGGGTCTGAAGGGCTTCCTGACTTGTGGCGGAGGGCCTGGCAGGAGACAGGCCATGCCGGGACGGCTGGGTTGGGGTGAGGGCCCAGCTACCAGGAGGTCAGGAGTGTGGGGGCTTTTTGCCTCAATGTGCAGATCTCTGCCAAAGTCGGGGGAGGAAAAGGCCAGCGATCAAGTTGCTCTAGAGTTACTAGGAGTGGATTTTGTCCAAAAGAAAGGAAAGTAGTAAAAGGGAGGTCAAAACTGGGACCACGCCTTCCCTTAAAAAGGATGGGAAGGCTATAAAAATCTTCCCAGGCTGCTAGTTACTCTGTCTCTGCTGAAAATGACATATATAGCAGCAACAGAATGTTAAATTACCACTAAAAGCAAAATTCCCTCCCGTGTGCTCTAAAGAGACCAGACATGTGGGCGTTTACTGTTACTGATTCTTCCTGATGCCATTTTTTTTTTAAAACCTAATTTTCTGTGACTCATAAGAACTCCATTCTCTCTCTTGACTGAGTGAATATGTGAAACCTTGGACCTGGCCTGTGGAGTTTTCAACCAAAGACAACCTAGTAGGGAACAGAGCGTGGGGAATGGTGCGATATGACTGCGCTGAATCTGCGGCCTGGAGGGCAGGGCACACTGGGAGGAGGCGAGGAGGCGGATGCTCTGGGCCAGGCAGATGTTTGTTATCCACCCGACATGCGAGGAATGTGCCAGGGGGTGCTTCCTGGTCTCCCCAAAGCTGAATGTAGCTCAGGTTAGAAGAGCCTTTTTGCATTCAGTTATTCCAGGTGTTTCAAATTCTGCAAAATGGATGGGGTGAGGCCATTAAGAAAGTGATCCTCCATCGTCATCTTTTTGGGTTTTCATTTAATTTTTTTTTTTTTGCTTTGCAGCACTTCTCAATTGAGCTGTACTTCTTCGGAGTATATGGTGAATGAGTATCTTTGTGCTGCCCGTCCCTTTAAGGCAGTGGTCGGCAAACCGCGGCTCGCGAGCTGCCGTTTTCCGCTCTGTTGACTAATGAGTTTGTCGACCGCTGCTTTAAGGGGCTGGATTTCCTGTTTGCGGCGAAGTGAGCTTATTGAAGAAATACGCTTGGTCACAGTTGTTTCTTAAAGCTCCCCCTTTCTGCACACGATCCCAGAAACCTTAAAGATTTGCAGCTTCGTGCCAAAGAACGTTCGCAAGGTGATTTTCACCTGCTGCAAAGATGGCGCGCTTGTCAGTACTCATTCTCCTCTTCCTCCTCAGTAGCAGAACGCCTCCTGAAAGTTAGCTGTGAAGGTGGGTGCTCAGAACGAAGACTACATTTCCCAGCTTCCTTTGCTGCTGAGTGCAGCCATGTGACTATGTTCTGGCCAATAGAATGTGAGCAGAGGAGCTGTGTGCAACTCCCAGGAAGGTGAACTTCCATGGAGAATCTTTAAAGGGAAGGCTGTGCCCTCCTCCTTTCCTTTCCCTGTTGTACCTGCTGGGTTGCTGTGGGATGACTGGACTTGGAGCAGCCGTCTTGAGTCACAAAGAAGCGGCAGAACCTGAAGACGGAAGGCGCCCAGGCCCCTGATAATCATACCAGCCTCCATCTGTCTATCTTGATTTGGTTTAAGCCACCATTATTAAAAGGGGATTATATTTTGGTAGAATATACATAACATAAAATTCAAAATTTTAACCATTGTACGTGTGCACTTCAGTGGCATGAAGGACATCTAAAATGTTGTGCAACCATCACCACTAGTCATTTCTGGAACCTTCTCATCATCACAGATAGAAACTCTGTACCCGTTAGACGGTGACTCCCTGTGTCAGCCAGGCTGCTATCGTGAACCACCCTAGACGGGGTGGCTTAAACAGCAGACATGTATTTCTCACAGCTCTGCAGGCTGGGAAGACAGATCAGGGGGCCAGGTGGCCGGGTTCTGGTGGGAGCTGTCTTCCTGCCTACAGTACAGCTGCCCTCCCCCTCCCCCCATTGGCAGAGAGAGAGAGAGAGAGAGAGAGAGAGAGAGAGAGAGAGAGAGAGAGAGAAACAAGCTTTCTCTTATTTCTTCTTATAAGGGCACTAATCCCATCATAAGGGCTCTACCTGAATGATGTCTCTTCTCAAAGACTTCATCTTCAAATACCATCACACGAGGAGTTAGGGCTTCAACCTATGAATTTAGGGGGACACAAACACTCAGTCCGTAATACTCCCATTCTTCCGTTCCCCCCAGCCCCTGGTAACCTCTGTTCCACTTTCCATCTCCATGAACTTGACTACTTTAGATACCTCATGTAAGTGGGATCACGGATTTGTCTTTTTGTGTCTGGCTTGTCTCACCTCGCGTAGTGTCATCAAGGTTCATCATGGTTGTAGCATGTTTCAGAAGTTCATTCCTTTTTTTTTTTTTTTTAAATATATTTTATTGGTATTTTACAGAGAGGAAGGGAGAGGGACAGAGAGCTAGAAACATCGATGAGAGAGAAACATCGATCAGCTGCCTCCTGCACACCTCCCACTGGGGATGTGCCTGCAACCAAGGTACATACCCTTGACCGGAATCGAACCCGGGACCCTCCAGTCCGCAGGCCGACGCTCTATCCACTGAGCCAAACCGGTTTCGGCAGAAGTTCATTCCTTTTTAAGGCTAAACATTAAGCCATTCATGGCTAAGCCACATGCTGTTCGTCCTTTTATCTCTTGATGGATGATTGCAGTGTCTCCGCCTTTTGGCTGTCTCCAGTAACGCTCGCTGCTGGGAGGTGGGCGTGCGTGTATGTGGTCGAGTCCCTGCTCTCAGTGCGCTCAGAGGTGGGATTGCGGGATCGCATGGCCGTCCTGTGCCTAACCCTCTGAGGCGCTGCCCTGCCCTCCTGCACAGAGGCCGCACCCGTTCACAGTCCCACCCGTGACGCCCAGGGCTCCAGTTTCTCCGCATTCCCACCAACACGGTTCTTTTCTGTTTTGTTTTGTTTTGTTTTTAGTAGCCATTCCAATGGTTTGGATTTTCATTTCCCTAATGATTGGTGATGTTGAACATCTTGTCGTGTGCTTATTGGCCATTTGTATACCTTCTTTGGAGAAATACCCGTTGAAGTCCTTTGCCCGTTGTTAAATTAGCTTGCTTGTTTTGAAAAGCCACCATTAAAAAACACCAGTGCCTTCTGCCCCTTTATCATGGACGTGAACCCCAGGAAATGTGCTGCCTGGTGCCGCGGGTGAGATGAGCACCCACTGGGTGGGGCTGGCCATGGAGACCTGGCGGTCAGTTCTGGAAGCAGGTCAGTGGCCTCTGGTCCGGGGGCGGAGCTTTGCATGGTTTTTGCCTCAGGTTACCTGCTTGAAGGCCGAGCAAGGACAGGGACTTTCTGTCCTTCAGGGACTCCCACCTTCCGGTCCAGGGGTTACATCTCTGCCTCCTGCTGGAGAGCCTGAGGAAGAGGCATCCGTGAGCTCTGTCCACGCCTGTCCCGGGCTGCCGGGTGCTGAGTTGTGCACTCGGCATGGGAAACTGGGCTCCTGAACCGTGACCGTTATAAGAAGCCGCTTTACTAGTAATAATAATAGCAACCAACAATAACAACAGCAACAATGTAACGATGGTAATTAGTGTAAGAATGCCCTGGTCACATATAAACAAAGCTGTGTATTGCTGCTCTCTTTCTCTCTTGATAACAGAGAAAGAAGTGACTATGCAGATAGCACTGAACAGTGATGGTGTAGGGGAAATTGTGTAAAAATACTCAGCTTAGCCCGGTGGACCCTGGAACGTGGCAGGTATTATTCCGAGAGCTCGGAGCATGTGGGGGGAAGAGGCGGGGCGGGAAGTGGGGGCGGGAGGGAGGAGGCGCTGTGGGGGCCCACTCCGCGGGTGGAAGGGACCGGGTCTGGGAGCTGCCCGGCTGGCAGACGCCGCTGCGTGCACCGTTGATCTGTCACAGGCACGGCCTGGAGTGACGCCGTCGCTCTCTGCTGGCCCAGGCGCTGAGGGGTGCAGGTGTCGGCTGCGCAGGGACAGTGTGTGTTTCAATTCAACCTTCTCTGGCCCTGAGGTCATCACATTCAGAGGGGATGTGTTTGTGGTTCTGGGTCGTGTATGGGGCCATCAATAAACAAGTGAACCTAAAAATCAAGTGAATTAAAAACCTGAGGGACAGAATAATCTGGTGAATATAATAGAATCAGGGGCATAGAAAGGGAGTGGACTGATAATTCTCAGGGGGAAAGGGGTATGGGGGGTTCATGAAGAGACTGGACAAAAATCATACACCTATGGATGAGGACAGTGGGGGGGAGGTAAGGGCAGAAGGTGGGGTGGGAAATGGGTGGAGGGGAGCTATGGGGGGAAAAAGGAGAAATAATTGTAATAATCTGAATAAAGATTTATTTAAAAAAAAAAAAAATTGACGGCTCACGCCCTAACCGGTTTGGCTCAGTGGATAGAGCGTCGGCCTGCGGACTCAAGGTTCCGAGGTTCGATTCTGGTCAAAGGCATGTACCTTGGTTGCGGGCACATCCCCAGTAGGGGGTGTGCAGGAGGCAGCTGATGTTTCTAACTCTCTATCCCTCTCCCTTCCTCTCTGTAAAAAATCAATAAAATAGGTTAAAAAAAAATAATTGACGGCTCACGTGGTCCCTTAGATGGCAAAGCTCTTGAGAATTTTTTTAAATGGCTGAGCTCATGTGACCTTTTTAAGACTCTGTGCTTTTTGTTTCTTTGTGACATGAGTGGAATTCAGTGTAGAAAAGAATAGTAAGTACAGAGAAGCAGAAGGGAGGAAAAAACCTCTCCCTGTAATTTCCCTGTAGAGTTAGCCGCTACTACTGTTTCGTTTTATTTATTTCCAGACTTCTCTGTGCATAGTTACAGAAAGTCTATAAAGATATGTGTTGAAAAGGCACTGACCACGCCTCTTTCTAGCTTAGGAGTATTAGGACCTTTAAAAGTGCCGAGGAGACCAGGCAAAGAGAGGGGTCTAATTCACAGCTCTAAGACGCTGGGAGAACGCTGGCTTCTCAGAGAGACCGTGAGAGTTCATTTGTGCCCATCCCCCTGACCTCCCACAAGAAGGACAGAGATGTCGAACGCATGCACTCGCTTCCCCGCACCGTGTCACGGGGCGTGTTGTCCACCGCCGTTTCTCTTCCCTAAGCTTGTTGCGTTGCGTTCAGGTGTGCGTACCTTAAGCCGGGGAACTGCACGGTGCGTCCCTCTCCTCGCGGCCACGCTGCCAGCTCCTCTGGGACACGGAATGTCGGGATCCCTGGGGAGTGCTGCTCCATCTACCCTTTGGGGTTACAGATTCACTACCATTTCCAATGAAAAATGTTTTTATTTATTTTAGAGAGAGAGGAAGGGAAAGAGAGGTAGAAACATCGATGAGAGACATTGACCGGCTGCCTCCTGCATGCCCCCTACTGGGGATCGAGCCCACCACCCGGCCATGTGCCCTGGCTGGGAATCGACCCGGGAACCTCTTGGTTCATGGGTTGATGCTCAACCATTGAGCACGCTGACCGGGCCCAAGTAGACTTCTCTGATGCAGGTTCACTTAAATGTCCTCCCAGTTTTACGGTTTTGCTTGTTTTCAGTGGTCGCATCCCAAGTACTGCTTCCCAGGAAGCTTCCAAAAGCATTTATTTGTATACTAGAGGCCCAGTGCACGGATTCGTGCACCTGTGGGGTCCCTCGGCCTGGCCTACGGGAATCGGGCCGAAACCGGCTCTCTGACATCCCCCGAGGGGTCCCAGATTGTGAGAGGGCCGTTCTCGGGTGACAAATCCCAGAATTGTGCTCCCTCCTCTCTGGTTCCGGGTGCGTCACCCGAGAACCACTGCTGCCAAGTCACCGCAGCTCCTGCGTTGAGCGTCTGCCCCCTGGTGGTCATTGCATGTCATAGCTACCGGTCAGACGGTCACTTAGCCTTCTATATATATAAATATGAAAATGTTAAACGCCTGCTCCCGTCACTTTTTTGATGAATGCGCTTTCTTGCATATTTTGTTTGGAATTTTTTTAAAACAATGTTTTGTGTATGAAATGCTGCTTAAGTTTGGATCGTTTTGTTTGCATCTTTTAAATGGCATCGTGTTTTTAGCACTTCACCGTCAATGGTGGCGACAAAACCGAGTTCAGTGTATGAGGGACCCTCCCTACAGGGCTAGTGAGGGGTGGAGCTGGGATTCACACCCAGGGTGTGGCACTGCAGAGCCCCATCCCTGCCTCTGTATCAGGATGGAGGTGGAGAGGTGGCTTAGGAGGACCTATAGGAAGGGTTTCACCAAAGCTGCCTGGGGGCCAGGGGCGAGCTGGTGCCTGGATGGAGCTGAAGGGCAGACACCGGTGAGCTGGGATGGGCAGGGAGGAGCTTTCTGGGAAGCATGAGCCAGAGCATGCAGCCGGAGAGCTCGGTGCGTCGGGAGGCGGCCAGCGGTTCGGGGGGGCTGGACCGCAGGATTTGCGGTGGGAAGTGGCCAGAAGTGACCCAGAAGGCGGGCATGAGGGCCTCTGGGCCACGTGGTGGCTCCACTCAGAGCTTTTCTTCAGGCTTCCCTGTCGCCTGAAGGATGCAGAGAGCCAGGACGCTTTAAGAAGTGGCCTCACTATTCACAATGAAAACCATCTCAGGAATGTGTTTATTTGATACGTGGTCACTACAACTCTGGGGATTTAAAAAAGACGGTGGAGCATTTGCTCAGGAGGAAAGGACTCCCGTGAATTTGGTTTTACCAAAGACACAGTGGAGATGCCCTCTAAGATACTAAGTGGCTGGACGTTACATTGAGTCATTCATTTATGGAAGGATGCTTCCTGTGTTCCTCCCGGGCAGGTGACAGCCCACGCCTGGGTCGTGTGTTCGCCGTCAGTGCACAGCAACATGTGTGTTTCCTTTCTGAAGGGAGGGGCTCTGCGGGGCCTGGGACTTAGATCTCTGCTGTGGTGACGTGCAAAGCAAGCGAACGCCTGTGAGGGCGCTGTGTAGTACAGCCAAGCGGGCTCTGGTTGTGTCGGTAACAACTGCCCAGCGCGGCCACACCCGCGAAGAGAGAAGTGACACCCTGTTCTGAGCAGGATGGCCATTCCGGGGGTCATGTACGAAGATCTTAGGTCTGGCTAGTCTTCTCTAATTTCTAATCAATCTGCACTGCAAGAGAAATGAATCTTTGTTTTTATTTCCTTTCTGTGACTTCAAGCAAACTCTGTGAGTGTGTGTGTGTGAGTGTGTGTCTGAGTGTGTGAGTGTGAGAGAGTGAGTGTGTGTGTCTGAGTGTGTGAGTGTGAGAGAGTGAGTGTGTGTGTCTGAGTGTGTGAGTGTGAGAGAGTGAGTGTGTGTGTATGAGTGTGTGAGTGTGAGAGAGTGAGTGTGTGTGTGTGAGAGTGAGTGTGTGTGAGTATGTGAGTGTGTGTGTGTGAGAGAGTGAGTGTGAGTGAGTGTGTGAGTGTGTGTGTGAGAGAGTGTGTGTGAATAAGTGTGTGTGGGTGTGAATGTGTATATGTGAGTGAGTGTGAGTGTGTGTATGAGTGTGTGAGTGTGTGAGTGTGTGTGTGTGAATGTGAGTATGAGTGTGTGTGAATGTGTGTGTGTGGGAGAGTTTCTAGGTGAGAGAGAGTATGTGTGTGTGTGAGTATGAGTGTGTGAGTGTGTGTGTGAGAGAGTGAGTGTGTGTGTGTATGAGTGGGTGTGAATGTGTATATGTGAGTGTGTGTGTGAATGTGTGTGAGTGTGTGTGGGAGAGAGTTTCTAGGTGAGAGAGAATATGTGTTGTGTGAGTGTGAGTGTGTGTAGAGAATATGTGTGTGTGTGAGTGTGAGTGTGTATGAGTGTCGCTGACCACAAGTCCTGCCAGCTGTTGTATCAGGCTGCCTTATAGAACTGTCTCTTACTTCTTCATCCAGAAATTGAAGGCAGTCTCTTCTCTCTGTCACTTCCCGGCCTTACACACTCAGTGAATAGACAGGGTGTCAGCCCACCCAAGGCCAAGGTTGTCTGTGTTCATCTTTGGGTGTAAGCAGCGCTACTGGATCCGCAGTCTTGTGCATGTTTGTTGAACTGAGCTCCTGCAATGGATCCTATCAGACCCTCCCTCAGGGTCCATGGTGGCAAAGACACTCGTGGGAGTGGGGTGGAGAGCACATAGGCGAAGTCCGCAAGTTCCAGTGGTGAACTGGGCCCATGTTGTAGCTTTGCCTTGGGCCAGCCTTGCACAGCTCCCTGCATCTCTCTTAGGCTTGGGGGTCTGGCACCTTTGGGTTAGGCCTACCCTGCTTTGTAGGAACCATCTCCTGGGAGTGGTAGGTTTCATGTATGCATCAGTCAGCTTTGATGGAGTAACAAATAGCCCTACACAGCTCAGTGGCTCAGAAGGACAGAAGTTCAGGGGCCACCAGGAACCTGTGATTCCTCTGCAGGTCGCCTCCTGGGACTGGTACACTTTTACTTTTGCCTGTTTATTGCTCAAAACAAGGCACCTGGCCAAGCCCGAAGTTAATGGGGAGGCAAGTCCTCTCTGCCCACTGGTCAGCAAGGGCAGGTCACGAGACGCTGAGTGGAGCTGCATTCTCCTGTTACAGGAGGGAGGGACTGCGGGCTGGGACAGAAATCCACAGTAATCAGCCATCATTCACGTGTCACAGAAGGGGGTCCTCCCCGAGGGCCTCGGCCAGTCCCGTGGCTTCTGATACCACCGTGTGCCCATGACTCCGCCATCCCTCACCATCCCGTCACACCCAGGTTCCTGTGTGCAGCTGTTGGCCTGACGTCTTACTTGGATACCCAGTGGGCATCTTTCAAGCCGTTCCTCCATCAGTGCGTGCCCTCTTAGTGGGTGGGGAAAATCGTCAGCGTCATCCTCAGCTCTTCTCTGGGAGACAGGGTACAGGTGTCAGAGTGTCTGAGGCCCGTCTGGCTGATAAGTCTGTGCTTAGGCGCATGTGTGTGGGTGGTTTCCATACAGATCCAACTTTCCAAGCTTTTCACACCGGTCATTTCAGCACCAAACTGACCAGCCTGCTGTCCACGCCCACCCCAGACCCTGCCATAGGAAAACCTGCCTTAGCCCCGGACTAGCGGGCAGAAAAGCCGCCCTTGGCCGGAAGGGAGCCGCGGAGTCCACATATGAGCCCATATCTTTCTGTCTCCAAAATCCATGCTTCTCTGACAACACAGATGCCATGGGTAATGCCAGCTGCCCGGGGCATCCTTCACATCTTGATGATGGAATATTTTAATATTTTTTTTTTCTCTGTTTTTTTTTTTTTTTTTTTTTAAATTTTTATTAAGGTATTATATGTGTACATATCTTACCATTGCCCCCCACCCCCACCCCACTCCCATACATGCCCTCACCCCCCAATGTTTTGCATCCGTTGGTTAATCTTATATACATGCATATAAGTCCTTCAGTTGATCTCTTATTTCCCCCACCTCTCCCTAACCTTACCACTGTAATTTGACAGTCTGTTTGATGCTTTACTGCCTCTGTAACTATCATTTTGTTCATCAGTTTATAATGTTTTTCATTATCCCCAAATGAGTGGGATCATGTGGTATTTTTCTTTCATTGACTGGCTTATTTCACTTAGCATAATGTTCTCTAATTCCCTCCAAGTGCCTACAAATGGTAGTAATTCCTTCTTTTTTACGGCAGCATAGTATTCCATTGTGTAGATGTACCATAGTTTTCTGATCCAGTCATCTGCTGATGGGCATTTAGGCTGTTTCCAAATCTTAGCTATTGTAAATTGTGCTGCTATGAACATAGGGGTGCATATATCCTTTCTGATTGGTGTTTCTGGTTTCTTAGGATATATTCCTAGGAGTGGGATTACTGGGTCAAATGGAAGTTCCATTTTCAGTTTTTTGAGGAAACTCCATACTGTTCTCCACAGTGGCTGCACCAGTCTGCATTCCCACCAGCAGTGCACGAGGGTTCCTTTTTCTCCGCATCCTCGCCAACACTTGTCGTTTGTTGATTTGTTGATGATAGCCATTCTGACAGGTGTGAGATGGTATCGCATTGTTGTTTTGATTTGCATCTCTCGGATAATTAGTGACTTTGAGCATGTTTTCATGTGTCTCTTGGCCTTCCTTCTGTCTTCTTTCGAAAAGCTTCTATTTAGGTCCGTTGCCCATTTTTTTATTGGATCATTTATCTTCCTTTTATTAAGTTGTATAAGCTGCCTGTAGATGTTGGAAATTAAACCTTTATCAGTGATACCATTTGCAAATATGTTCTCCCATACAGTGGGGTTTCTTGTTGTTTTGTTGATGGTTTCTTTTGCTGTGCAAAAGCTTTTTATTTTGATGTAGTCCCATTTGTTTATTTTCTGTTTGGCTTCCATTGCCCTAGGGGCAGTATCACTGAAAAAGTTCTTTTGGCATATGTCTGAGATTTTGCTGCCTGTGGATTCCGCTAGTATTTTTATGGTTTCCCGTCTTATATTTAAGTCTTGTACCCATTTTGAGTTTATTTTTGTGTATGGTGTAAGTTGGTGATCTAGTTTCATTTTTTTGCATGTATCTGTCCAATTTTCCCAACACCATTTATTAAAGAGACTGTCTTGACTCCATTGTATGTTCATGCCTCCTTTGTCAAATATTAAATGTGCATATTGGTTTGGGTCGATATCTGGATTCTCTATTCTGTTCCATTGATCTATATGTCTGTTCTTGTGCCAGTACCAGGCTGTTTTGATGACAGTGGCTTTGTAATACAGCTTGAAATCTGGTATTGAGATCCCTCCTACTTTATTCTTCTTTCTCAGGATTGCTGTGGCTATTCGGGGTCTTTTTTTATTCCAGATGAATTTTTGGAGAGTTCTTTCTAGGTCTGTGAAATACGCCGTTGGTATTTTAATGGGGAGTGCATTGAATCTATAGATTGCTTTGGGTAGTATGGACATTTTAATGATGTTGATTCTACCAATCCATGAACATGGTATGTTCTTCCATCTGTTTACATCTTCCTCTATCTCTTTTTTCAGTGTCCTGTAGTTTTCCGCATATAGGTCTTTTACCTCCTTGGTTAGGTTTATTCCTAAGTATCTTAATTTTTTTGGTGCGATGGAAAATGGGATTGCTTTTTTAGTCTCTCTTTCTGTAAGTTCATTGTTGGTGTATAGAAATGCCATAGATTTCTTGGTGTTAATTTTGTATCCTGCTACATTGCCGAATTCATTTATTAAGTCTGTTAGTTTTTTGATGGAGTCTTTCGGGTTTTTTATGTACAATATCATGTCATCTGCAAATAAGGACAGCTTTACTTCTTCTTTTCCAATTTGGATGCCTTTTATTTCTTCTTCTTGTCTAATTGCAATGGCTAATACTTCCAGTACTATGTCAAACAGGAGTGGTGAGAGTGGGCATCCCTGTCTTGTTCCTGTTCTTAGGGGAAATGGTTTTAGTTTTTGCCCATTGAGTATGATGTTAGCTGTGGGTTTATCATATATAGCTTTTATGATGTTGAGGTATGATCCTTCTATTCCCACCTTGTTGAGAGTTTTTATCAAGAAATGGTGTTGGATTTTGTCAAATGCTTTTTCTGCATCAATTGATATGACTATGTGATTTTTATCTCTCAATTTGTTTATGTGATGTATCACATTTATTGATTTGCGGATATTGAACCATCCTTGCATTCCTGGGATAAATCCTACTTGGTCATGGTGTATGATCTTTCTGATGTACTGCTGGATCCTATTTGCTAGAATTTTATTGAGGATTTTGGCATCTACATTCATGAGGGATATTGGCCTGTAATTCTCCTTCATTGTGTTGTCTTTATCTGGTTTTGGTATTAGGGTGATGCTGGCTTCATAGAAGGAGCTGGGAAGTGTTCCTTCCTCTTGAATTTTTTGGAATAGTCTGAGGAGGATAGGTTTTAGTTCTTCCTTGAATGTTTGGTAGAACTCTCCTGTGAAGCCGTCTGGCCCCGGGCTTTTGTTTGCCGGAAGCTCTTTGATGACTGCTTCAATTTCTTCCATAGTTACTGGCATGTTGAGCTGTTTAGATTCTTCCTGATTGAGTTTTGGAAGGTTATATTTTTCTAGGAATATGTCCATTTCCTCCAGGTTGTCCAGTTTGTTGGAATAGAGTTGTTCGTAGTATTTTTTAACGATCCTTTGTATTTCGGCGGGATCTGTTGTTATTTCACCTCTTTCATTTCTGATCTTGTTTATTTGGGTCCTCTCCCTTTGCTTCTTGGTGAGTCTGGCTAGAGGTTCATCAATCTTGTTTATCCTTTCAAAGAACCAGCTCTTGGTTTTGTTGATCTTTTGTATTGTTTCTTTGGTCTCTATGTCGTTTATCTGTGCTCTGATCTTTATTATTTCCTTCCTTCTGCTTACACTGGGCTTTTCTTGTTGCTCTTTTTCTAACTCTTTGAGTTGTTGGGTTAGGTAATTTATTAACCCTGTTTCTTGTTTTTTGCAGTAGGCTTGTAGAGCTATGAACTTCCCTCTCAAGACTGCTTTCGCTGTGTCCCATAGATTTTGGATTGTAGTGTTTTCATTGTCATTTGTTGTCATGATGTTTTTTATTTCTTCTTTGATCTCTCTGGTAACCCAGTCATGGTTTAATAGCATGCTGTTTAGTCTCCATGTGTTTGATTTCTTTGGGTTGTTTTTATTGTAGTTGATTTCCAGTTTTATGCCACTGTGGTCTGAGAAGATGCTTGATATGATTTCTATCTTCTTGAATTTAAAGAGACTTTGCCTATGTCCCAACATATGGTCTATCTTTGAAAATGACCCATGTGCGCTTGAGAAGAATGTATATTCTGTGGCTTTGGGGTGAAATGTTCTGAAGATGTCAATTAATTCCATCTGGTCTAGTGAGTCATTTAGGATTGATGTTTCTTTGCTGATGTTTTGTTTAGAGGATTTGTCCAATGGTGATAGTGGGGTATTAAAGTCTCCTACTATGATTGTATTGCTGTCAATGTCTCCCTTGATATCCTCCAGGAGTTTTTTTATGTATTTGGGTGCTCCTGTATTGGGTGCATATATGTTTACCAGAGTTATTTCTTCTTGTTGGATTGCTCCCTTTAGTATTATGAAATGGCCTTCCTTATCTCTTGTTATGTCCTTCAGTTTGAGATCTAATTTGTCAGAAATAAGTATTGCTACCCCAGCTTTTTTTTCAGTTCCATTTGCCTGGAAAACCTTTTTCCATCCCTTCACCCTCAGTCTGTGTGCGTCTTTTTTTCTGAGGTGGGTTTCTTGTAGACAGCAGATATATGGGTCGTGTTTTCTTATCCAATCTGTTACCCTATGTCTTTTGATTGGGGCATTTAATCCATTTACATTTAAAGTTATTATTGATAGGTACTTATTTGTCGCCATTCCTATTCTTTACCCCTGTGTTACTTCTTCGCTTCCTGTTTCTTTCTTTCTTTCTTTTTTTTTTTTACAGTAGACCCTTTAGCATTTCTTGCATTGCTGGTTTGGTGGTAATAAATTCCCTTAGTCCTTTTTTGTCTGTGAAGCTCCTGATTTCACCTTCAATTTTGATTGACAGCCTTGCTGGGTACAGTATTCTTGGATTCAGCCCCTTTCTTTGCATGACTTTGTATATTTCATTCCATTCTCTTCTGGCCTGATGAGTTTCTGTTGAGAAATCAGTTGCTAGTCTGATGGGGGTTCCTTTGTATGTAACTTTCTGTCTCTCTCTTGCTGCTTTTAAGATTCTTACTTTGTCGTTGGTGTTTGCCAATTTAATTATAATGTGCCTTGGCGTCGGTCTTTTGGGGTTCATTTTGCTTGGGACTCTGTGAGCTTCTTGGATTTGTGTGGGTTTTTTCTTCCCTATATCTGGGAAATTTTCTGTCATTATTTCTTCAAAGAGGTTTTCTATTCCTTGCTCAGCTTCCTTTCCTTCTGGAACCCCTATTATGCGGATGTTGTTTTGTTTCGTGTTGTCCCAAAGTTCCCTTAGACTCTCCTCCTGCCTTTTAATTTTTTTTTCTAGAAGTTGCTTTTCTTGGGTATTTTTTTCCATCTTGTCTTCTAGCTCACTGATGCGGTCCTCTGCTTCTTCTAGTCTACTCTTGATGCTTTCTATTGAGTTCTTTACAGCAGCGATGTCATTTTTCATTTCTTCTTGGTTCTTCTTCATTTCCTCTTGGTTCTTGCTCATATTGTCGAATTTGTCTTCCATTCTTTTCAGCCACCTTATGACCATTTCTCTGAATTCTTTTTCTGGAAGGTTGCTTGCCTCCATTTCGTTTACTTCCTTTTCTGGTGATGCCTGCTTTTCTTTCATATGTGGGCTGCTTCTTTGTCTCCCCATGGTCTCTCTTCTCTGGGTGTCTGGTTATGTAGTTCTCTCTCTCCTGGGTTGATTTAAAGGCACAAAATACAGCACTACCAGGTACAACTCACAAGGCACTGAACAGGAATGTATTCACGATATTAATAACCTCCAATAAAGGTGACCACCAGAGAAAGGCAAATTAGGTGATAGGAGAGAAAGAAGAAGAGGAAAAAAGAAAGAAAGAAAGAAAAAAAGAAAAAAGGAGTGTGAAAATGAAATTGGGAAAAGGGAAACTAAAGAGAAAAAAAAAAGTAAGAGAGACAAGAAAGTGACTAAGAGAGAAAGGGGAACAGACTATATATATTGGGGATAAAACTCCAATAGAACAATCACTAATCCCAGCAAATGCCAGCAACAAGTGCCTGGGGATTAGTACAAACTACAACACCAACTAATATGGAGTGAGGCAAGGGAAAGCTGAAGCACAAAACAAACAAAAAAATAAACAAAAGAAGAATAAGCAAAACAATCTCACAAAAAAAGCATAAAAATTGGATATAATCTACATTCAACAAACAACAACAAAAGGACAGAGAGAAGGACAAGTTTATGGATAGCTCAGACAGTGAAGGGAGAGGTGTATGTGGACTTGGAGCAGGGGATTGGAGATTAGATATGTAAGTAGGGTGAAATTTTAACAAGGGGTAAACAGAAAGAATAGGGAAAATCTAAAGCAGTAAAAGGGTAAGACAAACAGGACACTGAAAAGGGGGAGGTTAGGAAGAGAGTGATGGCCTAAAGGTAGAGTTGAGATAGAGTAAAACGATGCTAAAGGAAAGATAAAAAATAGAATGTAGAACCCTAATCCCAAAATAAAATGAAGAGAAAATAAAATGACACTTAAAAAAAAAAAAAAAGATAAAATAGCAGTAGTGATAATACGGATTGAAAATAAAAATGTAATCATTAAAAAGGTAAAATCAAGTGATGAAAAAAGAAAAAAAAGTTTCTTGATTAAAAGATGCAAAAAATGAAAATAAAAAAAAAAATAAAAAAATAAAAGGTAAAAATAAAATGTGAAGTAGTGAAGGTCATTCACTTCCTCTGTTTTTCTGTTTGGCACGCCTGTTTCTCAGTCCAGACAGTATTGCAGTTCCCTGCGATCCACTGCTCTTCGGTGTTGTAAGCCAGTCCTGATTTTAAGCAGGCGGTGTGTCTTAATTTCTCGTATTCCTTTATTTTTGATTACACAAGAGTCAATTTGTGATTCAGCCCCTGGGTGGCAGTGTTTCTGGATTGACTTCCGGGTCTATCTATGGCCTCTCTAGGCAGTGTTAGAGCCTTCTTTCCCTGTGGCACTCGCCACGGGCCTGTGGGCGTGGGCTGCCTCAGAGCTGACTCTCTGATGGTCACTCCCCGCTCCGATCCCCAGGTTCCAGAAAAACAACCTTCCCCTGCAGTCTCCCAGGGTGTCGCCAACTGGGTGATCCTATGTATTAGGCTTAGTAATCAGAAGCAAGGATTTGAAGAGGAAAAAGCCCAAGTGTGCGAACTCCAGGACTGCGAGTAAGCCCAGGCACCCAGGGAGCGCACGGGCTGCGCGTAAGTCTGGACTGCCTGAAATTCTTAGGGTGTCCCTGCACTTCAGATCAAAATGGGTTGCTTTTTAGAGTGCCCTTCTCTTAGCAGCTCTGAGGACCCCTTTCCACAGTCACAGATCACGCCAGCCCCTACAGCCACGGATTTTTCTAGGCACAGACTTCCCTGGTCCTCCAGCTCCCGCAAAACGCGCGTTCCTCTCTCCCGCCGGGACCAGAGACCTCACCTTATCCCAGGCGAAATCTGACCTTTCCGTGGTGGAGTGCAGAGCTCCTCTGAACCCGTGTGCTTGCGCCAGTTGGGGAGCGTTGTTCTGGGGCTCGCAGCTGTTCCTGGGGTGCCGCAGTTGTGGATTCTCAGGCTTCAGATAAGCTCCACTTTCCGGATCAAGATGGCGCAGACTCCGCGTCCAAGCCCGCAGCTCCGGGAGGGGACCCAGCCGCAGTTGGTGCTGCCAGGTCAGGGGAACCCCGTTCAGCAGTCCCCCACCTCCTTCTGGAATTCAGCTGTCTCCCAACCAGCCAACAAACACTCCTTGTGCGACCCTCAGCTGTTCTTTCTTTCTGCTCCGGGACAAGGCTCGGAACACGTCTGTCTATTCCGCCGCCATTATTCCCTCCTTTTTCTCTGTTTTTAAAGTTATTTTTAAAACATCAATTTCTGACCTGTATGTTAAAATAAATACACCAGTGTTCTTTCTCATTGGTCGTTTGCACACGACGGTAGCGTTCCTTCCCGGGCAGGCCAGCCGGCTGCAGGGCTGAGGAATGCGCTGGGCCTTTGTAGCCGGAAGCCAGAGGTCCGTTCGGCTCCCGCGCATGGCCAGCAGGTTGAATTGGCGTTGCTTTGAGTCCTTGGAGTCGTGAGCAAGAACAAAAGAACAAACCACAGCTTTTACGCCGCACAGCTTCCCTAACCCTCCCTCCCCAAGTCAGACCAAAGCCACAACGGACCGCATCCAACCAGACCAAGCAGCTGCCCAGCGGAAGGTCCTTGCCGGAGACGCCGGATCATGTTGAGGGAATAATGCTGGTTCCTGGGTTCTCTCCCTGTAGCGCTCACAGTGCTGCTTTCCAGAGGGGCCTCCGCCCAGACACCCCGACGGAGGCAGAACTTCCGCTTGGCTGGTGATCTGCAGGTTTTCAACGGGCTGTTTCCACCGCATATTTTCCCCTCCAAGTGTGTCAAGCGTTTGGAGTTGGAATTAACACTAAGTACATTCAAGACTCACCCGCTTCATCCAGCATCTCCCTTCTTCCTCTCGGGATCGATGCCGGCAATTAGACCCTCACCTACGTGTGTTGATGTTGGTATTCTCATAATAACTGTGATGGATTATGTCCCGGGATAAAATGAATGCTCACGGTACTGCAAAGTGGTGGCAGCGATGCTACTTGAAGCCAGGATGCCATAAATTCACGGGTACCACGGCCCACTGGGATGGGGTGATAGCTCGACTAGCTAATTTATGAAGCCATAAGGCTGGTCATAAATTCTGGCCTCGTCAACGGTGTGTCAGGCCCTGTAAATGGAAATATAATAGATTCACCCAGCACACCGTGCAGGGCCTCCTGGGCCATCCCCATTGGCTGGGATCTCAGGAGAGCTGTCTCTGAGGTTTGCTAGAAGGTCTCCTGCACCAGTTTCTTTCTTTCTTTTCTTTTTTTAAAAAAAATATATTTTATTGATTTTTACAGAGAGGAAGGGAGAGGGATGCAGGCATCCTCAAACTATGGCCCGCGGGCCACATGCGGCCCGCAGAGGACATTTATCTGGCCCGCCGGGTGCCGCTGCCTGTCCTGCTTAGCAGCCAACGTGTCCCGGGCCCGCAGTGCGCATAGGAATTTGTTCATAGTTTTTTTTTAAACTATAGTCCGGCCCTCCAATGGTCTGAGGGACAGTGAACTGGCCCCCTGTTTAAAAAGTTTGAGGACCCCTGGGATAGAGAGTCAGAAACATCAATGGGAGAGAAACATTGATCAGCTGCCTCCTGCACACCCCCTACTGGGGATGTGCTCCCAACCAAGGTACATGCCCTTGACCGGAATCGAACCCAGGACCCTTGAGTCTGCAGGCTGATGCTCTGTCCACTGAGCCAAACCAGTCAGGGCCCTGTTTGTTTCTTTATGTGAAGGACTGAGGGCCACAGTTCTAATGAACCACGAGGCCGGGGAGTGACATAGGCTAGGACTGCAGCGTGAGTCCATGGGAGAGGGAAGGGCGGAAAAGGGAAGAAGGAAGAGGATGGGGAGGGCAGAGGGGAAAGGCTGGGTGTTAGAGAAGACATCAGTGCCCGAGCCTCTTTTTTCCAACTCCAGGTGTGGGGGCCCTAATTCCAGACCCCGGGGTTGTAGGCTGCCGAGTCCTTCAAGTGCCCTAGCCTGGCATCGGGGCTGCCCGAGGAACAGGGGGAACTGGGCCTGCAGGTAGCGGCTGGCATTGCTCCACCTTGGAGAAGTGGGGAGCGGGCGGCAGCTGGTGCCCATGCATTTGGTGGGATGTGGAATGCCTGGCAGACCGAGGGGGGCTCCCACGTCCCCCAGCTCTGCAGGACCCCGCGTTGAAGCCCATCACTTCATTTCTCAGGGTCCTCTCCTGTTCCTTCCTCAGATGTTCCTTCCTCAGATACTGACTCTGATTCATTAGGTGCTTGCTAAATGTTTAGAACTGGGCGCCACCCTTTAGCACAGACAGACTCACTCAGCTGTTTCAGCCATCCCGGGGGTGAGCACGATTTTATTCTCATAGAGCATTGGTGACCCTGAGGCAAAAGCGGTAACTCGGCCAGGATCACGCTGCGAGGAGCGGTGGGGGGACTGGAACCCGCCTCCGCGTGCCTAATCCCGGCAACTCTGCCTCCCATCTCGGGCCCTGCCTGACTTTTCCGGCACAGGAGGCCGGGCAGGGTGGCCCCAGACGTGACCGTGTGGAGGAGAGGTGCCCTTACTGTGTTAGGGACAGAGTACCTGCCTTGTCCACAGACCATCGCCTTTCCCTGGAGGAATCTTCTGAGGGCTCAGTTTTATCCATTGTATTCAGTTAGTTTCTTAAGTTTGGTTTTTTTTTTCTCTTTTTCCTCCCCCAAGTGCGGGAACTCGCTCCTTCTGGCGCACCTTTTCCTTACGGTGATTTGAAATGTTACCGACTAAGCCTCTTGCTTTTGGGGCCAAAGAATGTCTGTTAGAGTCAACCTGACCCCAGCTGCTTCGTGCTTATCGCTCTGTGCTACTTCCTCACGGCCGGGTGTGATTGGAAGGGACACGCATTGTTTTACCAACTTCCGGTCCTGAAGCTGGCTGTTTCCCCTCTTCCCTTCTTCTGAGTGGACCTGCTTGTTCTAAGATGATCTTTCGGCCCTGTGTTTGCACAGGCTCCGAGGTCCCTGTCACCACCCCAAGCATCGCACACCACAGGGTCTACACCAGGGGTGGGCAAACTTTTTGACTCGAGGGCCACAATGGGTTCTTAAACTGGACCGGAGGGCCGGAACAAAAGCATGGATGGAGTGTTTGTGTGAACTAATATAAATTCAAAGTAAAGGAGCGGAGGGGAGAGCAAGAGAACCCTCCGCTCTTTCGGCTCCACGGGCCGGATCGAACAGCTGAACGGGCCAGATCCGGCCCGCGGGCCGTAGTTTGCCCACGGCTGGTCTACGCCGTGCTTGGCCCTCAGCATCTGGCCAGGGCTGGGCTGTTCCTGTGTTTCTCACAGGAGGCTTTGACTTGATGTTCTGTACCCTTTTCTTTGTGTTTTTTTTTTTTTTAAATATATTTTTATTGATTTCAGAGAGGAAGAGAGAGAAACATCAACGATGAGAGAGAACCATTGATTGGCTGCCTCCTGCACGCCCCACACTGGGAATTGAGCCTGCAACCCGGGCGTGTGCCCCGACTGAGAATTGAACCGTGGCCTCCCGGTTCATAGGTCGACGCTCAACCACTGAGCCACACCGGCTGGGGTACCCTTTTCTTTTCTAACCTGGCTGCTGGTGGTCCCGCCGTGTCCTCTCACACTGACAGGTGAACAGAAGTTGTTCATGGCCCGTGGCCCGCGTGCTCACTCCCCATCCATCCTTTCAGTGGCTGCTCCTGGCGGGCCCTGTCCTCCTGGGGCTGCTTCAGGGGGGCCAGAGGCCACCAGAGGTCCCTCCGTCTGCCTGCTGTCACCTGTGAGAATAAACAAGGCCTCCATCATTGTAACTCTGCTCCGGAGACGGGTCTCTCCTGGGACATCCTCGGCAATGGACTCTGAACCGACCACCTAGGTGACAAAGACAGCATATGACAGCCCGCTTCAACCCGAGCATGCATGTCAGATGCTGCCACGGGGCGGGAGGAGGTCGGAGGTGAAGGACGCCTCGCACCGCCTCCTGGGACGGGAACTGCTCCATCACTCGGGTTGGGGTTCGGAATAGGAGCGTGTTCTCGGATCTGCAGCCTCCGAGGCGATGCATATCACGAGGTGAGGGAGGAGGTTAGAGAAAGCAGTGTGACCCGCTACGTTTATTTCTTCTTTAAAAAGCCCATCGAGACCATCGAAGTGAAGGCGTGGGTGTGTTTCTAAAGAGAACTCTAAATTTATTAAACCACGTGTTCCTAAACGTCCCAGGTGGACGATGGCAGAATTCCCCGTCGGTTCCAGAGAGGCTGCCCGGCCTGTGTGCATGGTCCTCTGCGTCCGTCCCAGACCCCGTGGCTGGGCCAGGGCTGCAGAGGCGCCGGGCCCTGTGCTGGGGTATGTTGGGCCCGCCCCGGCCCGCTCCCCAGGAACAGCTCTTCCCAGAGGAATTTTTCATGAAATCTCTTTATTTAAGACATATTTATTTTACTGTCCGGTGTGAGAATTGGAAGAACCTTGAGGTCGTCTGCCCACGTTCGTGAGGGAAAAGAGTGACATTTACCAATGGGCAGCAGTGGCATTAACCGTAGCAGTCGGAAGCGGGGTTTGGAGAAGCATAATGTGCCGTGACTCCTTAGGTCTCTTTGCTAGAAATTCAGGCAGGGGATTTTATGAGATTCTCTCTCTCTCTCTCTCTCTCTCTCTCTCTCTCTCTCTCTCTCTCTTCTCTCTCTCTCTTTCTCTCTCTCTCTCTCTCTTTCTATATCTATCTATATATATTTTAAATGTTTTTTTTTAATATATTTTATTGATATTTTACAGAGAGGAAGGGAGAGGGATAGAGAGCTAGAAACATCGATGAGAGAGAAACATCGATCAGCTGCCTCCTGCACACCTCCCACTGGGGATGTGCCTGCAACCAAGGTACATGCCCTTGACCGGAATGGAACCCGGGACCCTTCAGTCTGCAGGCCGACGCTCTATCCACTGAGCCAAACCGGTTTCGGCTAAATGTTTTTTTTAAAATTGATTTTAGAGCGAGTGAAAGGGAGAGGGAGACAGATAGAGAAACATTGATGAGAGGCCACCTCCTGCAAGCTCCCTATGGGGGTTGGCGCCCACAACCTGGGCATGCGCCCTGACCGGGAAGCGACCCAGTGGCCTCTTGGTGCATGGGGCGCGATGCTCAGCCCACTGAGCCACACTGGCCAGGCTCTCCATGTGTTTTGATGCAAAGGCTGACCTTAGGTGAAGGGGCCACCTCATCGTTTCCTTTGGGATCTCCAGGGAGTTTCTCGGTGTGCTGAGGAGTGGCGTTTTGGAATCCTTTGTTTTGGCTCCTAAGAAATTTTGGACATCAGAACTGATGTAAATAAAGTGCCACCTCCCTTACCTGATCGGCATCTTGGCTATGTTCGACCCTCAAAGCAGAGCTTACAGTAAGGGTAGAAGTGAAGGGGGACAGACTCTCTCCCCACTTGTGATGGCTGATGGGATGTGTCAACTTCACGAGGATGCCCAGATGTTTGGTCAGCCCTCATTCTGGGTGTGTCTGTGCGGGTGTTCGTGGATGAGTTGCTGGACTGAGGAAGGCAGATTGCCCTCCTGCTGTGGGTGGGTCTCATCCTATCAGTCGAAGGCCTACATAGAACAGGAAGCCCGATTCTCTCCCAAGTCAGAGGGAATTCTGCCTGACTGCACTGAGCTCAGACATCAGGCTTGCCCCACCTTTGAACTGGAACTGAGACACCAGTTCTTAGGTGTCAATCCAGCCAGCTGGAACTTACACCATTGGCACCCCTGGGTCTCCCGCCTGCTGACTGCAGATCTTGGGTCTTCTGAGCTTCCATAGCATGTGAGCTAACTCCTTATAACAAGTCTCTTCTCTCTCTCTCTCTCTCTCTCTCTCTCTCTCACACACACACACACACACACACACACACACACACACCCCGTGGTCTGTGTCTCTGGAGAATCCTGACTCATACAGCTCTTACAGTTTGGGTGTTTCCTGAGCAGACTTAAGCTCACTTTCTGGAAACTCCTTCAGTTCAGTCCAACTCAGCAGACATCTACTGAACATGACCTTTGTGCCCGAGGATCGCGCTATAGGCGGGAACACGCTGTGCTTGCCCACAGCTGAGTATGGGTCCCAACCCATGATCCTACCATCTCCCTCCCCTGTTCTCATATTCATCAGGACATTTTATCTGAGTCCCAGTTCAAATTTATGCCAAATTGTTGAGATGAAAATAGTTTAGTGTGTTAATAATAACTTATTCATTTACTAACCATTTACTTTAAAATATATTTTTATTTATTTCAAAGAAGAAGGGAGAGGGAGAGAGAGAAATAGAAATATCGGTAATGAGAGAGAATTATTGATTGACTGCCTCCTGCACGCCCCACACTGGGGATCGAGCCTGCAACACGGGCATGTGCCCTGACCGGGAATCAAACCTTGGCTTCCTGGTTGATAGGTTGATGCTTAACCACTGAGCCACACCTGCTGGGCCACTAAATATTTTTAGTGCCCACTATGTGCCGGGGGTTATGCCACACGGAAGAGAAGCCACAGTGACCCGCATAGGCATGACTGCGTGGCCACCCCGTTGGGGAGGGTTGCTGGCTCTTCCCAGCTCCAAGAGCTGAGCGTATGCATCTCTTCCCAGCTCTGCATTCAGTGACATCTCATTGGGGCCGGAGGTTGGCCACAGTGGGAGTATTTACACCTTGGAAATTGGCTGTTGCTCCAAATTGGGGCTTTTTGTCCAAGAAATAAACAACACTTTACCCGTATACTACTGCTTCCATCTTGCATTCTAACTATCAGCTATCGCTGATTGTGAACAGTATTATTAAATATTCTTCTGTTATTTACATAAATTATTTATCTGGCTTTACAGACCTTGTCTCAGCATCGTTATGACTCCCTCAGACGGTTTCCACTGATGAGACTCAGGGAAGACAGGAACCTAATGAAACACACATGTCAGGGACGGGACTGGAATGACCCCGACTTCCAAGCCTGTGACCCCACCCTCTGTGCTCTCCTGCCACCTGCCATTTTGTGCCCTTTTTTTTTTGTTGTTGATCCTCACCTGAGGATATTTTTTCCATTGATCTTTTTTTAGAGAGAGTGGAAGGGAGGGGGAGACTCAGAGAGAAACATCCGTGTGAGAGAGACACATCGATGGTTGCCTCCTGCACGCGTCCTGCCCAGCGACCGGTTACCAGCCACAACCGGCCCCGACGGACAGGCATGGAGCCTGCAACCGAGCTACATGCCCTTGACCGGAACCGAACCTGGGACTCCTCACTGCCACAGTCGGACGCTCTATCTGAGCCAAAGTGCCGAGGGCCCATTTTGTGCCTTTTTAACAGGTGCCTTCCACACGTACAGGGGTGTCACCTAAGAGAACAGGAACTTGGGGACTTGGTGGCCCCATGACAGTCAGTTTGGATAATGTTGTATTCAGATAATCATTTTCCTCAGCTAGAGCACCTCTCCCCTTAATTCACACCCCCTGGTGTTTTACCCGGTGGTGAGGCAGCAGCGGGTCGTGTGGGCAGCACGGGCAGGGACAGATTCTACACGCAGTTCATTCACGTTGGGGACGTGTGTAACGAACGGCAAGGGTGCGATTTCGCGGTTCCTCTCTGCTTCGTGTTGTACTGGGCAATCTCGCTCCGAAAATCCATCCGCTGGCTAGTGGTGGGACCCCTGAGTTAATAATGATGGAACACATAAGCATGCTGACATGTCACCTCTGAGACACACTTCCCTGTTAGTCACAGGCAGAACTGGACACCCCCAGCCACCCCCGGGGAGAGGCTGTCCCAGGCATCTCACCAGAATAATGCCCACGGGTAGGCTGGCTCCCCAAACCGGAGACACTGCTGGGCCAAGCTGAGCACACTCGGTTTTCTCCGTAATTTTCCGATCACATACGTCAGCCTTCCGCTCCCGTGTGTCATCTTGCATAAGGAGGAGGGGCCTGGGCAGCCGACTGGTCCAGCCCTCGAGGATGTCATTCTTCACAGACACGGGCCCTGTTCGGCTGCTGCTCTGCCACCTTCTCAGGTGGTTTCACCCCACGTCCCAAGGTGGCTGCCCCGCCTGTGACCTTGACTCTGTTTCTGATAAAAGAAGAGGAAGAGGTCGTCACAGGACGAAGGGCAGGGCTTAGGTCAGGAAGGTCTGGCTTCCCCAGAACCCCGAGGAGGTGGCCCTTACATCTCCCCGGCCCCAGCCCCTCACATGGCCACACCTACTTGCAAGGGAGCCTGGGAAGGCATTTACTGAGGCTGTTGCTGCCCCAAACAGCCTTGGCTCTCCCGGAAGGACGAGGGGGAGAGTGGATGTGGATGAGGCGTTTGTGATGCCAGCTTTCTCTCATACGTCACATTCCTCCCATGGGCCCGGGGAATGGGTAAAAACGGGTCTTCCTCTGTATGTGTCTTGTTATTATTCTGGGGAGGGAGGAAAGAAGGTAGGGCTCCGGGCTCCGCGTGCAGACACGTGGCTCCTAGCTGGCGTTCTTCTGTTGCTCATGGGACCGAAGGGAAAATCTCTGTCCCCCGAGCCTCATTTCCTCAGTTGTCCGCCGAGCAGAACAAGATGGTCTCTGAGGTCCCGAAGCCCATGGCTCTTGGTTTCTAAAGCACCTTCACTCAGACGGCGGGAGGCAGGTGATGAAGATGATGACGTCCCGAGTTGACCTTGTGTCTTTTTTTTTTTTTTTAGTTTAAGTTCTTTATTGTTTAATATATTACATAAGTCCCCTTTTCCCCCCATTGACCTCTCCCTGGCTGCCCTCAGCCCCCAGTACATGCCCTCACCGCCCCCCACTGTCTGTGTCCATTCATGCTCATATGCATGCATACAAGTCCCTTGGCTGATCTCTTACCCTCTCACCCCCCCGCCTTCCCTCTGAGGTTGGACAGTCTATTCGATGCTTCTGTGACTCTGGTTCTGCTTATGTTCATCAGTTTATGTTGTTCATTATATTCCACAAATGAGTGAGATCGTGTGATATTTATCTTCTGACTGGCTTATTTCGCTTAGCATAATGCTCTCCAGGTCCATCCATGCTGCTGCAAATGGTAAGAATTCCTTCTTTTTTACAGCAGCATCATATTCCATTGTGTAGATGTACCACAGTTTTCTAATCCACTCATCTCCTGATGGGCACTTAGGCTGTTTCCAAATCTTAGCTATGGTAAATGGTGCTGCTATGAACATAGGGGTGCATATATCCTTTCTGATTGGTATTTCTGGTTTCTTGGGATATATTTCTAGAATTGGGATTCCTGGGTCAAATGGGAGTTCCATTTTTAACTTTTTGAGGAAATTCCATACTGTTCTCCACAGTGGCTGCACCAGTCTGCATTCCCACCAGCAGTGCACGAGGGTTCCTTTTTCTCCGCATCCTCGCCAGCACTTGTTGATTTGTTGGTGATAGCCATTCTGACAGGTGTGAGATGGTACCGCATTGTTGTTTTGATTTGCATCTCTCGGATGATTAGTGATTTTGAGCATGTTTTCATGTGTCTCTTGGCCTTCTGTGTGTCCTCTTTCGAAAGGTGTCTGTTTGGGTCCTTTGCCCATGTTTTGATCGGGTTGTTTGTCTTCCTTTTGTTCAGTTGTGGGCGTTCCACTGCAGGGAAGCACACATTTGCCAATGACCATGAGTCTTGAGGAATCTTGGTCAGTGGACTGTCCACGGGCAGCTGTGGAGGTGAACCTGAGCCCGTTGTGGGGTGTGGATGGGTCCCCTTCTAGGTAGAACCTTCCTCGTCTCTCGAGAGTCCCCGGCACGTCTTGCCTTTCCCGATGACACTTCAGGGCCCCGTGTCCCTTCGCTGTTTCTCCAGTTTATCCAGTGGTATGGGTGTCGGTGGGAACGGATCCGAGGAGAAAGAGGGAAGGAGAAGGGGCCTGTCGCTTGCTCATCTCCCCGATGAGCAGTGGAGAACAGTGCCCACAGGTGCATTGCCCGCGGCCTGTGCTGGGGACAGTGCATTGGGGAGAGGGTTCCTCTGTCTTCGGGGAAATCACGAACACCCACGGCACCGGGAGGGAAGAATTTCTGCTCATCACGAGGACCGCTCCTCACTTCCGTTGGAACGTGGTCCCCTCCGCCTGCTCCTGGGACTGGCTCTGAGTTAATGAGTTCATCAACAACCGGTGACGGCGAGGCCACCGGATTCCATGTGCTAGCTGAAGATTTAAGTAATTCTTTAGAGAAAACGGAGAAAGGCAAGGGGACATATTTCAGAAGGGACATAGAGGACTTAATGTGAGCAGACGCTCTTGAGGTAAATGAAACCGGCCCATTACACATGATCTTAGCCTCCTAAAAATAGCAAGATGGTCTGAAGGAGCCACTGTGTATAATGATAGACATTGGGAAATATTTTAAAGTCCAATAAAATATAAAAGTTTAATATGCTGTCATCCAAAAGCTATTCCATTGCCCTGGCCGGTGTGGTGCAGTGGTTGGAGCATCAGCCCATGCACGGAAGGGTCGCAGGTTCGATTCCCAGCCAAGGGCATGTACCTGGGTTGCAGGTTTGATTCCTGGCCCCAATCAGGGCATGTGTGTGTCTCTCACATCTGTGTCTCTCTCTCTCTCTCCTTCTCCCCCCTCCCTGCCTCCCTCCTTTCCACTCTCTCTAAAAATCAGTGGAAAAATATCCTTGGGTGAGAATTAACCAAAACAAACAAACAAACAAAAAACCCCCCCATAAAACTCCACAAAGCTACTCCCATCATTTTATTTCTAAGAAAAAAGGCAAAAAATTAGTCCAAATGAATTCCATTTTCAGGAAGCCATTTTTGTGAAGGCTTTTAAGTTTGAAATACTTAAACTTCCGTGAACACGTCACGACTGCTTTCGTGAGCCGGGACCCTGCACTGCGTGGCTGGGCCTTCGGGATGGTGTGTGTCTCCTCCTTGGCTGGCGTCGGCTGCTGTCTTGAAATGTCACCCACATTCCTCCTCCTGTTTATGAGCCGGAGTCCATGTCACTTAACCGGAGAGAAATGGCTTAAAATGTCTCTAGTTCAGTTTTGTTTATTTAAAAATCAAAGCCATTAGCATGTTGACTCAGGAAAGCAGGATCACACAAAATCCTTTCTTTCCTGCCTGGCACTGCTTTCAGAAGCCAGAAGACAGGAGGGTGTCTCTCCAGCCCCCCCCTGCCCCCTGCTTCCATTTTGTCCCAGACTTCCATAATTCAGTGAGCAGATATTTATTGCTTATTAACGACGTGCCGCGCCCTGTTCCCGGTGCTCGGGATAAAGCAGCAGCCGAGGAGACGGAAGTCCCTGCCCCAGGAGCTTCCATTCCCCGGGGAGACAGTCACAGTGAGACACACAGGCAGGCCCTGGCGGGGTCTCAGGTGGAGCATCGTCCGTACGCCAAAAGGTTGCAGGTTCAATCCCCGGTCAGGGCACATACATAGGTTGTGGGTTTGATTCCGGCGGGGGTGCCGACAGCGATGTTTCTCTCTCTCGCTTTCCCTTTCCTCTTTCTCTAAAAATCAATAAAAACGTGTCCTCGGGCGAGGATAAAAATGCTAAGTAAGATGAACAGGAAGAGGCCGGATTGGGTGGCAGAGAGGACTGAGGAGAAAACGCGAGCAGGGCCGGGAGTCAAGGAAGTTGGGGCTAGGATTTGTGGGGTGGCCAGGAGTGGGCGGGGTGACGCTTGAGTGACGGCCGGTAGCGGGAGCATCAGCTATTTGGGGAAAGAACATTCCAGACAGAGGGAACAGCCAGTGCCTTCTGAGCTTGAGGAGCAGAGTGGAGGCCAGTGCAGCTGGACAGGGCCGGGGGGGGCGCGGTGCGTGGAGATGAGATCAGAGAAACCAGGGGGGCCCGATCACCAAGGGGCTGAGGGCCCTTTAAGGACTCGGTCTGTGTTTTGTCTTTGTTTTCTAAGTTATTTCTTATTGAAAGTGTTACATAAGTCACCTTCCCTCCCCCTTGACCTCTCCCCAGCCGTTCTCACCCCCCCAGCACATGCCCTCACCCCCCTCCTGTCTGTGTCCATGGGTTCTGCTTAGATGCATGCATACAAGTCCTTTGGGTGATCTCTCACCCCCCGACCCCCCACCCTGCCGTCCCTCTGAGGTTGGACGGTCTGTTCGATGCTTCTGTGTCTCTGAATCTATTTTAGTTCATCGGTTTATGTGGTTCATTGTATTCCACAAATGAGTGAGATCATGTGATCCTTAACGGTCTGTGGTTTTAATCTCAGTGAGTTGGGGAGCCCTGCACAGGGTTTGGGTGTCGGGAGGGACGTGACAGGTACGATTTCAGGAGGGCAGGCTGATTGCTGTGTGGACGGCAGTTCCAAGGTTCGCAGCAGGGAAGTGGGGAATAGTCCAGATGAGAAGTGACCGTGGCCGGGGCCAGGGCGTGGCCCTGGAGGCGGGCGGGTGTGGCCGGTCCTGGATGCGGTTCCGATGTGTGGCTTGTGGCGTGAGAGGAGGTGAGGAGCCAGGAGGGAGCCGGCGTTGGGGTCTGAGCGCCCTCCGGGGGGGGGGGGGGTTTGTCAGTTTCCTACCACCGGGAGTCTTGGTGGCTCCTGGGTGAGAGGCTCGGGGCGGGGCTGGGACAGGGCGAGGCTTTCTCATCCCAGCGGTTTTCTCTGAAGCGTCTCTCCTCCCTTAGGGAAGCGCTTTCTCCTTCTCTCTCAGCCTCTCCTCCTCCTCCTCCTCGTGGCGGGGGGCCAGCTCGGGAAGCGGGTCCGTGCTCTGGGCAGAGGCCCCGGCTCTGGATCGGAGAGGCGCGGCTGCCAAGATGCGCGTTCCTGTGCGGTTGGAGCAAGGCGGGGTGCCATTCCTGAGGTTTCCTTTCTCACACCACAGCGCGGAGCGACGGCTCGGATCAAAAGTTCATTGTCCTCAAGCGCTGGTACAATTGCAATTCAATACGACCCGCCTTGTCGGCACGCAGGGTTTTCATCGAAACTTCGAGGAATCCACCCCCACGGCTGCGTGCACACGGCTGGCTGTCAGATCGGGTTTGCCGGTGGAGACGCTGGAGGGCAGAGGGGCCGGCCGTGCGGAGGGGAGACTGAGGGCCAGGAGGTGGGCGCAGGCAGCTGGCACCCCTGGGCCTGCGCCGGGCTGGCTTGCAGGAACCCCGCCTCGCTGTGGCGAAGCATCGCGGGTCTCCCTTCTTCCCGGCAGCTCTCCTTTGGGGGCCGGGAGACCCAGGTATGAGCGGCCGGCAGTCACTGTGTGGGGCGCGCCGGTGACAGTGCTTTTGTGACAAATCCCCAAACCCCGGGGGGCTGGCCGGTCCCTCCGTCCCTTCACTGTGGCCTCCAGTCTGTCCTCTGGCAGAAGGGCCGCTGAGCCCGGCTCAGAGGGGCAGGAGCTGGGCTGGATCGGCCCTGAGCATGGGACTGGTTTTCCTGGGTCTGATTCTGTGTATTTGAAATACACGAAAGCCCCGTCCTAACAGCACACAACAGAAGGTCTGTGTCTGCCCGACCGCGTCCCCCACGGGCCAGCACGGAGCTGCACTGCCTTCGCGCTCTTTTGAGAGCAGCGGCTCACAAGGAGAGTCAGTGGCTCGTTTTCATGCCTCTAGTCCCATCGCTCCCCCACTCATATCGGGACATGGGTGTGAGGGCTTCCTGCTCACGCCTCTCTCTGCATGTATGTGCCACACATCACACACACACACACGCACACGTGCACATGCACACACATGTATTCCAGAAATCCCTCACGGTTTTACACAAACAGCATTATTTCATACAGGTCCTTTCTGTGATTTGCTTCTTCCCTCAACAGGATGTTTTAAGACTTATTCATAGCGATGCGTGTAGGTCTAGGCCAGCCGTGGGCAAACTTTGACTCGAGGGCCACAATGGGTTCTTAAACTGGACCCGAGGGCCGGAACAAAAGCATGGATGGAGTGTTTGTGTGAACTAATACAAATTCAAAGTAAAGGAGCAGAGGGGAGAGCAAGAGAACCAGATAGAACAGCCGGATCCGGCCCGCGGGCCGTAGTTTGCCCACGGCTGGGCTAGTCCATATGCTGCAATGTGTGGCGGCTCAGCTGTAATGATTTCATGATTTCACTCGACTCATTAATTATTTTGAAAATGCTTTTTCGGGTTCACAAGCCCCTTTTCCGAGACGTCCTCTGTGATGTCCAGTCGTGTTTCATTGTGGTGAGAGTGCGTTGTATGGGCATCTGTTCTTCACCGTTTGTGGGTTATCTCTCAGGGACTCACTCCCTGCCAGTCAGCTTTTTCAGACCTTCCGCACGGGCCTGAGGAGAATGCGTGTGTTTTTATTGGTGGCTGGACTCTTGTAACGCCTGTTAGAGCTAGAGGACCACTGAGCTTTCAAACCTCTGTGTCACTGGTGAGCGTGGCGGCCTTTTCACGCTGCCTGCGTCCGCGTCTCCCACATCCCTTACTGCCCTCTTGGGTAGAGCCAGGATCTTTCCAGTCTCCATCCGTCATTTAAACGTCCGGTCTAGTCTAAGAGAAACCTCTCCCATGATTTCACCCCTCCCTTCTCCCTAAGTTGCCCCCCAAGGTCTGAGGGGCGGGCCCTGGGGATACGGACGGGAGGTCTGTTCCATCATTCATTCTTCTCACTGGTTCTGGCTCCCTGGTTCTCCCCAGTATGTGGGTGGGTCTCATAGGGTGACACGAAGTGTGTGGCGGCTTCTGTGGAAGCATGGGTATCCCTCTCTGTCTGGATGGCAGCCCTGTGTGAGTGTGTCAGGGGGACCTGAGCTTCCTAGGAGTGGGGATCCCTTGGCCTGGTGGCTTCCAGGCTCCCTCAGCTTGTCCTGATGGGCACCCCATTGAGAGGCAGCCCTTGTGGATTCCAAAGTCCACTCTGTATCAGCAAGACCTTTCAAGACTCCACAGCATGCACAGGACACGTATCCGTGACCCGGCCCCCGGCCCCTATTGAAACTGGCTGGGGCCACGTCAGTCCCCTCTT
Source organism: Plecotus auritus (assembly GCF_963455305.1). Classification (NCBI taxonomy): domain Eukaryota; kingdom Metazoa; phylum Chordata; class Mammalia; order Chiroptera; family Vespertilionidae; genus Plecotus; species Plecotus auritus. The sequence continues at coordinate 224,734,952 of NC_137771.1, forward strand.
AATAAACCCCGGCCCCAGTGATTCATGTCTCTCTCCAGAACCTGGATGTCAGACTTCTCCCTGATCTTGGCTTGGTCACGGAATCTCAGGGAACAGGTAAAGTCTCTTAAAGCGTCCTCTGAGAACCATTCACGTGGATTTTCTTGCCAGCCGGATCTAGCAGTTTGGGAGAAAGTGGCCTTTTCTTTCTGTTACGTGTAGTAGATTTTTTCTATTTCTCTTCATAATGCTGTTACCTTTTAGCATCTTATTTTGAGGCTCTGCTGTTGGGTGCATACAGCTTCTGGATCTATGTGAAGCATACCATTTCCTTTTTCTCATTACGCATGGACCGCCTTCATCCCGAATAATGAGTTTTGTCTTACAGTCTATTTTTTCCTGATAGTAAAATTGCTACTCCAACTTTCCTTTTGTTAGTGGTTGAGCTGCTTTTTTGTTATATCAGGTATACCTCTTTCAACAAATTTATGTGCGACCTTTTTCTTCATTTATGTTTTGGGTGTGCCTGTCATAAACAGAATATAACTTGGGTTTTCAAAATCACCCAAAATGAGAATGATTGTAGTTCTACAAGTGATCTTCATCTATGTAACATCTATATATATAAAGGCCTAAGCGACCACCTGACCATTTGACCATCCAACTGGTAGCTGTGATGTGCACTGACCACCAGGGGGCAGATGTTCAACGCAGGAGCTGCCGAGCTGCAGTAACTTGGCAGCTGCAGTTCTCAGGTGACGCACCTGGAACCAGAGAGGAGGGGGCCCAATTCCGGGGTGCATCACCTGAGAACTGCCCTCTTATAATCCAGGACCCCTCGGGGGATGTCTGTCGGAGAGTTGGTTTTGGCCCGATCCATGCAGGCCAGGCCGAGGGACCCCATCGGTGCACGAATCCGTGCACCGGGCCTCTAGTACATTTATAATGTAGTTACAATCCTATCTAATAAAAGAGTAATATGCAAAATGACCATCACTCCAACACACAAGATGGCTGCCCCCATGTGGACACAACATGGCCGCTACAAGATGGCCAGCAGGGGAGGGCAGTTGGGAGGGACCAGGCCTGCAAGGGAGGGCAGTTGGGGCAATCAAGCCTGCAGGGGAGGGCAGTTAGGGGTGACCAGGCCTACAGGAGAGGGCAGTTAGGGGCAAACAGGCTGGCAGGGGAGCAGTTAGGCATCAATCAGGCCTGCAGGGGAGTGGTTAGGGGTGATCAGGCTGGCAGGGGAGGGCAGTTAGGGGTGACCAGACCTGCAGGGGAGGGCAAGGGGTGACCAGGCCTGTAGGGGAGGGCAGTTGGGGGCAAACAGGCTGGCAGGGGAGCAGTTAGGCATCAATCAGGCTGGCAGGGGAGTGGTTAGGGGGTGATCAGGCTGGCAGGCAGAGGCAGTTAGGGACAATCAGGAAGGCAGGCAGGCGAGCAGTTGGGAGCCAGCAGTCCTGGATTGTGAGAGGGATGTCCGACTGCTCGTTTAGGCCCGATCCTACCAGGATCGGGCCTAAACGGGCAGTCGGACATCCCTCAAGGGGTCCCAGATTGGAGAGGGTGCAGGCTGTGCTGACGGACAAACACCCCTGTGCATGAATTTCGTGCACCGGGCCTCTAGTGTGTGTGTGTGTGTGTGTGTGTGTGTGTGTGTATTTGTATTTTTACTGTTAATTTACTTTGTACATCCCATTTTTAGTCCTTTTCTGACTTTATCTAATTTCTTATTCCTCCTTTCACACCTACTGTTTTTGGAATGTATACATTCTAATTTTAGTCCGTTTGGGCCCCTCCTACACTTTCACAGTTACTTACCTAACGGCGTTGGAGGTTAAGCAGTATCTCAGCCCTCTTCCCATAGAGTCCAGGGCTCATCTCCATCCCTCCTCCCATCTCTCACATTGTTTCGCTTAGTTTTGCAGTCCTACTTGGCTTTAAAATCCTTCTAAAAGGGACCGTTATTACCATATTTAATTATTTTAGTGTTTCTCCGGGTTTATCAACTACTTACTAAATGGTATGCCTTTGCTTCTTGAATTATTATTTTTTTCTCTCTGGGCTTAATTTCCTTGTTGTTCTTTAACCAAAAGTCTATGAGTAATAAACTCTTTCTGTGTTCCCCTCCACTTTTCTTCAGTTTGCCCTCATTTGAATGCTCATTTCGCCTGACAGTTAGGCAGGTTACCAGCGTTTTCCCTCAGCACTTTGAAAATGTGATTTTATTGCCTTCTGGCGTCGGCCGCCGCTGCTGGGAAATCTTGTCTCCATCACCTTGGCTCCTTTGTACACAAGCTTCTTTTTGTCCTCTCGTCACTTTTAATACTTTCTCTTTTGTCTTTGATGTTTCATTAGGATATGACTAGATGTGGATTTAATTATATTTCTTTTGCACAGGATTTCTTTTTATTTATTTTTTATTCTGAAGTCTCATTTATTTCCTCGAATCTGCTTATTATTCCCCCCCCCCCCCCCCCGCAAGTGTCTGGAATATTTCTGATCTTCCATTTTTATTACCCACTCATTATGGAAATCCTGATAAGCACTGGAAACTGCATTCCAGCCTCACCCCCCCCCCCCCATATTTTTGTTTCTAGATAGTTCACTACTTTTTCCCATCATTGATGAATAATTGACTTTTAAGTTTGTTATATTTTTCATTTCTGGAAGTTGTCTTCAGTTATTTCAACTCTGCCTTTAATTGGTTTATACTGCCCTGCTTCTCATGATGGTTTTAATTACTTTTCGAAAAGTAATTTTAAGTTCATTTTTGTAGACTTTTTGGGTTTGGTGTTTTAAAAATCCAGAATGTTTTGGGTGTCAAGTCTTCCTCCTTTTGGCATCTACTACAGCTGCTAAAATCTATTCATTTTAGTTTCTTCTTCATGTTCTTGTAATATTTGCTTGTGAGCTCATCTTTAGTGGGGCTTACTTATCTATCCATCCTGGTACAAACTATAGATAATAGGTAACAAGGGTGTGGTTTGGATTTCTTACAGACAACTTTTTTTTTTTTTTTTGGCACATGGCCTCAGGCATGTAGCAAGCTTTCCTGCTGTGGAGGGTGCCAGTCCTCCCTCTCCTGCTTCCCCCGGGCCACGGCCATGTTGTTTGTTCCTGCGTGGCCTTAGAAGCCCACCACTGTCCTTACGATCTGTGTTTGGAACCCAGATCCCTGGGGTTACTATCATTTCAGGTACCACTCTGCTTTAATTTCTCACTTTGATTCTGGACCTTCGTGATTTCCTTTTCTTTCTTTTGCTCTTGGCTATTCTGTAAATCATTTTTTTTTTTTTCTGGGTGATGGGTGTTGGCGGTTATATCTCCCAGAGCACTTCATCATGTTTGCACTGGGAATAGGGCCTGACGGACTGTCTCAGGTGAATATGCCATGTGGTGACCTAGGATGGATTTTTAGGAAAAAAAATTTTGTACTTCTAGTTAAGTCCATGGACAGAATGGATATTCAGTAAATGAAGTGATTTTTAAAAAACCTCATTGGATGACAGTGGGTCCTGTCCCACTTGAAGATTATTTTCTTTTGATATGATTTTATATTATTGGTGTTGAAAGCATTAGGATAGTACAGACAGCTTTTCAATAGTTTAAAAAGGGGACAGAAGTGGGGAGGGAGAATGTAAGCATTATGCCATTCCTCTGGTAGGAAAAACTGAGAATTCAGGAAGAGAGTAAACCTTCAACTATGGGAAAGAGGAAGTGGGAAGGGAGGACTGATGGAGAAAACGACTTCATCTGTTAAGCACTGAAGATGGTATTATTATTAGTATTATTGTTGTTGTTGTTATTGTTCTTGCTGCTGCTGCTGTTGTAAGAACACTTAACACCAGCCTGCCCTCTTAACAACTTTTTAAGTGTCCAGCACAGTATTGTTAACTACGGTAAAAATTGTAAATACTGTTTTAAGGGGAACCAAAGCAGGATCTTCCGTTAGAATTGGGTAAGAAGAGAGGTAGGGCAATTTCTACAATAAGAACACCCTCTCGCTAACCTTTCAGACTCCCAGTAGGAGAGCAAATGGGCTGTGACTCCGGCAGGGCCTGCGGCTAATGGAAACGGCATGAAGGCTCTAAAGTCGCCCCTGCCCTGGCTCCCCGATCAGGAGGGGCTTTGAAGATGGCGCGGACTGTTCCTCAGGTCGCAGCGTGGACACGTGGGCTGGATTAGTGCTCAGATAGGATGCGATAAATAACCCTCGTGTATAAATTATACAAGTGCTGAAAGAGCTAACATTTATTTGAATATTTTTGGAAAGACACACTCCAGTGGGTTCTAGAGAGAACTGTGCATGCTTTGATAGGGAATTTTTATTTCTTTTCTGGCTTTTGATCTCCTGCTTACTCATTATTTTAATTTAAAAGAGAATTCTATAGGAATATTAAAGTACTTTAGAACAATTCCACCTTGTTCGAATTATACCATCCCTATGCATCTATCTCCGTTTTGCATTTTATGTCACATTGGTGTGCTGTTTTTCCAGGCACTGATACGGTATATAATAGTTTGCATTTCTCCCTATTTATTTTATAATAAATGTTTTCTGGTAACGAATCAAATTCTCCTAATCTTTCAGAGTGGAGAGTGCTCTTGAGACATGAGACGAATAAATCAAAAAAGGGAGGGAGTCAGGGTTGCCCATTTTTGTGTCAAGTAAGGATATTAAAAACAAAAAACCATCTTATTCTGTAGTTTCACAGCATTTCAGCAAATGAAGGACATTTTAGCACTTACCCCTCCTCAAAAGTACGGAGGGTGGAATCTCAAAAGAAAGGAAAATGCCTTCAGTTATTTTATAAAATTACCATTCTTCCACTTTCCCCCTTATTTCTCCAAGGATGATTGAAAACCTCACCAGAGACGACCTCCTCCTCTTTCTCCTTCTCCTCCTCCTCCTCCTCCTCCTCCTCCTCCTCCTCCTCCTCCTCCTCCTCCTCCTCCTCTTCTTCCTCCTCCTCCTCTTCTTCCCTTTTTTGATCCAAGAACAGGGTCAGGGATTCCTGGACCAGTGATGCCCGGAGAAACTTACTGCTGTCTGGGTTGAGACGTGGCTTGCGAAGTAAATCCGGTAGAATCCGTGAGAACGTTGGGGATTTCCGATGGTGGCCCCCAAAATACCACATGTCCACAGGTGGAGCCTCCCCATGCAGTCCCAGCACCAGGGACCTCAGAGGGGGGCTCCGGTTTTGATCTGTCTTAATAAAATCGTGATTGAAAATCCTGAAAAAAGTTCCGATAAGGCCCGCCGCTGGGGACCTTGGTATCATTGGCCGCACGCATTTTTGTTGAAAAGGATTCGACCTGGACGTGTTTCAGGTTTCTTCATGTGACAAACATACCCTCTCCAAGCAGAGTTCTTTAGGGTACAGTGATAAGAATGAGAAGTTCAACATTCTTTTAAAAGATTTTTTTTTTTTAATGATTTCAGAGAGGAAGGAAGAGGGAGAGAGAGAGAAACATCAGTCGTGAGGATCATTGATTGACTGCTTTCTGCACACCCCACACGGGGGATCGAGCCTGTAACCCGGGCAGGAGCCCTGATGGGATTGAACCGTGACCCCCTGGCTCCTAGGTCGACGCTCAACCACTGAGCCCTGCTGTCCGGGCAGAAGTTGAACATTTTGAACTGGTTCATTCAACGTCAGCGAATATTCACGTGCCGTGGGCTGGGCAGGACTTTGCAGGGCACCTCGCCCGGGTCACCCCCCTGAAGCAGGTCTGCGCGCCCCCTGCCTCAGTGGCACCGCTGTGCGCCAGCCCTCGTGGCGAACAGCAGCGGCAGAGAGCTCCTTGGTGACTGTTTTGATGTGGTCTGTCTCTCACTTCTCCGGAGGAAGTTCATTCCAACTGGAATCATAATTTTTGGGGAGCTTTCAGCAGATTTTAGAGTTCCAGGAATGAAAGGCTCATGTGTTTTGTTCAGGAAATATCCAGCTGCTTCAAGGAGTTCAACGCTCAGCATCAGGAGGCGGAGGTGTTCAAAGTTCTTCTTCAAAAGGGCCCGAGAGAAGGAAGGAGACGATGCCAGCACCCCTGGTTCGTGTGTAGGTGCATCCACGGGGCTGTGGCTCTGCGGGGCTGTTTACAGGGGGTTGGGGGGGGGGGCGTGTGTCCTGATAAGGGTGGCCTTGGGGACTTGTCACGGTGACTCCATCAGTCCCGCGTTTCCAGTCCTCACCCCCCCTCCCCAAAGTCAATATTTATGAAAATCATTTGATTTTTGAATGTCTGGTATTTGCACAGGTGTTTTGGTTTATTTTTTTTAAAAGCTACTATATTTGTAATGAAAGTATCGAAAGTTAAAAACCGAAGTGAAATCAAGAAGGAGGAGGAGGTTGGTGCCAAGGGCCAACACCGGGATGAAACAGGGGGGCGTGGCGAGGCCTTCAGAGTGGGGCGAGTTCAACACGCACCGTCGGACCCCTCCCTTTCTGAAAAGGGCCTGTTAAGCTCCGGCTGCTCCCGGAGATTGTTTTCTGTCCGTGAAGCGATTTTGAAGTTGTCCCTGTTATTGCTCTTAGGGGGAAAGTGTTGTCCTCTCTGCTTAAGGTGGCGTCGGAAAGGCTGCACGGGCGGTAGGAGGGTGAGTGGGAAGGAGGAAATGGGGGTCGGCGTGAGGCAGGAGGGGGATGCCCACGGAGCACGTCAGGGGCGTGAGAAACACGGGAGTCCAGGCATCGGAGACTCGAAATGGGGTGTTTCCTCCTGGATGCGAACAGGTCTGAGCTCTGACTGCCTGGTGCGCGGGAACTCTGGGGTGTGCTGCCCGCGTCCCCTCAGGAGCAGAGCGCTCAGTCCCTTAGGCCCTGGGAGTGTGGCTGGCAGATGCCCTTTGGGGATGCTGACACGACCTTCCTGCCCCAGGCCACGCCTCCTTCCTGGGGCTGCCAGTGACTGATCAAGACAGGGCACCGGTCAGGTTCCCCAGAGAAACAGGTCCTATAGGACGGGCATGGGTATATGTGCGTAGATGTCTACCTCTAGCTCCGTCTCTATCTCTCTAGTAATTTATATCTATAGCTATTTTAATGAGTTTTGTTTTAAAAGGTTGGCCCACACAGTTGTGGGGGGGGGTTGGGGGGGGTGGGGGGAAGCAAGGCCAAAATCTGTAGCTTGGCCAGCAGGCTGGAAACTCAGGCAAGAGCTGGTGCTTCAGTCTCGATTTTGACGTTTGTAGGGCGGGTGGGCAGGGTTTCTGCTGGCCACGCAGGGTTTCTGGGTTACGGTCTGGAGGCAGAGTTTGTCCTCCGCCCCAGAGGCCTCAGTGTTTTTCTGTTAGCTCTTCAGGTGATGGGGCGGGACCCACCGGTTTGGGGAAGGGCGATCTGCTTTATGTGAAGTTACCTGATTGACGATGTGCGGAGGCACCTCTGCAAAAATCCCGTCACACCGAGACTCGTGTTGAGCTAACAGTCACTCGATGTGACTCCAGTGGGCAAAGTATTTCAAGTTCACAAGTAATCTTGTAAATTCTTCTCCAGAAACCACTTTATGTAGCTTTTCATGGGCGTTAACTGAAAGAGGACCGTGGGTCTCGGGAGAGGCCCCGGTGGGAATGACGCACAGGAGGGCCCCGGGAGGCTGGCCTCCGGCTCTGCTCAGAGGTCGAGTCACAGTGCCCGTTCACCTTGACCAAGGTCATAGGTCAGGGGCCGGAGGACGAAGGACCTCATTCTTTGGGCTGGAACAGAACTCACCATCTTCATCGAGACCCCACGTTCGCCCTGCTGAACATCCTTCTCTCCTCCTCTCTCCCCTTCACCTTCTGTGTCCACCTGGTCCTAGGTTCTGGCGCTTCCTCTGTCCTGTCTCCTGCTTGCTTTGCCGCTCCCCCTCCCCCCGCTGGACCAGGCCGCAGCCTTTGGACTCTCCTTTCCCTCCTCGTCAGCTGCCTCCTGGGTCATCCCACAGATGCTCAGATACTCCAGCCGCTGTTTCAGAGGAGGGTCCAGCTGCACAGCCTGGACTTCTAGGCTGTCCAGAGGGTCTGGGTCTGGCCCCCTGTGAGCCACACCAGCCTTCATGACCCAGTCAGTGTGCCCACTGCCTCCCCGACCTGGGACTCCCCATTTGTCTGCTTTTCTAGAACATCTGCCTGAAGACTGGCCTAGCTTCTCTCCGCACCCTGTGTTCGAGGCCACTGTCCGGCTCCTCAAAGCCCTGCTGACCCCACCAGGGGCTGGCGGAGCTGATGGAGACAGAGGGCGGGCTCCCTCTCTAGTGTCTCGTTTCAGCCTCACGCACAGAGGCGGAGGCACCGTGACCTTTCGTACGGCATCTTCTGCAGCCGCGTCTCACCTGCCTGTTGCGATGTGCACTCTCCTGCTTCCCCAGTGTCTGTATAAATTCCTCCTGCTTAAACCCCACCACCTAATGCTGGGGCTCCCTCTCCCCGTCCCCTGAACGAACCCGGTGCTTCTTGTGGGAGCTGCTCTGTGCCCCTCATTGTAGATCATAAAACCTGGGCTGTATGCTAACTCCTGCAAGACCCGTAGGCTCTTTGGGAGCGAGAGGCTCACGTTCGAACCCTTGCATTCTGTGTTGCCCCTGGATGCAGCTCTTGGCAGGGAGTGGTCAGTTCACACGTATTGATGGTGGGGCTCATGGAAAATTCTGGATAGACAGAATGCGGTGTTTTTCTAAACCTTATTTCCTAAGGATGAGTGGCGGGCATTTGTGGTGAGGCTCACGATTGCTCTGCACCATAGAGAGGAGGGTGGAAGCGTCTTTATTGCCAAACCGTGTCCAGCATGAACGAGGCCCTCTTTCTGCAGGTCTCTGACACTAGTCCAAGTCAGTGGGCGCAGGACAGCTGGTGTGGGTGCCCTGGTGTGGGGTGTCCGTCCCCGGAGTGCCAAGAGGCAGACTTTCACGATGAGTTCAGGGTTCTCCGAAACACCCTTAAAGAGCCCCGGGAAACCTTACCCTGTTGGTGCAACTGTAAGTATTTTTTTTTGCAGATATTGTTGGAACAACAGCATTCGATGCGGACAAAAATAACACCTGCATTATGAGAGAGTCTCAAGTGTTTCTTCTTCTTTTTCTTCCTGCCTTTGCTGGTTGATTTCTCCCCTAAGAAAGCCTCTAATTCTCCCCATCATCTGCCTCTGCAAACTTCAAAATAAAGACATCCGCCCCTACAAGCATCGGGGAGATGTTGAAAGAGGGAGTTTCACCTAAAAATGATGATCTGTGGTCACTGGGCCCCTTACAAGTGGTCTCGCTATCAGTGCGAGTTGTCTGTTGGGTTCCACTGCCGACAGTCTTGCCCCTGAGGAATTTTGCATTTCTTATTTGTAACAGTAAGATGCCCATACAGTAGTGATCAACGTAACCGGAAGCCAGTTATTTCTATCGACGACCTCAAAAGCAATCGTGTATTATTAACAACGTTTTGTTTTTCTGCCCAGTCTTGTAAATTTTAAAATATGAAGCAGACCCCATTGTTGGCCAAGATGGTTAGCGATGCATTTGCTATCTTTGAGATTTGACTTTGTGATCCTATCAAGACAGAGTTCATGACGAAGGTCAGATTTGCTTCCAAAACAAGGCTTGGGGGATTCTGTTCTGAAAGATATATTTTGTTTGATAAACTTTCTTAGAAATACACAATGTTCCTTTAATCTGTGGCCTGCTTGTCAGTTGTCTGCTGTTATGAAATGACTAAATATTTATGTTTTTCCAGTTGAACTTAGGAAAAAAAACCCAACCCTCTGGTAAATGTGTTTCCTTTAACAGAAGGCTCAGTGTAAAAGGGTATTTATAGTTGTTTTCCCTTTCTTGATGTCACCCGCCTTTCCAATGCAGCCTGTTTTCCTTCAAATGTCTCCTTTTTACTGGGCCCTGCAGGCCAGTCATGGTCCCCACCGAGGTCCTGGAGCTCTTGGCTGCTGTGTGTTCTGTTCTGGTGGAAGCTGGCGGCCTCACCTTCCACGCCCAGGCCAGCCCGAGCGCTTTCACCTGCGAATGCCCACGCTGGGGAGGAGAGAGGGACCTGACTGGTTATTCCTCCGGTAGCATCCTGGGCTTGACAAGTCGGTGCCTGTAGGTGGTTTATGTCTGTGTTCGTTCTGGACGGAAAAGGACCCGAAGAAGCCTTGTGGGCGGAGGTGGCTTTAGGGTGAAGGCAAAAAAGTCGACCCTCAAAAACAAAATGGAAAAGTGTCTCATTTTAGCGTTGGGTTGCCTCTGCCTAGTAGGTAGTGAAGGGGAGCATCTGTTCATGTACCTGTTGGCCATTTGTAATTCTTCTTGGGAGAAGTATCTGTTCAGGTCCCCTGCCCATTTTCTAACTGGATTGTTTGGTGTTGAGTTGTATGAGTTCTTCAGTTTTTCTTTATTTTTTAAAATACATTTTTATTGATTTCAGAGAGGAAGGGAGAGGGATAGAGAGATAGAAACATCAATGATGAGAGAGAATTATTGATCTGCTGCCTCCTTCACTCCCCCAACCGAGGATTGAGCCTGCAACCTGGGCATGTGCCCTTGACCAGAATCCAACTCAGGACCCTTCAGTCTGTAGGCCGACACTCTATCCCAGGGGTGGGCAAACTTTTTGACTCAAGGGCCACAATGGGTTCTTAAACTGAACTGGAGGGCCGGAACAAAAGCATGGATGGAGTGTTTGTGTGAACTAATATAAATTCAAAGTAAAGGAGCGGAGGGGAGAGCAAGAGAACCCTCCGCTCTTTCGGCTCCATGGGCCGGATAGAACAGCCGAACGGGCCGGATCCGGCCCGCGGGCCATAGTTTGCCCACGGCTGCTCTATCCACTGAGCCATACCAGCCAGGGCTGTGAGTTCTTTATTTATTTTGGATGCTAACCCCTTGTTCGAGCTGTTGTTTGCAAATATCTTGTCCTATTCAGTTGGTTGCCCTTTTGTTTTGGTGGTGGTTTTTTTTTTTTTTTTTTTTTGGCTGTGCAATGGATTTTAAGCAAAGTAAGTCAGACAGAAAAAGCTAAGAATCATATGATTTCACTCATATGTGGGATAGGAAACTGAAAGCAACAAATGAACAAATAAGAAAAACAAACAAACAAAAACTCATAGACGCAGACACAGCAGTATGGTGGTTACCAGAGGGCCGGGCCGGGGTGGGGGACAGGAAAGGGGAAAGGGGGTCACGTATGTGGTGACGGAAGATCTGACGGTGGGTGGTGGGCACAATGCAGGGGACAGATGATGAAGTGTAGAATTACGTACTTGAAACATATATGATCTTAGTAACCAGTGTCACCTCAATGAATTTAATTTAAAAACCCCCAAATGAAATGAAAGCACCCAACAACAACAGAACCACCCGACAGGAAGCATACAGTCCCGGCCACTCCACGGCGCAGACATGATTCACGGAGACGCTGGCTGCTCTCTTCCAGCAAACGGCTCTTGTTTATTTTCGCAGCATTTCTCTATGACTGAGAGCAAAGCCAGACCCTCTGGGAAATTCTATAAGATGCCAAGCATTGCCTCACTGCCTTCTGTGAGTGGCGGCGGCTAACACAGCCCGGTGATTTACAAGTGGAAACACGCACGCGTGCACACTGCCGATGTCAGACGGGAGGAGGATCACAGTAAACAACATAACGCTTTGGGCCGCTGACCAGTTCAGGAAGCAGAGCGCTTCTGTGGAAGTGATGGAAGAGCTCCCGTATTTTCTCGTTTTCGCCTTTCCCAGAAGTGACCCGTCAGAGGGACGCGGCTACCGGGAGAGCAGGCGTGTTGGCTGGTCCTCGCCGGTCCTGGGCCGTCACGCCACTCCTCCACGGTAGTTGCAGGCCCCCGAGGAGCACAGGGGAGCCGTGGCGGGTCCCACAGGCTCGAAGGAGCGTCCTGAGCATCTCGGTCCCGCCGTGCATCGGGGACTTCCATTGGTTCCCTGAAATGGGCCACGAGGGGTGTAGCGCCTCCACAGAAATTGCCAAATGCTGCCAACCACTTTTCCATCAGCACACCCTTCTTCTGGGCCAGTAGGGTCCCACCCACGTGCCAGAGCGGACCCGCCGACATGCGCTGTGCCTCACCTTGCCTCTGTCTCTTACAGAAGGGACCGTTCTGCTTCCTCTGTCTCTGGGATCTCTGTGTCTGCTCCTCCGCCGGTTCCCTCTAGCTGACCTATAAACACACCTGCTTTCCTCGTCCTTACCAAACAAGCGAACCAGTAAGAGAAACCTTCTTCTACTTGGGCTGTACACTTTTGGAGGCCAGGAAATTCCCGGTTGCATCCTTAGCTGCTAGCAGTTTCTGAAACACCAGAGACACACAACACATCTTGGGTAGGTGAACACATCAGTGCCTTTTCCTTGAACTCCTCTCCCCGCCCCTCTCTTGCTGCTTAACTCCTTTCAGGAATAGCCTGCATTGACCTTCACATGTCCTTCAAGCCATCCAGTGCTGAGCCATTGGGAAACTGGCTTAGCCCAACCACGGTGCTGCAGCGTTGGGAGAGGCCACCGGGAGGCTGTGACTTGCCAGGTCCGGGACCTGTTCTCAGTCATGTGGTTGCTGAGTGCAGTCCTCATGTTCACTCATCGCTCCGCCGGTCAGATGCTGTGAACACTTCTGTCCTCTGAATGTCCTTGCTTGGCTTCCAGGACTTGGATCTTGTCTAGCTTCCGCCCAGTTCTCTTATTGCTCCTCCTTGTGTTCTTCACTGTTTTGTTTTTCTCTTTCAGTTTCCCAAACAGGTCAGGTGCTGTCCTCAATAATATTCTGCCTGCGTAACTCCCTTATGTGAATTATTCTGCAGCTGGGGGTCAAACAAGGCAGTATAGGGTTGGTATTTGTGATTATTTCTTTAAACTCTGTCTCTCCCAAAAGACTTGGAAATCATGGGCAAAGCCCACCCCTTACCTTACTAATTTGCATATGGAGGATAGGCAGTCAGTTGGACAGATGGATAGATGGATGGATCGATAGTGGATAGGTGGATGGATGGATGATGAATGGATGGGTGGATGATGGATAGATGGATGGGTGGATGGATGGATGGATGGATGGATTGTGGATAGATGGATGGCTGGATGATGGATGGATGGATGGATGGTTGGGTGGATGGATGGATGGATTGTGGATAGATGGATGGCTGGATGATGGATGGGTGGGTGGATGGATGGATGGATTGTGGATAGATGGATGGCTGGATGATGGATGGGTGGGTGGATGGATGGATGGATGATGGATAGATGGATGGATGGATGATGGATGGGTGGATAGATGGATGGATGGATTGTGGATAGATGGATGGCTGGATGATGGATGGATGGATGGATTGTGGCTAGATGGATATCTGGATGATGGATGGGTGGATGATGGATGATGGATGGATGATGAATAGGTGGATGGTGGAAGAATGATGGATGGCTGGATGATGGATGATGGATGGATGGGTGGATGGATGGATGGATTGTGGATAGATGGATGGCTGGATGATGGATGGGTGGGTGGGTGGATGGATGGATTGTGGATAGATGGATGGCTGGATGATGGATGGGTGGGTGGATGGATGGATGATGGATAGATGGATGGATGGATGATGGATGGGTGGATAGATGGATGGATGGATTGTGGATAGATGGATGGCTGGATGATGGATGGATGGATGGATTGTGGCTAGATGAATATCTGGATGATGGATGGGTGGATGATGGATGATGGATGGATGGTGAATAGGTGGATGGTGGAAGAATGATGGATGGCTGGATGATGGATGATGGATGGATGGTGAATAGATGGATGGTGGAAGAAGAATGGATGGATGGATGATGGATGATGGATGGGTGAATGGATGGATGGATTGTGGATAGATGGATGGCTAGATGATGGATGATGGATGATGGATGGATGGTGAATAGGTGGATGGTGGAAGAACGATGGATGTATGGATGATGGATGGATGGATGGTTGGGTCAGAAAGGCAGGTTAGATTTAGATCATGGATGGAGACAAATAACAGTGGAACCTCTCCTTAATGATAGAGAGAAGCCATGCAACAGCTCTGAGCTCATATTCTATGCCCATCTCTATGGGCAGAGATGAAGCCACTCTCCCTACAGCTCGCCTCTCCCGAATGCACTCTTTCACCTCCATACCTTTGCTCATGACGCCTCCCCATCACCACCTATTGCACACTAAGTGCCCGCCGTGCATCAGTGCCCCTGAAGGGGCATCGCCATTCCCTGGTGCGAGCGGGAATCACTGCCTCTCTTGTTCCTCTCTTACGACCCTCATCACATTCTGCCTTCAGTCAGTTTTTTAACGAAAACCCTTTGCTTTTTGAGGGCATGTTTGATGTCACCTTGAGTGCTGGACACCCAACACATGTGTAGATTGAGAGAAGCCCGTTATCTTGATGGTGGTTGTTTCCTAAGTCTTAAATATAGTGGTCTCAGTGGGAAGATTTATGGGCTGAACTGATTTCCAGCAGATCATTTTATTGTAAAATTAGAACTGCAGAGCGCAGTCAGCATGTCTGAGTACAGGTACAGGTGGCAGGAGAGCGGGGCGTGCCACTTTGGACCACAGATCTAGCGGGTGGGATGCTCTCCCTACCATGGTTGGAGCGCTTCTTTCATGTGTCCCAGACATCCGCAGCGCGCTGGTTTCATCTCAGGCCCCTGCTTTCCTGGACCTCAGATGGCTCTCCCCGGTCCAAGTGTCACCCAGACAGGAAAATGCCCTCTGACCTTTACTTGTCAGCCAAGAGACTTGTCCCAGAAGTTCCTTTGCTCACACCCCCAGTGTTGAATTGGCCAGCATTATCCACATGCCGATCCCTAAAGCAGTCAGTGGCAAAAGGAAGGGGTGCCCCGTGATAGGACTTAACCCGGAAGTCAGCTTCCCCCGGGGCACTTTGAGGGGTGGACTACACACTTGAACAACATTGGGGTTCGCTCTGTGAGGCAGAAAGAGGGCAGTCAGTTGTGTCTGTTGGCTTTGCCATCTATCTATGCGGGGAGGGTGGGGTCGGGAGGGCTCTACACGGACAACTGTGTCCTCTGGGGCCTTGCTCACAGTGACCCTGAGCACAGCCGCTGCCCCTCTGTCCCTGGCGTCCCTTCCCACCAGGCTGTCCTGTTCCCCCGGCTCCAGGCCGCTTCCTGTCGTGGAGGCGGCCCCTCTGGTGTCTGGTTCTCCGTCTCCCCACAGCGGGCCTCACTGATGAAATAATCGCCGTTGCTGACGCCCGGTGGGCAGGCCAGTCCATACGGGGGAGCAGCTCCTTGTCCAGGGTGTCGGGGAGCAAGGGCACACGTCCCCGAGCATGGCGATGCCCTGATCTCTCCGTGCACTGGGCACTGCCACGGCGGCGGCTCCCTGCCCTCACACCAGTGACCCCCCCCCCAAGCCTTCAGAGGAGCAAACGGGGGCCTGGGCTCCAGCCGGGGCCTTTCTGGGCGCCACGGCTGCCTTGGGTGCTCAGACGTGTTTGGCTCTAGCCCCTTCCAACGAGAACTTTCTGCCGATCACGTTGTTCTTCTGCCTCTCGCTGCAGAGCCCAGAGCCTCCCGGAGTCCCCGAGGGCAGGGTGGTGGTGGGGGTGGTGGTGGTGGTGGGGGTGGGGGTAGCCCTCGGCTGTGGCGGGCGGGGGTCCTCTCACAGGTCACCTGCTTCCCCACCCCCGCTTTCTTTGGGACCAGGGCTGTTGGGTGGGCTGAGCAGTTGGCTCTTACACCAATGTCTCTGCACGGCTGCCTTTTGGGGTTCTTGACTCCCGGTAGCATCCCTGTCGGCCTCTGTGCCCCGCGCGGGCAGCAGTGGCCTCACGCGCTATGGGTGCCTCTGCTGGCAGGCTTCTGTCCCTGGGCTCCGGGACATCCTTTGGACCCCGTGTGGCTCCTCAGCTGTGCCGTGGATCATTGACGTCGTCAGAGAGTGCCCTCTGGACCCATGGAATATGAATAGGCTAATGTAAAGGGCCCACTGCACACATTTCATCCGATCTCGTCCGGGCTCTCTGCCGTCTTCAAACCCAGCCCAGCACGGCACTCACAGGAGATGGTTTGTTTGGCATCACAGAGGGTTTGGCACAGAAACGCACTGTAGGGTGACATCGGACGGGAAACCTTCGCCCCGGCCTGGGAAACTCCTATTCCCTTTGCGGCAATTGGAAACTCAAAACCATGGACACCACTGGTCCACGGAAAGCATTTTACTAAGCGGTAATCCCTATCGGCGTTGGCATTAGAGAGAAAGGGATCTGGGGACACTTTATTCACTCCAGCGGACGAGCTTTCCGCTCTCTCCCCTCTCCTCCAGGGCACCTGCTCCTGGAGCCGGGAGGCCAGTGCTGCTCCGCGAGGCGGGATCTGCAGGCCACACCTCACTCTCAGGAAAACACTGCCAGCGTGTGTAGGATATGCAGTGATCATGGCTTAGACTTCTCTATTTTTAAATGTATTTTTATTGATTTCAGAGAGGAAGAGAGAGGGAGTGAGAGAGATAGAAACATCAATGATGAGAGAGAATCATGGATCAGCTGCCTCCTGCGCACCTCCCACGGGGGATCGAGCCTGCAACCCGGGCATGTGCCCTGACCGGCAATTGAACCATGACCTTCTGGTTCATAGGTCGATGCTCAACCACTGAGCCACACCGCCTGGGCTAGTCTTTTCTATTTTTATGGATGTATAATTGACATTTAACATTATAGTAGGGCCCCCCCCCCATTATCCACTGGGCTAAATAGATGTGTGAAACCATGGTTAGGACTGAAACTTACATTTTCCATGTGTTTTCCTATAGCTAGCTTCCTGTGCTAAGTTTAATTTATACAGTAAGAGCTCAACAGCTATACGTTATAAAAGGCCTGTGGCCCTAACGCCGTACTGACCAACGACTGGCGTGGGTGGGCGGGCTGCGCTATTTCACGAGCTGGGCTTCTAGTAGCTAATAAGAGAATAGAACAACGATGACCACATACTGTAATAAAAGTGATGTGGCCCCAAAGAGGGCTGCCCCCTTGCCTGTCACGCAACCCACATTTCCTGGGGAACCGGGCACTAAACCATTCGTAGATGGCCTGCTTCTGGGTCGGGGTTCATACATAGCAGAGCAGCCTCTCGCTGTGACCTATGGGCGGTTGGCCCTCAACACAAGGGTTTGCAAAAGAAAAACAAAGGGAAAAAACAAAAACAAAGAAAAAAGTTATGTGAATGTGGTCTCTCTCTCCCTCCCCCCTCCCTCCCCCCTCCCTCCCCCTCCCTCTCCCTCTCCCCTCCCCTCCCCTCCCCCTCCCCCTCCCCTCCCTCTCCCCTCCCCCTCCCTCTCCCCCTCCCCCTCTCCCTCCCCCTCCTTCTCCCCCTCCCCCTCTCCCTCCCCCTCCTTCTCCCTCTCCCTCTCCCTCTCCCTCCTTCTCCCCCTCCCCCTCTCCCTCCCCCTCCTTCTCCCCCTCCCCCTCTCCCTCCCCCTCCTTCTCCCTCTCCCTCTCCCTCTCCCTCTCTCTCTCCCTCTCCCTCTCCCTCTCCCTCTCCCTCTCCCTCTCCCTCTCCCTCTCCCTCTCCTCTCTCTCCCTTTCCTTCTCCCTCTCCCTCTCCCTTTTCCCTTCTCCCTCTTCCTCTCCCTCTCCTCCTCTCCCTCTCCCTCTCCCTCTCCCTCTCCCTCTCCCTCTCCCTCTCCCTCTCCCTCTCCCTCTTCCCTCCCCCTCCCTCTCCCTCTCCCCTCCCCCTCCCTCTCCCTCTCCCGCTCCCCTCCCCCTTCTCTCTTTCCCCTCCCCCTCTCCCTCCTCCTCCCTCTCCCTCTCCCCCTCTCCCTCTCCCTCTCCCTCTCCCTCTCCCTCCCCCTCTCCCTCCTCCTCCCTCTCCCTCTCCCCCTCTCCCTCTCCCTCTCCCTCTCCCTCTCCCTCTCCTTCTCCCCCTCCCCTCCCCCTCCCTCTCCCTCTCCTCCTCCCCCTCCCCCTCCCCCTCCCTCTCCCTCTCCCTCTCCCTCTCTCCTCCCCCTCCCTCTCTCCCTCCCCTTCTCCCTCCCTCTCCCTCTGATAACTGATCTGAGAACCCAGAATACTGTATACTAGTGAGTAAGGGGTGGGGAGCGGATATAGCTGGACAGAGGCAGGATTCACACCCCGGGTGGGATGGCGCCGGAGGGCAGGAGACTTCACCAGGACACTCAGAATGGTGAGTGATTTTAAACTTCGGCATTGTTTAATTCTGAAATTTTCCACTTCATATTTCTGACTGTGGCTGATGGTGGGTCACTGAAACCTTGGGAAGGGAAACCACGGCTTCGAGGACTGCTGTGTATTGGTGTCCGGCGTGCAACATAGCGATTAGATATTTGCGTATATTGCTAAGTGATCACCACAGTCAGTCTAGGGACCATCCATCAGCACACATACAGCATTTCTTTCTTGGATGAGAACTTTTAATATCTGCTCTCTTAACCACTTTCAAATACGCAATCCCGTGTCACTAACTGGGGTCACAATGCTGCACATCACACCCCCGGGACTTCCTCATTTTACACCTGGAAATTCGCACTCCTGGCCCCCTGCACCCATTTCACTCCCCCTCCCCCTCCCACCGCTGGCTATAAGGTTCTCTGTGTCTATAAGGTTTTTCACTTCGTTTTATGTTTTCTTAGATTCCACATGTAAATGTGATCATATGGTGTTTATCTTTGTCTGACTTACTCACTTAGCATAATGCCCTCAAGGTCCGTCCGTGTGACTGCTAACAGCACGAGTTCGTTCCTTTTTATGGCTAAATACTATTCCATTGCATATATATGTGCGTATATTTTATCTAACCATTCATCTGTTGATAGATAGGTTGTTTCCATATCTCAACTATTGCTTAGTTTTTTTCTGACTATCAAGATGAGTATTCTTGGTTCTTAAATTTTGGAAAGTACCCAAACTCTACTGAAGAAAGTAAGAGTCTCCCACAGTTCACATCGGAAACCCAAAGATCGTTTTCATGCACTCCCCTTGCGTCCTCCTCCTCCTCCTATCTGCCCTCCTAGCTCACATCCATCTATCTATCTATCTATCTATCTATCTATCTATCTATCATCTATCTATCTATCTATCTATCTATCTATATATTTTTACAATATGGAGTCAGACTATAACTATGGTTCTGTACCCTAACTTTTGTTCACAAGAATCTGTATTTTCCACGTCGTAATAAACGCTTTGCTGTGACAGTTGGGCAATCCGGATTAAATGTCTCTATTCACGGGCTCAAAGCCTTCAGGTGGAGTGGGAGGGTCAGCTGGCTGTGGGTCCATTTATAAATAACTGTGCTATTGCCCATGGCAAATATTGAATTTGATGCAATACTCAAGACATTTTCTAATTTGAAAATATTTTCAACCCAAACAGCTGCCATTCGCAATTTGTCATGTTGTGAGGATTCTGTGAAGTGAAATGTTTTGGGGTTGGATATTTTACTTGGAGCATTGCATACACACCGGCATCCTCATCTCTCCAGAAAAAGAGATGGGGTTGTAGGCCTGTTCTCGGAAAGATTTATTTTCTTTCTTTTTAGTCTGGGACTGTTCTGATCTGTGAAAAAATACGGGTCCTCCTCGCATCCACAGATTAAACGGATTGCTCCTTCCCTAGGACCGAAACAATTGCTTGAGGACAGGCTCAGGGGTGGTTACTAAACCCGTTCCTCTCTGTTTTGAGCAGAGACAAGCGCTGAATGATCTGGGAAAACCATTATTACCGAAGCTGGGCCTGTACGGCAAGGAAAACATTTTCAAAATATTTTCTTTGCAAAAGTATACGTGTGCTTCAGGACGCCAGTCCGGGCGGGGCCTCGCTTCCGTCCTACTTTTTGCTTCATGATGCGGAGCTTCCCTCAGAGGAATGTCCCCCCCGCTCAGCCCCCCTTTTTTTAAAAATATATTTTATTGATTTTTTACAGAGAGGAAGAGAGAGGGACAGAAAGTTAGAAACATCGATGAGAGAGACATCGATCAGCTGCCTCCTGCACGCCCCCCACTGGGGATGTGCCCGCAACCCAGGTACATGCCCTTGACCGGAATCGAACCTGGGACCCTTCAGTCCGCAGGCCGACGCTCTATCCACTGAGCCAAACCGGTTAGGGCTCAGCCCCCTTTTTAAGGGAAGGATTTTAACTTCATTCCCCTTTTAGAATAGTTTAAAAAATGTTTAAGGAATAGGTTTTGTCACCAAATGTCTAGTTGATACTTGGTGTTAATATTTGGAAAAAAAAACAACGCACCCGTAAAAACAAACCCCAAGCTTTAATGTATTTACATTCTCTCTTAGGCTGTTCCAAGATCTTTGCAGACCCAAGAAAAGCCGCGTTGACCAAAAGCAAGACAAATGCCTCAGAGAGAAAAAAGATGGTGGCGCCAAGGGCAGTTGAAGGTAAAATAAAGACCCGGACAGGCCTACCCGTCCTAATTATGATTGAAGGAAAATGTGACTATTAAACATTTTGTGTCTTCCATATTTGATGTTTGTGGCCCCAACCTACAAAGACCTCTTCTTGGACCGGGTGGGGTAGTTGGAAGGATTATGTTGACCCCACTGAGTCTCCCTCCCAAATCCGATGCCCCTCGCCAGCCCTCCTGCTCCCTCCGGCCCCCACACTGCAGACTTCGGTAAATCCCCGCGTTGTAAGGATGGTAGTCAACACAGCCCCTCCGTCCCCAGCACCTTCGGTTCTCTTCCACTCCTTCCAGAAGAACCGGAAGGCCGAGGGCGGTGTGTACAGACCTGGGCTTTTATGGTATTTGTAATTTCCGCCAAATTACTGAATTGGGTTTGAAGTTCTTTTTTAGTAATTTTACCTGCATTCAATGGAAACCTCATTTCAGGAGGCACACACAAAGAGTGAGCCTCTGCATTTATTAACTGTGCAAAAAAAAAAAATAAGGGTGCAAGATTTCAGAATTTTATTTAAAAAAATATATTTTTATTGACTTCAGAGAGGAAGGGAGAGGGAGAGAGAGAGAGAACATCAATGATGAGAGAGAATCACTGATCGGCTGCCTCCTGCACACCCCACACTGGGGATGGTGCCCGCAACCCGGGCATGTGCCCTGACTGGGAATCGAACCGTGACCTCCTGGTTCATAGGTTGACACTCAACCCCTGAGCCACGCCAGTCGGGCTGATGTTAGTGTTTTATACATGAAACATGCCCCTTCGCTCATTCCCAGAGGCGGAAGGGGAGGCCTCTGGTTCTTTGGGGCCTGGACCCGCCCGGAACAAGCCTTCCACAGTGTTCTCCGGATCAAAGGCGGCTGTAAATCCCCTGTGAGCCGAGGGTGGGGACGCGCTCAGCCTGCAGTGTGAGCACCAGCCTGTGCATGGGGAGGACTTGTGTGGAGTGAGCTGTCCCGGAGAGAAGCCGAAATGTATGGAAAGAACATGTGTTCTGAGCGTGGGGCGTGCAGCCTGGAGGAAGGCCAGGGATGGGTCTCTGGGGCTGGACGACCCTCGCAGAGGAGGGCGATCTCCTGGGGGGCCTGCTGCTCTCCTGAAGAGGCAATCTTGGGGGATTCCGAGGATTCCTGAGCCAAGACGCCCAGGCCCCTCCCCCCTTGGCCTCTCTCATTGGTGCGCCATAACGGCGACCCAATGCAATTTCAAGACGGCGCTCCGTTCTTGTTGCATTTTTAAAGCAGATATTATCCCCTGGAAGGACTTGGTGAGATGCAAGGGAATTGCACGCTTTCCAAGATCAGGAAAGTTGTCGGTAGTGAGATATGATGCCCAGGGCTCCAGGCCTGCCATCATCTCGGCAGGACTCCCTGGAGCCCGTGTGGGGACAGGCCCGGAGCTTAAGAAGATGTGTAGACGGCCGAGGCGTTGGTGGGAACTTGCAAAGTCCACTGTGCTCAATATGAGAGACTGTGTCTCATTTTTATCTAACTTCTTTTTTTTTTTTTAAATATATTTTATTGATATTTTACAGAGAGGAAGGGAGAGGGATAGAAAGCTAGAAACATCGATGGGAGAGAAACATCGATCAGCTGCCTCCTGCACACCCCCCACTGGGGATGTGCCCGCAACCAAGGTACATGCCCTTGACCGGAATCGAACCCGGGACCCTTCAGTCTGCAGGCCGACGCTCTATCCACTGAGCCAAACCGGTTTCGGCTATCTAACTTCTTTCTGTAAAGCATCATTCATAGATGCTGCCCGTGGACAATGGCGTGTAGGAACTGCATGTGATGTGGGTTTTGGGGGGCTTGTCACACTGGGTTTTACTGGGGATGAAGGGGAGTGATGGTCCTGAAAGAAGGAAGTGGGGTCTCCAGTCGCGTCGTGCACCGCGCAGACCTCCGGGACGCGTTCGGGCACGTGCTTCCTGCAGACTGGCTTATTGTTGTTACTATTACTTTTTACCATCGCTTCATGGTGTTTAGTCCTTTGGGAAACGAAAACCCAGAATCGTGGTTGCTCATTGCGGTTCTGTCCCTCTGCCTCCCAGCTGTCTCCGGGGCTGCACGGACGGTGAAGGAGCTGACCTCCTGAGGGACATGGTTCAGACTGTCCCGGACCCAGCAGCTCATATCAAGGTAGGTGGCCCCCCCCCAGGAGGCTGCGGCTTCCCCCCTGCTGGGTCTTCATGGCGCCTGCCCACACGCACTGCATGCCGCGGTCCCCCACCAAGACAGCGGTGTTCACATTTAGGAATGGTTGAAAGAAATCAGGGGAAGAACATATGTCATTACACAGGTAAATGATATGACATGCAGATTTCATTGTTCATAGCGGCAGTTTTCCTGGGCCGCAGCCTGGCCGCGCGTGTCCACACGGTCCAGGAGGCTTTGGCGCCGCAGTGGCCGGTGCATCGCTGCAGCAGCCACGCGGCCCGCAGAGCTGCGAGTAGCCAGCCTGGCCCTTTGCGAAGGTCGCTGACCTCTGAGTTAATGCAGGAAACATCCCCATCTTCTCACTGCACTGTCTGGGCCACCCGGGAGGAGACCAGCGGTGACACGTGGGTCTCCGTGCGCAGACATCGTTCTGCGCGGGCACAGGGACCCTCGGCGGCTCGCCCCGCCGCACCTGCCCCGGTGCTCACCGACAGCGTTTCCCCACGGCCCTGGAGGCGAGAGAGGAAGGGAGCGAGGCATGTGCAGAGGCAGGTCCCGGGGAGGAAGCCGCCCCACCTTTTTCAGTCCCACACGCACATGCACACGCACACGCACACGCACACGCACACGCACACGCGGGGAGAGGCGCGGCGAGGAAATGAGGCGATCGGTCTAATAGACTTGACCCGAGTAACTGCTGTGGGAAAATGGGGCCGGAGCCCCGTTCCCCAGGGAGGCTGTCTCCCCGGTGCTGCTCAGCTCAGCGGTCTCCACTGGCCCACATCTCCCCGGCGGTGCCAGGTCTTCATCTCCTCCCCTCCCCCGCCCCCATCCCTCTCCCCGAGTGGCCTGGTAACTTTTCCTGATTTATGGTCTTTGCCTAAAACAGTTATGGAAAATGGGAAGTGGTTTATCATTGAAGGGAAAGCTTATGGTGTTGAAAAATTAATCTTTTTTTTTTTTGGACTAACATATACAATGCCTTCCAAAATATCACATACACACATTTTAAAGACAGTATATTTGGGAGTGTGACGGACTGGGACCATGCGTAACGTACACCCTTACACGTGTGATTTCTTGGGAATTGGAAGTAGTAAGAGCGCCAATTCATCCTTTGGGTTTTACGGGTGCTTATGAAACTTCAGAAATAGGGGGCGTTCCGGAGTGTTGAGGATTCTAAGTTTTAAGCAGGGGTACAGAGGGACACTACAATTGGATTTCTGTTTGATTTCTGTGTGACATTTTATGGGGGCATGGCAGTCCTGTCTACTAAGGTGCAAGTGGGAAATCTCTTGTGGGTGTTAAGTTTTCTTTCGAAATATCTGGAACTTATCTGGTAAGTGCCCATGTTACACACAGATTGAGGCGTGGTGGGGGCGGGGGGCGCAGAAAAGCCTTTTTTTTTTTTTTTTTTAAAGACTCTGTTGACCATGAAGCTGCCAGATGCAAATGCAAGCTCCTGGGAAGGTGGTATGAGAAATACCTTCTGCAGTTCCGTGGAGGCGGGTCAGTAACCGATTCCACTGTGACTGGCATTTTGTTCCTAATCAACTAGAAGGAACAGGCGAAGCCAGTGAGAAACTAGTGCAGGTTTTTAGAAGGGAATCCACGAAGCGCAGGCAGCCTTGGACACATCTGAGAATCATGGTCTCTGACCACGTGTTTACGGGGACCGTCCCGGATCTGACCTCAGGAATGGGCCGTGTTTCCGTTCTGCTCCATCACACCATCATCGTATTGGTTAGCATAAATAAGCGGAGGGTGATTTTGAGAAATGATAACCTTGAGAGTTTTTAAAAAATAAAATTCAACTCGGGTTGCTTATGTGTGTTTCGAAGGTGAACTGGCAGGTGAGAGCTGCAGTTGATCACAGCTGATGACGGCTCTGGTTAGAGAGAATTAAAGGTGTTTGTTTTCTTCGTGAATATATCCAGCTCTGCCTGTTGGAATTTAAATAATTATTCCTGGACTTTCGTTTTGTTTTGTTTTAGGTCTATGAAATTGGTGTCTTTGACAACCACGTTAGGAAAATAGACTGCCTTTCTGTATTTCCTTAAAATCTCTGATTTGGGGCCCTAGCCAGTTTGGCTCAGTGGATAAAGCGTCAGCCTGTGGACCAAAGGGTCCCGGGTTCGATTCCAGTCATGGGCACCTCCCCGAATCGGTTGCAGGCTCCTCCCCAGCCCAGGGCCCGGGTCAGGGCTCATGCAGGAGGCAACCAATCGATGCGTTTCTCTCTGTTTTTCCCTCTCTCTTCTACTCTCCCTAAAAATCAGTGGGGAAAAAATAGACTTGGGTGAGGATTAACAAAAAAAATAAAAAATAAAAAATAAAAAATAAAAATACTAAGCTCCCTGACTTGGGGAGTCTCTCAGGAGACTGTTCTGTGCTGAGAAGTTCCTGGCCGGTGGAGGAGGTGGCTTGTACTCGTGGGAGGGAATCTTACAAATAGCGCTCGAATGGCCCACTTGCCTGTTAATGTAAATAGTGGACGACTTTGCCTTCGGCTCATTTCTCCTGAAAAGGACTTCAGTTCCCCAGAGCGGTGACCTAACCGTGCAGGTGTGCGGCGAGCGGGGGGGAGCGTGGGGGGCAGCCACAAAGGTTGTGTGTCCTTCGCACGCCTGTCCGCCGGCCGATGGGGAGAGGAACCTTTTGCATGAGGGAAATGTATTCTGCATAATTTACCATCGCGCTCTCTGCCAGAACAAATATGAAATGTTAGAGCAATTGCATAATAGCGGGTGATATTACTAATGCGCGTCGTTAGCCTCCTCTTAGGTAATCGCAGTTGCGGGGGAGGAGGAAGAAGAGGGAATGTTCTGGAAAGAACTTGACAGCGACAGGGTCAGGACTTCCCAAGAAGTCAACGGGCCGAGCTCCTCCCCGTCCCCCCTGCCCCCCACGTAATCCTGTAGCTGCTGCTCTGGAAGTGACACGGAGTATTTCTGGCTGTAAAAGGTGTTAGACGAAAATGCTGCTTGCATTTCATAGAAGGAAGGATTTGAAAGGGTTTTAAGAAGCAGCCAAGGTGAAGTGCAAGGTCACCAGGAGGCCTGAGAGTCCAGTGGGTGAGCGGGAGCACAGAGAACATGACACAGATGCCCACCCAGCTCGGGGACGGTGCCGACCTGATCCCTGATCCGGGTGAGGGGCTTGGCCACGCTCCTGGCCCTTCCTGGCTTAGCCCCGCTCCCTGCTTCCCGCTCTGTGCTCCCCGGAGGAGGCTGGGCCTCACTCCCCGCTCCTACCTGGCTGACAAAAGGCCATTGAGCAGCAAGCAATTCGCACGTGTTTGCCGATCTGATTTATAGTCACTTTGCTCCGCAGGAAGTTAGAAAGTTTATCCTTTGAGGATATACTCAGCAGGGACCAGAGACCAGAGTTCCCCCCCCCCCAAAGCCTTGTGCGCTGTGAAGATGACGTAGCCTTGGATACGCGGCCTAATTCTTCCTTAATAAATCCGCTTTGATCAGGTTCCAGCGGGTGTGCACACCCCGGCACGCCGGGCGACGCGGGCTGTTGGGAGCTGCGCGCTCCGTTCTCTGCAGGGCAGTGGCACTTACGCGGAGCAGAGCAAACTCGCAAACAGCTCTACAACGCGTGTGTATGATTTTTATGATCAGAAAAAGAGTATTGTCTGAAAATATCAAAATATTTGATACGACAAAATAGGAGAGGCCTCTAGTGCGGGGCGGCCTGCCCACAGATGTGCCCCGCGCGCGGGCTGCGCTGGAGCTCGGCTCTGCGTTCTGGCCCTCGCGCCGGCTTCCCGTGTCCCTAGGGCTGTGCTCCAGGTGCCTGCATCGAGGTTCAGTGCCTGCTGCCCGGGCCTGCTGCACGGCCCCCCGAGGTTCAGTGCCTGCTCCCCGGGCCTGCTGCACGGCCCCCCGAGGTTCAGTGCCTGCTGCCCGGGCCTGCTGCACGGCCGGCCCCCCGAGGTTCAGTGCCTGCTGCCCGGGCCTGCTGCACGCCCCCCCCCCCCCCCCCCCCCCACACACACACACTGGTGACTCCTCGTTAAGGTTCAGAGATGCTGGTGTTCAGGGAGGCACCAGCTTTCCCAGGAGGCGCAGGCTGGGGCCGGGGGCGACTTGTCGCTTCCCCGGAGAAAGGCTGTAACTTGTGTGTGGTTGGCCTAGAAACCCTCGGGGCCTTCCGTCCAGAGGTGGCTCTCAAACAGCCTGCGTCTCGGCTCAAAAATGCAGATTCTTGGGTTCCCCCAAAGCTGCTTCGGTAAGTTTGGGGTGGACTCGGGGAACTGCATTTTAACAAGTGCCTGAGGCGTCTCTGTGGACCTTCCTTAGATAATGAATAACAATAATTTTTTTTAAAAATATATTTTATTGATATTTTACAGAGAG
Organism: Plecotus auritus; assembly: GCF_963455305.1. NCBI lineage: Eukaryota > Metazoa > Chordata > Mammalia > Chiroptera > Vespertilionidae > Plecotus > Plecotus auritus. Next base: position 224,761,839 of record NC_137771.1, read on the forward strand.
GAAGGGAGAGGGATAGAGAGTTAGAAACATCGATGAGAGAGAAACATCGATCAGCTGCCTTCTGCACAACTACTGGGGATGTGCCTGCAACCAAGGTACATGCCCTTGACCGGAATCGAACCTGGGACCTTTCAGTCTGCAGGCCGACGCTCTATCCACTAAGCCAAACCGGTTAGGGCAACAATAATTTTTTAAAAACGATTTGTTATTGATTTTTTTGAGAGAGAAGAAGGGAGAGAGGGAGAGAGAGAGAGAGAGAGAGAGAGAGAGAGAGAGAGAGAAACATCGATGTGAGAGTGAAACATTGGTTGGCTGCCTCCTGCCTGCCCCATTCTGGGGATTGAGCCAGTAACCCATAACCTGGGCATGTGTCAACTGGAAATAAAGCCAGCAACCAACGGAGCCGCACCTAACTCTTTTTAAAAACGTACCTTTGTTGTTGAAAGTATTATAGATGTCCCCATTTCCCCTCCCCGCCTTGGCCCTCTCCACCTCTCCCATGCCCCGCTGCCTTCACCGCACTGCTGTCTGTGTCCATGGGTCACGTGACGCACAGATGCACATACGTTCTTTGGTGGATCTCTCCTCCTTCCCTCCGAGGTGCATCAGTCTGTTCTGTGCTTCCCTGTCTTTGCACATTTCTCTCCTCCTTTCTAGGTATGATCATAATCACACCACGGATTTGCAACACAGAAGTGTTCTCAAGGGCACTGTGCCCTAACTCCTATGTGTACATATATATGTATAAGTACATGTATGTGTATATGGTGTACATGTATATGTACGTGTACATGTATACGTATAAGTACATGTATGTGTATATGATTTATTTTTTAGAGCCGTTTGAAGTTCACAGCAAGAACGAGCGGAAAAGTGCGCAGCCCCCGTGTGCCCCTGTTCCCACACACACACCACAGCCCCGCCATTAGCAGCACTGCACCAGGGCGGTCGACCTGCTAACAGTCGGTGAACCTGTGTTGACACGTCAGCATCACCCAGGCTCCGTGGTTACCAGGGCTCACGCTTTGAGCTGTGCGCTCTGTGGGTTTAGATTAATGTATAGCGGCATGTATGTCTCACACGGAGTGGCTGCCCTGCCCCGAACATCCTCTGGGCCCCAACCACGCATTCCTCCCTCCCCCACCCCAGCCCCTGGCAACCACGGATCTCCTCCCGGCTCCACAGCCTCGCCCTCCCCGGGTGTCATGTACTTGGGATCAGGCAGCATGCAGCCTTCTCAGCCTGGCCTCTGGCATCGGTCAGGTGCACAGGCGGTGCTCTGTCTTGTCATAGCTTGATAGCTCATCTTGACTTTTTTGAGTCGGGGAACTTTAAAAATAAACCCGACGAACTCATGTATTTTCTCTCCAGAATAAGCGCGCACACACTCTCATACATGCTCACAGGCTTCCTGCAGCCAACCTAGCCCCCTCATGGCCCCCCAGCCCCACCGCACCCAGGCCCGGTGGGGGGGGGGGGGGTCCCAGGCCAGAACCCCGGCCCGGTGATGGAAACCCCGTTGGATGCAGTTGATGAAACTGAAAAGAAATGTTCATTTGCCCCTAAGTCTCCTGCCAGAAAGCGCGTTGCCGCTTGAAGTGAGTGGCATGAATGGCCGAGCTTCTCTGAACAGGGATCTGTTCGAGGCTCACTGTGGTCTGAGCTCCGCTCAGATGATGGACACTCCCGCAGATCTGCCTCCCAGAGCAAGTCTTCTCACACGTCAGGCCAGCGGGTCCCCTGGGGAGGGGTGGCTGCAGAGCCTGCGGTCCCAAGGCTCTGGGCTGCTGGCCTGGAGGCCGGTCTCTAGCAAGGCTGTAAGGCCACGGTTTTCAAACTGCGGGTCACGGCCCACTTGTGGGAGGGGGTCAAGGCCAACGTGAACCAAAGGCGGAGGAGTGGGGTGGGGGGTGGGAGAGAATGGAAATGACCAGGGAGCATCCCATGTGGGATGGACGCCTCTTACTTGGGAAGACCTGCGTTCGCGCGTGTATGTGTGTTACCGGGTGGTGACATGTAACATGTGCCTTCTTACTCTGGGTGCACCGAGCAAACAGCGCCCATGTATAACGGCATGTATGTCTCACACGGAGTGGTTGCCCTGCCCCGAACATTGGGGTTTCTGAGGAGGAAGAAACGAGGGGGAAGCATCACGGCGTTTTGCCCTAAGGAACCGCGGGTTCGCAGGCATGAACTCGCACATGTGTCTCCCCACATTGGGCTCCGCCGACTCTGGCGGCCAGATGTTGGGATTTATCCAGAGCAGGAACTGTGTATAGCAGAGAAAGTTGTGTGTTGTTTTTTTTTTTTTTAATTTTAAAGATCAAATTCCAGGCTTAAATTAAAACCCCGGTTGTGTTTTGCTTAATTGAAAGTCCATGTTACTTCTGAGCATGCACTTTAGAAAAAGTAAACAAATTTAACCGAAGCATGGCTATTAATTTTTGAACGATTCTTGGTGGATTTTCTGGAGAGTACTGTTCATTTGCATTGCACGTTTACTGCTAATATGCTGCTATTATCAATATCCAAAAATAAACAATAACACCCGTTTATATGGACCTCCAAATGAGTCCCATAAACTTTTACGATAGTGGTGCTCGTGAGCCAGCTGAGCTTGAGGCTGACAAAACATGTAACCTTAGCCATGCGACTCTCTGTCCTTTGTTTTGAAACCCAAGTTCAAAAGGGGGCAATGTTGGAAACCTTTGTAGTTAAGATAAATCGTCACCAATCCAAAGTTTGTGCTTAACGTAAAAGTAAAGAGCAAGTCAAGTTTTTCATGACGTATGTTGTTTGAAAAAGCTCCCAACTCAAGTGCTTACTTTTCATTGTTGTGTGAAGGGAAGGTTGTGTAAATTGACCGGTTTCATTGCACGTCGCAGAACTACAGCTGGGACGAGAGGGGGCGGCAGTTTTCTGATTGGCTGTCGGGGGAGGTGTCCTGGAGGACGCATTGAGGTTAGGGTTTGGGTTGAGGGTTTAGGGCTAGGTCAGGGTTGCTAATAGACAACATTAGCCAGGGGTCCTCAGACTTTATAAACAGGGGGCCAGTTCACTGTCCCTCAGACCGTGGGAGGGCCGGACTATAGTTTTTTTTTTAAAAAAAACCTATGAACAAATTCCTATGCGCACTGCGGGCCCGGGACGCGTCGGCTGCTAAGCAGGACAGGCAGCGGCACCCGGCGGGCCGGATCCATGTCCTCGGCGGGCCGCATGTGGCCCGCGGGCCGTAGTTTGAGGACCCCTGATTAGCAATGAACAAAGACATCAGGAAAGAACACAGACGCAAAGAGACTATTTTATTTTCTGAATAACTTAAGCCATGTACTTCTGTCCTTATTTCTGAGTCTTTAGGAACGGAAAATTCACATAGGGCCAATCCAAAGACTTAAAGAGGCCCGTGACTCGATTCCTAAAAACCGAAGTGAAACCAAACACATCTTATGTGACATAAGACTTACCTGGTGCAAAAATGTGGCTATGAATTAGAAAAAATGACACAAAGGTTTTTTGTTGTTGTTGTTTCCCCCGAGGTTTGTTGAGATATGATTGGTATTTCACACCGTGTAAGTCTACGGTTACATGATTTGATACATGGATGTTTGGGGAAGTGATTGCCACACTTGGGTTAGTTAACGTCTCCATCGCCTGACTTGATCAGTTTATTTTTTGTGGTGAAAACATGGAAAATGTACTCTATTAGCAACTTGCACCTAGCAGGGGTCCTCAGACTACGGCCCGCGGGCCACATGCGGCCCGCCGAGGACATGTATCCGGCCCGCCGGGTGCCACTGCCCGTCCTGCTTAGCAGCCGACTCGTCCCGGGCCCGCATTGCGCATAGGAATTTGTTCATATATTTTTTTTAAAACTATAGTCCGGCCCTCCAGTGGTCTGAGGGACAGTGAACTGGCCCCCTGTTTAAAAAGTTTGAGGACCCCTGACTATGGCATACAGCATTGTTCACTGCAGGGCAACCAACCTTGACGGCCACGTGGAAAACCTGCCCGTGCCCCCTCGTCCCTCTAGTCCAGGGGTCCTCAAACTTTTTAAACAGGGGGCCCGTTCACTGTCCCTCAGACCGTGGGAGGGCTGGACTATAGTTTAAAAAAAAACCTATGAACAAATTCCTATGCGCACTGCGGGCCCGGGACGCATCGGCTGCTAAGCAGGACAGGCAGCGGCACCCGGCGGGCCGGATAAATGTCCTCGGCGGGCCGCATGTGGCCCGCGGGCCGTAGTTTGAGGACCCCTGCCTAGTCCCTGCTGCACATCACAGCCCAGGACTCACTCCTCTCGTCTGGGGGAGTGTGTGCCCTTGAGCGGACGCTCCCTGTGCCCCGCCCCCAGCCCACCCCGTCCACTCTGTTTCTGCCAGTTTGGTGTTCAGGCTCCACCTGTAAGGGAGATTATACAGTATTGGTCTTTCTCTGTCTGATTTATTGCACTCAGCATTATGCGTTCAGAGTTCCTTTTTCTTTTTAAACGCATTTTTCCAGAACTAAAAATAGATGTCTTAGAAAATCTCTGGACTGATGTTAATTCGTGGTATAAATCAACTGTGGGGTTTACTAAGCATCTGCTGTTCTTTGGGCATCACATACGTTTTTAGCGTTACCTGAAAACGTGGAAGTAATATGTTCCCTACCATTTTGTGTCACTGTGACAAGGACAGTATTTCGCCATCGGATCTCTCACTGAAGACCAAGCGTTAGGATGCCGGCTGGTTCCCTTAGAAGTGGCCGAGTGGCCCCGTGGGTCATTGGAGTGACAGGAAATTTTATTTTCCGGGGTCGGTCTTCACGTCGGGGCACGGGACGAAACTTGGCACTAATATTGGTCTCAGGAGCATTGTGTTGGGGTCCCTGGGAAGCAGATGCTGAGAGAAATAGGAATGCAAGAAGTTTATTGGAACTTCTTGAAGAAGTAGGGGGGTGCCTGTGGACGACGATAAAATGAGGGGGAAGCAGGACTGGGGAGAGAGAGCCCCAGGCTGGGTACAGACCGGACAGTTTGACCAACCTGCCGGGGCCCCTGGAGCAGGGATTGGCTTGGAGGGTCCAGCGCTGGGAGAGGGGTTGGGCTCTCCCACCCCCGTGTTCAGTCTTGGCCGGGTGTCGGGGGTGAGGCATAGCCGGGGCCGAGCAGCCGGGGGTGTCTCGGGTCCATGCACAGGTTTTAGGGCTGCTTATCGTTGCTCGTGCACACATTTAGTTTCAGGTATTGAGAAGTCCAGCTAATTCTTAGAACAAACTCAGTCTCCTACTCAGCTTAAGGCTTCTTGCCTCCTGGGTTCTGACCTGTGCCAGCCAAGGAACCTCCGTGTGGGAGAAGGGTGTGGTCTACCCCCTTCCCACCTCACCTGCTCACGTCTCCTCCTGTCCTCCCTTCCTCCCCTGTACCCTCGAAGTCAATGAAGGGCTGAGGTCACCAGGCCAGCTTTGGGGCATCCCTAAGCCTGTCCTCCTACCCCAGAGTCTGGTACTTCTTTTATTTTTAAATTTTATTTTCAGAGAGGGAGGGAGAAATAGAAATATCATTGATGAGAGAGGATCATTGATCGGCTGCCTCCTACACACTCCACGCTGAGGATGGAGCCCACAACCTCGGCATGTGTCCTGCCTGGGAATCGAACCGTGATCTCCTGGTTCATAGGTGGACAGTCAGCCACTGAGTCGCACCGGCCAGGCTGGTACTTCTTTTAAGAATGAGGGCTTCAGCCAACAATCTTTGACCAAAACTCTGGAGCTTAACATCCTCCCACAGTTCAGAGGAAAAAGAAGAAAATGGTACAATGAAATCTAAGAAGCCAGTTGCCAACTCCAAATAATAAAATGGTTCCAAGTCACACATGATGTTAAAAAGTTTTGTTCACTTGTTGATGCGCAAGGCACATCTCTGTCCGTGTCCCCAGTCTCCGCTCATTCTGTGTCTTTAGGAGCAAAGAAGAAAGGTGAGCGCGCAGGGGTGGGGCACCCATCGTCATAGCACAGGAAGACGGTGTCTGGGTGTTGGGAGGCCCCCACAGACATGCTTAGAACATGCTGAGAGTCTCCTGAGGGTGCAGGGAGCTTGTCCCCGAAGCATGTTCTCCCAGGGGGTTAGGATGTAATCTGCACGGTCAAGGGCTTTTACACCTAAATTATCACTCTGTTGTTCTCTTTGGTTAAAGTCCCAGCCCTTCTAAGTTGTTAAACATTGGACCATGTTTTAGACACATTAGCTTTTTTTTCAAGCTGCTGTGTCTTTGGTCACTGATGCTCACAGATCCCTAAACCCCAGTGGGCCTGGAAGCCTGGGGTGCCTCCTTCCAGCCTGACACAGTCTTCCTGACCCCCTTCTAGCTCCAGCCTGGAGGGGCCCCATCGGAGTGAAACCCAATGGAGACTAGATAACTTCATGGAGCGTATATCCTGGGCCTTTGGATTTTATTCTAAAACGGCATATTGCACTATTGAAATTCAATACGGAAATAATTCCTTTGGCTTTAAATAAAGTTTTCAGGTCTACAAATATTAACAACCATAAATAGAGACAGTCTCACATTTCTCATTTTTTTTTTCCATCCTTATTAGGTAGGGCTGGTCATGGAGCCAGCGGTGATGCATCACCTCCATTGTCCCCTGGTCCCCAGCCTCGTCCCCTCAGTCTCACTGCCCTGGTCTTGCCACCCTCCTCCCCTCCCCGCATGAAGCAACAAATGCAGTCTTTCTCCACATTAAAGATTGAGAAGCCCAGGGCGCAACACTGTGTGAACAGAGGCACTTGGGTTCATAGCACTGCTCATAGCTTTTCTCTGGAAATAAATGCACATAACCCTATATAATAATAGTGTAGTATGCAAATTGTCCCCTCGACTGGAAGTTCTTCTGGGTGTTCGACCAGGGAGTGGGGCCAGCCGGGGGAAGGGAGGGAGGCCCCAGCTGGTGCCACCAGCAGCTAGGGACCCTGTCAGTGCACAAATTTTGTGCACTGGGCCTCTAGTGTAGTTATAAAAATAAATATATGTATATAAACAAGCATCTGTTTTGAAAGACTCATCTCCCAGGACATTGTCCTGCTATTTTAGTTCATTTAAGAAGTCCTAAGTGCAAACAAACAATCCCCAGCAGTCACTCCACTGTGCATTACTGTGTGTGTGTGTTACATTCTTGACAGCAGATCACAAAGGTGCATATTGCTAGGGGAGCCTGAGCTCTCACAGATGGAGAGACGTGTGTAGTTGTAGGTTTCTGCCCTCTGTGATGGTGAAGATCTCACCTTTGCTTTTCTTCTGTTCACTGTAGGGACTCTCTTCCAGGTGCCTAATATGGCATCTTTCCCACTTGGAGGCAGTGTTCCCTTCTGTCTTATGGGGTATGTTTACTACCCTCTTCGTTCTAGTGAGCTGATGGATGGTTATGAATATCATACACAGTCAAACTTGTGTTGGTTGTCAGCCACGCATATCTTGGGCCACGCCGCATGCAGCCTCTTCCATCACTAACCTGACTCCAAATATTTTGGCGAGAATGAACCCAAAGCCGCATATATGGGGAGCGGGGGAACAATGCGAAATCAGGACATTTGAGGTCCAGAGGTGGCTGAAAGTCATGTCTTTCATGTCACCCTGTGAACTGACTCAGAAGCTGGCCAGGGCAGACTAGGCCAGCGGCAATGGGAAATTCCCTGTGACTCATTCCGTAGACGCCTTCTTCCAACACCCTAGGAGCTCAAAGGAAATTACAAGAAGCAATTCTACAGGCAGGCAGGATGCCTGCAGACAGGCAAATCACCCCCTGGGCCTGAAAGAGGAATATTGTTCTTAATGGTTGTCAGCTGGGTTGAGAACCCCGTCATAAGACCACCCACATACAAGAAATAAGCCATCATTGATTCCTTCGACCGGGCACTAGAAATACTTGGAATAGACACCATTCTTCTTCTCAGTGGGACTGAAGGAAGCACAGGACAGTCCTTACTGCGTAGTGTGTATGGCTCTGTGGTGGACAGGAAGAGGGACAGAACAGGGTCCCTGTAACTGGAGCCCTTCTGTGTGAGTAGGGGAAGGTCAGGCGCAGCACAAAAGCTTCTGCTATGAGTAACTGTGGCAACAGAAGAAAAAATCATAATAGCTATGGATTTTAAGGGGGTGGGTGGCCACTCAAATCTGGGGTAAAACGAAGACGAATTTATAGACAAAGGACAAGGTGTGGGCATGAAAGATGGAGTAGGGAGGTCGCACGAAGGGGCTGTATGCAGAGCAGACTCCTTGAAAGCTGACTGGGTGAAGAGGGCAATGGAGGAGTTAAAGGTGCCTGAAGGTTGGACCTGGAGGCCTGGGAGACCAGGGAGCCATTTCTAGGAATAAGAAGATTCACGAGGAAGAGAAGGATGGAGTTGGATGGGAAAGAGAAGGGAGGAGCAGTTTGGAGAATTTGGTTCCTGACCTTTGGCTTGGAAGAGTTGAGTAGAGATGTTTGGCAGGAAGTGTGCTGGGGCCCAGGAGACAGTGTGGAGCTGGAGGGTGACGATCACCCATCAGGGAGCGTGTCGCTGGCGTGGGTGTGGTCGCTCTGGCCCTGGGTGTGGTCACACCATGAATGTTCTTCCGGTGGACTTCTTGCAGGTAACTAAGAGAAAGTGGGAAAACGACAAGGTGTGTTGAATGTTCTTTGGAGAAGTATGGTGGCGGAGGACAGGACTCCGTTATATTTGTCTTTGTTTCTAAGAATTGTGGTGCGGTACTGGCTCAGTGAGCTTTTACTGACTCAAGAAAAAAAGTGAGGTATTGAATGCTGGCTGAAGTGGAGTCAAGAGATGTTTTGGATTGTTTGTTCTAGGACAGAAGAAGTTTCTCTGGCACAGGGGACATGCCCATTGCAGAAAGAAACATGGGAGGCACAAGACGGAGAGGACAGTGGGTGGGACAGCGTGCTGGGAGACTTTGGCAGGGCCTGTGTCCAGGGCTTAGATGGAGGGGTTACGTTTGGAAAGGCACAGCTCAGAGTCAAGAGCAAAGGGTGAAGCTACTGAGGATTCTTGCGAGTGAAAGGCTCACTTCAAAAGGGCTTACGTTTTGTGGGTTTACTCTTCTCCACAAAATAAAAAGTACCATCATCCACCCTCGGGGAGTGAAGTGAGTGTAGGTTTGGGACAAGAGGCAGGAAAAGAGAAGGTTTCCAATCGCTGTGTTGGGTATTACGTAGGAAGTGAATTAGAAATATATAAAGTTAAAGAGTGGGAGTAAATTCCAAATGCATTTTAAAAATCGTGGGGTTTGTGGCAGATCCCACCAATATAGTTGTATGGTTTCTCCGGCGAAGCTTAGTTCCTGGGGCTGGGAAAAGGAAAGAGACTGAGGGCGGGGGTTGCTCAGCCTTCTGGTTGGTAAGGAGATGAGAGATTTCATGGTAGAGTAAGAGGATGGGTTGGTCGCGGAAGGCAAGTGAAACCATGAGCTGATAAAGGATCTGTGAAAAGAGAGACTAGTCGGGGAAGGGGGCCTGAACAAGGAGGCAGGGCGGGTCAGAAAGCGTGAGGGCAGGGCAGGATGGAAGGAGAGAAGGCTGTGGTTAGAGGAACGTCCGCCAGGGGTTTTCACCCTCGTCGGGTCACATCCCGCACGGGCCGTATACCTCACTGAATCCTTGTCATCGTGGTGGGCTGGTCTCTGGGGTGCGTGTGTGTGAGAACAGGATACCCTGGGAAAGGAAGCGTAAAATCCTATCGCCCTTCTGCCTGGGCAAGACCACAGTGGGAGTGTCGTGTTTCGTTCCAGATGTTTCTTCTAACTGTTTCCTCCACGAATGCCGTCGGCTGAGCCGTGGGGATCCAGAGCATGCCCACTTCCCTGCAGCCTCTCTCGGGTCCGGCCACCCCGTGCCTTGTGTGTGGGTCCTGGCTCCTTTGTCCTTACCTGTCTCCCTTCTTCTGTGCTGACCTCCCCTGGCTCACTTCTCCACGGGCAACTACGGGACCTGTTGAGATGTTGCTAGACCTCGTCACTTTGCTGCCGCAAGCCTTCCAGTGCCTTCCAGCTCACTGAGCATAAAGGCTCAAGCCTTCCGGTGGCCAGGGGGCCCTGCTCCCTCTGACCGCACTACTTCTTTGACCTCAGCTCCTACTGCTTCACCCTTGGTTCTCTGCACTCCATGTACACAGGCTTTCTTTGTGTTTCTCAAGCATTCTAGGACCTTTGCAGATGCCATTCCTTTTATCTGGGATGGTCTGCTCAATAGCTTTCTGACTATCACCTCGCTTCCTTTAGGTCTTTATCCCATCCGTAGTCATGCCTTCCCTGTCCATCCTATTTAGCGGTGTTCCCCACCATGGCACCCCACCCCCCTTTTCAGTGTTATATCACCTTCTAACGAGTTACTAACTTGACTCGCGTTTTTTTCTCTTTTTCTCTGCATGTCGCCTCCAGTGAGGAGGTAGGTGCACAGGGCGGGGGCTTTCATCTCGCTCCCTTGTGGCTACAGCCTCACACACTTCACACAGCAGCTCCTGGCCCAGATGGCGTGCTCAGTGGCCAGTGAATGAATGGATATTGAATCACCTGGGTATAAACGTCACACATGCCCATTGTAGAAAAGTGGGCAAACAGAGAAAAGCAGGAAGAAGAAAAGAAAAAACGGTCTGAAATTCTATCTAGAAATCATCTCCACTGATATTTCAGTGTAATCTCTCTTCTTTTCCCTTCACCTCCGTATGCATAGTTGATGTGTCAGTGGGATATTAGGGGATAGAACAGGGGTGGGCAAACTTTATGACTCGAGGGCCACAATAGGTTCTTAAACCGGACCGGAGGGCTGGAACAAAAGCGTGGATGGAGTGTTTGTGTGAACTAATATAAATTCAAAGTAAACATCATTACATAAAAGGGTACAGTCTTTTTTTTTATTTCAATAGTTTTATTCATTTCAAACATTTTAACAAGAAGAATGTAAACACTAATTATTATAATTTGAAACTTCAAAAAATGGAGGAATCATAGCACAAATAACATACCTTATATTGAAGATGGCAAAGGCAAAATAAAATTGCCTAACAAAGGAAAGGTACAAAAGCCTTTCAAATTAAACTTAAATATAATAAAATAATTTAAAATTAAAACAAATAGAAAAGAACAAAATGTGTAAACAGTAAATTAAACCTTTTCTTTAGTGCAACTTCCAAATTATGCCCGGGACGTAGATGTAGATGGCAATGTAGACTGGGTTGAAAGGTTTTTGGTCTTTAAAACATCAACTTCAGTGGAAACAGTGTTGTTGGTCTCCTTTTTAGCTAATGCTCTGATACTATGCTCTCCAGGGGCGTGTCTCCCTACATCACCACGATAACGTGTCTACGCATTTCCAGGGTGATGTCGGGGGACGTGTCCGTGGGCATTACAAGGAGCCTCTGGAAGATCGAGAGGTTGTTCCTTCTACTGAATGGGGATATAAATCCGCCCACTCAGAAGAAGGAGCTGCGGCCGTGTTTCCTGACGTTGCCATGTTAACACTGCTGCTGGTGAAGGCGCGGAGGGGAGAGCAAGAGAACCCTCTGCTCTTTTGGCTCCGTGGGCCGGATAGAACAGCCGAACGGGCTGGATCCGGCCCTCAGGCTGTAGTTTGCCCACGGCTGGGATAGAAGGTGATCAAAGGAATATGACCAGGATTGGGGGGGGCGGGGAGGGTAAGGAGCTGAAATTCAAGGACATTGTGAGGGATGTTTGGTCTGGAGATTAGAGGCTTTGAGGAGCATGATAAACAGCTTAGATATTACAGTGTTTAAGACAGATTATACTTGTTCTACATAAATCCAGAGTAGGACAGACCTACCTTAGTGGGGAACCCACAGAAAGGGGATTTCAGCTCCATTGAGATTGGCCACCCACCAGTGGGACTGGCTACGGTTTGTTTTGTTTTTAATTGATTTTAGAGAGGGCGCAAGGGAGAGAGACGGGGCAAGGGGAGGGGAACACCGATTGGTTGCCTCCAGTAGGCGCCCTGACAGGGAATAGAACCGGAAACCTTTTAGGGTATGGGACAACGTTCCAAACTGAGCCCCCGGCCAGGGCAGGGACTAGGTTTTAAGGACAGAATTTCCACCACGGGAAGTTCATGTAGAAACTCTCTGGCCGCCTGTTAGGTGGGGTCTATGTGAGGACTTTATCTGAAGAATCTCAGGCAGCAAGAACACATTGAAAAGAAACTTTGAACAGTTTTAAGCTGGTGATGGCCAATTTGCTGAAATAGGACGTGTCTTCTACTCGTGTGGATGGTTTTCCTTGTTTGTAAGATACTCTTATTTCTCCCGTGGTAATGACGGTGTCCCTTCACTTGCACGTTTGCTCACTCCCTCGGCAGATCCAACTGCCTTAGACGAACGTGCGCTGGTCATGCATCAGATGGACCAGATAAGTAGTTTGTCTGCTGTTAACAAAACCATCTCTCTATTTTTAGACGTGTGTTACTCCAGAAACATCAGGAACACATTAAGCTACATAATAGCTAAGGTTTAAAAGGCATGTTTTGAAGACCCTCTAAACCCAATCGGTATAAACAGTTAAGCCTGTCACGGTAATGATGTCATGTGTCCTGTAAACATCTTTTAGCCTTTGGAAAATCACAGCAGACCCACCGGTAGAGTTCACAAACAGCCACTGGAGAATCCTCCTATATAATAAAAGGCGAATACGCAAATCGACTCAACAGCGGAATGACCGGCCGCTATGATGGGCACTGACCACCAGGGGGCAGATGCTCAATGCAGGAGCTGCCCCCTGGTGGTCAGTGTGCTCCCACAGGGGGAGCGCCGCTCAGCCAGAAGCTGGGCTCATGGCTGGTGAGCACAGCGGCCGTGGCGGGAGCCTCTCCCAACTCCACGGCAGCGTTAAGGACCCCTCGGCAGACATCCCCCTAGGGGTCCCGGACTGCAAGAGGGTGCAGGCCAGGCTGAGGGACCCCCCCGCACTCCCAGTGTACGAATGTCGTTCCCTGGGCCTCTAGTACCTCCAAGAAAAGTCAGTAAGTTGAGTAATTTCTGTAGAAACATCACAGGCCATCTTGATGGATTGATACATGAAGAGAGAGAATGGGGGTGCACAGTATTTTTACTTGGAAGCCGTTGCTATTGTGGGCACCCCGTTTTTAAGAAGCGTGAACGGGAATTCGACTTGGAATTGCTCTCGTTTTGCTGTTAAGTGGGCCACAAATGACATATTTGATTCAAGGCAGATTTTAAATCGGTTTGAAGTAAAACTTTTCTTTGGGCATAAGTTGGATGGTGTTTTTCATCTCAGTGATTCACAAAATAAATTATAAATTGCTCAAGATTCTATTTAAGCCTGACTGGTGCCTTAAAATCCACGCCATGACTGCTTTCCCAGGTCACGTTAGCAGCGGGCGAAGCATTTCAGGCCTGAGTTACAGGACAGCAAGTGGCTCTGGAGGGACGGCGTGCACCAGGCCTTCCCACCACCGCAGGGAGCGCAGTGAGCGTAGGGTAAGGATGGGAGGTGGGTCGGGAGACCAGGCTCAGCAACCCGCCTCCACGCTCCCAATTTACTGGGATCGCCCAGATGATGGCGGGGCCTTCACTCCCGTCATGTGGTTGGGTAATCCGGACTTTTCTTCAAATTCGATTTGAATGAAGCGCCTTAAGCAGAAACACATGGGCGTGGAGAAGCCAGCATCAGAGCTCTCACAGGCAATAAAGAGGGTCAGAAGGATTTATAATTGGACGGCATCTTTCACCCAGATGGGCTCTGCGACTCGGGAACCGCCTGCAAAGGCGAGATGGGCCTTCGGTGAGCTTTCGGCGCGCAGAGGCGTCCAGGTAGTGAGACTGGAGGTGCGCAGAGCCGCCGCCTCCCCTCCTTTCACAGTCGGAGGTGCTGGAGGCAGAGCCGGGACAGGCACGGGACCCGAGCCCGCGTGCCGATGCGTCAGTGCGGATCCCGCTGCGCTGGTGACCGGGCCACGGGTGGCCTCCTGGCCTGCCCCTCCTCAGCTACCTTCTTCCTCACCAGCGAGCCACCCACCACGGTCACCGCCACAATGCCTTCGCCCTTACAGCTGGGAGGCCCGTCAGCAGCTGCCTCGTGGCTGATGCTCGATGGAGGCAGAAGGAGCTGACCTCCACTGGAGGCGCCGGCTCCTGGGCTCCTGGGCAGGGTCCGATGGAGATGACGAGGGACGTGGGGAAGCTCCGGGAGGCGGGTCTCCAGGTGTGTCCGTGTCTCGGGGCAGCTGAGCCTCAGCGATGACCACGGACCCGAGCCCTGAGTGGGCCTCGCTCAGCGGAGGGTGTTTCATGCCATGGAAGTGGGGGGTAGGTGTGTGTCCACCTCGGTGTCTCCCACTGCGTTCTGGGTGAGTCAGTCCGGGTCAGGAGAGTGAGAGGGATTAAGTAATCCACTCCCCTTGGGCTTAGAGCAGGGGTGGGCAAACTTTTTGACTCGAGGGCCACAATGGGTTCTTAAACTGGACTGGAGGGCCGGAACAAAAGCATGGATGGAGTGTTTGTGTGAACTAATCTAAATTCAAAGTAAAGGAGCGGAGGGGAGAGCAAGAGAACCGGATAGAACAGCCGGATCCGGCCCGAGGGCCGTAGTTTGCCCAAGGCTGTTCTAGGGCCACGCACCATCATCGACTTAAAAGTCAGCCTGCTGTACGTGGTCCAGCCTTTATTGAACTCACCCCTAAAGCCTTGGCAGGGCCAGACCAAATGATTTCGAGAAGGCCTGAGGGCCAGACGTTCCCCACCCCTGGAATGGGTACCGGTATTCTCTTGGGGGTGACGAGAAGGTTCTAGAACTAGATTGAGGTGTGGTCGTGCTGCGGTGAATGTGTACGTGCGCCCCTGAATGGTCCACGTTTAGAACGGCTTTGTCATGTGAATATCCCCTCAGTTAGAAAATGGCATCGGAAGACGGGTAATGTGAGGGATGTCTGAACCCAGGTGCTTGAGGTGTGACGTTTGTGCACGGGACCTGGAGGCGAAAGAGGCTGCTCTGAGGAGGCCCTCCGCCCCCGCCCCGGGATGAGGGAAGGTGCTCGGGTTTCCAGGTGTCGGGGGCCTGGGGAGCCCCTTGCTGAGGGTGCCTGGGAGTCCAGTGGCAGCAAAGAGCAGCCTCGGGGGCAGGTGCGGGGTGGGGGGGGAGGCAGCAGTCCGCAGCTGCCATGGGCCAGAGATGCTCTGAGGATGCCTCGCCAGAAAGCCCCGTAATGATTTCTGAAGATCTCTAATCCTCAGCTGCTTGCCTTCATTCATTGATTTCTTTCTGTTCGCTCCCTGCTTAAAAATAACTCAGAAGTTATTTCCAGAAGCGGGACTGCCCAATAGAAATAGGACGTCAGCCACATAAGCAATTTTACATTTCCTGGTAGCCACCTCTAAAAGAGGAAAAGGAAAAGAAAAATGGGTGAAATTAATCACATATTTTCTGTAAACACTTTCTTTAAGAAGCATCTGCCTGGAGAGTCCATTACATCCCAATAGCCTTTTCAGGGGCGATCGGTATGAAACTATCGGGGAGAGGCTTTGCTTTCTCTTTGTGGGGCTCAGTCTTCACAGTCAGTGCCTTTCCACTCACGGCGCCTCTCGGTTCGGACCCGCCACCTGTCACGCGGTCAGCGGCCACGTGCGGTCATGGCCACTGTGGGGACCGTGCGGATCTGGGAGTCACTGGTTTGCTGCGTGCTCTGTGGGCCCAGCGCATGCTCAGTGAGCGGAGATGCAGGTGCAGAGGGAGGACCATCCCTGCCACAGCAGGAAGGAGCCCCCACTTCAGGCTCCGACCCCGGGGGAGGGCTGTGCACCTGTGAAAGGTGACCCTCAGAGACTGTAGCAGCTGTCCTGGCGGGCACCCAGTCAACAGTGGAGCTGGGACAAGAGCTTGGATGAGAGCTCCTTCAGCTTCCAGGCCACAGCCCCGAACCCTGGACGTATCCTGTCCCCCGTCTCCCGGCCAGTTCCTGGCCATGTGGCTGAAAGCAGAGGGCCGTGGGCCATGGGGAACTTGTATGCTACAGTGAAACCATGGAAGCGGACAGACTGGGCCACCACGTGGCTTAGCCACTTAGTCCTGGGACAGGCTCGGGCTGGACACCAGTTCCAGGGACCTGGACTTGCCCCAGACAGTGGCCCTCCCATGCAGGCCCGGTGGAAAGTGAGTGGTGACCAGATGGGGTCCATTTCTCCTTACACCACGAAGTCACTTCGGACACATTTCTCTCTCCATAGTCTGAGGGCTGGCGAGGAAGGAGGGCCGAGTAGGCCCAGGAATACTCAGGCACGCCTTTAATTCTGTTTTCCTCCCATAGCACTAAATTCCGAGATTTTATTGACAAAAAAAAAATAAAAAAATGCATGTGTTAAATTTATCAATGCATTTTGTTGTTATTAAGCAAAGACTTTAACTTGCACAAAGAAATGTCAAGATTGAAATAATTTCAAACAAATCAGTTTGTTGTACGTACATATTGGTCTCGGCCGATTGCGCAATTTAAAAATATATCTATTTTTATTGATTTCAGAGAGGAAGGGAGAGGGAGAGAGATAGACACATCAATGATGAGAGAGAATCATGGATCGGCTGCCTCCTGCGCACCCCACACTGGGGATCGAGCTTGCAACCTGGGCATGTGCCCCGACCAGGAATCGAACTGTGACCTCCTGGTTCATAGGTTGATGCTCAACCCCTGAGCCACGCCGGCCGGGCCCAATTGCACAATTTGTATCTAGCGTCATGGAATGAGACCGCTGGGTCTGGTCTGTCCACGGGCGCTTCCGCCCACCACACACAGGGCCTCAGGCTCTGCGTTCATTTCTGCACATTCGAAACTATGGCCTCTTGCCTGCAAGTATGACGTTGGTGGGTACAGCTGTGCAAACAGGTTGCTTCCCAGAGGCTACACAGAATGCTGGGGGACACAGAAGAGGGGGTGACATTCCAGGGAAAGGCTGCACTTAGGAGGCGAGGCTGGATCTGGTCCGGAAGGATGGAGCGTCCTCAGGTCGGTAAGAAGAGAGAAGAGGCTGTGAGGCCGGGGAGAGAATGGCTGTTCTGGGAACCACTGTTATTGTCACATGGGCTACTTCTCAGGACGGCTCGCCCGTGGTGTTGTGTGACCAGCTTTCCAGTTTGGGTCCGGATGCTGCTCTTGTGTGCGGCTCTGGTGGCTCTCGGGAGCCCCCTGTGTATGTCAGGTTTGGTTGGAGACAGCCTCACCACGGAGAGTCCATTTCCAGGGCTGACCGAGCAGAAGGGCATTCAGTCCTAGTCGGATGGGAGTCCCCCTGTGGGCTCCATCCATCGGGCTGCAGAGGGAGGTGATAGCTCATGTCGTGGAATGCTTGTCAGCAGATATGATGGCCGAGGTTGGACCCAGAGGCTGTTTGCTTAGGCAGAGCAGAGAAGCAGAGAGGATGAGAAGTGAAAAAGCACCAAGAAGATAGTGTTGCTAAAAAAAAAAAAAAAAAGTGTCTTCTTGTTGGTTGAAAATGGATTTAAGAGGAAGTTTCTTCTACCCATGAAACTCCATAGCGTTTTATCTGTATCTCTCTTAGGAAAACAGAGACTGTACCCAAATCAAGCAACTTGTAAATGCAAGTGAACTTAGGGGCCAATGCGGCAGAATATTTGAAATAGGGATGGAATTGAAAACTCCAGGAAACATAGCTTTCGGCAGCGAACACATCCTCCTTTTATCACCGGCCTTTATGTTGCTGCAGGGTCTTTAAGTGGAGGGGACCCCGCTGCTTCATCTTACGTCTCCCAGGTTGCCTGGCTCATAGGTTTACACATTGTGGGTTACCTATAAATAAATACCTGCTTTCCGAAGGAAGGAATGAGGGAAAGAGGAACAGGTGCTTGGAAAATTATGAACCAGTCACCAGTGTAATATATCAGGTGTTGTCTGTCATAATAGGTGAAAAATATTTTATTTTCAATTAAATTTTTTTATTTATTGCGAAATACACATCACATAAAAGTTATCATCTTAACCATTTTAAGTGTACAGCTCAGTAATGTTAAATATCTGCTCACTGTTTTGCAACCAATCGCCAGGACTTTTTCATCTTACAAAAGTGAAACTCTATACCGGGGTGGGCAAACTTTTTGACTCGAGGGCCACAATGGGTTCTTAAACTGGACCGGAGGGCCGGAACAAAAGCATGGATGGAGTGTTTGTGTGAACTAATATAAATTCAAAGTAAAGGAGCGGATGGGAGAGCAAGAGAACCCTCCGCTCTTTCGGCTCCGCGGGCCGGATAGAACAGCCGAACGGGCCGGATCCGGCCCGCGGGCCGTAGTTTGCCCACGGCTGCTCTATACCCATTAGTCAATAATGTTCTACCCTCCCCCCAGCCTCTGGCAGCCACCATTCTACTTTGTGTCTCTATGAATTTGGCCATCCCAGGTCCTCATAAAAGTGGAATCATAGCAATATTTGCCTTTTGGCGCCTGGCTTATTTCACTTAGCCTAGTGCCCCCAAGATTGATCCATGCTGTAGGAGGTGCCAGAATCCCCTTCCTTCTCCAGGCTGAGTGACATTCCATTGCATGGAGAGCCCCCATTTTATTTATCCCTTCATCAGATGACGGCCACTTGGGGTGTGCTCACCTCTTGGCTGTTGTGAGTAATGACGCTGTCTGTGAACAGGGGTGCACAAACATCTCTTCGAGATCCTGCTGTCAGTGTTGGGGGGTATAGACCCAGGAGTGGACCTGCTGGATTACAGATTCATTCTCTTTTTAATTTTTGGGGAACTGTTTTCTGCAGCAGTTGCGCCATTTTACTTTCCCACCAACCGTGCACCGGGTTCCCATTTCTCCACATCCTCGCCAACACTTGCCATTTTCTGCTTTTGGGGTAGCCATCCTTATGGCTGTGAAGCCCTCTTTAAGATTAGTGAGTGAAGCTGTGGAGAGCCGCTTGCTTGTCTTCAGCCTGTCAGTGACTTTTAAGAAATCATTCTTTGAAACAGACTCTATTTTGAAGTTGAAGAACTCTTTGAATCAGTGTTGTTCTGGCAATAGCAACTTGGATGAGACACGCAAATCTACCTTCTCTCCCAAACCTTGAAAGAAAAGTAGTAGAGCCCTAGCCAGCTTGGCTCAGTGCATAGAGTGTCAGCCCTTGGACTGAAGGGTCCCAGGGTTTGATTCCAGCCAAGGGCATGTACCTCGGTTGCAGGCTCAATCCCTGGCCCTGGTTGGGGCGTGTGCAGGAAGCAACCAATCGATGTGTCTCTCTTTCTCTGTCTCTCGCTCTCCCTTCCACTCTCTAAATCAATGGAAAAGTGAGGACTAACAAACAAAGCAAACAAACAAAGAAGAAGAAGAAGAAGAAGAAGAAAAGCAGTAGAAATTGTTTTTTAAAAAATGACAAATTGGTCTTCTGTCACAGTGACAGGCAGGCCCATGCAGAGGTTAAGGTTAGCAGGCGAGTCAGCCAGAGATTGTAGGCAGAGGATGAAGATCAGAAGGGACCCTGCCAGGGTTGTTTGTCTTGGGAAACGCTGGAGGGAAGGAGCTGTCCAGCAGATGAGAGGCCACTTATCAAGGGTCGATTTGCACATAATGTGCTAGGACTCTGTTGCAGCACAAGCAGAAGTGAAGCGGTTGGTGTGTGTGTGTGTGTGTGTGTGTGTGTGTGTGTGTGTGTGTGTGTGTGGCTGGGAAAGGTGTGCCGTGTAGGAAGAAAATGGCTCTGTGTACTCCCCACACTGCCCTGGCTTCCTGCTTGAGAAAAGTATATACTTGCCGAAGGCAGGCGATTTTAAGGGCACGGGTCCCCTGACATCACCCCGCGCAGTTAAATATCAGTCGAGCAGCTGGTGTGAGAGCAGCTTGCAGTGAGTTATGAGGCTCTGAAATGTTCTAAGTGAGCTTACGCCCTTTGTGGCTGCGTATGAAGGCTTGCGTTGGGCCTGTTTGTTTTAATGAGCGATCGCAGCGTAGCGCACGCAAATGAGAAACACATGATGGTCCCCGGGCAAGAGAGAAGCAATAACTCCGCAGGTTTCTGAAGAAGACTGGTCATACCACAGGCTGCCATTATACCCGGAGAAACAACAGTAATTTTAATGCCGTTGTCTGGCCAAATGTATTAATTTAAACGGAATGCCGTTTGAAAGGATAGCAGAGCTCTGAGGCAGGGCGTTGCATTGGCAAGCGTCTTCAGGACCTTCCCCGAAGAGGATCCACGGAAAAGGATTGAAGTGTGGCGGCCCTCGCATCCGGAAGAACCCCGGGAAAGCCTTGGCTCATTTATCAGGGGCTTGAGTTTGCACAAAGAGGTGAACATAGGATGAGATGCGTTTTTAAAAGGGTCGACGTCTTGGTGTTTGCATAAGCACATGGCTGACCTATTGACGGCAGACACGCATTGGGAATTCTAGGCTCAGAATTCCCGGCCTTTGCGTGGCTAGCTCAGTGGTCGGCAAACTCCTTTGTCAACAGAGCCAAATATCAACAGGACAACGATTGAAATTTCTTTGGAGAGCCACATTTTTTAAACTTCTTCTAACGCCACTTCTTCAAAATAGACTCGCCCAGGCCGTGGTATTTTGTGGAAGAGCCACACTCAAGGGGCCAAAGAGCTGCATGTGGCTCGTGAGCCGCAGTTTGCCAACCACTGGGCTAGCCAGACGGTCCATTGCCTTGGCCACGCGAGGACTCGAGTTTAAACGACTGAGTCAGATTCCTGACGATCTTGTTTGGATTCTGAGACCTCACTTGGGCATTAGCCCTGGGTTCTAAGAACTTGTTCAAAAAAAAAAGGACTTTTTTTGTGTGTTCCCTTTTTTAAGAAAAATATATTTTATTGATTTCAGAGAGGAAGGGAGAGGGAGAAAGAGATAAAAAAAAATCAGTGACGAGAGAGAATCATTGATCGGCTGCCTCCTGCATGCCCCACCCTGGGGATCGAGCCCGCAACCCGGCCACGTGCCCTGACCGGGAATCGCATCGTGACCTCCTGGTTCATAGGTTGACGTTCAACCACTGAGCCACGCCGACCAGGGACGTGTGTGTGTTCTTTAACTTAGTAATCTAAAATCACAAAGCACTTCATCTTAGTTCAACAAGCGTTTTGCTGACTTCCAGGTTCAGGGAACACGGAGATGAAAAAGAGATAGCGCCCCGAGGAAACGCAGCTCACGGAGTAATTAATTTGTACCAGACAATCTCTGAAGTGGGATGAACGCTGGCGTAGCGCTCCGGGGCTTATCGGGTGACTTGGTGTAATTGTATTACTTGACGTCTTTATATTTCTTCTGAGTCTGTCTCATGGGGAGTCACCAGTGAGATGTCAGGTGAAAGGTCCTTCTGTCCACAGGGACAGTCGGCCCCCACGTATTGGGAGGTGGGAGGGGCCGATGGCGTGAGCTGGGAGGCAGGGCCATGGAAGCGCTGTTCCTTAGCAGCTCCTCGATGAACAAGGATCGAGCTTCCTTCCTCTCTCATCCTATTCTCTTGGTGACCCACTGTTGTTTCGAAAGCAACTTAGAAAAAACAAAGTATTGGCTCTCACACGGGCACAGCGTGGCTCTGCATTGAGAGGCAAAGAGAAATCATACACTGCTCTCCGTCGTACAGGAGTTTTCTTGTAGGTGAGCTGACTGGTCTAGCAGTTGTCTCATTTGGAAGGCGGACTTTGGATGGGTCCCGTTTGTGACTTTGGACCGGGTTCCGTTCGTTCGTGCCGTGCGCTTGGGCTCTGCGGGACGAGGCCTCCCGGAGCTCACGGAGACATGGCAGTAATTGGAACCACGCGCCCCCGCGGGGCGCTGAACTCTCCGGAATGCCCTGCACACCCCCACCCCCACCCCCAGCTTTGTTTGTTCTTATTTTGTCCGGGTGCCGTGATTTTTCTAATTGGATTCAAATTTGCAGCTTTTACAATAAAAACCACAAGAACACGATTTTTAATCTCTTGAGATGTGTTTGCCTCTGTGCTACTTACAAAAGAGCAGCGGACTTCATGGAGCCACGCCGGGTTTAGACGACGATTAGGAATCGCGCCTCCTTATTCGGTGAGGTTGTTTGAAAGGCCCTGGCCAGCGAAGGAAGAACAAAGCAGAGGATTCTACCCCGGGAGCCTGAGGAGCCGGGCGGTCATTTACAGGGACCCCTCTTCAGAGTGTCAAAGAAGGGCCAATCGTTGTTTAAAGTGATGATTTTCGCCTTCAGCCAGATTCTGATTTTTGGGGTGGGGGGGGGAAAAAGCCCTGGAAAAAGTGTGTCGCCACATGTCGGGTGATGTCACCGGGCGTGGGAGGCTACCTAGCGGAGTGCAGGGATCTCATTTTATTTGGGAGCTGTTTCTGATTATCCCAGTGGAGGGAGGGCCACTTTGAATCATGATGCCTTGACATCTCTTTCATGGGGAATTGACACCCCTGGTCACCAGATGTGTGAAGGCAGGCGCGGCAGGCTTTCCGACGGCCGTGAGCTGCCTTCACGTCTATCCCGGATGGAGGAACTGAAGCCCGCGCTCCTGCCCGCCACCCCGGACACAGCGTTTTAGGTGATGGCGACTTACTCATCGCCACGTCTCTGGGCCAGCATCGTTCTCTGGGCGTGCGTGTTTGGCGTGGGCTGTGGGTCAGCCACTGCCCCGGTGCAACTCTGTCCATCTGTCTAATGCCGTGAGCATTTTCTGAGACGGCACGTTCATGTTTAGGCATGACTACGAAATCCTAGGTGAGGAACCTGGAAGGGACTTCCTTTGAGGGTTATTTGCTCTTGCACGTCTTTGCATTTTCAACTTTCCTTCTAGACTCTCGCAGACTATAAAGGGGATCCCATGGAGGTCACATTCACTGTCTAGGAAAAGCTTGCAACCAGCCTCCCATCACTGTCATCAGCCACACGCCATCTGAGCATGTGACTGTCCATGTGTTAGAGCTTCCGGGACGTGGAGGTGTCTCCTCCTCCCCAGGAACCCAGCGAAGGAGAGGGTGGGCTGAGAGAAACTGAGAACTATCCCCGCCAGTCCCTCACCCCGGGAATGAGTCTCGTCTGATTACTGACCGGTGGCTATGCGACCTTCCCTCACCTCCTTCATCCACGTTAGGAGCCTTTCGGCCTTGCTGAGAAGTCCCCGCTTAGTCTTAGACCCTCCTGAACTGTCTACCGCGCATATGTATGTATATGTATGTATATATATATATATATATATATATATATATATATGCCTAAGTGACCAAATGACCAGTCAACTGGTTGCTATGATGGGCACTGACCACCACCAGGGGGCAGATGCTCAATGCAGGAGCTGGCCCCTGGTGGTCAGTGCGCTCCCACAGCCAACCTCCCGCAGTCCCTTCCCTCAGCCGGGGGGACCCCATCCGTGCATGAATTCATGCACCAGGCCTCTAGTTCAAACCATAAAGGATAAGGAAGCCCCTTTTCCAAATAGAACCTTTCAAATATTTGAGGCCAGCACCCTCCTGGCTCCCTCACCTCATTCTTTCCAAGGCGGTTCTCCTGGTCCCCTGCACCGGTCTCTCCAGGGTGGTTGTTTCTGATGCCCATGTGGGCTGGTGGCCCTCCGTGAGTACATTCCCAAGGCTCCCATCAGGACCTGACTGCTGCCACGTCAGTCTGCTGCTCAGACTGCAGCTGAGAGCAAGCACCAGAGGGTAGGGTTTCCTAAGCTGCAGGGGGTCTCTCTCAGTCACGTACAATGTGTAGCACGAGCCCAGTGCTCCCTGCTATGGCTTTCCTGTCTTTCTCTCCCTTCTGAGAAGAGCTCTATGGGAGAAACTTGCTCTTTGGTGTATGGGTGGTGATCTAAATAATTGCTCATTTAAAAGGGTCAGTAATTCACAAAAAATGTAAAGCATAAAGTTAAAAACCAGTCTGGGACCCTACCCTCCAGAAATAAGGGTGATAGGCAATGCCGCTCACCATGAAAAAAGGCAGGAATAAAATGGGATCTGTAGCTGTACAATCCTAAGTTTGTGTATTTTTATGTTTAGAGAGCGTTACAAAAGGACGGGTACCCAGATGTCAATGATGATGTGACGTTTAATAAAAAGAAGGCGCTACGTCGGTATTGTATGCCTCCGTGTGTCCATGTCTGTGTCTGTATCAAGACGATCAGAAAGGACCAAACACCTAAGTTGGCAACGTGCATCTTGACAGGAGGAATGAAGATGCACATCAGAACGTTAGATCTTTGATTCTGACTTGTTCTGTTGAATTTCATATGGTTAACCCACCTGAGTAATGGGGTTACCATTCACCCAATGGTTTGGGGCCCATGCGTGGGTATCATTGTCTACCCCTCCAGAGACAAGTTCTGTAGGCTCTGCCTTCAGAATACATCCCGAGGTGTCCAGTCCTCACCTCCTCCACCACCGGTGCCTCAGTTCCAGTCACGAGGCCATTCTCTTGGATGATGGACCCCCCACCCCTCCACTCATGGCCCCTCCAGGCTTTTCTCCGGACAGAAGTCAGAGTGTTAGCCTCCCAGTGCAAGTCAGCTGATAGCACTGCCCTGCTGAACAGGATTGCGTGTCCCTGGGCAATCTGAGTAGAAGCCAGCCTCTTTGTCATGTTCCCACCGCCCCGCAGGATCAGACCTGCGTCCCAGTGCCACAGCTTTCTCTGCTGCGGGCACACTGGCTCTTGCTGGTTCTAGAATATTCCAAGCTCATTTTCACCTCAGGGCCCTGTGCTCACTGCTCCGCCTTGCTCGGAACACTCACTCCCTAACTTGTCGTGGCTTTCTCCTCCACATCAGTCGGCTCTCTGTTCAAGAGTCACCCCAGAGAGCCCAGCCCTGACCATGCTGTCCATAGGAGCCGTTTCTCATCCCCTGGTGGTTTCTGTGTTTTTAGAATGTCTTCATCTGACATCCGAGGCCTGCTGATCGAACTCTGTCCTGCCTTCGTCTGCGACATCTATGTTACATGTAGTGATCATTTCTCCCTTAAGTCTCCTCAGGGGTGGTGGTGGGGGGAACATTATGCATTGGGGTCTGAGTGTGAGCCCCGTGTGGTGGGTGCATGACGAGGAGAAGGTGCAGGCACCACTCAGGCACCGTGAACCACTTCCCGTGGTCTGAGCACTCTCCTCTCCGTTCCTGTCTCTTGACGTGCACCCCTGAGCCACAGCTGGTCGTCACGTTGGAAATGCTTCCTGTCTGGTCCCCAGGAGTGAAAAGAGTGGCAGGTGGGTTCCTGGGTTGGTCCCTCCTACCAGGAACACCAGAAAACCTGCGAAACCAGCGACCCATTAAGGGAGCTCTGAGCAGTTGTGCCTTTAAGTCACACTGTGGGGACAAATGAGCTCCACATCCCAGTGGCTCAGCCTCACGGCTTGGTTTCACACACCCACAGCCGCTCAGGGACACAGAAGTTCCCCCTCCCAGGACACCGTTGTCTCAATGCATGGCTTCGGGGGCGTCCTTGGCAAGGAAAGAGGAGACATAGCGCTCGCCCCGGGTGTGTGTGACACCTGGGACCCCGGGGACACCTGCCATGCTTTCCCACAGGCCTATCATGTGGTTTACATAACAGCAAGGGCTGGGAATCTTCCAGAGAGTCCAGGAGGTTACTTACTACGAAATTCATTAAGCTAATCCTATGTAATAAAAGCCTAATGTGCAAGTCGACCGAACGGTGGAATGACTGGTGGACCGACCGGTCGCTATGATGTGCACTGACCACCAGGGGGCAGATGCCCAATGCAGGAGCTGCCCCCAGCCCGCAGGCCCCAGGCCAGCCAAGGTGGGTGCCAGTGGGGGCCCCTGATTGTCCCTCCGGTTGCCCCACAGATTGGCTCTGATCGCCGGCCTGGCCTAGGCACCCTACCCCTGCATGAATGTCATGCACGGGCCTCTAGGAAAATTCATAAAAAGATAGTAGTAACAAGCAGTTAAAAAAGATTACTAAGAAATTCACTAAGCTTAAAATGCTTTAAAAAATACATTCTTATTGATTTCAGAGAGGAAGGGAGAGGGAGAGAAAGATAGAAACATCAATGATGAGAGAGTATCATTCATCAGCTGCCTCCTGCACCCCCACACTGGGGATCGAGCCCACATCCTGGGCATGTGCCCTGACCAGGAATCTAACCTTGACCTCCTCGTTCATAGGTCAATGCTCAATCCCTGAGCCATGCCGGCTGGGCGAAATGCTTTTAAAATAACAACCAAATAAAATAGACCAAAGGTTACGTAGAAATTATTACAAATGGTAAGCTTAGTGAATTTCATAGTAACTTCTCACAAGTAGCTCATTTCCTAAACAGACACATTCACTCAAGCGACTGAAGATTTTAGTGCGCGTCCCTGGGCTGAGAGCCGAATGCCGGGCACCCACATTGGCTGGTCTGTGCAGAGGTCAGCACACCTCCCCTCCCCGCTGGGTCCTACCTGCGACATGGTCATGCCTCCCCGCGACGTGGGATTCACTGTATTAAGCCAGGAAGGAGGCCTGGAGAGTTTTTTTCCATTCAGAATTTTACATCCTATTTTAATGCGTTGGGCCCAAACCTTGTAAAAGCGCTTAACCGCTTAGAAACCATCCCCATAGGATGGGTTGAAAACATGCTATTTAAAAAGTTTGCTTCTGAGAACTACAGTTCAAGTCCATACCTGTCTTGGACCCAAACTCAAACTCTGATTTCTCCTCAGTGAACTTCCAACGAGGGTGTCTCATACGCACCCCCAGCCTCAGGGATGGCTAGATATTAGGATAAATTTCAACACCATGAACCACTGTTAGATTACAGGATGATTTAAACATGGCAATGCAGCTGAAATCAACGTATAAATTGGAAGGTTGATAAGATACAGTGTGAGGCACACATCTGGGTCATTGATTAGAAACTTTAAATTCGTTTGTATCCTTTGACATAATAGTAATTCTAGGATTTCCCCCCTAAGTGAATAATTAGATAGCTTTAAGAAGAACTTTGATCTTAATATTGGAAGTGTTCTAATTTTCTACTAAGGGTCAAATGGTCCAGTCATTCAGCAATTTCCACTCGTTCGTGTGCTGTGTGCGAAGCAGTGTTCTTGTTGGGGCGAAAGCTGGGACTTACCTTCTCCTCTCGTGACCTCGTCTTTGAAGACGTGGCGTAGACTCCAGTGTATTCTCACAATCCGACTTTGACTTTCTTAGGGAGCTTCCAGGTTTTCGTTGTCTCAGACAAAAGTATCTTACCTAATACTAGACAAACATGTAAATTGACCGTACCTCCGCTACGCCCACAGCCAATCAGGAGTGAGTATGCAAATTAACCTGACAAAGATGGCGGGCTAATTTGCATATGCAGGTGCGGAGCGGCTGGGTGGGGCAGGATGCCTGCTATGAGGGGGGTGCGGGAGGGAGCTACAGGAGCGGTGCTCTGGCCGGCGAGGACTTGCCGGCTCCTGGGCAGCCCAGGAGCGAGGACTTGCCGGCTCCCGGGTGGCCTGGGAGCGAAGCCAGGGGAAGAAAGGCCTATTCTTGCACGAATCTTCGTGCAACGGGCCTCTAGTCCTTAATATGATAGTCGATCGTCTAATTTATCTCGTATAAAGTTCTAGAAGTGGAGTTACCAAGTAGAGGGAGACGGTGCCGAGTGGAGCACGCATGGTTTTCCGAGCACCTCTGGCTCTGGGTTCCTGCTTCCAGGAATTTGGTCCATTGATGGGTTATTTGACTTTCCTGTCCTCCAACCACACCCAGAGGGAGGGCGCCCCCTCCTCTCAGGTTCTGCAGCCCGTCCTCACACTCAGCATCTGTGTGTGGAACAGCCCACATCCCCGTTTCCTCCTTCCTCTCCTCTTCCAGCTCCCTTGGAATCCCCACCCTCACCCTACAGTTACTGCTCCCCGACGGGAGTCAAAACACCGTTATGTTCAAAAACTGGATTCCTGGTGGGTCCCTGTTAGCCTCGTTGCCTTAAGGAAAATGCGCTTGTGGGCTTGTGCCGATCCCTCGTGGGCTCATTTGGTCCCCAGTCCACCTGTTCGTACCCAGACCCGTGTCTCAGCCAAGTCGGTGACTGCTGGAAGGAGCGGCGAAGACTGAGACGCAGGCCGCCCTCTTCCTCTCTTTTGCAATTCCAGGCAGCGGAGGGAGGTGCACAGACACGCTTCCCACTGACCTAATGTGCCTCTCCGCCCCCCGCCGTGCCGGCATGGCCAGCGTCAGCTCAGGGGCAGCATGTAGGAGGCAGGAGAGTAGGATCTGGGAGGTGTACTGGAAGGGGAGATGCAGCAGCGAGATGGCCCCAAGCGTCTCCTGTGTCCTGACCCAGGCGACTGCGAGGCGAGAGGAGCCGTGGAGGGAAAGTGTCGAGTAGAACTTTGCGCTTGATTTCCGAAGTGCCGCTGGTCATCCAGGCGAGACGTGTGGCCGGCGTTGGGATGGACAGGTGCGGAGGAGCTCGGGCAGCCGTGGAGCCATCAGTGTCAGAGGCAGGGGACTCCGTGGGTGTGAGCCTGTCCTTCCACGGAGAACACGGGCAGGGACCTCTGCTTCTCGTTCCTTTCCTTTCCAGCGGATCAGCCAGGCCTGGCCGCTGCGCCTCCAGGAGCTCCTGGTCCATCGTCCCTCACCTGGATGGATGCGGTAGCATCTTACCTGGGATCGCCCAGCTTCCCTCTGTGCCTGGGCAGAGAGGACTAATGCCAGAGGGGAGGTGGCTGGAGAGGGGCCTGGAAGGAGGTGTGAGCCGTGTCCCCTCCACTCCCGGGACCTTCGCATCACACCAGGGGAGACGGGTCTTGAGGGTCTTCTTAGGTTGTCCCTACACATTTTCTTGGACTGTGGGAAATACATCTCCTTTTCAGTTTTTCAAATTAATTTTCTGATCTCTTTCTATAATTACAAATGCTAGCAATTCCGCATCAACCTCCACTCCTCCCTGCAGCGGCTGAATGCCGGGAGTTCTGTACCTTCCGTGATGGTTCCTAATTGGGTCTCTGTGCGGAACGAGATGTGTTTTGTAGCATCTCTGTACTTCCTTTTAAAAAAAAAAATTGAAATTGATTTCAGAGAGAGAGAGGGGGAGAGAGAGAGAAACATCAACGATGAGAGAGAATCGTGGATCGGCTCCCTCCTGCACGCCCCACACTGGGGATCGAGCCTGCAGCCCAGGCCTGTGTCCTGACCGGGAATGGAACCGTGACCTCCTGGTTCATGGATTGATGCTCAACCACTGAGCCACGCTGGCCCGGCTCTGCACTTCCTTCTTTTTTGTCCAACGCAGTTTGTTGTTGTTGTTTTGACTGTACTTTCTCGAGGAAGACTCTCCAGCAGGAGGCTGGGGCGGTCTCTGGCGGGAACATTCCAGCACGTATTTCCAGAAGAGCTCAGCTTCACCTGGGACAGCTCTCCTTTCAGCCTTCCACGTGTTTCCACGATAAAGGACGCTTCATTCTTCGCGTTGGGGACGTCCACGGTCAGGCGGCTTCCGTCTTCTCCGCCTCCCCCACGGAGACCTAACCTGTCGTCACCTCTCCCCTGTTTCGGAGTTTCTAATCGGGACGTTTTTCTCACCAAGCGTCCTTGGTGTGGTGTATTCCGAGCATGCCTGCTCGGGGTGGAGCAGGGACGGCCAGCGACAGCTTCACCCAGGCTCTGCGGCGAGCGTGGCCCACGCCGAGGGGCTCAGGGCCGCGAGCACGGAGCTCTGTAGACGAAGCGTTGGAAACGATCAGCAGCCAGAGGTTGCATAACTCCCCGTCCAGCGGTCAACGCGTTGCCGCCACTTTGTGACATATTTGAATTTATCCTGTGTTTATAGAAATCCAAGCCAGAAAGACTCATAGTTTTGGCAGTTGATTAAAGCCATTTACGTTAGATTTTTGACACTGTAATTAAATGTGAGCACATTCCACGTTCCCTCCAGGGGAGAGGGCCCGGAGCTGGCAGCGTGTCGCCGTCTAGCTTTGGTTAGGTCCCCGGATTCCAAAGAAAGCTTTGATTTGTAAATGGCTGGGCTGAACGGTGCCTTCAAAAATATATCTTTTAGAGGTATGAGCTAACAAAATAAATGAGAGAAAATTGGATTAATTTTAATAATTCTGCTGCTTTGATTCCAAATCCTTGAACACCTACAAAAACAAAGTAGCTCCTAAAAGCGCAGCCGCGCCTCGGGACACTGGGTCCCTCTGTTTCTGTCCAGGAGCAGGGGGGCCAGACGCGTATTTTTAGGTGGAAGGAGGCACCCGCGAGGAGCCGAAGGCACCCGGGAAGCCCTTCCAGGGTCCTGGATGGAGATTGCTGGGCTGCTGGGAGCTTTCAGGGCAAATTCCTTTCAAATTATGTTTTTTGAAACCAGATCCAGGCCCTCTCTGTTATTGATTGTTTTCATGTGAAATAACATTGAAATCCAGTAGCAAATTGGGCTCCATGTAGATGAGTCTTCCACATGGGCATCTGGGGTTTTATTGAGAATTACAATAATGAATGGAGTAGAATCAGGCACAGAACGTCCACCAGAGACGTTCAGGATGGCCCTCCTCCGACGCGCGTCAGAGAGATCTGCGTGGCCACGCGGGCCCTGCCTCTCACTTCCTGATCTTGGGGAAAGGACTGGGAGCCTGTCTGAGCCTCAGTCTCTGTATCTGGAAAATGGGGGGATAGCGTGTCGATCATCGGATGACGGAAAGAATGAGCTCAGATGATTAATGTACACAGGACGTTTACTGCGGTCCGTGGCGTGTGATAAATTAGGGGTGCGTATCCTTGCTGTCGTAACCAATGCCGGTCTTCAGAGGAAGCTGAAAAGAGAAGGTGTTTCCTTGGGAATTGTTTCCTGAGTATTTTTGGAGGAGATGTCAGTGACAGATACTCATTGGAATGTTTATTATAAACACAGACCCGGTGTCTTATAAGCTAGAGCAACAATTACACCACTCCCAGGATTCTGTGGGAAGGTCCTCATTACGGGCTAATGATGGATTGTTGCTCGGTGATGGACGGCAGCTGTCTGCTGGCTCATCAGAGGAGGTCCAATGCTCAGGTAGGAGCCACCGCAGGCAGGACCCAGATGCGAACCCTCGTTATTTTTAGCATGCCCTCGCTGCCACCTCGGAGAGGTGTTTTTTTAAGAACCGTAGACCATATTTCAGGGAGGGGACCTGGAAGCGTGTGATCCAGTGGAATTTATTGAAATGATTCGAGTGGAAAACTGGTCTCACCCGGACACAAAGCCTCCTTTGATAAACCACGTCGCGGAGCCAAAGTTGCTCCCACGTAAGAAATAACTACCGTCGCTCATATAGAACCACTCATTTCTTCCCCAAACATAGTTTACGTCCAAGAGAAATAGTTGAATGGAGCTTATGCTTTTTTGTTGTTGTTTTATGGCCATTCCTATGGTATCTAAACAGATCGTCAGAGCCAGATCGCTTGGATTCCTGCTGAAAATTCATAGGAGAATAACACCTTTGTCTTGGGATTGGCTTGGGAAATACTGAAATAAACAAGAACACGCTTATTCCTTTTGTCTAGTCTGAAATTGATTTATGAGATAGGACCTGTATTGAACTTTGACAAATACCTTGGGGATATCTGATCGAACTTCCACATTGTAATATGAAGCTACATATAGATAATGGCTTGATTAAAATTAAATGTTTTGACATTCCGGGTCTGCACTCTAAACTGATAATTAAAACTAGGTGGAGTGCTTTCACAGTGCTGGTAGAGCCCTCATGGCCAAGTCCATTTTATAACTTTCAAATAGCCTTTATTGATTGTAACTTTACACAATCATTTGTCATATTGCAAAGAAGAGAATACAGTTTATGTATGGATTTTTAATTTATGAGATCCTTTTCTTGCAATACCAATATAATCCATCTTTTCAAATGTTGGTAAATCAAGACAAAACCTTTTACTAGTAAATTTATGGATACAGTAAGAAATAGAAAACCGAAAACACATATTTTGTAAAGACCATTAGATCACAAGTAAATCTTTCCTTACATTGGAGAGAAAGTACAAATATTATTTTACATATTTTAATTTATATTTTGCCAATGTTTGCGTATAAAACAGGCCATACTTCTACCACTGCTTAAAAAGCATATCTTTTTTTGTCTTGTAGGTTATTCATAGAGAGGGGATCACATATTATGAAAAATTAGTAATGCTACTCTCCGTTTAGATTTAAGCAGTTCTGTAATAGAAAACGCTTAATTTTCATCTGGTGCTTTTGGTAGTTATTACACAGAACACAAATTACAACCCTGTGTACTGAGCACTCCGGCTGATGACAGGACTCATTATCACATTTACCCACAGATAATCTGAAGTTCATTCACACCCTTTTTTTTAAAATCCTCACTGAGGATATGTTTTCCATTGGTTCTAGAGAGAGAGGGAGGGAGAAGGAAAGAGAGAGAAACATCCATCGGTTGCCTCACGCACGTACCCCGACCTGGGATTTGACCCGCAACCCAGGCATGTGCCCTGACCTAGGATCAAACCCGTGACCCTTCAGTACATGGGATGACGGTCCGACCACTGAGCAACACCAGCCAGGGCTCACACCATATTTCTAATATTCAGAACACAAATTGCAAGTGTGATCAAGGCACCCGGAGCCCCTCCCGTGCTCATCTGATCAAACGTATCGCGATCCCAGTGGCCAGGTGACGACCTGGCCCTTGGAGTTGCAAGGTCCGAGCTCCCACTCACAGGCGTGATGTCATGGTTGTGTCTATTTTTGGCTGCAGTTTCTTAAAACATTTCTTAAGTTGTTTACGGCTTTATTTTAGTTTCCAAATGTCAAGACCGGAATTACGGTTTCTTGCAAACATACGCCAGGAGCTTTCTTTCTGTCCATTTCCTCTCTCATTTTATTCATCACTCCGGGGTGAGCCGTCTCGTATTTATATGGAGGGTACCTTTCCCCACAACCCTGATAGCGTTCTTCATTTGAGGTCTCTGTCTGTTTTTTCTCACTGTCCTTTTGATGAGCTTCTTTGGTCCCAGAGGACCTTTCCCCCCACTTTGGAGGAGGCATCACAGGAGTGTTTAAGGATGTGAAGTGTGGACTCAGAAAGCCTTTGCTCAAAAGCCCGTCGTTCCCATCCGTACCTCCCTGACGATAACCACCTCCCGATGGGTATCGTCGCTTGCCGTGACTGTGGGCAAGTGACTGAACCTCTCTGTGCCTCTCACCTCCCGCTATAAAGTTCGGCTAATAATAGACACGCCTAGCAAGGTTCTGTGGTGGTTGGCCCAGGCTGTCGCTCCATATATAGTAGCTGCACTTGGAGCTGCTGAATGTTGCCTGAGAAAACATGCAGGACTCGGCTGTCTGGCCTCCCTCTAAATGTGTGACCACAAATCTCCGACGGGCACTCATCGCTGCGTGGAAAGCCTTCTGCCCTCCCGAGTCCCAGGCTGGCTCTCCTCCCTCTGCTCAGCTTCTAAGCAACGGACCGTCTCAGGCTCAGCTTCAGTCCCTCACCTCTGACCCCTAAAATCGCATGGTTTCAACACCACCCAGATTTCAGTGATTCTCGGTCTTACCTCCCTGTTTATAACCTGTGGGAACCCCTTTCACGTACCGCGTGTTTCAGGGTTCCGGTTCAGGGTTCGGGTTCTGGAGAAGGCCGCACACAAATGAAAAGAGACTTGGAAAAGTATTAATTTGGAAATATTGGGGGCCAGGCGGGAGCCCACCTCTAGTGGGAGGACTACCCCTTGCTCTGGCCTTGCAATCCCTTTTATTGAGACTATGGGATACGCCCATAACCTTTAGGCAGGAAATTCCAATAACAGAAATTTACATGAAACCAACAGAGGTGGAGGCTGCTTCAGCTAACAATGTTTCAACTAAACAGTGAGTGATCAAAACAATTAAGGTTGTTGACCAGCCTTCCCAGTTTCCTGTCCACATCTTTCTATTAGTGTAGAATGATTGGTTTCCGGCAATAACCATCTCTGAGTTGATATCTCAAAGTGCATATCTATAACCACTTTAGACTTTAAGTACAAATCCTGATCTGTCCTCCCAAACTTGCATTCTCCAAGTCTCCCCGTCGCTGTGACGTGGAAATGCTATCTCCCCAGCAGCCAAGGCCGGACAAGGACACCAGACAACAGCCAGAAACACAAACCACCTCGGCTTCTCTTTCCTTTCCAGTGGGTCAGCCAGCCCTGGCAGCTGTGCCTGCAGGAGCTCCCGGTCCATTGGCCCTCACCTGGATGGCTGCCGTAGCATCTTACCTGGGATCGCCCAGCGTCCCTCGGTCACGTTGACAAACCCTTCCTTCACGCAGCAGCTGGAGAGCCCTTAGCACATGTCCGTCAGATCCGACAATCTCTACTTGGTCTCTAGCCCAGTGGCTTTCCGCCACGGGATGAAGTCCAAACTCCTCAATACGGTGGGGCCTTGCCCACCTCGCCGACGCCGATGAAATGACGCGGCCCTGGCACGCGGTGCCGCAGAATTCTGTCTGTGTGTCTGGTGTGCCAGGCTTATGCCTGGCTCGGGGAGACTGGACTCGCTGGTCCCTCACCTGCATCTGTAAATGGTTTCTGTTTGTTGTCAAGGTTTTGATTGAACGCCACCTCCTCCACGATGGCCACTTCTGGGTGCGGGCCGCTTGTCACTGAGGGTCACTCCCTCTAGTTCCTGGGCCCTCACCCAGCAGGCGACCCTCATTGAGGAGTAGTGAGGGTCATGAGAAGTGTTTGTGATGTTTCATATTCCTGCTCTTCACTTCTTCCCACCAGGAAAAAGTGGACTTGATACATTCCATGAGGCACAATTATCCCTTTTTCACTGTTGTTTTTCCAGTGGTTTGTATGTCTCCTTATCCTATATAATAAAAGCGTAGTATGCAAATTGTCCCCTCAACCAGGAGGTCATCCGGGAGTTCGACCAGGGGGCAGGGCCGGCTGGGGGAAGGGAGGGAGTACCCAGCCAGCAGCCGGCAGCCGCTACAGACCCTACCAGTGCATGAATTTTGTGCACTGGGCCTCTCGTTGATTTATAAGGGTCCTTTGCGTATCCTGGATATGAATAGTAGGTTAGATATGTTAAAAATATCACCTTCCACTCAGTGACTTGTATTTTTATTCTCTTAATAGTGTCGTTTGGTGAAAAGAAGTTCTTAACATTTTTTGGTAAGTTATAATGTCGTCCCACTTATATTTTTCCCTATATAGTTAGTGTTTTATTCACAAACTCATGAATATATTCTTCTGTATCATGTCCCAGAAACATCATTGTTTTGCCTCTCACATTTCTATCTATAATTTCCTGGACCTGATTTTGATGATCGATCGAGGTAGTTGTAAAGTACCTTTTTTCCCACTGGATGTCCCCTTTCCTCAGCATCGTTTTCCTAAGATTTCTTTCCTTTCTTCAGCTGCTTTGTGTACCACCTGGCCAGAAATCATGAGTGCCCGTATTTGTGTGAATCTGCTGCTGGGTATCTTTCCGTTCCCGTTGTTTTGTGTGTTTGTGTGCGCGCACGAACCCACTCTGGCCTCTCTCTGTGCCTTTGGGGTAATGTTTGGTGGAACGGGTTATCCTGCCTCACTCTCGAAGAGCATCCGATCCTTTGTATTTTTGACCCTGCGCATTTCCGCATACGTTTTAGGAGCAATTTGTCAAGTTGCACAAAGATCTCGCTGTGATTTTGATGGGATCTACATCTAATCTGTTGATCAATTTGAAGAGAATTGACGTTCTATACAGTGTTAAGTCTCTCCGTGAATATGGTATAGCTGTTCATTTATTTATCATTATCTTTCCATCACATTTTGTCACTTTGTGTGCAAAGGTCCTGTAACCTCTTGAAATATATTTATTCTCACATTTTAAGGTATTTTTGATGCTAATGAAAATAGTATTATTTTAAAACTTCATTTTCTATAGATGCCAATATATAGAAGTAAAATTGAGTTTTTCATATTGACCGACAGGTAGCAAACTTCTTAAAATCATTAATTCTAATGATTCATTTCTAATTTTTCTCAGATTTTCTATCTAAAAAAATGGTATTACCTGCTAATAAAGGTTTGTCTATATCCCCCCCGCCCCCCAGTCCTTGGCATTCTATTTCGTTTTCCTGCCTTACGTACTGACTAGCACTCCAGGACAATTTGTGACAGATGTGGAGAGAGTGAGCCTGTTTGTCGTTCCTCCCAACCTCAAAGGGCTGTGTTTTAGTATTCCACCATTAAAACTTGTGGTTACTGAGGCTTTGATAGATGCCCTTTATGAGCTTGATAGAGTTCGCTTTCATTTCTAAATTACTACGAACTTTTATTGTGGATTGTTACTGACTTTTACCAAATGCTTTTTCCTCATTTATGTGAGGTTATCCTCTGACTTTTCTTTCTTACAGCATAATTTTGATCATGAACGTTGACTGAAATAACCTTGCATGCTTAGGATGAACCCAGCTTGGTGATGGTCTACATCATGCTGGTTCAGATGCTGTTGGCTTTGGTTTCCTGGGGTCTTGTTCAGGTTGTTTTGCAACTGCACTCACGTGTGAGATCCGCCTGTGGTTTTCCTTTCTCGTCAGGAGCGGTGTCAGTGTGATACCAAGCTCCCCTTTTTTCTTATTATCCAGGCACATTTGTGTAAGGCCGGCATCATTTTTCTGTAAACGTGTTAGCATTTGCTGATAAGTCATTCTGGGCCTGGGATTTTTCTTTTTCATTTTTGTGGCATTTTCTTTTAAGAAGGATTTATATATTTTTTTTAATCCATGTCTTAATAATTAGAGATTATTTTTAGAATGAAGATTGCTGAGTCAAAGGATAAATTACCTTCTGATAAGGAATTAATCTGTGTTCCTAATAGACATGAATGAGAGCACTCTCTCCTCCACATTCTTGGCCAGGCTACAGAAATTAAACTTTTTCATTTTTGTCACATGGATGGATAGGCCTGAAATATGTTGTTGTTGGCTCCCTTACTTTGTCTTTAATTTATTTTCATATTTATTGGCTAGTTTGTAAATTGTGAAATCTTGTGTTGGTAACTCGCTCGCACCCAACTTCTTTTATTTATTTATTTTTTATTGAGATATAATTGACATATAACGTTGTTTTAGGTGTACAACCTAGTGATTTGGCATATGTATATGTTATTGCGTGATTACCACAATAAATTTAGTTAAAATCCATCACCACACATAGTTCCACATTTTATTTTATTTTATTTTGTTATTTTCTTGTCTTGTTAATTCTCACCCAAGGATATTTTCCATTGATCTTTTCGAGAGAGTGGAAGGGAGAGGGAAAGACAGAGAGAAATATCGATGTACACATTGATTGATTGTCTCCTGCACGCGCCCCGACCAGGGCCCGGGCCGGGGCAGAGCCTGCAGCCAAGGTACATGCCCTTGACTAGAACTGAACCCGGACCCTTTGGTCCCCAGGCCGACTCTCTATCCACTGAGCCAAACCGGCTAGGACTAGTTCCACATTTCATTTATCATGATGAGAACTTTTACAATTTTCTTAGCAACTTTCACATATGCAATATGGTACTGCCGAGTACAGTCACCACACTGTCCATCCTATCCCCAGACTTCCCTAGCTCATCCCTGCAGTTGTACCCTTCAGTCACCTTCATCCCTCTGTCCACCCCTCTCCTCCTGCTCTGGCAACCACCCACCTGTTCTCGGTATCTGTGAATTTGCTGATGTTTTTTAGATTCCACCTACAAGGGAGAAATCATCTCATACAGTGTTATCTTCCTCGGTCTGGGTGGTTTCTCTTAGCATAACACCCCCAAGGTACACCCACGTGGCAAACGGCACATTTCCTTCTCTTTATGGCTGAACAGCATTCCACGGTGTGTGGACACCACGTTTCCCGTACCTGTTCACCTCTGGGCGGGCACCGGTCAAGACAGCCAGGTTATTCCCTGGGAGTACGTACCCGGAGGGGAGTGGCTGGGTCGGAGGTTCTCCTTTTAATTCTTTGAGGAGCCCCCATACTGTTTCCATAGACGCTGCACTGGCTTATGTTCCCGCCAACAGTGCACGAGGGTTCCCTTTCCTCCACACCCTCACCAACACTTGCTATTTCTTTGTCCTGAAACTAGCCATTCGAACAGGTGTGCGGGGCTGTCTCATTGTGGTTTTGATTTGCATTTTGCAGGTGATGAGTGATGTTAAACCCTTCCCCACGTTCTTTTTTATTTTTTTAAATATATTTTATTGATTTTTTACAGAGAGGAAGGGAGAAGGATAGAGAGTTAGAAACATCGATGAGAGAGAAACATCGATCAGCTGCCTCCTGCACACCTCCTACTGGGGATGTGCCCGCAACCAAGGTACATGCCCTTGACCAGAATCGAACCTGGGACCTTTCAGTCCACAGGCCGGCGCTCTATCCACTGAGCCACACCGGTCAGGGCCCCACGTTCTTTTATGTCCTGTTGCGGGGGAAGGCCAGCACCCAATCTTGCACGTGCACTACCTGTCTGCTTATGTGATGTGTTTAGGTCACTATGTCTCAGCCCATGGTACAGTCTCCCTTGGCTGACGTCTGTCCTTGACACGGAGACCGAACCATATTGCGAGGCTGATCAGAATGCTCTGCTACGGTGTTTTTCAGCTGGGGTGCTTCTACCCTCAGGGCCACTGGGCAACGTCTGACGACAGTTTGGGTTGTCATGCCCGGGGGCAGGGGTGCTCCTGGCATCTAGAAGCCAGGGTGCCAGCAGACAACCACAGTGACAGACCCCCACAGCAAAGACTTACCCAGCCCCGCGTGTCCATTGCGCCGAGGCCGAGGCCCCTGCGGTCCACTCCAGGTAACCTCTCCGCGCTTCCGGGATTTGTTCATAAGTACATCCCGGTGCAGCTCTTCTAAGGCACGCGTTCGTTTTCAAAAATTCGACGCGTCTTATAATGGATGAGTAAGACTGTCGTATGGCTAATTTTGTTCGGCAGGTTTCTGTCTTTCTCCCCTAGTGATACCTGAATCCTGGTGAGCTTTACATCTTACCGTCCCCAGCCGTGCCTTGGTGAAGTGTGGTAACGTGCTGTTCTATCCTCCCTTCCCTTTGCATCAGTCTGATTTCAGTGTAGGACGAGGACGTGCTATAGCAGGACAGTGTCATTGCCATAGTTATCCGTGCTAGGAGTCAGCCAGTCAGTGTCTAGCCTTGCGTCTAAAGTCACTCCACCTTGGCCAGGCCAGCATGGCTCAGTGGTTGAGCGTTGACCTAGGAGCCAGGAGGTCACGGTTCGATTCCTGGTCAGGGCACATGCCCGGGTGGTGGGTTCGATCCCCAACATGGGGCCTGCAGGAGGCAGCCGATGAATGATTCTCTCTCATCATTGATGTTTCTCTCTCTCCCTCTCCCTTCCTCTCTGAAATCAATAAAAATATATATCAGAAAAGAAATAAAGTTACTCCACCACCGTTGTGCGCACTTTAAGGTAAAAAGCAGTGTTCAGTGTCTGCAACAATTTTATCTTCGATTTCACATTAAAACAGTTCCTCTCGGACCCAGCAGATAGGCATAGTATGGGTGGCATGTTCAGACTTAGTGCAGAATGGTGGGTTTCTGTATCTGAGAGGCTGTGCCTCGTTCCTGTATCTGTGGATTGTTCTCCTTCACGTACATTCATGGCTTTAAGTTCAGGAGGATGAAAATTCACATGGTTTCTGCGTTAGGGAAATCATTTGGTTTCCTACGTTTTCTCACGTTGACAAGCACCTTGGGGAAAGGTAACCACAGGCGTATCTCATTTCCAGTGAAAGTTCCCTGCTGCCAGGTTTCATTTTGTTCAAGGCCGCAGTCCCGATCCCTTAGACTGCAGCCCAGAGCACAGCCGCACAGCGTGGGGGAGAAAGCTCCCGCTCCTGGTCTTATCGGGGAAAATCTGTGTGTGTTCAGAGGGAAATGGGTTTTAATGTGTCCTGTCAATTCTCTTCTGCATTTGTAAGTGAGAACGAAACGAGAGCGTGAAAGGGTGGCCGTCTTGAGTTATTAAGAATGATCTGGATTAGCCGCGGCTTCCCGGGTCAGCACCAGGTAGCCGCCGATGGGTTTCCCATCTGTTTCTGGTTTGCGGAAACGAACAAAGAGGCGCGGGCCTGTGTAGCCCCATTGTTAGGCGGCTCCCCGCTCCCCGAGACAAAGAGCTCCCCGCTCCAAAGGCCCGGGAAGACTTTTAGCTCCAATTTACAGATTAGGCAAAACCTGTTAGGTGAAGGGTCACTGAAGGCAGTTGAAAAATTTCTTTGTGAACTTCCCAGTTTTCTGGCTGTTAAAGAAAACAATAAAATAACAAGAGCTCCCCGGTGCAAGAATTCCATAAAACGGAGAGTGGCGTGCGAGACACATTAATGGTTTCCATGCCCGATGAAAAGCTGGGAACAGCTTTAAGTCATAGGGAATCAAATATCGCCGGTCCCAGCCCCGTGGGAGGGGTGGGGGGGGTGAGTGTGGGCGCTCCGCCTCTGGGGTCAGAGCGTCGCCTTCTCCAGGAATTCATCCTGCGGGTCTCAAAGCCAGATAACTTACCTGCTTCCGAGAAGCCTCCAGATGTTTGGGGCGACTTCCCCGCAGGACGGCCGTTTAGCTCATGTTCCTTTGGGGGAGGGGTGCACAGGACTGTGATTCTTGGAAAGTTCTCGTCCGGTGGCTGGTGGCTGGCCGGGCCACCTTTGCAGTCTTCCAGAAGGCTCTCATTATAGTCGGCATTGACCGTGGGATCCCCCCCCCTCCCCGCCCCCCCGAAGACCACACGGGGACGGGGCCCTCATGGCAAGGAGCTAGTGTTTCAGGGAAAATAATGACAGTGCCTTCTGAACACTAGGGCTTTCTTTCTCCCCGGCTTCTCATCCACCCCCTGTTGCCGGGGAAGCCACAGACGGGAAAGTCAGAGTGTTCCCACGTCTCCTTGGGAAAGTAGTCTGGGCTCGATGGGTAGAGATGTTTCTAGAAAATGGGCATGGGACACCAGCCATCGATGCCTGGGGCTGCTGCTGGCCTTGGGGGTAGACTGAGGAGGAAAGTCGGGGTGGGGTGTCCCACCGGGATGGGCCAAGTGACCCCCAGGCACACGGACACTTAACGAGTGGAGGGGGCGGGGGGAGAGGAGCCGGAAGAGTTGGGATGGCCCTGGCTTTGCTCTCTCTCTCGAGTCAGCATGCCGTGGCATAGGTTTCTCTCCAGCTGGCGTGTGAGGGTTTGCGTGTGTTTGGCTGAGGGCTGCTTCCGTTTCTCCTGCGTCTCCTGCCACAAAGCGGTGGCTACCTCTGATGCGAGCGAAGATCCGCTGATTGGACGGGTCGTCCCTCTCACAGGAAGGCTGCTTCCCCCTGGAGGCTGCGGGACCGCTCGCTGAATAAGGAAACTTCTGGTGGTGTTCCGGTCACCGTCCCTGCATGGCGAGTCACTCCAAAATGACCGGCTTAACGTCACAGTGATGATGTTATTCCTAGTTCCTCGTGGTTCCTGGGTGACTGGGCTGCCGTAGGCATTTTTTTTTTTTCTTTTTTTTTGCTCAGGGCCTCATAGACGGTTGCAATCAAGTAGTAGTTGGGGCTGGAATCATCTAGACCAGTGGTCGGCAAACTCATTAGTCAACAGAGCCAAATATCAACAGTGCAACGATTGAAATTTCTTTTGAGAGCCAAATTTTTTAAACTTAAACTTCTTCTAACGCCACTTCTTCAAAATAGACTCGCCCAGGCCGTGGTATTTTGTGGAAGAGCCACACTCAAGGGGCTCGCGAGCCGCAGTTTGCCGACCACGGATATAGACGGTTCCTTCACTTCCATCTCTGGGGGAGGTGCTGGCTGTTGCTTGGGTGGATGACTGGAATACCTGCAGATGGCCTCCCCGTGTGGCTTGGGCTTCCTTCCAGCATGGTGGGGGAGGTGGAAGAGTGCTGTTTCCAGGAACGCCCGGTGGACGCCATCTCACCTGCACAGGTAGCCTTGGAAGTCACAGCGCTGAGCTTGTGCTGTGGTCACAGGCCCACCAGCTTCGAGGAGTGGGAACACGGGCCCCCGTTTTTGATGGAAACCCTGTCAGCGTCACCTTGTAAGAAGGGAGTGTGTGATGGGAAATCTTATTGGGCCCTGGGTGCTAGGGCCAGTGTCTAGACATGCAGTGAATCTGCCAGCCTTATGGTTTCCAGCCAGTGCATGGGAAAGCAACCCAGTGGCTGAAATAGTTTAGCTGGAAATCATTTTAGTCGGTGTTGCTTTGGAAAATGGTAAGGGCTAAGTCATACACAGATGGGAGCTGTTTTATTTTGAAACTAGAGGCCCGGTGCACGAAATTTGTGCACGGGGGTGTGTGTTCCTCAGCCCAGCCTGCACCCTCTCCAATCTGGGACCCCTTGAGGGATGTCCGACTGCCCGTTTAGGCCCAATCCTAGAGATTGGACATCCCTCTCACAATCCAGGACTGCTGGCTCCCAACTGCTCACCTTCCTGCCTTCCTGATTGCCCCTAATCGCTTCTGCCTGCCAGCCTGATCACCCCTAACCACTCCCCTGCCAGCCTGATTGATGCCTAACTGCTCCCCTGCCATCCTGTTTTCCCTTAACTGCCCTCCCCTACAGGCCTGGGTCCCCTCCAACTGCCCTTTCTTGCAGGCCTGGTCCCTCCCAACTGCCCTCCCCTGCTGGCCATCTTGTGGCGGCCATTTTGTGTCCACATGGGGGCAGGATCTTTGACCACATGGAGACAGCCATCTTGTGTGTTGGAGTGATGGTCAATTTGCATATTACTCCTTTATTAGGTAGGATAGAGGCCTGGTGCACGGGTGGGGGCCAGCTGGTTTGCCCTGAAGGGTGTCCTGGATCAGGGTGGGGGTTCCCTTGGGGCATGGGGCAGCCTGGGCGAGGGGCCTGTGGTGGTTTTCAGGCTGGCCACGCCCCCTGGCGACCCAAGCGGAGGCCCTGGTATCTGGGATTTATTTATCTTCTACAATTGAAACTTTGGAGCCTTGAGCGAAGGCCAAGGCAGGCCAGGGTGTGCAGAAAGCTTGGCTTTCTCCATCGCCAGGGGCAACTCAAGCCTCCTGCTCGCTCCGTGGCCACAGCCATCTTAGTTGGGTTAATTTGCATACTTGCTCCTGATTGGCCAATGGGCGTGGCTTGTGGGTGTAGCAGAGTGATGGTTAATTTGCATATTACTCTTTTATTAGATAGGGTTCCCATAAGTCTGCTATGAATGCATCATGCTGCAGGCAAAAGAGAGGTCATCTACTCATTCATTCATTCACTCACTTGCTCATTCATTCAGTCTTTTTTTAATTGAACATCCGCTCACTGCCAGGTCCTGTTCGGTCAGTTGTGGAGTGGGAAAGTCCATAGCATCTAGAGACGGCAAGTCTCTTAGAGACCATTTGCCTTCTTCACTCCCCAGTGCCTCAATCTGGGAAAATTGCTAAGCAAGTCACCCCTAAAGTTACCCTGAGCTTGTGGCCTGGGCACTTGGGAGAGAAGTTGGC
The DNA here is from genome assembly GCF_963455305.1 of Plecotus auritus. Lineage (NCBI taxonomy): Eukaryota > Metazoa > Chordata > Mammalia > Chiroptera > Vespertilionidae > Plecotus > Plecotus auritus. Next base: position 224,805,242 of record NC_137771.1, read on the forward strand.
AGACTGTTGGGGGAGGGGGCATGGTGGTGAGGCAGATGGCCAGCCTCTCTGTCTCTTTCTCTGCATTTATCCATCCATCCATATCTATCTATCTATCTATCTATCTATCTATCTATCTATCTATCCATCCATCCATATCTATCTATCTATCTATCTATCTATCTATCTATCTATCCATCCATCCATCCATCCATCCATCCATCCATTTATCTTCATCTTCATCATCACCATCATCATCGTTTATTATGTGTGTGCGATGAGGGAGGCATGGGTGGTTCCCAACTTAAGTACCAGGTTTCATCTTAATTTTGAGTGAAACTCTTCTCAGGAATTGGTCAGCAGGCTGTTGGAAGCCAGGTGACTGGCACAGGTGCTGGGCACATTCTGTTCAGAAGTGAGGAACGAGGTGTGTTTGGGGTACCGTTGGCCCTGGCCACACCACCACAGGTGAGCCACAGAGGGCTTGGGACTGCCCCAAGGCCTCTCATTGTCAGATGTACCTCCCCCATCTTGGTGGCGTCTCAGGTTCAAGTCAGACTTCGGGCCCTTGAGGGCATGTCCTGGGCTGGCCACTGCTTCCCCAGTGCTCCAGGGGCCCTGCCTCAGGGACATGCCTGCTTGCTTGTGTGACTCATTCAGCAAATGCTTGCAGAGTGCCCGCCCCGTGACAGCCCTGGGGACTGCGGGGGATTGCTGTGCTCGGCCTGACGTGAACCTGCAGAGTTCCTCACCTTTTACACATGGGAGTAGAAGACTTTGGGTCACTGAGTGGGTAAAGGTGAAGCCAGGCTGAGACCTCGCCATCTGAGCCCAGGCCTCAGACCAGGGTGCTGCCCGGGGCTCATCCTCTGAGGTGGTCCCCAGCCTCCCGCCCCTGGGACGTTCGTGTCCTGCACTTGCCGACTAGGAGTTAGCTGTGCACTCACCCTCACTTGCCACCTAAGCCAGCTGGTCATGGCGGGGCTGGTGTGGTGAGCCTGGTGTCGCCTTGCTCTTCGGCCAGTCTCTGATGGGGAGCTGCGTCCCGGGGAGCCGGGCAGAATCCACAGCGCCCCGTCCCATAACATCTACTCAGTGCCGTTGACGTGCAATGTACAGTTGTTTCCCTTTAAGCATCGCAGACCAGCTGCTGGAACGGGGCCGTGCTTGTCCTTCTGGAGCAACTGAACGTGACCCTCCGCTCCGAGGGCAGGGCCGGAGGAAAACACGTCACCGACCACACGGCCGGTGCCCACACCCGCCCACACAGCCAGGGACACAGACCCACGGCGCTCACCCACTGACCCCACGCGGCCTTGGTACCGGGACCAGAGCGCAAGGGAGGAAACCTGCAGAGATTTTTAAGGACAAGTAAGGACGGAAAGGGACAAGTTGCCAAATCAGTCACCTCTTTGGTTTCGCAGACGTTTCCAGGGCACTCACTGCCTTTTGCGTGAAGTGTTTAACCCAGGGGTCCTCAAACTACGGCCCGCGGGCCACATGCGGCCCACCGAGGACATTTATCCGGCCCGCTGGGTGCCGCTGCCTGTCCTGCTTAGCAGCCCCGGCCCGCAGTGCGCATAGGAATTTGTTCATAGTTTTTTTTTTTAAACTATAGTCCGGCCCTCCAATGGTCTGAGGGACAGTGAACTGGCCCCCTGTTTAAAAAGTTTGAGGACCCCTGGTTTAACCTGTTGATGTCAGGGTAATTGCGGAATTATTTTCAAGAAAGCTCTCATATTTTGTTTGAAAGCTTATTTAATTTCACACACATATATATATTTTAATGTTGTATGCCCTTATTATTAGTGATGCACTGTAGGCATACCCCATGCTATACCTTTCTTTATCATTACCTGAAGAGATATACGTTTATGTATTATATATACAGGGTGTGGCAAAAGTAGGTTTACACTTGTTCATATGGAAAATAAAGAGTAAACTGTGTTTTGTGTACTCACAACTGTAAACCTAATTTTATCCCACCCTGTACTATATATATACACACACACACACACTGAGTGGCCAGATTATTATGTGTTCATAATAATCTGGCCACTCTGTGTGTGTGTGTGTGTTTGTGTGTGTGTGTGTGTATTAGAGGCCCAGTGCATGAATTCGTGCATGGGTGGGGTCCTGCCAGCCTGGCCAGGGGGAGGGGACATGGGCGGTTGGCTGGCCTGCCTGCTGGTCGAACTCCTGGTCGAGGGGACAATTTGCATATTAGCCTTTTATTATATAGGATATACACTGAGCGGCCAGATTATTACTATGCATTCAGAGATCATCATCATCTGGCCGCTCAGTGTATATGTTATATAGATATAGTTGACTTTAGAGAGAAGAAGAAAGAGAAACAGCAACATGAGAGAGAAACGTTGATCGGTTACCTCCTGTCCGTGCCCTGACTGGGTTCGAACCCATAACCTTTGGGTGTATGAGGCAGTGATCCAGCCAGCTGAGCCACCTGGCCAGAGCGACGCCATTTTTTAAATAAGAGAAAGTACCGCAAAGCCCCTGTCACACACGGTGTGCAGGGTAATCCATGTCCTTCCAGCTCCCGTTTCCGACAGGACCTACAATACCGGCCTTGAGGCCAGGGGCTAGCGCTGAGACCGGCATTGTCTGCAGAGAGAACGGATGCTCTCAAAATGTACCTGTCGATTCGATGGGCGCGTCCTGGGGATGTCCCAAACCATGAGAATTCCTGTGGAGCGGAACCTGTGCCGGGTTTTGAAGTTATTCACAGTGGCCAGAACAAGTAGACGAGCTTCATGGTCACATCTCAGCCAGAACAATGCTGCCTTCAGTCCTATGGGAGACCCGCATCATCCGTCGTTGCTGCGTATACACACATACTTCCTTACGCTCCATAATGAGGACCAGGTGACGTTTTTGGAAAACAACTTCTACTTTATGAAATTGGGGCTTTAATTTTAGTGGATAAAGCGGAGACTGATAATATCCGTTCCAGAATGTAAAGTGAAGAATGAGGCATCCCCACAGTCCCCTCTCAGGGCCTTTGGAGGGCCACTTAGCGCCCTCTGGTGACAGCAATGCAGGCCGCTCCGGGGCGATTCCCGCCCGCCCGCTGTTCCTGGCTGGCAGATGCCCCAGTAGGGCAAGGCGAGGCCAGTAGGTGGTGTTTCCTAAACCCCGCGGCAGGATGCGCTTCGTGGCTGTGAATAAAGGATGCAGTCTCCTGGCCTCACGGTGACAGTATGTGAAGAGGGAACATCTCCATGTCCCGCCGGGAATGCTGGGACTTGTATTGGGATTAGGTAAAAGGTGAATTAGTCTCCATCAGAGCTTTGATTCCGCTCAGCGCATTCACACAGAATTGAACGCACAGATGAACAGGTGACCTGGGAAGGAGCGGGGCTCCTTGATTGGAACTGCACTTTGTCTAAGAAGCTCCTCTGCCTCCCTGTGCAGAAGGGGAGGTACAATATGGAGAGGACAGTGTCGAGGGGGGACAATATAGAGAGGGGACAGTGCAGAGGGGGGCAGTGCAAGGGAAGAGTGTAGGGGGGCAGTGCAGAGAGGGGACTGTGCAGAGAGGGGACTGTGCAGAGGACAGTGCAGAGGGGACAGTGCAGAGGGGACAATATGGAGAGGGGACAATATGGAGAGGGGACAGTGCAGGGGGTGACAGTGCAGAGGGGACAGTGCAGGGGGTGACAGTGCAGAGAGGGGACAGTGCAGAGGGGACAGTGCAGAGAGGGGACAGTGCAGAGGGGACAGTACAGAGGAGACAATATAGAGAGGAAACAGTGCAGAGGGGGGACAGTGCAGAGGGGACAATATAGAGAGGGGACAGTACAGAGGGTGATAGTATAGAGAGGGGACAGTACAGAGGGGACAGTGCAAAGGGGGTCAGTGCAGAGGGGGACAGTGCACGGGGGACAATATAGAGAGGGCACAGTACAGAGGGGGATAGTATAGAGAGGGGACAATATAGAGAGGGGACAGTGCAGAGGGGGACAGTGCAGAGGGGGACAGGGCAGAGGGGACAATATAGAGAGGGGACAGTGCAGAGGGGGACAGTGCAGAGGGGGACAGGGCAGAGGGGGACAGTGCAGAGGGGACAATATAGAGAGGGGACAGTGCAGAGGGGGACAGTGCAGAGGGGGACAGTACAGAGGGGACAATATAGAGAGGGGACAGTGCAGAGGGGGACAGTGCAGAGGGGGACAATATAGAGAGGGGACAGTGCAGGGGGGGACAGTGCAGGGGGGACAGTGCAGAGGGGGACAGTGCAGAGGGGGACAGTGCAGAGGGGGACAGTACAGAGGGGACAATATAGAGAGGGGACAGTGCAGAGGGGGACAATATAGAGAGGGGACAGTGCAGGGGGGACAGCGCAGGGGGGGACAGTGCAGAGGGGGACAGTGCAGAGGGGGGACAGTGCAGGGGGGGACAATGCAGAGGGGGACAGTGCAGGGGGGACAATGCAGAGGGGGACAGTGCAGGGGGGACAGTGCAGGGGGGGACAGTGCAGAGGGGGACAGTGCAGGGGGGCAGTGCAGAGGGGGACAGTGCAGAGGGGGGACAGTGCAGGGGGGACAGTGCAAAGGGGGGACAGTGCATGGGGGCCATTTCAGCAGCTCCATGGCGGGACTGACCCTGCACCGTCGCTGGGTGGCTTAGTGGGTGCGGTGCCAGGGGGCCCTCCCCAATGGCAGTGCGTTGAAGAGAAGCATCGTGCCCCTGGCCCGTTTCTGGCTGCTTTGTGAGACACACCCCTGAGCACACACATACGCAGTGCAGGCTGCGGAGGGAGAGGCCGCGCCATCGCAGACAGACGGACGGACGGACAGCGGCCTCTCTGGCGCAGGGAGCGTCTTCAGTCCCCGCTGCTGGGCGGGTCCTGCCACTTGCTGACGCTGTCGTGCAATTGCTTGTCTTTCCTGAGGAAGGAGTGTGTCTATTTTTAAAAATGAATTTGTAAAATAATTACAGACCAAGACAAATAAATGTTGATGTGCAATAGCTTATCCATGAGATCGACACAAGCAAAAAGCACGTGGAAAGTCTGGCCAGCGATCCAGGCGTAAGTTAGGTTCGGCGGCCCCAGGCGACTTCTCAGCGTGGACGGACGTGATGTCGGAGGAGGGGAACTGGACACAGGGGTCCAGATCTGAGCGGGGGGCAGAGGCGCAGGACACTAGGCAGGATGCACCCCCAAATCATGGGTCAGGGGTGCTGGAGCGAGACTTGTGGCGACCTGTGGCAGTCAGGCGAGTCCCCCCTCTCTCTGTGTGCCCAGCTCTGTGGACACAGACCTTCACATGCAGTTAGTGGTTCCTGGATTATGTGGGAAGAAGTATGTTCACCGTGGTCCGTGTGGAAAATAATACAATCATTAATAAGTAATAGCGCGGGACGAACTCACAGCTGTAAACATACTATTGCCCACTTCTGTGCGTAGCAACATGGTCATTGAAACAGGAAGATCTGCAAGTGTCTTTAATCTGATTTACTGCGTCAGCATCAGTACTCTGCCCTCAGGGTAGTCTTTAAAGCCAGCAGCGACCCAGCGCCACATGCAGAACCCGGGGCCGGGGCCAGCCCTCCTACGCGCTTGGAGGCCCGTGGGATTGGGGAAGAGGCGCGCTGGCAGCACGGGAGATGGAGCGACGCCCAGGAAACCGTGCTCAGGGGGGCCGTTGCTCCACGGGCCTCTGAGCAGAGTGGGCACGCGCCCAGCAGCGAAGGAAATTGCGCCTGGTGTTGAGAAGCTGGGGACGCAGGGTGTGATAATTTCCTCGGTTTCCACGAGCTCGGGACAGGCTAGGCGCTGAGGGATATTCACAGCCAGAGTCAGTGGTGAAACAATAGCTATTCACATGGTAATTGGATGATTGCTTCATGCGGGGCTGGGAGGATATGCTACACACACACACACACACACACACACACACACACACACACACACGTGGTCTTACCCAATGGCCTGAAGCTGTGCTCACAAAGTCTGCTTTGAACAGAGAAACAGCTTGCCCTAGCTGGTGTGGCTCAGTGGATAGAGCATCGGCCTGTGGACGGAAGGGTCCCGGGTTCGATTCCCGTCAAGGGCACCTGCCCGGGTTGTGGGCTTGATCCCCAGTGTGGGGCCTGCAGGAGGCAGCCGATCCATGATTCTCTCTCAGCATTGATGTTGCTGTCTCTCCCTCTCCCTTCCTCTCTGAAATCAATAAAAATATATTAAAAAAAAAAGGACAGAACACACACCAGAGAAACGGCTCTTGAGGAGTGTGCAGTGGGCGCCGTGGGGCTCGGTGCGCGGCGCTGCCTGCTCTCCGCAGGTCCCGTGGCCACGGTGGAAAAGCCCCACGGGGGATGGAGATTTCCATGGTGCGGCCGGTCCAGAGGCCCGATCCTTATCTGCAGTCTCAGGAGGTCTTGGCACGAGGCCTTGGGACATCCTCCTCACAGGAACCTCACGAATAACCCACACACCCCACGTTTTGAGATCCGTGTGTCACTGTAGGAACAATGTACAGCCCTTGGGTCCCATTGTTTTGCCTTAAAAAAGTCTGGGTTTCATGGGCCGGTCCAGCCTCTGCGGGTTTGATGTGTGTGGAATGTAAGTTGATTCACAGACTTCCTGGCCTCTAACCTGGCCTCCCCGGCACCCAGTGACTGGACAAAGCCCTGTCACCCTGCTTCCTGGTGCCGGCGGAGCACCTGGCGTGGAACGGCCCTTCCTTCATCATATTGGCGGGGTGGGCTAATGCGGAGAGAGGACCGTCAGGAAACACAGGTGTCTCCTGGGTGTCTGATCACAATTCATGCAAAAGAGCCGCTCTGTTCCTGTTGTAGACAGGGAGGGATTGTGCAGTGCGGTGTGCTCGCACATAGAGGCTGACAGCTACGGGACCCTGTGCTCATACGATACAGGTATTTACAAAAAACATAGAAAATTACGTTACTTACATACGTTGACGTTAGACTGTAATGTATGTTTATTGTAAATGTTTTGAAAATGTAGATGAACCAGCCTGGCTGGTGTGGCTCAGTGGTTGAGCATCGATCCATGAACCAGGAGGTCACGGTCCGATTCCTGGTCAGGGCACATGCTTAAGCTGTGGGCTCGATCCCCACTGTGGGGTGTGCAGGAGGCAGCGGCTCCATGATTCTTGTTCCTCATTGATGTTTCTCTCTCTCTCCCTCCCCCTTCTTCTCTGAAATCAACAAAGAAGAGGCAGAGGACAGTCTTGGCAGACACACATGTTTCCCTTGGTACCAGGCAGGGGGATAGCAGAGTTAGTTGTAACCTAACTCCCACAGTGGGAGTATCAGGCTTCCGTTAGCTGCCGCCTTAGCTGGTCTTGCTATCAGCTCCCTCCTCAGAAATGAAGTGGGATTAAAAGTAGCACCTTTATATATATTTTTATTGATTTCAGAACTTTGCATTAAGTATTTGGAGAACACCAGGCTGGGATGCTGTGGTGCCGTTCTAGGACTCAGCAATTATTCTCTTTGAAGATGATGAGAATCAGTCAAGCATTGCACCATTCGAAATGAAGATGTTTTCTTACGATTCATTATCTCAAAATTAGCTTTTTATTAATCACTTTTTGAGTTGATATACATTTTAAAAATCAGACATCATGAAATGTATGGCTATAAATTTGGGAAATCGATCAAATAATAGTATCTGGTTTTATATTCTTTATTCTTATTAAAGAATAAAAATACACATGTCTATGCATTTTACATGAATACATACACTGAGTGACCAGATTATTATGATCTCTGGACACATAATAATCTGGCCACTCAGTGTGTGTGTGTGTGTATGCATGGGTGGGGTCCGGCCAGCCTGGCCAGGGGGAGGGGACATGGGTGGTTGGCTGGCCTGCCTGCTGGTCGGACTCCTGATCAAGGGGACAATTTGCATATTAGCCTTTTATTATATAGGATATACACTGAGTGGTCACATTATTATGCATTCAGAGATCATCATCATCTGGCCACTCAGTGTATGTACATGCATTTTACATCCATAAGAGAGAAAACACAGAGCCAGCGATGTATATGGCCCCAACAGTTGGCGGAACTGGGTGAAGGATATTCAGAGTTCTTTGCATTGCTTCGTAACTTTTCTGTAAGTTTGAAATTACGTTCAAATAGAGAGTTTAAAACAGGAGTGGGCAAACTTTTTGTTTCGAGGGCCACAATGGGTTCTTAAACTGGACCGGAGGGCCGGAACAAAAGCATGGATGGAGTGTTTGTGTGAACTAATATAAATTCAAAGTAAAGGAGCGGAGGGGAGAGCAAGAGAACCGGATAGAACAGCCGGATCCGGCCCGCGGGCCGTAGTTTGCCCAAGGCTGGTTTAAAACATGTCAGTGTTCAACGAGGAAGGAGTTCCCCGTAGGAATGCCAGGGCTTCCTGCTGCCGAAGCCAAGGGCTTGGAGGTGAACCAGGTCAGGGTGATAGGGCCACGTGGGAGTTCTTCCACGGCAACGGCGTTGGCGAGGGGCCTCCTGAAGGAGTCATCCTCCGTAAGGCTGCTTTCCGAGAAAGCCATGCTAGAGCCCTGCTCGTTTGGGTACCACAGGCGACCCTTGAAATTGATGCTTCTTAGGAGAGCAAACAGGGAACCTTGACAGGGTGGGGGTGTGTGGGGGGGGGGGCAGGGTGTTTTGCTCAGAAGCTCCCCAGATAAAACAACCCAGTGCTTTGAAATTTCAGGGGAAACAAAATTTTAATCAGCCCGCCACCATCTCGTTCATTGTTCAGAGATGAAAAGAGCGGAAACCCACATCTCTTCAAACCATGGGTGCTGAGAATTTGTCAGGGTCTGATTCTGACACGGACCGGGATTTATTTTCTCTTCATTTTCCCCTTCCTTTGTGTCTTTATGTCTTCCACTTTCTCCGTGATCTCTCCTTTCTTTCTGTCCTTCCCTCCATCCTTCTTTCCTTCCTTCTTCCCTCCTTCTCAGCGCCCCTCCCCGCCCCCTCCGTCTAGCCTTCCCCCGAGTGGGGAAATCACGGGACAACAGAAGCCGCACAAGCTGGGGCAGCTGATGGAGCCGTGACGCGCAGGGCTGGAATCTGAGTGAAATCGACTCGCTGGCCACGCGGCCCCGAGACCAGGCGCTGCCCGTGACTCAGGGCTCGGTCCATTGTGTCCTGTGGGCCCCTGTAGAGACCACACCTCTTCACTGGGTCCCCTTTCATGTAGCCAGATTCAAAGCTAAATGTTGATTCTTCCAGAGAACAAGTAATTTCCTGAAAATGAGTACTTAAAGGCCCGCAGTCCTCCAAGGAATGTCCAGGCCTACACGAGCGTCTGGGTGGGACCAGCTCGCTGCCATGTTAAAAAGTGTTCGTCATGATTTTAGTTATTTGGATTTTATTTTTTCTACTTTCTTATTTTTAAATATATTTTTACTGATTTCAGAGAGAGAGAGAGAGAGAGAGAGAGAGAACCATTGGCTGCCTCCTCCACGCCCCACACAAGGGATAGAGCCCACAACCCAGGCATGTGCCCCGACTGGGAATTGAACCATGACCTTCTGGTTCATAGGACGACACTCAACCACTGAGCCACACCAGCCGGGTAGTTATTTGGATTTTAAATAAATATTTGAGAGCAAGGATTTGACAGGTTTATTTTTCTCTTTATTTTTCTAGCTTCCTTTAATTCTAGAGCCTTGGTGTTTCCAGCGGGTTTATGGTGGAGCAAATAGAAATGGTGTGTTTGCAGGAAAAAAAAAGAAACGATTTTGGGCACTCCCACGAGATGTGGAATAAATGAAGGTAGTTAAAAACCTGCAAGCCAGGGGCCATCATGAAACATCGCCCAGAAATGAGTTCTACCTGCAGTTTCTGTTCGGGTGGAGGAGCAGAGGGCGGGCGCCAGCCCTGGGTCCGAGTGGAGTGGCAGCTCCAGAGGCGGGGGCCGAGCAGGCCCGGCACCAGCACCGGCGGCCCGTGTGAAGCCACGCGGAGTCCCGCCACATCTGCATCCTGCCTCGGCGCGGCGTGTCACCCCGGCACACCGGGTCACACCTGCTATGACCATCCCAGTCCCAGGCAATGGATGCCTTTTTTTTCAATTAAAAAAAAAAAAAACACAAAAAAAAACTCCTGGCTGCATATCATCAAGAAAAACAACATTGTTTTCGGGGTCTCTTATCTCTCCACTCCCAAATATCCTGTTTCTTCGGGTTGGGCGGCCAGGACCAATAGAAAGCTCTTCCTGCCATTGGCTGACTTCATTTCCCAGACTTAGCACAATCTCATCCGCTCTAAACAACCTCATCAAAACTACTTTCTGGTCAGAGAGAAGCAATAATTATTATTAACATTTATTAACGATCAATAAACGTGATTGCATTATGGCCAGCACTATTAAGGTAAGGAGAGGGTACCTTTCGTTTGACCAAAATCTTGTGCTTCTTACTCTTTTCTCTGGTTTCCTTTATCAAGGCAGATAAGTGAGGATTGGGCAACACCCCCACTGCCACAATAGAGGACAACAAGATTTCCTTTGCACTGCCTAGTAAATTTCCTTTTTCCTACTCCAACCATCCGCAAGGCTTAAAAACTTCAAACTCAGAAAAAAATGGGGTTCCTAAATTCACGGTGGCGTGCCGTGGAGGACTTTGGAGAGGGCTTTTCGGAGCGCGTCTGCATTTTCCTGCTCTCTCGCTGTCCCTAACGGTCCGGACGCGGCTCGGCCGGGCGGCGATGGACGTGGAGCGGTTGGAGGGCAGGGTCCGAGACAAGGATGGGCTTGTGGATGCGGAGTTTTCGGATGCTCTGGGGTGGCTCCTGAGCGTCAGGGTTACCCTCCAGGCCCGGTGGAAGAGAAGAGGTACCCGGCCAGCAGCTGCTGGTCATGGGACGGACATGCAAACGTTGACTTGCTTTTTGGATCCTTCGTGCTGAGAACAGAGTGTTCTCAGAACTCAAACGGTGGTCACTGGGTTTGCTCCGTCATGTGTCCGTCTTTAATAAAATGCCTGCTTTTCTGTGCACTGTGAGTACACTTCCTTCTCAGCGTTGTTTGCTTTGTGGGGGGTTGGAGAGGCATGGCTGGGGGCTCCGTGCTGGGGGCTGTGAGGTCCGGTGTGTTTTTCTTGCAAATGTGTCCAGTGTCTCGTGTACAGAGATTAAGGTGGACGTGACTCGGTATCGGTGGGAACCTAATTGCGGCCTCGTTCCTGGAAGTGAAACCCATGTCACTGTTAGTGCAAGTCAGCAGCATGGAGTCTGTGGAGTGCCAGTCTGTTAAAAAAATGTCCCCGGCCACCGTGCCCGGGTGACGTTCGTAGAATGAGGAAAGTCTCCCGAAAGGAGGAAAAAGACAGTTTTTGGTAGCTGCGTGCCTTTCGTTCGGTGGCACAGAGGCGAGAAGCATTCGGGTGTGTTTTCATCACCGGTTTTAGTTCATTTGAAAGCTCGTGAAAACCAAAGTTTGCCCAGAATTGAGCCAAGGCATTTTCAAAAATCCGCCTGGCTTGGGGCTTTTTGTCATTTGAAATGCGTGTAGTAGGGGATTCGATGAACACCTCCCGTATGAGCTGCGTTTCAGAAGCTCTGTGCAGTTTTCAGTTCTCCAGGCTGGTTTTATTTCTCCACCTGTGTTCAGTGATACAGCCACATCCTCAGGCATCAAAGACTTTTGCCTTCTAGAGACTTTCCTCTTCTGGCTCAGGGATTGCAGCCTGCTGAAACGTACCTCACAGAACGCCGTGGTGGAGTTGGGGGTGGTGTGTGCTCCATGTCAGCTATATGAGTAGAAATTACTTTATTTTATAAGCCAGCGTGCTACCCTCTTCATTTTATTCTCGCCCTTAAGGAAGTCCCTACGGCACAGCAGTTACATCGGATATTCTTGGTCAACCTTGACTAGCTGGAGTGCGATTTTATGTGTGTTTGTGTGTTTCAAAAAAGGCCATGAAAGTAACAGACCATCCTTCAGAAGGTGGGTGCGTTCGCAACACACACCAGCGTTACCTTCTGAAGATGGGAGGCTGTTCTTGGAGCCAGAGCGTGTTGTGGCTCTCAGAGTACATTTTGGGGGCAGCGCTGCCACTTGTCTGGGGTACCCCGCTGGCTGTCCCGTCTTATGGCACTGCATTATCTGCGGATTGTCTACGTCTCAGGCGGAATTTTCAAATGACGTCAAGTGAATTCCTTTTAATCCGTTAAAACAGAATGGCCCCTCTTTATAGGCAACTTCCTCTAAGATAGGTTTCTGTTTGCCTTCCTGGGGAGAGTCAGGAGATGGTTTTACCGACGTGTTTATAGGATCAGCCGCGGACCGCAGCTTTTGTTATGTGAGGGCAAAGCTCACGTCGGCGTAGGGCAGGCTGAGGCTGTCCACGGGCCTAGGACGCGGCCTTCCCTACAGGCGGTGCCAGGCCCAGGCGCACTGCGTGCTCTGTTCTCCCAGTAAATAAGCCAGTTGGTCCATTATTGCCGGAGGCACTGCCTTGGTGAGGGGGGCTTGCTTTTCGGCGTGACTCTAAGGCAGGGGTGGGCAAACTTTTTGACTCGAGGGCCACAATGGGTTCTTAAACTGGACCGGAGGGCCGGAACAAAAGCATGGATGGAATGTTTGTGTGAACTAATATAAATTCAAAGTAAAGGAGCGGAGGGGAGAGCAAGAGAACCGGATAGAACAGCCGGATCCGGCCCGCGGGCCATAGTTTGCCCACGGCTGCTCTAAGGCCCCCGTGAGGCGTGATGACAAGCTAAACGTTTTGATGCCGCCTTTGTGACCCTCGCCCTTACCTTCCCCTGCTGGTCTGGGATTGGGAACACACTGTTTAGGGGAAGAAGTAAAGGGGTTTCAGGCACTCACGTTTATCTCTAAGTGTTCCTGGCTTTTGAGATCCGATTACGAGTTTTCATAAAGCACATGAGCACTGAGGGTGAGGTCCCCGCGTGCAGTTCACGGATCAGTTTTGGTTCTGCGCCATGGGACAGTAAGGAGGAGTGCTGAACACCCCTTCCCCCGCGGCCCCACAAAACCGCGCCCTGTTCTCCTATAGACAGCGGGGCCTGGTACCCCTGGGACGCTATGTGCGCTTCTGTTGGTATTTTTAATCCACCCCCAAGACGTCCCCGATCCTCTTGTTAAGCGGCAGCCACTTGGGACGTCTGTCGCAGCCACGGTCCCCTCTCAGATGCTGCTTTTACCTGCAGGCAGCGCTGCCGTGCGTAGCACAGGAGACGCTAAATCTAGTGAAAGTCTTGCTCTCCCTGGACCCCTTGGGTGGTCCAGGAGCCCCAGTAACAGCCCCTGCTTCTAGAGTTGAATGGTCTCGAGTCTTTAAAAAAAAGGGGGGGGGCAGAATGTGGGGATTTTCCTTTATCCCAGCGACCTGGCGTTGCAGGAGGAGGAGCGAGCCAGCCCAGCACACAGCAGGCAGGATCCCACAGGATATGGAAAGTTACCGCCGAGGCTCGATGAGGAAGCAGATATTACTGTTTCCAATCGGTTGTTTAGATGAGTCACTTTCTCTGATTTAACGGAGGTTGCCGGGTTTGGTGGCCACCTGCCGTGTCCATTTACACACGGGCAGCCCCTCTCCCCTATCTCATGCCTTGCACGGAGCGGGCGCTCGCTACGTACCGGCTGTTAGGTGTGAGCACAGGAAGTCATTGAGAAGCCGAGGGTTCTAGGAAGAAAGTTCATCTCCTCGGGTTTTGATGAGTTTGATAGCTCTGGGTGTGTGTATGGTGTTACGTGGAATGAGAACCGTTTCATCCCTTGTGGGGGGCGACGGGGGGGGGGGGGTCTGTGATGGTGGAAGGCACGGGGCATGTAAGATGCCGCCGTCCGTCCTGCTCTGTGAGTGCCATACCCCCAGAGGAGCCTGAGAGTGGAAGTTCAGGCCGTTATTTCGAGTGGCTCGCGGCGTGTGGTGCGGTGTGTGGTGCGGCGTGTGGTGCAGCGTGTGGTGCGGCGGCTGCGGGGCACGGTTTGCTTTCTGAGCCCCTGTGCGCACTCGTCCGGGCGCCCGACTCCGTGGCCCGGAGTGCGGATGGGGCCCCCGAATTTGCAGATCTTCTTTCCCATTAAGTACATTTATATGGGACTGCCGGGCTCTCAGGGAATTTTCTGAAATGCCGAAGCATTTCTTAATTACATTTTCTTTAAAGTGATGATTTCACAATTTTTTTTTTTTTTTTTTTGGCAAAACACACCTTTATTTAAAAGTAAACCCTCACAAACACACTCACATGTATGCTTTTCACGTCTCCGGGAAAAACGCACAGAGAAATGGAGTGACTAAGGGAACAGCCCTTACCGATGCCTCCGGGAAATCCTCGGAACCGGCTCCCTCCGAGGGAGCGCAGCCCGCAGCAGAGCACCCCACTGGCCCCAGGGACTGACTGGACGGCCGATGCGGAGGGGATACAGGCTCCGGCCGCGGGGCAGCTGGGGTCCGAGCTGCCCTGGGGGAAGGTCTCTGAGAGGCGGGCAGTGACATTTCCAGCCCCTCCCAGCGCTGGTAGCGTGCTCGGTGCTCGGCTGGGCAGGGTCTTCTCTCTAGAGCAGGGGTGGGCAAACTTTTTGACTCGAGGGCCACCATGGGTTCTTAAACTGGACCGGAGGGCCGGAACAAAAGCATGGATGGAGTGTTTGTGTGAACTGATATAAATTCAAAGTAAAGGAGCGGAGGGGAGAGCAAGAGAACCGGATAGAACAGCCGGATCCGGCCCGCGGGCCGTAGTTTGCCCATGGCTGCTCTAGAGCGAGGGGAGCCTCGCCTGCCACAGGGGACTCGTCCCGCCTCTGGTGAGGACAGGATGGAGGGCAGCGGTTCCCTTTGCTTACAATCGGTGGCCACAGACACACCTGCATTTGAATCCGTACAGTCACGTGACCCCGGGCAAGGGACCTCACCTGTGTGACCTCAGTTTCCTCACCTGTGAAATGGGATTTAAAAGGCTGTCCTGTCCTGTGCTGGTGCTAGTGAAGCCTGGAGAGCCGCTAGCAGGCGCTCAACAAATGGCAGCTGCCATAGGACAGTCTGTTCCTAAGAGATCACACTGGCCTGGCCCGGCTCGGAACTCTTAGCTGTTTCGTTGTCCTGCTGTCCCGTTGTCCTGCTGTCCCGTTGTCCTGCTGTCCCGTTGTCCTGCTTCAGCTGTGGAACCCAGAGCCCGCGCATTTTAGTCTAAAGCTTTTGAGGAGGCAGAATAGCAGGTCCCTTCTGCATGTCAGGGCAGGCACACGGGCCTGGGAGGCCGCCGCCGGGGGAGGTCAGGAGGAGGGAGCCTGTGGTGTCCTTGAATAAGGATGTGACAGGTCAGGTCCCACACAGTGGGCGGCGGTGGGCTCTGTGCTGAGGGAGACGGAGCCCACGATGCCGCCTGTCCTGATGGGGGCAGGAACAGGAGTACCACCAGTCCTTCGTGTTCTCGGTAATGTTGAAAAATGCACTTGATGGTTTTTTGTTTAACATTTTATTTTTTAAAATCTATTTTATTGATTTTTTACAGAGAGGAAGGGAGAGGGAGAGAGAGCTAGAAACATCGATGAGAGAAACATCGATCAGCTGCCTCCTGCACACCCCCTACTGGGGATGTGCCCGCAACCAAGGTACATGCCCTTGACCGGAATCGAACCTGGGACCCTTCAGTCCGCAGGCCGACGCTCTGTCCACCGAGCCAAACCGGTCAGGGCTGATTGTTTTTTAAATGAAAAACAACAACAACATGATAAAGTCAATACACATTGCTCCTAATTCCAACCACCAGAGAAGATGACTGACATCTGGTGTGTCTGCCTGCTGGGTGCTTCCCTCTGTCCTTCTGTCTGCCTGCCTTGCTTTTCTCAGTTAACATTGTCTCACAAACATGTCCCAGGTCACTCAAAATATTTGGTAAGGGTAAGCGGGCTTTTTATGCTTAATTATATTCCTTTTAAAATAACATTATAATGTATTTAACTGATAGCCTGTTGTAGGAAATAATATGGCTTTCAGTTTTTCACTAACTGGATTGCAGCTCAGCCTCTGTCTGATTTTTTTTAAATTCATTTTATTAGTCCTGGGGCTTAAGGAAAGGAACGATTGGACCAATGGGTATACATAAGTTTTAAGTCTCCGCCAAATTTAAATATTTGCCAATTAAAATAAAATTGGCCTATTTCCTCTCTGGAAAGGTTGCACCAATTTCCACCTCTTCCAGCCGTAGATGAGGCTGGTTTCTCTGTACGCATAACAACTCTGAATATTTTCCCCTTTGAATCTTGGCCACTCTGACCGGCAAGACTGGAATCTCATTTTTATTTGTATTTCCTTAATTATAGTACTTTGTTACATTTTTTTTGACTGTGAACCTATTTGAGCGAGTGGCCACTGTGACCCCTGGATCTTTTTCTCATTCGTCCTTTCATTCCTTGTTTGATCAAACTTCTTTCCCACATATTTCCCCTATTGAACTTGGCTGAGGCGTGTCGTATGAAGTTTAAGATCATTCCTCATTCTGTCCACTCTCTCCCGCTTCGTTTCTTTCCTGTCAGCACATTCCCCCGGCTTAGCTTGCGTTTGTGGACAGTCTCCAAAAACGTCGCGTAGACCCATGTCAGCCATTGAGCCCGCTCTCCATGTAGACTCTCCTCTCCTGGGTGTCCTCCACAGTGACTGGCAAACTGTAGGGGTTCAGTGAAAATTTGCTGAAAAAAAAATAAATTTTAATGAAGATCCTTTGAAGTCCCAAAGAGAAAAATGAAGACATTCTCCCTCAGAGAGTAGCTCATTCTGAAGTTCTAAACACAGTGGTAGAACCATTCTTGTGGATTTTTATTTTATTTTATTTTTTATTTATTTTTTTAAATACATTTTATTGATATTTTACAGAGAGGAAGGGAGAGGGCTAGAGAGCTAGAAACATCGATGAGAGAGAAACATCGATCAGCCGCCTCCTGCACACCTCCCACTGGGGATGTGCCTGCAACCAAGGTACATGCCCTTGACCAGAATCGAACCTGGGACCCTTCAGTCCGCAGGCCGACGCTCTATCCACTGAGCCAAACCGGTTTCGGCTCTTGCGGCTTTTTCAATAGACGTCGTATTGCTTTAGAGAGAGTTCTCCTAGGTAAGTAAGAAGTAAATAGAATTAGGTTGGTGTTTCAGAGAGCACAGAGAAACAGTTTTAAAGGCAGCGGTTGTATCTGGGGTTGATAACCGCACTGAGCGTCCTCCTCAGAGCCGCTGGTTCCCAGCCTCGCCGTGCTGGGCGCTCCCACTGTCTCAGGTGCCCCTCGCACACCCTGGATGCCCCTGCGTTTGTACCAGTAAAGGCAGAGGATCAAAGCGGCTGAGACTGTTGCTCAAGTCACACAAATCTCTTCGTTTCCCCTCAGTTTATCATCAGATCATCTCCTTTTCCTGCTCGTTGCCCTAGCCTCAATTATTAAACTGCGGTGCAGGAAAAAAAAAAAAAAAAAGATGTATTCAATGATATAGCGATGCAGTTCACTGAATAATGAAAATGATTAGAACTGGCTGATTTATGTTACTGCTTTTGTGTGAACAACAACACACCCAGGCAACCATTATTACACTTTCGGTGGTTAATCCAGCAAAGGGGCCAGAAGCCTCAGGCCCCAAACCCTGCGCCAGACGCTGCGTTTGCCTGGGGACCAGGTTCTTCCCCTATTAGGCAGTTGCCAAGGGGCAGTTGCCAAGGGGCAGTGGCTCTAGGTTCCGGACCAGCTGCTGATTGGCGTTTCCTCGTCCCAAGTGTCAACTTCCTTGCTCTCGTCTTGGGACTGAAAGTGCAGCTCCGAGTTTTCCATCCGGTGTCACCCAACTTTCGGGGTGGTAATGGAATTATTTGGGGGGGGGGGGGTCCGCTGCTGCCCACAGATAAGGGCAGGGACATCTAGAAAAGAAGGGCCAAGGCCCAGCAGCGTCATTTATTTTTAAAGCCACATCACAGTCCAGTCGGAACATGTCCATCAGGGCTGCTGCAAGACCGCGCCTGTCACATTGTGGAGAATAAAAGGAAGGACCTTTAGAACTTGCTCTGAATCGGACACAGCCGCCCTCCAGGCATTCTTCCTTGAGGATTTACCATCTTTCTTTCCATATTGTAGTGTAGCAAATGAATTTTTGGGGGGCATTGCACAATTATGGGCAAAGCCAGCCCTGGAGAGAGAATTTCTCCCTCAACCCCCACACATATTCCCCCCCCCCCCCCACTCCCCGCGGCCACGCATTCAAAGCATGGGCCGAGCCGGTGGGTCTGCCCGAGTGTCATTGTCAAGGTGAGCTCTGTGCGCAGGGGACTGGTCCGTGCTCACCTTAGAGGAAGAGGAGCTGTTGAAACAACACCCCAGAGAGTGTCAACACGATTAGTTTGTGTCTCAATTTGAGGTAGATTTCCCAAGATGTTGCTCCAAGTTTAGGAGAAAAAAAAAAAAAAGTGTATGTGGTTTTATATTGCGAAGTCCTCTTTGGATCTGTGTTGCTCGTAGGTGTGACCCGATGTGCCCAGGGCGTCAGAAGTGTGAAGGGTGGAGGGAGCAAGCACAGCCCATGTCTGTCTCCCGCCCAGGGAGGCCCCGGGGTGCTGTTTCTCCAGGGCTTCCTTAAAATAGCCTCTGCGGGGAAGGGGTGGGTCTTATCTTGCTCCCACGGAAAGGGAGGCGAGAGGCAGAGGCCGGTGGGGGGACGTGGCGAGGGAGCGGGTGGCTGCCGCGTCCCTCCGATGCTGTGCGACCTCGGCAGGTGAACTCGCCCCTCCTGGCCCTGCTCCTTCCTGGGAATCAGGGACAGGGGCTTCCTGACCTTTCACCCTTGCCCAGTCTCCGCTCAGGATACCTGGGCCTTTCCCTCTGTAACAACACTAAGTTTCTGCTCCGAGGGCTTGTGGCGAGATGAATGGAGTTGGATACATTGTTCGCTAATTTTGTTATTCATTCCATTCAAATACATTTTCCTTGTAGGACTAAAATCAGGAAATCCATAAAAGCTCTGTTTTTCTTTCCATTTCTACGACAGTTTGTGAATCGACATTTTTTTTTTTTTTTAGGTAAGCCAGTTTTCCTCTGACGAACACTTTCTTTTCTCTTTATAAAGACTCTTCCAGAACAGCGAGTGCCCGTGGCTCCGAGCACTTGAGCAGCTCAGATGACTTGAGACAGGGCTGGGAAACCTTGCTGCTGGGTGAGCCTTGGCCCCTGCTCCGCTGGGCCCAGGGGTGACCTTCGAGCCTTTGTCACCCCCTTTCTCGTCGCACTTCGCACTCTCACACCCCTTCCCTGCTTTTCCTCTTGCTTTGCAGATAGCTAATAAGCCAAGGGGAGATTTTTTAAAATATATATTTTTATTGATTTCAGAGAAGGGAGAGAGAGAGAGAGATAGAAACATCAATGAGGAGAGAGAATCATTGATCGGCTGCCACCTGCACACCTCACACTGGGGATCGAGCCTGCAACTGGGGCATGTGCCCTGACCGGGAATCGAACCCCATGACCTCCTGGTTCATAGGTTGATGCTCAACCACTGAGCCACACCGGCCGGGCCAAGGGGAGAGTTTTATAATGTGAAAGACAGTCATGAGAATGAGGGGCTCCTAGAACATCTCAAGGGTTCAGGGGTTCCGCTCAGACCTGCTTTCGTCCACTTCCCTCTGCCTCTCACCGATCCTGGGTGACGCCCCTCATCCCAGGAAGTCGGGGACAGTTTGGCTGCAAACCTGGGGTCTGGACCAAAGGAAGAAAGAGACTGAGCAGGAGGCTCTGCCTGGGTGAGGGCACAGCATCAGAAGCAATAGCTCCACCTCGACTCGTGTTTGAGCTCTCAGCTTCGTCTCTGGGAACTCCTAGAATCAGAAGCACGCTGATGTTCACATGTAAAATAAGAATATTGTCCAAGGTCAAATATAAGTGACCTTGTGAGCTCTCTGACTTCCTAAGTATCCATTCCACCACGTTGAGGTAACGTGGAGAGTCTCACAGACGTTACCTGTCCCAGGGGTGGGGAACACCCGGCCCGCGGGCCGTAGAAGGCCCTCAGAAGCATGAGGGCGGAGTTAATTGAATGTTTGACCACATGTAGCAGGCTCATTTTTAGGTTGGTAATGGTGCATGGCCCCGGAAAGACGTTATAAATATCCCAGTGGCCCTCGGCAGGAGAAAAGGTCCCCACCCCTGTCACGCCGAAGCCTGTGGATGCCAAGCCTGGGTCAGGCACAGTCGAGAAACACCGTTGCCTTGGCTAGAATAGCGTCCCCGGGAGGGAAGCCGCCCTGTTTGTTGGGCCTCTGAGAGGGTCCCTTTCTGTTCTACCCAGAAGGCCGATGGCAGTGACCGGCTCACCGTTGGGAGCCCAGTCAGATGGCAAACAACTCTGATAAGAAGCTGCTTATGAAAAAGCGCACGTGCGTGTTTTCCAGCCTTGTCCTCGGAGATGGAAAACATCTTTTTTTAGCCCCTGTGTTTACTGCTCTGGTAAACAGTAAAATGCTGCTGTAGCAATTACCTTGAGGATAAAGGGTCTGTAGACAGATACTTCCTGCGCTCACTTCCTCCGCCCATAGCCAGCCCCCCAGAGGCCCTCAGGGCTGGAAGGGCTCCCCGCGGATGCTTCCTCTGCGAGAGAGAGAGCGCGCGCAGGGGGGGGCCTCACGATCTCCTCTCCAAGGGGAATAGCAACAGATGTTCGGGCAGGATGCTTGTCTTGGAGGAGGTGAGAATGTTTCTCAAGTAATGGCTTCAGCCCCTCCTTCTCACCCTGGGCTGGTCCGCGTGCTGGTTTTTACGGCGAGGACTGTAACCGGACCAGACCGGTCTGTGCTAAGGTCTGTGCCCCATAGGCATCTCGGTCGCCTTTTTATCATGTAGAGAGATGCATGCGTCTGCTTCTGTCTTCGTTGGGAAATAAGCTGCTTTGAGATTGGGTTGAAGGTTGTCTCGGTGGTTCCTCCGGGTAACAGTCGTTTGAGATTTTGCTTTCCTGAGTTGAGCCGAGATCACCAGATTTGGGTACAACAATCTCAGGGCACAGATTGTTCCCCGGGGCTGATTTTACACTAGTTATTAAATTCCAGCGGAGGCATTGTTTAGGTCCTTTGAACCAAAGCAGATAAAACCGTAACACACAAACACCGAACAATAGGGAATCATCAATTATCCATCCACAGGATATGGCCTTCCGACTGGCCCCTGTGCAGGGAAAAACATATCAAGTCAATAAACAGTAACCCTGAACAATAAACTAAATAAAATAAATAGCACCTGAAAGCCACACAACTGAAGCGCTGGCCGGACGCCAGCGAATGATGTTTACCTCTCCAAGCAAGGAAGCCCACGGCTCCAGATGGCCCACGGAATCGTCAGCAAGCCCAGCAGCCGCTCTCTGTTGGCGTCGTCTTGATGAAACACCTCCTTTGATGACAAAGGGCCTGTAAGCTTTGCCTCGCCCTGGACCAAGGGACTGGCCCAGAGAGATTCTTCATTCCGCACCTCGCCCATGGGTGTGGCTGACGGACGGGTGGGGAGGCAGGTGTGTCTGACCCTGAGAAGCTGCCAGACGTGGTTCCATGTAGTCATGTTTGAAGGTGCTAGCCCATGAATACACACCAGTGACTTGTCTCCACACTCAATACACATATTTTGGTTGAACCGATGGTGAACTTACCCAAAGAGACGTTCTCTGGGGAGGATTCACTTGTTTATATACTTTAGCTCCCTGTAAAGTCTCAGGATCCTTCCGTTTGAGGAAGACTGCTTGCCTCTCTGTGTTTGCTCCCCGGATACCTCTAGGGTACAGCGTTGTTAGCTTTTAGGGGACTCTGGGAGGCATCCCTGAATCTCCCAGCATGCTTTGCACAGTGACTACTCGGACCTCCAGAGTCCTCGTTGGTCCCAGCGCCCGGATCTCGGCTGTGGGATGCTGGTGCAGGACTGTCCAGCCAAGACCCTCCTCTTGGACGCCAGATGGAATGGCACCCCGTTGGCATTCTCCCTGGAAATCACCTCTGTCTGCCTAAGGATTGGGGGGGAGAGGGGTTGTATGTTTTGTTTTCTTTAGCCCGGTGGGAATACAGGTCCGACCTATCCATTGAATAACATATTGTTCAAACAACAACAAAATCAAACCGTGTTCTTTCCCCCCATTTCAAAACAATTTTGGGGGGAGATTAGGAAACAAACATTTAGAAAAAGAAATTAAAGTAATTGGTATTACACCATCAAGAGTCTTTTAAAACTTCATTCTTTTGGATTTAGGGTGTGTTTTTTTTTCCCATGCACACAGACGTATTTTTTTTTTAAAAAGAATAATAAAATATGAGAAACCAGACTCATAGTTGGTAGCTCTTTTCCACTCACTCCCCTTCTTATAGGACAGTGACGAAAAGAGGAGTCAGGGTTGCACTGGGTACGTTCTCCTTTAGCGATTAAGGCCCCGTATCTCTTCCAAAGGGCCCTTCTTATGGAGCAGAATGTGAGTGCTGGGGGCAGGCCTGCCCCACTGCCCTGGCGAGCTGACTTCACTTTCCCGAGCCTCAGTTTCCTCATCTGGAGAACCGACTCCATAATGATGACAACACCCACTTCCTGGCGGCGGTGCGGGGATAAAACCGCTCAGTACACGTGCGTGCTTTGAACAGCCGTGTGCGTTAGTGTGCAAAGAGTGTTCCCTGTTAGGGGCTCTTCTGGGCCACTTATCCTGGTCTCATCCTAGTATTTAATTCACTCTCCTATCTTACTTGCTTTTTCTGGTGTAACCCACTCATGACTGTATTTGTTTCCAATGTTTGCCTTTTGAAGGGACTCCTCCAATACCCTTTGGGTATTGATAGCTTCTGAAGAGATGATGCACTTCCCTCTATGCCAGGGGTCCTCAAACTTTTTAAACAGGGGGCCAGGTCACTGTCCCTCAGACCGTTGGAGGGCCGGACTAGAGTTAAAAAAAAAAACTATGAACAAATTCCGATGCGCACTGAGGGCCCGGGACAAGTCGGCTGCTAAGCAGGACAGGCAGCGGCACCCGGCGGGCCGGATCAATGTCCTCGGCGGGCCGCATGTGGCCCGCGGGCCGTAGTTTGAGGACGCCTGCTATGCTATTTGTTTCTATCTCATGCTATTCCTTGGAGGACAGTAGAGGAAACACAGTAGAGTCCCAATCACGAGCCCGTTTACTGGTTCAGGCAACAGGTCGACCCAACTCCCAGCAGCTGACCTCGGCCGCCTTTTCCCGAGCTCAAGAGACCGATGGTGTGAGGCTGCAAGGAAAAGCCACACTGGAGGCCCGGAGGTGTTCCCGGTCTCTTCCTGAGCCTCCTCCCTGGCCAGCGAACAGACAGGCTCTTCAATGCGAGTGACAGCTGGTCTCTGGAGTGGCCCTGGGGTGGAAGGAAGGCGTCCACTGCTATTTAGAACTGACAGCTAGCGCTGGAACCTTCGGCAGAGAAGGAGGGGGGCAGGCATGTACTGAGCGGTCACATTGCCAGTTAATGGTCATCCTTTCGAATGATGGACCTTACTGACCACCAGAGACGCTTGCAACTCTGGGAGTTCCAGTTCAGCACTCCCCACCTTGAGTTATACGTCTTGTCATCTTGTGTCTGGGCCGACCATGCCTGTAAGAAGCCGTCGGTGTCTGGTCGATAAATACTCCGTAGTGAATGGACATCTGCCTGGTGATAAGTGCATGAGTGAGCGCATTCATTAGTGAGGTGGGACCTGATCCCATGTCATAGAGACTGCATTCATTTAATCCACGAGCAGTTGCTGACTGCTGACATGCAAAGCATCCTGTAAATCGCCTCTAGGAGATGGGGGGGAAGTTGTGTTGCTGCTGCTGCTTTTTTAAATGTTTTTTAAAATTGCTTTCAGAGAGGAAGGGAGAGGGAGAGAGAGAGAGAGAGAGAAACATCAATGATGAGTGAGATCACTGATTGGCTGCCTCCTGCATGCCCCACACTGGGGATGGAGCCCACAAACCCGGTATGTGCCCTGACAGGGAATCGAACCGTGACCTCCTGGTTCATAGATCGCCGCTCAACCACTGAGCCACGCCGGCTGGGTGAAGTGGTGCTTCTTGGTCAGGAGAGAATTACTATGTGTCTTGGCCCAGCGTCTGCGTGATTTGAGTGCCTGTGTGAGACACAGTGCCTGTGTGACCTGGAGAGCCTGCCTGTGTTTAGGAAGGTGGGGTGATGGGGCGGCTGCCCGGAATGGAACTGGCTCTGCTGGGCCATCGTTGGGGATGCTTCTGACACCTACAGGCAGACACACGGTCCTCGGGGCCTGCATTGTGTTACTTGACACTTGTCTGCATGAGGCCAACACCAGGCAGGCGTTTGGCTTTTACTGAGTGGCGACACCTCCCACTGTTCACACAGCCAGGCCTGCACTGGGTTATCTAAATGTTCAAGCGCTGCACACCCCTCCGCCGTGACAGGCTGTATTTAATGGACTCTGATGGGCGCTGTCGGCTTTTCTTCTTTGACTGTAGTCCCTCCTTAGAGATTTCAGTGAAGCTGTGACTTAATCGCTGGGGCACATCTGCTTGTATCGGCGTGTTCTCCACCGAGGGTTTCTGTGTTCACTATAACCCAGGCAGCTCCTCCAGCGCTGTCACTCTTATTTTTTTTTTTAAATGTGCCTTTATTGATTTCAGAGAGGAAGGGAGAGGGAGAGGGAGAGATAGAAACAATGATGAGAGAGAATCATTGATCTGCTGTCTCCTGCACGCCCCCTACTGGGGACCAAGCCTACAACCTAGGCACGTGCCCTGACCAGGAATGGAACCATGACCTCATGGTTCATGGGTCGAAGCTCAACCACTGAGCCACGCTGGTCGGGTGCACTGTCATTCTTGTCTACGTGACATCTGCAGTAGAAATGAGGTGCTAGAGCATCTTCATAAATAGCTAAGTTGTTTGTATTCAAGTGCAAGATAATCTGCTTTATGATAATGATTAACTTTAATAGCCATTAACAATCAATTTCACTAAGTCAGATAATAAAATGGAATTCCCTACTGAAATTTTGAGTTTAGCAAACATATTACTTAACGTAACAAGCTTTACTGGTCAAACTATCATGAAGGCAGCATTTATGTTTATTTCATTTTAAAAATGGGACTATCAGCTATTAAAGTGTGTATTCCTTTTTGGGGGACACCCCGTGTATAAGCCAAAGAAAATGAGGTCTTTCAGAAAACTGGAAGTATTCTTTCATCTGGTGAGAAGATTTTTTATGAACTATTTTTCAATCGAATAACTTCAGAATCGGCCTCATCGCTGTTTCTCCAGCGCCCAGCACAGCGTGGGGCATGCAGAGTGCGTCTCCATAAATAGTTGCTGTGAATGACATCACGTAGCAACACCTGGCTTCCTCTCCCTAGCGACTAGCCTCCGTGGACTTTCTTCAGCCCAGGAACACGACTTACTTTATAACCAGGTGGAAACATTTTACACTTAAACCAAATGTCTGTGAAGTGTTTTCCCATGTTGCATCTCATTTGATCCTCACATTTGATCCAGAAGTCCTGGAGTAGATAGATAGGAGACTCAGTGGAATCCTATTTTCTTTTCATTAGCTGGAAAATGGAGATTTAAAAAGTTTAGAAACTTGACCTGATTGATAAGTAAGAAATGGTGGACCTTGAAAATGTCTTCAGGTTTTCTCACTGTGCAGAATATAGTCAAACACTGCTTCAGTTAAATATTTTACCCTTTGTTCTCCCTGCGTGATCTTATATAATGAAAGTGTAATATGCTAAGTATTTGAAAAAAAAAATAGTTGCTGTGAATGAACATACGAGTGAATGGCCGATCGGGTGGCAGAATCTTTCCCTGGGCGAAGCGTGTCTTCAGCAGGGCATGTGATGAGAAGAAACTGGCATGGTCGCTCTCCCAGCAGAACGTCCACCTGCTGTGGAAGCAGGCGAGGAAGAGGAAGCAGCTTTCATTGGGAGTGCAGAAGTTAGAGGAAACCCGATTGGTTCTCTCGAGTCCCAGTGTTTCCCAACCCAGTTATGCTTTGGATCCCTAGACTCTTGTTTTGGGGGATAATTAAAAGGAACGCCTCAGAGAACGAGGCTTTTTTGGGGGAATAAACATGAAGCAATCCAAATGGGACTAATTTGCCCACAAATGTTGGTTGGAAAAACATACTAAAGAAATTATATATTAATTTCCATTTAAAAAAACAAAAAACTTCTAACATTATTTTCAAACGAAACTCAGAGAGATTTAAAGATAGTTATCCAAACACGTCCCGCCTGACTTCCATTAGGATGTGAAGTGGACATTCCCCTCCCCGCGCCCCCCCCGACCCCAGTGGTCCGAGGGCATGTTTTCCTAAGCAGAAAAGGCAGGGCATCGTCCACCAGAGGAGTTTACATGAAAAGGTTTCACCAAACGAGTGTTTTTCTGAAAAAAAATTCAGGCGATCTGGTCGCTGGAACCAGGAAGTTCCTTAATTCTTGGCATCGTCTGGCGCACTTTTGAAAGCGATTCTAACGCTATAAATCAAAGCCTGGGTCATAGAATGCCCTAAAATGGCAACACTTCGGTTAAAAACACTATCCCTGGTCGCGGATTCGTTTCCTAGGGCTGCCATAGAAACGCCCGCAACCGGGTGGCTTAACACAATGGACATTTATTCTCCTGCTATTTCTGAGGTCAGCAGTCCAAGTGAAGGTGTCAGCAGGGCTGGTTCCTTCTGGGGCCCCCGAGGAGAACCTCTCCCAAGCCCTCTCCCAGCCCCGGGGCCTCCCACACCCTCGTGTTCCTTCCATTGTGGATGCCTCACTCCAATCTGTCTTCACCCCGCCTTCTTCTCTGAGTCTTTGTTCTTTGGGGTCTCGTTTCAGGATGCTCTCGGTAGCATTCAGGGGCTACCCTAGTCTAGTGTGATCTCATCTCAGTCCTTACTCCACTTACATCCGTGAAGACGCTGAGGTTCCAAACAAGGTCGCCTTCAGGTGGCGGTGGTGGAGGGGACGCCGTCTAACCCGCGGCGGGTAGGTGGGAGACACCGCGGGTGGCCAGGGTGGCGGCTTCTCCTCTGGATGGAGCTTTCCTATTGGCCGAGCAGGACACGGCCAGCCGCTGAGGATGCCTGGCCACGGAGGCGCGGAAGCTGGGAGCCTCACGTTCCTCCGGACCTGGAAATCACTGACGTGGAGATGCCGTTTTGGAATCTGAAAATGCACTGAGTTTCACTGAAAAAAAAAAAAAAAGGTACACAGCTTCCTAGCACCCACGTCAGCCGCGTCATCGGTGGCTCCCGTGCGGCGATCGGAGTAGAAATCACTGTCAGGCAGAGCGTTCACCCTGCAGCCATGTCCGTTTCCCAGGCCCCCGGGGTGGATGCCGCGGTTTCTCTTATCTCCCGCTTCTACTTGGTCAGTGTCAAGAAGCGCGACACGGTGGGGGCAGCCCCCGCCCGCTCCTCAGGTCACGTGGGGCACTTGCTACTCCGCAGCCTGCCGTCCTCACGCTGCCAGGCTGATGGGGGAAGGCGCTGCCTGCCTCTGATACAATGGATGCAGGTGTCTTTCTGCGCCCCAGTCTTCCGGTTGAGCTCGTGCTTCTAAGACGGAACTCACAACATGGTAGTGTCTGGGTGCAATGCTTTCATCGTTGTCTTCTGTCTCGGATACCCACTGAGGTACATACGCAGGGGACTTGAGCCCAGAGACGTGGACCGCTCCTAGGCATTCTGGTGTTAGGCGTGGTCACACGCATCTGACTCCGAGCCACACATTGACCTTCGTCCGGTCACTGACTGGGAAGGCTCTGCATGGTTTCCTGGGGAAAGAAACGCACATGTAAATTGAGAACCAGATCGGGGTGGGGAGGATCGGGGCGGGGAGGGGAGGGGGGCTCGCCATGCTGTTTGTGTGTCCCCGTCTGCACCAAGGTCACAGATGGTCCCTTGGGGATGGAAGCTGGCCGGCTCAGGTGCCCGTGTTCATCCCCCCTCACCTCAGGCGAAGGCACCGGGTGAGTGGGAGAGCTGGGCCATGGCATCCTTGGCTTGGGCGGAACGCGGCTGCTCATGCTGACGGTATAGTCCAGGGGTCCTCACACTTTTTAAACAGGGGGCCAGTTCACTGTCCCTCAGACCGTTGGAGGGCCGGACTACAGTTTTTAAAAAAAACTATGAACAAATTCCTATGTGCACTGTGGGCCCGGGACGCGTCGGCTGCTAAGCAGGACAGGCAGCGGCCCCCGGCGGGCCGGATCCATGTCCTCGGCGGGCCGCATGTGGCCCGCGGGCCGTAGTTTGAGGACCCCTGGATAGTCCCTGCGATGCAGGCGTCAGCCCCACAGGCTCCCTTTTCACAACTTCTGCCCTGGAGCGTAAGGGCTGTCCCTGCCACTGATGGCAGGAGAAGACACAGCAGGGCGAGCCGGGAAAGCAGACCCCAGGGCTGGGACCTTGGCCCTGCACCTCGCACACCTCTATATCGTCGCTCTCCAGTGCTGTGACCAGAGGCCAAGCTGAGACCGGCACGGGGAGACGGGGCATGGACACTTAGCCTGCTGTGTGCAGACATCCCTGAGGCTCAGGATGTCATGACAGCCGTCGGGAAAAGGGGAACGGGCTCAAGGAGCTGGACGACCTCGTGCTGGAGGGACTCTTTTGAGAGCTGTCTTTGGCCATCACGAAGACCGGGTTCAAACCCCGGGGGAGAGAAATTTGTTGAGAATATGCTAGGTGCATGTTTCCATTCCCCCCTTTAGTTATTTTCTTTCTGTTTTTTAAACTCCGCGTGTGGTCACACTAGCAGACAGGCTGGTTAGGTGCCCAGAGCACCTGCCCCTCATGTTACTTTGTGTCTGTGCTTAAACCACATTGGTTTGTACCCCTCTGTAAGGTGCGTGGGTCTCATCCAAAACGCAGTCCGGGGGCTCCGTGTGCACCGATGTCAGAGCCAGCTCTTGCCCGAGTGGGGACTTTAACGACCTCAGATTGCTCCTCCGTGTGGAGAAAGCTGTTTGTAAGCGTAGGGTTCCTAGCCTCCTCCCCACCACCCGGAATTTCACACAGGCCGGCCTGTTCAGCCCATTCGGGGGCAGCGCACACAGATAAGGCGAGATCCCAGGTTGGCTCGCCGTGAAAGCGAGTGACTTCTTAGAGATAAAAAGAAAATCTCCCTCCCGTGACCACAACCTGTGCCGCTCCTGCAAGTGCCGCCGGGCCTGGAAGAGGAATCGAGGCAGGTGGGGAGGGAGCTCAGTGCAGGTATTCCTGCTGTGGGGCGAGAAGGAAAAGAGAAGGACCCCCCCCCCCCCGCCGCCCAAGGGTGTTCCCATTAGCAGACATGTTCCCGCATGAAACAGACTCCGTCCGGCGCCCCGAAGCTCGTGGCTTTACTGAAGGACGCCCTGAGCTGTCTGTCTGTCACGCGAGCGACCTCAGCCTGCTCCCACGGTGGCCCGTCTACCTGAGCCGCGCAGAGCCAGCCGAGCCCACCTTTGCCCCGGGGCCCTGTGACCCCCCGCGCGTCGGCAGAAAGAGGCCGTGTACGTGGAATTCCAATCCGGTTGTTTAGTCTACGCGGAGCGGGGACGGCCTCTGTCTCTTTAATGTTTATAACGGTTGGACAGAGCTTCTCGGGTGAAGGTTAATTGCTCTCCAGTTTAAGCAGTTGTGTGCCCAGATGGGTTATCAGGGCTGAACACTCGTTACAAGATTAATCTCGTTTCCGACAAGACTTCCCTTTCCTTCAACTGATTTCTGCCCAGCTCTTGGAGCTGTCATGGGCCGTTGAAAGCTGGGTGGATTGCTCCGGGATCCGAGCGCTGGCGTGGGCGAAACAATGCCTAGCGGTGTCCTATCTCAGGGGACATCTTCAGGGGAACGCATTCCAGGCGCGGTGCGAAGATGGGGGCTCATCCACAGGGCGGGGGGACAAGGGACAATGGGGCCGCGCCGGCCAGTGCACCCTGAAATCGCGCGAGGCAGATGCAGCTGCCGCCCTTGTGCGGGACCCGCTGTCTGAGGAGACAGACACCAGGGCTGTGCTTGCTTCTGAGGGTTTCAGAACAGCCTCGCCCTGATCCCATCTCCCCTCCTCAGGCCCCTCCACGCGGGGAGCTGGCTCTGTGCAGCGTCCACCCGGGATTCTGTGGCCGGGGCGCCGCTCCGGGGACCCCTCCCTGGAACAGCCGTGCACTTGCCAGGCTTCTGCTTCGTGTCTGGGGTCTCTGAGATGCCGTCATCCCACGTTTTCCCCAACATGGGGGGCGGGGGGGGGCAGATTTTTCTTTGAGAACTAGTCGCTCCATTTCTTTGGTTTG
This sequence comes from Plecotus auritus, assembly GCF_963455305.1. NCBI lineage: Eukaryota > Metazoa > Chordata > Mammalia > Chiroptera > Vespertilionidae > Plecotus > Plecotus auritus. Next base: position 224,835,482 of record NC_137771.1, read on the forward strand.
TCAGAAGACATGTCCCCACGGGCATGGCCAAGGAGCTTTGATCCCTTTGGCGTGTGTGAATCAACTCATTTATTTAGTCACTAACCATGTCTCGGGCACTCCCGGTGGCCATGGGCCTGGGGGACAGGCTCACGGGGGATGGGGAAGGTGTGACAAGTAGAACACCGGGCAGCAGTGATGGCAGACTGCGTCAGGAGGTGGGGAGCAAGCATGACAGAGCGTGGGGGCAGGAGAGCAGGTGTAGTCAGGTGATCGGGGAGCAGACCCCTGCAGGAAATGTGAGAACAGGGCTGGAGATCCCGGGAACACAGGGCTGGAGATCCCGAGGGAGTGGCAGAGGCCCCCGAGGCAGGCACAGTGGGCACGAAGGGGAGCCGTGTACGGGAGGTGCGCACCCCGGCCACTTGGAGCCTCATTTCCCAGCGGCAGCCATAAGAAGAACAGTCCCGCTCTAAGGAAGAGGTCCATCTGCTTACGTGTCCGTCAGGGGCCGGCGGGGATCAGGTGTGAAAAGACTGGGGAGTGACGCGGCCCTGGGGGACCAGTGAAATGGGGTCCCTTTTCAGGAGCCCAGAGTGAAAGACCTGGAGAGAAACTTAAGTTACTTTGGTTCCCTTCCCTTCCTCTGTCCTCCCGCCTCCTTCCGCGGCCTCTTTCCACGGGCTGGGCTGGCTTCCTGTATTCCCCAGTTTCCCATATGGCTGAGGGCCCTCGAAGCCACTTCCGTCCTAGGCCACTCGGAGCGGTGCGTTCTGCGGGTAAACACACCCCGTGGAATTAGGCGTCTGGGTTAGGACTCTGACACTTATCGGCATTCTGCTCCAGGCAACTTGCTGAGCCTCACTGTCCTCATCTTTAAAATGGGCATAATGGCAGCTCCGACTTTAAACGGCCAGTGGGCAGGTTAGATGTATGAACTCACAGGGGTAGCTATCCCGGGCCTGCCACGCTGGGATTGTGTCCGCGATGTTAGCTGTTGGTGTTACAAAGATCCCACGTGGTCTGTGTTTCCCTTACTTAGAGGCATCTCTCTCCCTGAGAAAGGGAAGGATACATTATCATTAAAGGCCGGAGACATTTCTGTTGGCTAGAGACTTATCACAATGTTTTTTTCCAAAAAAATGAGAGAGAGAGAAAGAGAGAGAGAAAGAGAGAGCCGGAGCTAAGGCTGTCATTTTGCCCCGTTTCCGTATTCTCAAAACCAGGGCTACGTAGCCACGGCCTCCCCAGGCAGGAATCGCAGTGTTTCTCCGTAGCCTGTAAGACCAAGTGCCTTATCTGGCCCGCAAGCCATCACGTGGCTCAGTGAGATTTTTAAACCCACAAGAAGTGCATGGTTTTCAGGGCACAAAGCTGAGGGAGGCAGGATGGCGTCCGAGTTGCTGGTGCAGGCTTCTCTTCCGGGGCCTCCGAGGGCAGGGGACAGCCCCCCTGGACCCACCAGGGCTCTGTGCCCGAGGTCACCCGAGCCGAAGGTGCTTGGCCAACATGCAGATCTGCATGGTCTCCGAACACCCGTGAAGGCTGCACCCAGTGGGGCCCGTCTGCACGGCTTTCTCACTTCCTATTGTGTCACGGGGTCTTGTCGGGAATGCATAGCCGTGAGGGCCGGGTCCCGGGGAAGGGACCGGGAGTCCTCGGCCATGACCATGTTTGTCAGCGGATTCCAGGACCGACAGTGGGCCTCACCTCTTACAGTTAGTCCGGGAATGACTCAGGCATCGCCAAGAGCCGCCCTCGCCCCCGGCTCCACTGCTGTTTGTGGGAAGGAAATACTCCTTAAAAGATAGATTTACACGAGGAGACTGTTAACCATTCTTTGTTAGCCCCGACCTCAGGCCTTTCTGAGGGGGAACAAATCTGTAGCTTATTTTTTTCAGCTTACTTCCTCTTCTGATGTTCTATGTACGTGTTTATTACTTATTATATCATTTATATATTATTGACGTATATAACATATTTAAAAAATATACTTGTACTTGTTTGATTCCAAGCTCCCTTGCCTTACAGATAGGTAGAACGTAAGTGAACTTTAAAGTCCTATCTGCATCATTTAAATGCAGCATCATTTCCCAAAATCGGAGCGTCGTCAGACTGTCTTCCTCCCTTCCCCCTATCTCCGCTATGATTTCTTGTCCCCGAAGTGGGGTAGTCCCTTCTAGGCGTTTGTAGATGCTTCTTGATTTTTCACACTCCCCAAGTCGAGTCAGTTTTCCACTCGTCACGATAGGATTCCATTTGAACCGTTACTGTTTCATCACAGTTTGGTAGCTAAAATAATTGTTGTCTTATTTAAGGATTCTTTAAAAAAAAGAGAGAGAGAACAGTTTCACATATGGAACTAAATGTAGGATCATCCTATATAATAAAGAGCTAATATGCTAATTAGAACGAACAGCAGAACAACTGTCCGGAAGGTCGTCCGGATGAAGGCGGGGCTGTGAGGAGCTGTGAGGGCTGAGCCGCTTGCTCGAATTTCGTGCATCGGGCCTCTAGTGTTAACATAAAAAAATGGGCTCAGTGTCCCACAGCGAAGTGCAAAGCTGAGCGAGACAGAAGAAGGGGAGTCCTCAGGCCCAATGATTTCAGCGCACCCCCTGCCCAGATGGAGTGCGTGACGTCGAGCCGGGCCGAGGCGGTTGGGAACCCGGTGCAGGAAATTGCTCGATGGGCTCCGTCAGCACAGGGTGTTCTTGGCTGCGCCTCTGACTTATGAAATCTGAGTCGTAAATTTACATTTCAGAGGCAATTAGCACCTCCTTAACCCAGCCCCAGTGGCTGGGCGCAGAGCAAGGGGAAAACGCAGCTTCCCAGAGGTGGCCCACCTCGGGGGGCTCAGACCCCACCCAAATGGGCAGGCGCAGGGGAACTCTGGGCTCAACACTTTGGTCCTTCCGCTAAGAAGGTCAAGGCCTGCACCCTCCCCAGGCCTGAGGAGAATGAGCTGCGTTCTCCCGGCCAGGCTTGCTCTGGGGTCTCGGGCTTGGGGCTGTGGACCCCATAGGGTCCAGCCAGCTTGTCCTCTTGGTTCTGGGCATGTCAGCCTCCTTTTGGGGACCTACCTCCACGATGGTTCCCTTTTTCAAAATACAAGTGTGGCTGTGCCACCCCGCCCCCCGCAGAAAACCCTCTTCCAGCCCCCAGCCCCTGACAGGCCACACTGCTCAGGGCAGCACGCAGGTGCATCCCACCACCCGACCTGGGGCCGCAGATGGGGTTCTCCAACATGGGGGGCTCTCAGGCTCTGTTCCCCTGCTGCCAAAGCCCTCGCCGTCCTCCAAGGCCCATGTCCCTTCTCTGGGAGGCTGCTCACTGTATACACCGCATCCCGCCTCGGACTGCGCTTGGAGAACGGGTTCCAAGACGATAGGATGTTTTGTTGTTGTTTTGTTTTTTATTTCAGAGAGGAAGGGAGAGGGGGAGAGAGAGAGAGAAACATCAGTGATGACAGAGACTCATTAATCGGCTGCCTCCTGCACACGCCCCACCAGGGATCAAACCCACAACCCAGGCATGTGCCCTGACTGGGAATGGAACACAGACCTCCTGGTTCATTGGTTGATGCTCCATCACTGAGCCATGCCGGCCCAGCGTTTTATGAACAGAGGCACGGTGTGTGTGTGGGGGGGACTATTGCTGCTCTTCCCACCTTTCGGAGACCCATTCTGAGGCTCAGACCCCTCGTTTTCAGGAAGTATGTCCTGCTACCGCTTTCATCACTCGTGTGATGTCCTGAGCCTGCTTCGTCTCATTCTGTGCAGAACAGACACATAGAACAGTTCATGGACTTGGCCATGTTCACAGGACCCGTATGTGGGGTCACCGGGGGGAAGAGGTGCAGGGTAGGGGTAACCAAGACGATCCAAAAGTGGCCCACAATCACCAGGTTATTTCTGCAACTTTTTGGAAGTCATTGTCAATGCATGAAAGAGTCATAACGGGAGCCCAGGGAGTTCCCAAGTGCCCCTCCCTCACTTCCCCCTGTGTTTCCATCTTACATCACCAGGCACAGCGATCAAAACCAAGAGATTAACATGGGTTTACGTCATTGTCCAGGAGTGAGGCCACTTGGCTCACAGGCGAAAGCCAGCCCCCGGCCTGCTTTTGTATGTAAGGTTTGATTGGAACATGGCCATGCCCATTCATGTATGTGTTGTCCTAGCTTTTGAGCCTCAGTGACAGGGTTAAGTGGTCTCCAAAGCCAAAGACATTTACTAGGACATATTGGCTCTTGATAGAACAAGTAAACAATTGCCACCTCCCCCTCTTAAGGAAAAGATACACTTTATTCAAATTCCCCCAATTTTCCACCGATGTCCCTTTTCCGGTCCGGATGCTGCATTGCACTAGTCTCCTCCACCTGGGACTGTTTCATGATCTTTCCTGGTCTTTCGTGACCTTGACCTCTTTGACGAGCACTGCTCAGGGATCTGGTGGGACGTCCCTCCTACGGGCCGGCCACGTCTAGGCGGGGGTTCCAGGTGCCTAGAAGAGGGTCCCTGGGACCTGAAGTGGGCATCTCACTGCGTCAGGGCAGGGCTACGTGATACCAGTCTGTCTTCCTGCTGGTGGCGTTGACCGGGATCGCTGGGTTCAGGGGCCGCCTGTCCGTTCTCTCCATCACAGAGTGGCTGCTTGTCCCTTCCCATGCTTTAGGCCTGAAAGCTCGTCACCAAGTGCAGCCCCGACGCGGGGAGGGGCACCCACCACCATCCCCTGGAGGGAGGATTGTCAGAGACGCTGTGGACATGTGTTAAGATGACAGTAACTGATCAATATGGGAAGGGAGGTGCTCAGACAGCCTGTTTCTCCTTAAGGTGGCAGGCACTCATTTGAGCATCCTGCCCTCAGCAGTTGGACCGGAGTGCTGGCGGTGACTCATACTGGCCGCATTCCTTCTGTGTCTGTTATGTGGGCTCTTCTGTGAAGAAGCGGCGTCGATTCTCCTTCTCCCCCACTTAGTGACTGACTTCCATCATGTATTCACAGCCCCGTGGGCATGTATTTGGATACGTATTCTCTGGGTTAGAATCCAGTACTCTCGTTACTTACCTTGTTGCTCCCCTGGTCCCAGTTTCAGCCACCGAGGGTGGGGGTGGGGGATGGGGGGGAGCCCTCTCTCTCTCTCTCTCTCTCTCTCTCTCTCTCTCTCTCTCTCTCGTCCCTGAGCCCTTTAGACGTGTCTCTGCCTCTTTCTTGAGTGCTTCTTCCCTTTCATTTGGAAGCGCATTTCTGCAGACGGTTCTGGAAACATGCTACACATCAACATCCCAGCTCAGAAGGATGCAGGCCGGTCTTCGGGCATCGGCAGCCCCGCCCTGCTGCTGCCTGCCTCACGCTGGGGCTGCAGGCAAGGAGCCGAGGTCAGCCCAAGGTGCCAAGGTCAGGTGTGGCCCCAGGAGGCTCCTGAGAGGGAGCAGAGTGAACGCCAAGAGACACGGCAGGCAGACCGCGACAGTCCCACAGGCCAGAGCTCTACGTTGGCCCATGAGCAGTCATGTGCCTCTCCTAAGGTCCTGAAGAGAAGAAAGAACTTCTGTCTCCCCCTCCCACGTGGTTCAGGAACAGATGCCTTTTTCAGCATGTCCACTTTCTCTCCTTGCCCTCCTGCCTCTCAGAGCTCCATCTTCCTCATCTTAGCACTCCGGCTCTCTGAGGAGCCTGCACAGTATGCTTAGCGCAGTGCGGGTAGCAGGCTTGTGCCTGTGGGACCCAGATGAGATGGTTGAGTAGACACACTCTGTGAGCTCATAGGCGGGAATAGGAAGGCTTATCATTCCTCCTCCAACATCATGTCATCAGCCTGAGTTTCTTACCTAATTGATAATGCCCAAGAGGAAATAGTTGGTACTGTTTCCTAAAAGAAAAGAAAGAGAATAGCCCAAAGCAACAAATACAACGATTCCAGGGGAAGTGATAATGCAGCCGATTGCGCCCGTAGACCCTCATTCATTTTTCTCAGAGAGCAGGGTCCTCGCACGCACCAGCGTCCAGCTCAGGCCGATGATCTAATGAGCGTGTGCGGCTGAATTTCCATGAGCCATCCCCATCCAGGGAGATGGGAAGTCGCCTTCAGGCTACGGCCTGCCCGCGGCAGGTGGCCGGGGCCTCGGGTGGTCACCTCGGACGTGGTGAGATTGTGCTGCAGGGCACAGTGCAGAGTAAGGAGTCAGTACATGTTTGACATGTGAATGAACGGGTCCAGGATTCATAGCTGGAATGTTAAAAACAAGAACGTCCAGAGTCTGAAGAACAGGTTGAGCTTCAGCCCAAGTGGCTCAGATTCTCTGACCGAAACCAGTTTTCTTAGAAACGCATCTACACTGGAGAGGGAGCGCGTGACCCCCAGTAGCACTGTCCGTTCCGCCGGGATCGGGTGGGGCCAGGGGCCAGAGCTGGTCTTCCAGCCTCATCCTCGTGGTGGGAGCCCCCTGCTTTTGGGAGGCAGCGGGGGGTTCATTCCCGTGGATCCGTGAGGTGAACGGAAGACCCCCGAGGCTCCCTTTGGGCTGCAGTTGTCATGGAGCAGACTGACTTCATCGCATCTCGGAGCGAAGGGGGTGGGGGCCGGAAGAGAGGAACCAGAGAACTTAGCTGCGTACATGCATCGCCCAGGGCCACAGACAATAGGGTGGTGAAGGCCTGGGGTGGCTTGGGAACCAGGTGAAGGGGAACAATGAGGGGAAAAGGGCGGGGGAACATCTGTAATACTTTCAACAGTAAAGATTCAAAAAAGAAAAAAAAAAAGGGAATGTAGAATGTTCCATTCTTGCCTCTGCTGTGACATGTGTTGAAGATTTGTTGACTGTGCTCACCGGGACAGCCAGACCCTCAAAGCCCTTCCGTCATCCTTGTCAAGGAGACCGTCCTTAGGGACTGACCAGTGCTGTGGGCATTCAGAAGAGCTTTGCTTCCCCCGAGTTTAATTTGTGCCTTTAGAAAGCAATTGAGTTCACAGTGTCCAGGCCATGCTACCCCGCTACCCCCCAATACCCAAGCATGTATTTTTCCCTTAGCACAGCTTCAGGCCAACGGGGAGAAGCAGCAGGCAGGCACGCCAGGGAGGTTCGGGGGTGAGCCCAGGGAAGTTTGGGCGTGAGCCCAGAGAGGTTCGGGGGTGAGCTCCAGGGAGGTTCGGGGGTGAGCCCAGGGAGGTTTGGGGGTGAGCTCCAGAGAGGTTCGGGGGTGAGCTTTAGGGAGTTCGGGGGTGAGCCCAGGGCAGTTTAAGGGTGAGCCCAGGGCAGTTTAGGTGTGAGCTCCAGGGAGGTTCGGGGGTGAGCTTCAGGGAGGTTCAGGGGTGAGCTCCAGGGAGGTTTGGGGGTGAGCCCAGGGAGGTTTTGGGGTGAGCTCTGGTGATTAATCGGCCTGCTGGGGGGTGAGGGTCCCCATAAACCACAGGCCTGGCTTCCCGGGCTTCCACTGGGAACCTTTCACCTGGAGTGCCGGGGAGTGCCCTGTGCACTCGGAGGGGTTGCACCTTTCCTCCCTGAGTCCCAGCTTCCGGGCACTGGCTGATGGCCACTGACCTGCTTTAAGAAGGCCTGAGCTGGAAGGAGAAAGACAAAGGCTGGAGGAACCCCCAGAGTGGGGAGCAGGCCATGGCACGAAAGGCCACGACGTGGGCGTGCGCGTAGCCCACGTATGTGGATGGCGTGCGCGCGCGCTGCACGGGAGCTTGCACATTGCGTTAATTAGGCGACGTCTACATCACACGCCAGAAAAGTATGCGTTGTGTTGTTGGTATACGGCTTTCCTTAGAATTAACCAGCTGACCGTGTGACTTGCATTTGTATTGTTTCTCTGCTGTTTGGCCCTGAGGTGTAACCACTGAGGAATCCTTGGGAGCCCCAAGGTCAAGGTGCAAGTCCCTGGTACTGTCTGGCCTCAGATCCGCGTCCTTGGGACCTGGCGCTCTGGAGAGCCCGTGGCCAGTCACAGCACCTTCTCCGTGTGTCTGTTGAGGTTCTTCCTTAGTCGCGTGTTTCCAATCCTCACGCGCACCCTCCTGACCTCCTCTCTCTCCTTCCCTCCACCCCACTGCCCCCGCCTCACCTGCCTTGTTAGGAGAATGCATTTTCTTGGTTCTTTGAAAATGTGTCTTTCTGATTTCCCACTTTGGTTCTGACGGCTCTAGGGGGCTGAGGAGTGTACGGAGATGCGGGGCCAGCAGGAGAGAGGGTTGTCTGGGGCAATGGCACAGCGCCCCGGCCCCTGCCCGCCAGCACGCGTCTGGAAGTGTTCGCAGCACACGACTTGGACACGGATGCGCCTCTTGCTTTCGGTGGTTGAGGCGTGTCATTTCTGCTTTCATTCGGTGGCTCTTTCTCTGCACTACAAGATGGGCTCTCATCCAGATCAAGGACACGCTCCTTAACGCCGTGACTTGAACCCTGAGCTTGGGCCCTGATGCTCACCAGTGCATCCAGGTGTTTCCTGAGGGAGCAGTTTTTCCAGCAGGGACCGCGCGTGCGGGCCAGACCTTGCCCAGAGCACCTGCCCCTCCGGTTGACTGGAAGCTGCCTTCACTGTGCAGGTCACTCACAGCGATTGCAAGAGCCCTTCGTGAGAACGACAAGCTCAGGAGCCCTCTTTGCAGGACTGAAGGGGCCAGAGCACAGTGGGAAGTTGGGTTTTACGTGGGGGCGGCAGGGTGACATGGTGGAGTTACGTTCTGGAAGAGAAGCCCTGCCTTTTGGTTTATGCCTGACCTCGTAGTTGGTGGTCGCTACCGTTAACGGGAGAGCGCCACCTGCCAACCCAGAGACGCACCGAATGTGCCAAGGTGGACATGCGGGAGCTGAGCAGGGAGTCTGCCCCCCCCCCCCCCCCCGGGCTCTCCAGTCTCGGCCCCGGGACCGCTTTCTGGGGCTTGGCAGTGGGTCAGTGGTCTGCAGCCTCTGCTCATTTCCCGCTCGTCTGGGGCCCCTCACACATCTCCTCCCACGTTGCCATGGACACAGCGCTTTCCAGGAGGCTCAGCTGGGAACAGAGGCCTGCAGGTAGCTGGTAGCCAGGGCCGGGTGGGCAGCCTGCCTCTGTAGGAGCTCCGTCCAGGGTTAGAGTCCGGGCCGGCGCTCAGCAGCTGGGGTGCGTGAAAATGCCGGCCCCCGACTGGGTGGTTTAAGCGTGTAAGTGCTGAGGTTAACACATCCGTAAGTGCTATCGTGGGAGCGCCGAGGGTGGCCTTTCTTTTCTTTGTTCATGAGAGCTCTAGTCCGCTTAAGGGGTTGGCCAGCAGGCTTCCTTTTTGCGTGACACTTGGTTACTAAACTTCTGTTTGCTACAAAACCGCTTGTCACTGTGACGCTGTGGTGACATCAGAGAAGATAGACTGTCTTGGCCACTTGGTCGTAGCTGCGGTCCCGGAACTTTGGCCCCAGGACCCTTCCCACGCCGAGCAGTGCGTGAGGACGCTGCCGAGCCTTTGCTTAGGTGCGTCACAGAGATTGGTACTCGCCGAATTAGCAATAGAAACCGAGATGTTACTCAACATGTACTTATGAATTCGTGTAAGCATAACAATAACACACCCATCACGGGTTAACGTAAATAGCACAGGTTATGAAAAATCAGTACATTGTCCGAAAAGATATTGGGTGAGAAGAGGCCCAGACTCACATTCTTGCTCTTCTGGCTGAGTCGCAGGCTCACAGGCCTGCTGCCGCCCATCTGCTGGGCTGTCAGGGGTCACACGGCCTCCAGAAAATCATTGCGCACCTGCGGGAGGATGGGCGCAGGAAAGGCAAATAATAGTTTATTATGAACGCGGCGCTGAGCAGCAGACTCCCCGGAAGGGTCTGGAGACCCCTGGGGGTTCCTGGGACGCACTTTGAGAACTACTGACCGATAGTGCTTAGTCTGGTCCCTGGTGCGGTGCTAGGCCCAGGGGTCCAGCAGTGACACAGCCTCTGCTCCCTGGAGCTTACAGCCTATTGAAGGCTGAACTGTGTGTCCCAGACGTCCTCAAACTACGGCCCGTGGGCCACATGCGGCCCGCCGAGGACATTGATCCGGCCCGCCGGGTGCCGCTGCCTGTCCTGCTTAGCAGCCGACGCGTCCCGGGCCCGCAGTGCGCATAGGAATTTGTTCATAGTTTGTTTTTTTTTTAAACTGTAGTCTGGCCCTCCAATGGTCTGAGGGACAGTGAACTGGCCCCCTGTTTAAAAAGTTTGAGGACCCCTGGCTGTGTCCCCACATTCATCTGTGGGGGATGGTGAGAAAGGGGCGGGGAAGGGAGTCACCATGAGAACTCTGCTGGCGGATAGACGGCTGCCAGACCGAGTGAGGTGGCGGCATCGGGAGGCACGTAATACCCAGTCGCTGTGCTGTACGCCTGAAACCCGTAACAGTGTGCGCCAACTGTACTTAAATTGAAGACATGAAAGAAATGCTCCTTCCGAAGGCCAGTTTATCATCTATCTGGTCTAGAGAGGAAACGCTGGCCCTTTGCCTCCCAGCTCCAGCTTCGAGCATCCACCCCAGCTCCGGCACGGGGAGGGCAAGAGGCAGTGAGGCCACCAGCTGCCATGTGTGCCCAAGCCCCACGCCACGCGCAGGCCTCACATCCAAGGCTCTGCACGGTCGGCAGGGGGACCTGTGGTCCGTCTCCCTGAGGGCCGCCCCCTGTAGGGATGCAGGGCAGCCTTAGGAGGCGTTTCCGATGTGTGCAAACTAAAAGCGGTCACAGCGGTACAGCCTCTCTGCATGCAAAGCGCCTCTTCCGACCTCCCGAGGCCTCTCTCTGAATGTGGCGAGTGGCTGGCAGCTCCCGCGGTGCAGGGCAAAGGGTGGCGCTGACGTCCTCGCGGGCGTGGCTCCGTGTGCACAGGGCATGCAGAGCACCTGCATCCTGATCCTTCCAGTTTTGCAAATAATAAAATTCCAAAGAATGTTCTTTTGCAGAGACCTTACAAGGCGGAAAATATGAATACATCTCAGGAACGAAGACAATTCCTGGGTTGTTAGTCACAGGATCTGGCGAGGTTCCATTTCCCTCTCAGCACAGCCCAGGCCTGGCCAGCGTCCTGCCCGGCTCTGCCTGCCCAGCCTTACCTGGCTCACCTCCCTGTCCACGCCACCCACTTTCTCCCCTTCCTTTCTAGTGGCCACTCTTCCTCCCTGGCGGTCCCCGAGCCCCATCTCCCACCCTCCAACCACAGCGTCCACTTCCGGCCTTGTGGCCTGGAAGGCTCACTCCCCAGGAACCCACTGGCTCCTTCTCTTTAAGTTTGTTCAGGCCACACCTCCTCCGGGAGGGCCTCCCTGACCACTCCATAGGGAAAGCACCCATCTGCCCCTCTCCTCCTGACCCTCCTCATTCAGGTTTGCCTTTCTGTTTTTTTTCTCTTTTCAGAGCACCTAACCACCTTCGAACCCAGGTCTCAAAACTTAACGTGTGTGCAATCCACCGTGTAAATCTGTTAAACCCGGGTTCTAACTCTGGGGTGGGACCTGGGTTTCTGCACATCCCACAGGGTCCCAGGTGCTGCGGGGGAGACTGGTCCAGCGTCAGATTTCGAAAAGCAAGGTTGTAATTCTCTCCAGAAATTGCATGTTTATTTTGCATTTAAAACGTTTTCTGTTGCCTGTCCTTGAGTGGATAATGAAGGGAAAGGCTGGGAGTGCAGAACTGAGGGTGTTACAAAGCTCAGTGCTGATCTTGGCAGGGCACCCCCGGACCACACTGTAAGGCTTGGGGTGTGGCCCTGTGCAGTCCACCCATCACCCGCTGCACCCCACCCACTGGCACCGACATGAAACACACACACACACACACACTCTTTTGCTTGAAAGCAAAGTATACAGGTTAGAGGCATGGACCCGGGTGAAAATAAAGTGATCCATGTAGGTAGATAGATGCGTGGAAGGGCCTCCGATTATAGAAAGGCTGCACCAGCATTAAATGCATGAATAAAAATCTGGCCTCAGACGTGGGGGCCCCTGGGAACCTGCCTCACCCTCATTGGCCAGGACCTTAGTGGGGCTACCATCAGCTTGTTTTTAGATCGGGAGCTTACAGCTCAAGATGGGACCTCCAGTTGCACCGTCTCCACACCTGTGTTAACTGTCAAGTTCAAGTGCACCTGTGCTTACAGTCGTGGTCGGTGCCAGTGCCCAGGCTGGGCGACAGGGGAGGCTAATCATCTCTGTTCTAAGTCAGTTGCCCTTTTAAGCAGGCATAGCCACACTCGCCATCCTCAAAGCTCAGTGTGCCAAGTGGATGGCGGGGGGGCGACTTCGATGACTTGCCCTCTGAGGGGAGGCAGCTCTGCCCAGGCCACAGGGCTGGCGGCCGGCGTCCCTCCCTCCTCACCTGTCCGGTAGTGTCTTGGGGCAGCACGGGGCCATGGTGCACACAGCCCGTAGCCCTGGCAACTTCCTCTTCCTCGTGGAAAGGAGGGGCAGACATGGACTTCCCTGGCTCTGCTTCCTGGGGGATTCGGTGTAAGGGGAATAGAGGTCCCGAATAAGGAGGCAATCCCAAACCCGAGGTGTGGGCCCTCGTGGGGCCCCAGGAGGATTCGCAGGTTGGATTGGATTGGTGTGAATGGATCCCCAGACCCTCAGGGCGGTTTGACTTCCCCACGGGACCCATTTCTAGCTCTGCCGGGGAGTCCTGCTGGGTGTGATCCACGTACGTGTCATCTGCAACTGTTGGCCGAGTTTACAATGTCTTGGGTGGAGCTCAGCCCTCCCAGGTCATGAACATAATCAGGTCTTGCAGCAGCCAGCTCGCTGGTGCATGAGAATGTCCCGGATGAGACAGGGTGTCCCTGCAGCCCCGCACTGCATCATGGGAGAGAAGTGAGCTCAGGGCAGAGCAGGAACAAAGGCCTGACACCCCGGGCCCCTTCCAGGGCTGCACCAGGCGGACTGATGCACTGGGAGGTCTGCAGCTCATGGGCTTAGCCCCCGGCCCCGGGGAGGAGGGAGGCGTCATGGCCCAGGAGCCAGGGCCAGAGCTTGGCAGGGGCGGGCCCTCGCGGTGGGTGAGCACTTGGCTCCCTCCACAGGGCAGTCCGCGTCCAAGAAAAAGAGTGTCCGTGTTGCCGTCTGCTTTATGCAGCGTGGCCCGTGCCAACAGATACCCGGGGAAGGGATGGAGGGGAAGAAGGGGGTCCCTGGTGCCCCTGGAGAAATCGGGGGCTCCGGGCCTGTGCTCCTCCCTGGCCTGAGCCCCAGTGTCTGTTAGTCATCAGGGTGGGTTTATGTGCCGCACAGCCCCGAGGGCTCTGGGACTGGGAGAGGGTGCAGGCCAGGCTGAGGGCCCCCCGACCCCAGGGTGCAGGAATTTTCGTGCACCGGGTCTCCATAAAGAGCAAGTGGCATTGCCTAGGAGAGACTGTGCACTTTTTCCTGGCTGTGGCTTGTTAGGGTAATGTGACTGGAAGTGGATGGTCCAAACCTCTGCCTTGAACCGCGTGAGGGATTTGGGGCGATCACGTCAACTTTCTATAATGTGATCCTAATTAAAATACTGAAGTTTAAGGTTTACAAAAGCCTTTTCCATCCCTAGCTCATTTGGCCCATTGAGCAGCCCTGGTCGGGGGCTGGGCAGCTGGTAGAACCACCTTTATCTTTATCGTTGAAGAAGTTGAGACTCAAACAAGAATAAACGTGAATATGCAGTGGGCCCTGCCTGGCCCCCTTCACGGTGGTCGGGGGGTGATGTTAGGAGGTGGATTTAGGGATTCCAGAAGGTCCCCAGGGGAGACCGACAGCAGGGGCAGAATCGGGCTTCCCACTCGGGGTTTCTGATCCCAAATGCAGGGCCACGGTGCTCTACGCTGCTGTCTCCTGCATTGGGGTGCACCTCCATGTTTATGCTAACTTTGCTTATAAAAAGTGAAATGAAAGTGACCTTTGTATACCAAGTGAATTATTTAAAACCAGGCATGAGTAAGATGAAGGCTTTTGATGAATATAGTCAAGTGTCATGCGATGGATATGATTCAAAAAGCAAACATCGGTGCTGACTGTCAGCTCCTCACAGACCCCGGAGGGCGAAGAGGGTCCTGCCGCATGCGGACGGCACCCTTTGCCCTCAGACTTCAGATGCACAAACAGGATGTTTTCACACATGTTTTTACACTTTCTGTTCATCACCAACAAGGAAAGAAGCCTGTGGGAAAAGGGTGTTCCTTTGCCGGAGAACAAAGAAGCTATCAACATCCCTTACACGGTGTTCCTGGGGTTGTTTTGAACCGCTTTATTAAGGCTTGACTGACTACAAAAAGCTGTACGTATTTAATGTATACACGTCGGGGAGTTTGGAGATAAGTACTTCAAACCCCAGGAACCCATCCCCACAATCAGTGCCATACACACACCCATCCCCTCGGGAGGTTTACTTCCTCTCCCTGATTGCCTGTTGTCGATAAGAAGACTTAGTGTAAGATTTAACCTCGTGGCACATTTTTAGGTTCACAGAACAGTGTGGTTCACGGTTGCACTGAGCCGAGCTGCAGCTCTCTAGGACTTACTCGTCTTGCCTATGTGAAACCGTGGGACCTCGATGGCCAGGCTACATAGTCCCATCGCGTGCGTCCTCCTCCCCGGCGTTTCCAAGGGCGTCAGGGGGAGCACCGAGGGAGGGGACGGAGAGGCCGGGAAACCGGGCTGGTTGGGCTTCTGGCCCCTCGGGGCTCCCTTCCGTCTACCTTGCATTATGTGGAGCGTCGTCGTATGTTTCCCGTATGTTCCCTGGCTGTGTGGGGTCCCTGGTTCCTGCCGTGTCGATTTCAGGTACAGCCCGCAGCCATGTGCACGAGGTACCAGGCCTGCAGGGAAAGG